>NC_139529.1:2085200-2685200 GCF_947247035.1 Vipera ursinii | reverse complement strand
GGAATTAAATTTGGATTTGGGAGTCCTAGCTGCAATGCTCCCATTGGTTTTTGGCTTAATAGAGGAGCTATTTTGATTTTTCTTTGCTCCTTCTCCAGGCGCCCGACATTGCGCTTTAAAATGTCCAGGTTTGCCACAATTAAAACAATTTCCCTTGGGTCTATTGCCTCCGTTATTAAGGGCCATAGCCAAGGCATCCATGGAATAAGCCGTTGTGCCTACTATGCGACATGCTTTTAAATAGTCAGCAAGAGTGGCATTTGGCATAGAAATGATTGGTTTTAATAATTTTTTGCAGTCCTCGTTAGCATTTTCATAAGCCAATTTCATTATCAATTCAGTTTGAGCATATTCATTGTCAATTTGTCTTGCAATTTCTTGCTGGAGTTGGTCTACGAACTCCGCATAGGGCTGATTAGGGCCCTGAAAAATTCTTGAAAAAGATAATTTTGGTTTTGAAGTGCTATCATCCACTTTTTAAAAGGCAGACAATGCAGCTTCTTTTATGACAGGAAAAGCGTCTCTAGGAGAATCTGCCTGTTCTGTGGCTGCTACAAATTGCCCTGTTCCAAATAATTGATCTCTGTTGACTCCTTGAGGTAGCCCAGCAAGAATCTTTTTTTCTACCTTTTTTTTCAGATTCCCAAACAACATATTATGATGGAGTCAAAACCATGTTAGCTATAGATTTCCAGTCAATTAAACACATGGTATAAGCGCTACCTATACTTATTAAAAATCCTTGCACATAGTTAGATTGAATGCCATAACTAGAAACAGCTTTCTTTTATTTCTTTGATCAATTCATAGTGCAAGGCTGTATACTCTTGGATTGGTTGACCTCCGGCTGCTGGTGCTGGCAAAAAATTGACAGGATAACAAGGTGACAAATCTTCCATGTTCAATTGTCCTGTCTGTGCAGCTTGTCGCTTTCCGGTGCTGGCTGCCGCCTGCAGAGACGTTCGAAAATGGCTCCCCGTAAGGGTAAGGAAAAGAAGGAAGAGCAGGTTATAAGTTTGGGACCACAGGTTGCTGAAGGAGAAAATGTGTTTGGAGTTTGCCACATCTTTGCTTCCTTCAATGATACATTTGTCCATGTAACTGACCTGTCTGGCAAGGAAACTATCTGCCGAGTAACTGGTGGCATGAAAGTGAAGGCCGACAGGGATGAGTCTTCTCCTTATGCCGCTATGCTGGCTGCCCAAGACGTAGCACAAAGATGCAAGGAGCTGGGAATCACTGCCCTTCATATCAAACTGCGGGCTACGGGTGGAAATAGAACCAAAACTCCTGGACCTGGAGCTCAGTCAGCTCTCCGGGCTTTGGCTCGGTCTGGCATGAAGATTGGGCGCATTGAGGATGTTACCCCCATTCCTTCTGACAGCACTCGTAGAAAGGGCGGTCGCCGTGGTCGTCATCTGTAAAATAGTGGCTGTTGTATTTGCAGCTTGTCGAAAAGCAGCCGCCACTAGTCCTTCTTTTTGTTATGATTTAACAGACTCTGGCTGAGCCTGAGGGGCACTGGGAGCCGCAGCTGAGGTGCCCTGCACGGTTTCTCCCAGATGAACAAGTTCCTCATAAGGAGGGGAAGCCGGAGAAACTGAAAAGGCTTCTTTCCCTTTTCATGAATCAACAAACTTTCCATTAAGACTCGCCAGGCTGTTCAAATCCTTTTTTGAAACTGCTGGTAATTGTTTGCCACTACTTTTAAGTAAAATATTAGAAGTTCTGACTATTTCCTCAAGCTCTTTCAGATGCGCAGCCTGTTGCTTAGAAAATTTGTTCCCCATACTCATGAATGGATCGTCATCTTCACGAGGTGAGATCGGGTGCACAGCCTATTCCAGGCGATGAGTATGGAGACCGTCAAGAGACATATCCACTCGCGGTGGATCACGTCGGGGTCACCAGTTGCGGGTTTTTCGCACCCGGTGGGCTCCTCATGAACTTGCCAATAAATGAGGACACGTCTCTCTGAGTGTTCTCGGGATAAGGGCCCAGACCGAAGTCCTCAGCTCTCTTTTATTGAAATACAATCCTACACAAGCAACAAGCAGCTATCCAATGGTTACATTTCAGCTATAGCCATGTATGGAATGTCATTGTTTCTGTTACTTTCTTCTGTTACTTTCTTGTACGTGTTCCAACGGGATTGTCCGTCTGCACGTAGCAGGGTCATCTGATTTCTGGTAAACTGCAACTTATGAACAGAAACGAAACTTATCTCTGCCCTGAGTCCGACCTGCGCCATTTTATGTGAGCCTAAGGTGGAAATATCACAGGTTTCCTACACCTGAGGGTTTTTTTTCTTTTTTCATATAGAAAAATCCAAGAGTGCTCTCCACCACCACCACCCCTGCTGGATACCCCAGGAAAAGTTCCTTCTTTACCCAGGAAACCAGTTCCACCAACCTGCTCTGCAGCTTCCAAGCAACAGCCTGGCTGACCTGATCAGGTGTCAGGACCCACCCCAATCCACATCTTAGGAAAGAACTCTTGGAGACAGGATTGTCCAAACAGGAACTTTTACTAAAACATGGTTGACAGTGGATAATTTAATTTAATTTAATAATATTTCTATACCGCCCTTCTCCCGAAGGACTCAGGGCAGTGAACAGGGCAAGAATAAAAATACAGAATTACAAAAGTTAAAACAAGATTAAATAAATGCCCATATACTTGATCCCCTCCGACACCATTGTCCTCTGTCTGTCTATCTGCAACATCTTGAAACTTTCCCACACCGTATCCTTTTGCAGCTTCCAAAAATGATAGGGGGGTTGCTTTTAACACATTACTATAAAAATCACGTGCCTGAGCCACAGTAACCAAACGATGTCTTTTACCTTCGTACGTCGCCACCAACCCAACTGGAATCTCCCATCTGAACTTAATATCACGTTTCTTAAGTTCCTGTACTAGAAATGCAAAATCTTTCCTTCTCCTTAGGATCTTCGGAGGGATCTCTTTTAAAACCAAAACTTCTTGCTCAGCCACTACCAAATTAGTATCATAAGCAGCTTGAATGACTTCATCTCTAATTACTCTCTTTGTAAAATAGACCACCACATCTCTGGGTAACTTCCTCTGTCTTGCAATCCATGAATTTACACGAAAAACTTTGTCCATATTTCCCTCAATTTCAGATGCTGACTGGCCCAGTACCCCTTCCAGAGCCTCAGAAATCAGCTGCTTTAAATCTTCTTTACCATTCTCCTTTAAACCCCTAATTCTAATAGCATACTGCATCTGATTATACTGAACAAGGCTCAATTCTTCGTCCACTTTATCCCTTATATTTTCATTTTCTAATACCTTTGCTTCTAATATAGAGTTCTTTTGACTGAGATCCTCCACTTTTATATCCAGCTGTAGCACACATTCAGCTACGGATTCAACCGTAGACAAGATGTCCACCCTCATTGCTCTCAGCTTCTCTTCCATCTTCTTCTCCAATTTCTCCATTTTCTCCTCCAATTTCTCCTCCAGCTTTTTCAACTTTTCATCCATCATATCAGACATCAGTTGTGCATGCTTTCCAAGAGCGTCTTGTAAATCCTTAAGCGTCAATACCGGGGGAGATGCAGGAGGAAGCAAAGCTTGCAGTGAGGTCTCTTGCACCAGGGAAGCCCCCGCATTCCAAAGAGCTTTAGAAGTTTTAGCCGCCATCTTCCCCCACTTTCACTTATTACGCACTTTCACTTTAAAGCTATAAAATCCATTGAGCTAGAGAGTAAAAATAAAGAGTCCACTTCACCTTGACCTCCTGTACCGCTCTGCCTGCATCTTGATAATCAAAAGTATTTCCTTTTGGCAGGGGTGGTTGCTAACGCCTGGCTCTGCTCCAAGAATCCCAGAGCAGAGGCGCTGCGCAGCTCGGAGCAACCCAGGCTTCGGGGGGGCTCATCCTTCAGCCGCCCAAGCTCTCAGCTCAGGCAGCCCCGGAGAGCTCAACCCCTACCTGGGGCCTCACCCCCTCCTCTTCTCCCGAGGAGGGGGCTTCAAATCCATCTAAACAGCTGATCGGTGCTGTTTACGATGGAAAAACACAGCTGCGGAGCGGGCAGCCCGAAAACGGCTGTCTTTCGACGTCGCGTCGCCACCGGAAGTCTTAAATGTTTATGTTATGTTACAGTTTCATCGGTTGCTGCAGGAGGCCAGAAGATGACGCGCGCCGCCCTAAGAAGAGCGAGACGAGAGCGAGAGCAAGACCAGCAGAAAGTTATGGAATCTTCAAAGTGTGCTTACAGTGAAGATGTAGGAGGAGAGCGGTCTAAAGAAGTTTTGGGGGTCATGACAGAGGTGCTCCAAAAGTTTTGGGGCGTTAAGATTGCTGATTAAATTTTTAGATTAGAATGTCAACGGAGAAAAATTATTATAGAGGAGAAAGAAAGTTTTTTTTCTTTTTTTTAATATTTTACACAATTTAAGATTGATGTTATTTGCTTGCTAGAAAAGTATATTAGGGTTATGGACTTAAAGTATGTGTTGAACTAAGAGTGGGTATGTAAGCTCCTAATTAACAACAAGTTGTCTTAGAGATTGCCTAAATTTTTTTATATATATACTCTTTTTATCTGAACTTTTATTTGAACTTAAGGATGATTTGGAACTGTGAGACATTTGGCGTGATACATGCAAGAACTATTTTTGATTATAGTTTAGTTTGGTTGGAGATTATTAAGATTAACAGAGATAAGCGCTTTTGGTGCGTAACTGAGAATTTGTTTGGAAATTAGAGAAAGGTGGGAGAATGCAAATAGCAGGTGAAAGTTTTTTTTCTTTTCTTTTTTTTTTGAAATTAATATGAATAAGGACTGGGATTAAGAAAATTTATTTTGAGTAAAGAAATTTTTCTGTTTTCCTCTTTTTCTTTTCTACTTTATTTGTAATATTAATATTGTTTGTACTCATTTTATATGAGCTAGAGAGAGATAGAATTTATAGTTTATTGTTGATAACATAGGGGTGTTTATGTTTGTTTTTTGATTTTATGCCCTGTATTTAGCTCTGGGAAGTCGGGGGGGGGAGGAGGGAGTGGGGGGGGAGGGAGAGGGGTGGGGGAGGGGGGATTAAAGTCAAAATGTATTGTAAAACTTTTTAAATAAAAAAATAAATAAATGCCCATATACTAAAATACATCTAAAAACCCAATAAAATAACAATAACAACCCCCCCCAATCCCCTCATCAGGCCAGGCCAGCTTGTTCAAAAAAGTATGTTTTTAGCTCGCGGCGAAAGGAGCGAAGATTGGGCGCCGTCCGGAGCTCAACCGGTAGCTGATTCCATAGCTCCAGGGCGCCCACAGAGAAGGATCTCCCCCTGGGGGCCACCAGTCGACATTCTCTGACCGGTGGCACCCTGAGGAGGCCCCCTCTGTGGGAACGCACAGGGCGGAGGGAAGTCGATGCCGGCAGCAGGTGTTCCCTAAGGTACTCCGGACCCCTGCCATGTAGGGCTTTAAACACCATTACTAGTACCTTGAATCTCACCCGGAAGGCAACTGGACAGGATCTGGAAAATGTGTTGCAGATCGATACGTTTAAAGTGTCCCCGAGTAAAAACCTCTACCTTCAGTCCATTTGGTCAATCCGGGTTCAGTTAAGTTTCATGTGTCAAAACCCTTCTTGGGAAAAGAGAACTTCAATGCATTTTCAACTTTTGCTTCCTCCCCTTCAAATTCCAATCAGAGATAAACCAGAATTGCTCATCTCCCTCTTTCTTTGTTCTTCTCAGTTCAAAGTTTCTTCCCTGGTCTTTGATGATGGCCTCCAGGCAGGCTGAATAAACAACCTTCCATCTAATGGATAGGGATAGCCAATTAATGGGAATGGCAGAATCCAGTAACAGGGTGAGATTTAGGGTTGCACACATAGGGAGTTAGGAATGGAATATAAATGGATTCTGACACCAGGGTTCCAAATTCACAGCTCTAGTGCCTTCCAAGCTGCCTGATCAAAGGAAGCACCTGATTTTCCATGCTATTTTTTTATTTAGAAGAAAGTCATAAATCAAAATTTACACTCAATGCATTATGAAGGATCTGTCAATACTGTTTAATTGCATCAGTGTCAATGGATTTCACAGTAAATTGAAATTATTTGGTAAAAAGGTACCCCTAAATACTTTTTGCTCCAATGGGAGGATTCGACCATTCACCTTGTCCTTGACTCTTCTGCACAGAATTTGAGGGGCCGAAACCGGGCACAGTATTTATGATGCAGGTTGAGCAAAGCAGAACCGATCAGAACAATTCTTGGCCTCTGTTTCATGGCCCTGATCTGAATTCTTAGGAGAGGACAGTTTCTGGCTCCTTCTCCTCCTTCAGGGTCTCAGCTGCAGCCAGGATGGCCCAGAAAAGGGGCAGCTGAGAGGCCGGCTGGAACTCAAGCAGGAAGTAAGGAAGGCTGGTCTTGGACAACAGGCAAAGCCCCAGAAATCCAGCCCTTGTCAACACTGCCACACTTAGCATGTGTGAATGGGGTGTTAGATCCTAGGGAAGAAATTGTGTTGTTGTGTGAACTGAAACAAGACGTTGTGCTGAAGTATAAAATCGCAACTTTCTTGCCATTCAGCGTCTACAGTGCATTTGCCAGCCTACCTGGGCAGGTTGTTGTGAGCTCTAATCTAGGGCCAGACAGTGCCCCACCTCCTTGAGAGGAATAGCTGCCCTCCAAAGGAAACACTGGGCTGAGCGTATCTGGGCTGCAGTGCTCCCAAGGGCCAGCAGGTGGCGCCAAGACCCATCCTTGGCTGCCCCTGATGGCCAGTGGGGGAGTTGCTGTTCAGCTGTACTTCATCTCCAGGGCTGGGAAAGCCATGGCGCTCCGCACCCCCCCCTCAACAAAGACCTCAGCGGGTCCCTCAAAGATCTTTCCACTGGCAGTTCCTGGGCAAGTGCAAGGAAGGACCCGCGGATTGTGGGGACCGGAGCTGGAGGGCTGGCGTGGCCTTCATCGTCCCGGGCCTAAGTTTGCAGCTCTCCAGCCTTGAACAGGGCAGCAGTGGGAAGAGGACCCACAGAAGTTGCTCTTGGTTGCTCTCATATGTTGGCATTGAGGCTTGTTGCAGGGACTCGCCCGAAGGGTGTCCACTGGGAACCTTCTCCAGCCGGGGACTCTCAGCCTGGCCCTGGACATCATTGGCTGTCCTGGGAAGTAATCTTGATTAGGGTTAGTTGGGACTTCAATGGGAAAGGTGGTTCTCAAGGCCAGTTTATGGGACCATCTCTTCTCCCCACTTTCCTCCTTTTTTCTTTGGCAGGGCAGAAGATGTGAGAAAAAAACCCAAGAAAAACATTTGGGAAAATCATGAGATGAATACAAATATTTAAAGTCAAACAATAATTGCATATCCCCCTCCCCCCCATGCACGAAGAGGTTCCAGTGTGAATGCAGAGCGAGTGAAGGGAGGGGCAGAAGCTCTGGAGAGCCAAAACGCAGATTCGTCCATGAGATCAGGATCAGAATCACAGAATTAATGTAAATGAATTAATAAATAAATGATGATGATGATGAGAGCTGGTAGGGACCCTGGAGGTCTTCTAGTCCAGCCCCCTGCTCAGGAAGGAGACCCTATACCATTTCAGACAAATGGCTGTCGAGTCTCTTCTTAAAACCTTCCAGTGTTGGAGCATTGACAGCTTCTGGTGGCAGGTAGTTCCACTGCTTAATTCTTCTCCCTGTCAGGAAATTCCTCCCTCCTCCCCGCTCGCTTTCCCTCCGTCGCTGCTTCTCCCGCCTTCGGGGGGCTTCGGGGACGAGCCCGGCTCCCTCCTCCTCGGGGCGCCCCCCAGATACGGGAAGGCTGCTCTCCCGCCCTTCTCCCCATCGGCTCCCACCCCCGCGCGGGAGGGGGGCTGCCTGGGGGCCGCGGGGGGGCCTGGCCGGAGCCCCCCCACTCCCCCCCGCCCTGCCTGGGGAGAGACTTCGCTACTACGCAGGCGCCATGTAGCTGATGGATGCAAGGAGGACGCCGATTGGTCGCTCTGGCGAGGGCGGCTATTGGCAAGAAGACTCGTAGGGGCGGTCCCTTCAAGCGAAAGAGGAAGAGCAACCACCAAAAGGGCGCGCAGAGAAGTCCCGCCTCCACTTCCGGGAACGAACCGAACTGAGGCGTTTAATTGACTCGGCCGCGGACTGGCTCGGAGCCAGGTAGGGCACAAGGGATGCCGGGAGTCGCAGTCCGAGCTCTTCTCTGGCGGAGAAAGGGGGGAGGGGGAGCCCGAGGCCTGGTCTGGCGGGAGGGGCGCTGAGAGGGAGGCCTGCCCGGAAAGTCTCACTGAGAGGCCGAGGCTTCGGCTTTCCTCCCCGGGCGGGGCTGGGACTCCCCTCCGGGGAAGGGACGAAGCCTTGACCCGCCTCTCCCCCTTCGCCCCTGCAGGACTTCGGGCGAGCCCGGCGGAGGAAGGAAGGAAGGAGGCCCCGCGGAGCAGCCCCGGGAGGAGACTGCGGGGAGGCGCGGAAGGGATGAGCCGAAGGAGGCCGCCTGGAGGGAGGAGCGGGGAGCGGGAAACGGGCGGAGACCCCGAGACGGGCCTGGAGGGCGGAGGGTCCCTCAGAAGAGGCGGGAGACTCGGGAAACGCCACAGAATCGAGGAGGGAGAAAAGAAATATCAGTGCCCGGAATGTGGAACATCCTTCAAAAGAAATGGAGATCTTAACAAGCATCTAAGAATCCATACTGGAGTGAGACCGTATGAATGCCCGGAGTGTGGAAAGAGCTTCAGTCTGAGGGGAAACCTTTATAAACATCAAAGGATCCACTCAGGAGAGAAGGCACATAAATGCCTGGAGTGTGGAAAGAGCTTCAGTCAGAGGGGAAACCTTTATAGCCATCAAAGAATCCACTCAGGAGAAAAACCATATAAATGCCTGGAGTGTGGAAAGAGCTTCAGTCTGAGGGGAAGACTTTATAGACATCAAAGGATCCACTCAGGAGAGAAACCACATAAATGCCTGGAGTGTGGAAAGAGCTTCAGTCAGAGGGGAAGCCTTTATACACATCAAAGGATCCACTCAGGAGAGAAACCACATAAATGCCTGGAGTGTGGAAAGAGCTTCAGTTGGAGGGTAAGCCTTTATAGACATCAAAGGATCCACTCAGGAGAGAAACCACATAAATGCCTGGAGTGTGGAAAGAGCTTCAGTCAGAGGGGAAGCCTTTATACACATCAAAGGATCCACTCAGGAGAAACACCATTTAAATGCCTGGAGTGTGGAAAGAGCTTCAGTCGGAGGGGAAGCCTTTATAGACATCAAAGGATCCACTCAGGAGAAAAACCATTTAAATGCCTGGAGTGTGGAAAGAGCTTCAGTCTGAGGGGAAGCCTTTATACACATCAAAGGATCCACTCAGGAGAAAAACCATTTAAATGCCTGGAGTGTGGAAAGAGCTTCAGTCAGAGGGGACACCTTTATAGACATCAAAGGATCCACTCAGGAGAGAAGGAACATAAATGCCTGGAGTGTGGAGAGAGCTTCAGTCGGAGGGGAAACCTTTATAGCCATCAAAGAATCCACTCAGGAGAAAAACCATATAAATGCCTGGAGTGTGGAAAGAGCTTCAGTCGGAGGGAAAGCCTTTATATACATCAAAGGATCCACTCAGGAGAGAAACCACATAAATGCCTGGAGTGTGGAAAGAGCTTCAGTCAGAGGGGAAGCCTTTATACACATCAAAGGATCCACTCAGGAGAGAAACCACATAAATGCCTGGAGTGTGGAAAGAGCTTCAGTCTGAGGGGAAGCCTTTATACACATCAAAGGATCCACTCAGGAGAGAAACCACATAAATGCCTGGAGTGTGGAAAGAGCTTCAGTCTGAGGGGAAGCCTTTATAGACATCAAAGGATCCACTCAGGAGAGAAACCACATAAATGCCTGGAGTGTGGAAAGAGCTTCAGTCGGAGGGGAAGCCTTTATACACATCAAGGGATCCACTCAGGAGAGAAACCACATAAATGCCTGGAGTGTGGAAAGAGCTTCAGTCGGAGGGGAAGCCTTTATACACATCAAAGGATCCACTCAGGAGAAACACCATTTAAATGCCTGGAGTGTGGAAAGAGCTTCAGTTGGAGGGGAAGCCTTTATACACATCAAAGGATCCACTCAGGAGAGAAACCACATAAATGTCTGTAGTGTGGAAATTGCTTCAGTCGGAGGAGCAACCTTTATGTACATCAAAGGATCCATTCAGGGGGAAAAGAGCTTTACTGAAAATAGGGGTCTTCGTAGACATCAAAGAATTCACACAGGAGAGAAACCATATGTCTAGAGTTTGGAAGGTGTGAACACTTACCCTTCATTGCCACCTCATTCTTTGTGTTTCACCATTTTACTGTTCCCTTTATTGCTACTCTGTTTAATGATTTTGCTATTCTGCGATATCTAATAGTTGAATTTGAATCTTACACACTTTTCAAAGGGGTACGTAATCTTATGAGTAGAAGTCTATTCAATTCCACAAACCCGTATCACAATTTCTTCTCATTGGTGAGATTTCATTTTGAGATTCAGAAGCTGCTACTGGAATGTTCTGAAGAAACTTAGCAATTTCCATTGTGCCCACGGTTCTTTCCATGGGCCTGGAAATCAGACCCTTCTGGGTTAATTTTCCCCTTGAAATAGGACTCTCGCCGCTTCCGTACCTTTTGTCACACTCCCTCCTTCCACACAGAGAACAAACCACTCTTATTACTGAATCAGTTAATTATTACTGAATCAATTAATGAGTCAATTTACCCTTGTCTCTCCTTATGCGGGCCATAACCTTTGCCTCCTCTGAAGACCTCTGTGTTGCAGGAATACAGTCCTTGCTGAAGGCCAAGCAACGGGTTTCTTGAACTTGGTTGTCCTTTCTTGTAACTTTAATATTTTTATGATAACCTTGTAATATTCTAGGTGCCTGTAACTTTCTAACTGCAAAACAAGGCACTCTCTCAGGCTGAATAGCAAAGGACTTTTTCATTTGTACATGCTAAAGTTTCAGCTGGCCGAAATGGTATCTTTTCACAACAGATTTCTGTGGCTCATGATGCTCATGATGCCTTTTCCCATGCGAACGTTCTCCTTTTAATACATTGGTTTTAAATGGTTATGTTATGGGATATTTAACTTACTGTCCACGTTTCTGATTAACAGGATTTCTTCTGTCCAATCAACTGTTCTTTTGTACTTTTTCTACTGTTTGTGTCCTGTGCTCTTTTCATTAAGAGAAACCTCCTTGTGAGATTAATGTTGCCTTTAAATGATCTTCTAATTTGAACAAGTGTACCGTGTCACAATCTAGGTGTCTGACCTACCCCAACTTGGACCCTTACGAAGGAAAGACCCTCAACTTCATCAGACTGAAGCAAAAGGTGCCTCTGGTGGAAACCAGTTCTGGGCTTCTGTGGTCTTTGTCACCTGTCATTTCCCACCTTCCTGTTTCCCATCACGTAGAAACATATTTTCCATTTGTCTAAATACAGTCCTGGGAGACACTAGATTGAGATTTGATAAAAAGTTACCCCTACTTTTTGCTTCAACAGGTGGACTCGACCATTCACCTTGTCCTCTGAAACTTAATAATAGTAATAAAGTTGGAAGGGACCTTGCAGGTCACCTAGTCCAGACAGGAAACCCTATACCATTTCAGACAAATGGCTGTGTAAAGTATTTGAGGGACTCAAACTGGGCAAAGTATTTATGCTGGTGGTTGACTGGAGCAGAACCAGGTGGAAGAATTCTTGGTCTGTTTTGTGTCTGCCATCTGTATTTTTATGAGGGGGCAGTTTCTGGCTCCTTATCTCTCCTTCAGGAAAGGTTTCAGCTGGAACCAGGATTGCCACCGAGATCGCAGCCCAAGGCATCTTGGCTCAGCCCAGGTCAACCAGACACTGATGTACAACCTGGTTGCGTCCATCAAAGTCAGAACCCGCCTTAGATCCACAGGGCAGCCCTGGAACCAGCAACGTTTGTCCCTGGGTGCAGTGGAGTCTGGTGACCCTGCTGACTATCTTGCCCCACAGGCTTACTTCACCCAGGGTGCTGGCCATCTCCTGTGTGCACAGCCTGTTGGCGGGGTGGCTCGCTGGTTCCAGGGCTGCCCCGTGAATCCAAGGCTGAGCTTGTTCTGGCTTTGATGGACGCAACCAGGTTGCAGATCAGCGCCACCCCCCACCAGCACCTCCATGGTCCCCTCGCTGAACTAGCCTTGCAGCCACGAGGCTTCCCTTTCACCAGGACCAGCCCCGCCCACCCACGAGGCATAGCGATGGCCAGTGGCATCATGGAGACCGGTAGCACTGCCAATTTCTCTGTCCCCTCCTATCACCAAGCATATCTGGGCTGCTGGGTTCTCGAGGGCCGGCAGGTGGCGCCAACAGCTGTCCTTTGCTACCGCCTGATGGCCGGTGGGGTAGTTACACCAAAGACCTCAGTGGGTCCCTCAATCTTCGTTGGCGCTTCCTGCAGCCTGGGCGTTGTGGGGGCCGGAGCTGGAAGGCCGCCCGGGCGGCGAGGGCAAGTGGAGCTGCCTTCATCGTCCACGACTGCAGTGGAGAAGACCTGTGAATGGAAGTGCTGGAAGGCACCATCTTTGTGCCGGGCGGAAGCACTGCAAGTGCCATCTTTGCAGCAGGCGGAAGCAAAAGTTAACTGAGCTCGCTGTCGCATTGTTTGCAGCTGGCGGAACAGAGCAAGGCTCCTGGTACCCTCTGCAGGCGGTCAGCGGGAAAAGGAAAGGGACGAACTGGGCAATCGCCTAGATTAGAACTATGGCCCTTTGTTGACTTGTGGACTTCAAGTCCCAGAATTCCTCAGCCAGCCAAATACTGTCCATGCTGGCTCAGGAGTTCTGCGAGCGGAAGTCCACAAATAATAAAAAGAGCATCGTTCCTCACCTCTGACATACAGCAACCTAAAGGGGGACGCAGCAGTACCCAAGGTTCTGTTCACGTGACCTGCTTCCTCACTCCTGGCTTTGCACATCCAGACCCCTGGCATTGTTTAACAGGCTTTGTTTGTTTGTGTGTGTGTGTGTGTAGAAAACTTTGATTTATAATACATGATGTGTTTGGTTTATAATACATGTGTAGGTGAATTTTTCCCATGTAATTTTGGAAGATGGGCAATCTGGGTGTAACAAAAGAAGTCATACCTAAATAAATGGGCATATCCCCCAAATTCCCTGCCCTTGGATATCCCAGAAAGCCACTTTTGAACATCCCTGAGTGGATCCTGGCTTCTCTGTTAGGTATGCGGGATACAATCTGTGAAAACTATTTCTAGGGTGGCTTATCATCATGGAGTCGTAGTATGTAGAGATGGAGGTCAAGAATATGAAGGGACGTGCGCAGCAAACTGCCTTTCTTAGTATCTTATTCCCATGTTCTAATGCCTCCTTAAGTATCACCAGCTGCCTGCAATTAGTGCAGGTTCGCATTCCACCAGGCTCAAGGTTGACTCAGCCTTCCATCCTTTTGCTGTGCTTAATTTCCTGTTTGTTAACACTGTATAAATACAATAAACTCTGCGTAGGCAGACAGACATATTTGGGACACCCTGCTTGACTGGTCTTTGAATCCCACATTTTGGCACCCTGAACAGGGACCTATAAATCTTTAAAAACAAACAAAAAGAGATTTGGAATGGGAACCTCCCTCCGGGGGAGCAACTTGCAATGTATTTACCTTCATCTGGAATAGAACCCAAAGGTACCTTCGTCCTACGGGACCCCTCCAAGGTAAGTGTTAAGGAATTTGTTGTGCAGAGGTCTCCTTGTGCTACCAAAGAGTTGCACAGACAAGGAAGGGTACTGAGAGTAGTAAAAGTCACACACAGGAGTACACTGAGTTCTAAAAGCAAAAAGTATTTTACTTTGAGGTGGTGTAAGAACAAAAATGCACAGTCAAAAAATAAACAGTCCAGGTCATAAACAATAGCAACAGTCCAAGCTACAAAATCTTCTTACCGGTCCAGAGGTCAAATACACAGTTCAGGTTACAACAGTAGTAAACTAACAGCAGAGCAAAAAACAGTAACAGTCGAGATCAGTGAAATCAGAGAGAGAGAGAAGCTACGTTCCTAGCTTCCTCTTATGGCCATGAGAACACTTACACACCCATTGGCCAATTAACATCTTAAAGCCATAGCATTATGGTTAATATATTTTCAACCCAACATTGTAGGCTAACACCATATGCCTAACATTCTCCCCTTTGGGTAGAATAATATATAACTCTTACAATCTTATGCACATTCTTTCACAATTAGCATTGTGTTTCACAGCACTTTGTACCTTTGTAAAATGGTCTGCAATATTTACATCAGTTGAACAATACTCTAGCTGTATTAATTTATCCTTGATACATTGTCTGACATTTAAATAACGAAGATCAGTATGTTTAGATCTTGTTCTTACTGCAGCATTATTAGCCATCTTTATCGCAGCTTGATTGTCCTCATATACAATGAATGGATCATTTACATTTAAACCCATATCTAACAATTGTTTGTACACTAGCAGCTCTGTAGATAACACTGATAGACATGAAAATTCAGCCTCCATTGTAGACAAGCTTATGTGTTTTTGTCTAACAGACTTCCATCCAATCAAAGAATCACCCAACATTATAGCAAACCCTGAAGTAGATTTACGAGTGTTTGTATCAGAGGCAAAACTCGCATCTGCATATGCTGTGAGGATTAACTCACGATTTGGCTCTAAATATAACGAGTAGTGAATAGTTTGCTTCAAATACCTTAATACTCGTTTAGCTGATTGCCAGTGTCTAACAGTAGGATTATTGTTGTACCTAGCTAATTGGTTTACACAGTAAGAAATATCAGGTCTAGTCCAATTACTCAGATACATAAGACTTCCTATCAAAGATTGGTACATAGTCTTATCAAATACAGGACTCTCAACATTAGTGTCCTTAAAATCCATAGTCATCGGAGTTTTTGCTGGTTTACACATTTCCATATTGTATCTCTTTAATAACTGAGATATTTTACTGGCTTGCGACACCTTAAAACCCCTATTTGTTTTCACAATATCTAACCCCAAATAGTGGCTAATTTTCCCAAGATTTCTGATTGTGAATTTATTTTGCAATCTTGAAATGATAGTTTGTGCTTCTAACTCAGTTTTTGTTATTATTGCAATATCATCTGTGAATAATAAGAGAAAAGATAATGCTCCGTTGTGTTCTCTTCTAAACAAACAAGGATCAGCATTACTGGCTACAAAACCTAATGCACTTAACTCATTAACTATACATTTGTTCCACTCATAGCCTGATTGTTTCAATCCATAGAGGCTTTTCTTTAACTCCCAACAATCATGGTCTCTATCATTGGTCAATCCTGGTGGTATTCTTAAATAAATAGTATGTTGCAATGGAGCATGTAGATATGCAGTTTCAACATCTACATGGTTAACCATATATTGGTTTTTAGCTGCCCATACTAAAGCTGCTCTTAAAGTAGTTGCCCTTAGACTGGGTGCAAACACTTCGTCATAATCCTCAGTAGTTTGGGCAAAACCTTGTGCAACCAAACGTGCCTTATGGGTTATAGTTCCATCTACTCCTTTCTTTATTTTACATATCCATTTGCAACCTATAGCTTGCTCACCAGGTGGCAGTTTTGCTTTCACATAAACTTTAAGATCCTGCAAAGACTTCAACTCCCTGTTCATTGCAGCTTTCCATGATGCCTGTTCCTTTTCAGGATACATCCTGATCTCATCATAGTTAGAAGGTTCTACATTAACTTGACATACTATACTTGCTTCATAGCGATCAGGTGGATGTCTGATACGCGTTGAACGCCAAGGAATTACAGGGCTTTGAATTTCTGACTCCTTTTCTTCCTCTGACTCTGATTCATCTTTTATCTCCCCTATCTCCTCTTCATCTTTTATATTTACAGGAGATGTATTATCATTACTACTTACATTATCAGAGGAGTCCTCAAACACTAGAGGATCAGTATTAACAGTTTCTTGCTCTAACCTATCCCAACCAACGTGCTCAAGGAATTTTGCACTCGCACTGTTATATACATTAGTTGTGCCTCGTTCCCAGAAACGATAGGATCTGTGTAGGAAACCTGTGATATTTCCACCTTAGGCTCACATAAAATGGCGCAGGTCTGGCTCAGGGCAGAGACAAGTTTTCAGATGACCTTGCTACGTGCAGACGGACACCCGTTGGAACACGTACAAGAAAGTAACACATACTAGATAGCTACAGGAACAAAGACATTCCATACAGAAATGTAGCTAATTTATAACCTTAAGATACCTGCTTGATGTATAGTTGAAATGCAACCATTTGTAAACATAAGATAATTGCTTGCTGCATAACTAAAATGTAACCATTTAACTGCTTGTTGCTTGTGTTGTAACTTTGTAACCTATGTTAACTTGCTGACTTTGTAACCTATGTTAACTTGCTGACTTTGTAACCTATGTTTCCAATAAAAGAGAGCTTAGGACTTTGGTCTGGGCCCTCATCCCGAGAACACTCAGAGAGACGTGTCCTCATTCATTGGCAAGTCCATGAGGAGCCCGCCGGGTGCGAAGAACCCGCAACTGGTGACCCCGACGTGATCTGCTGCGAGCGGATACGTCTCTGACGGTCTCCATACTCATCGCCTGGAATAGGCTGTGCACCCGATCTCGCCTCGTGAAGACGACGATCCATTCGTGAGTATGGGGAACAAATTTTCTAGGCAACAGGCAGCGCATCTGAAAGAGCTTGAGGAAATAGTCAGAACTTCTAATATTTTACTTAAAAGTAGTGGCAAACAATTGCCAGCAGTTTCAAAAAAGGAGCTGAAAGCTTTACTGAAATATATTTGGGAAAATACTCCGGCTTATCCGGAAAAGGGCTCGTTGAAAACAGGGACATGGAGAAAAATTGGAGAATGGCTCCATGAACCTCCTCGAGCACCTCCAAAAATGTTAACAACCTGGCGAGTCTTAATGGAATGTTTGTTGATTCACGAAAAGGGACTTAAAGAGGCCTTTTCCGTTTCTCCGGCTCCCCCTCCTTATGAGGAACCTATTCAGCCGGGAGAAACTCAGCAGGGCACCTCAGCTGTGGCTCCCAGTGCCCCTCAGGCTCAGCCAGAAGTAATTAACAATTATCCTAGAGAAGGAATGGTGGCAAATGCTGTTAGACAGGCCACCCGATCAGGACAGCTAACATTGGAAGATTTGTCTTGCTATCCAGTAAACATCCAGCCAGCTCCGGCAGCTGGAGGAAATGCTGTTCACACATATGAAGGATTGCAATGGAATATAGTGAAAGATCTTAAAAAAGCCGTTGCTTCATATGGCATTCAATCGCCTTTTGTTCAAGGACTTTTCGTTTCCATGGCCTCTACTTATGTGATGGCATTGGTAGACTGGAAGTCCATTGCACATATGATACTGACACCTTCACAATATGTAGTTTGGGAATCTGAGTATAAAAAAGAAATAGAGAAAAAAATTCTTGCTGGATTACCTCAAGGAGTAAACAGGGATCAATTATTTGGCACAGGACAATTCGTTACAAATGACCAACAGGCTCAAAGCCCAAGGGAGGCTTTTAATTTGATACAGGAAGGGGCTTTAGCAGCTTTCCGCAAGATAGATGATCCTCACGGAAAAGCTAAAATGTCTTTTGCAAAGGTTTATCAAGGTCCCAATCAGGCTTATTCAGACTTTGTGGATAAACTGCAGGAGGAAATAACAAGGCAAATAGACAATGAATATGCCCGAAATGAACTCCTGTTAAAATTGGCTTATGAAAATGCTAATGAAGACTGTAAAAAATTGTTAAAATCAATTATTGCCATGCCAAATGCCACTCTTGCTGATTATTTAAACGCATGTCGCATAGTAGGCACAACGGCATATTCCATGGATGCCCTGGCTATGGCACTAAATAATGGAGGACAAAGAAAACCAATGGGAAATTGCTTTAAGTGTGGCAAGCGAGGGCCATTTCAAATCTCAATGTAGAGCCCCCGGTGGAGGTGCCTCCAAATTTGGCAATCAATTGGCTAAACCAAAAAGGATGTGCCCCCGCTGCAAAAAGGGGTTCCATTGGGCCAATCAATGCCACGCCTCTTCTGGCTCCCAGCAGGGAAACTAGAGGAGGGGCAGTCAGCCAGCCCGACACCAAAGGCTGACATTTCTTTTCCTCTTAACACTTCTAACCCCTCTGAACTTTTCCCTGATTCTGTTTTTCATTCTCCCCCTATTCGCATAGTCGCCTCAGAAGAGGTTGAAATTAATGTTCCTGGCTTAGTCTATTTTCTGCCTACTGAACCCGATCCTAAATGCCCTTTACCTCCTAAAGGCCCACTCCTGGTTTTTCCTGTGCGCAAACTTATTGCTAGGGGAATTCTAGCTTCCCCATTCTTGCGAGACTCGTGACTTTTCCTCTGTTGCTATGGCGGTTACCGGAAACTCACCCACAATTTTTCACAAAGGGGACCTTGTGGCATCAGCCATTTTATTGGTCCCAGCCACGGCTCCGCCCTCCTCTGAAGTCACAGATGCGCTTGCAGTTGAGCAGCCAGTCCAAGATGGTCGCCCCATGATGACGTTTACTATCAATGACCAGAGTTTTTCTGGTTTATTGGATACAGGGGCGGACGTAAGTGTCATCCGATCTTCGGAATGGCCACAGGGCTGGGAGACTGAGAGCGCCCCTGCTGTCAGAGGAGTAGGGGGAATTCAACACGCCGTGCGCAGCAAGAGGTGGCTCCCGGTAACTTCTTCCTTTTTTCTTCAGTCGCTTACTTTCAACCTATCATATTGCCTATTCACACAAATCTGTGGGGTCGTGATTTGATGCAACAGTTCCAAGCTAAATTGACACTTGAATAGATTCACTATGTCTATTTCACCCTTAAAGCTCCAATTGACAACTGATACTCCTGTTTGGATAAACCAATGGCCCCTCACCTTAGAAAAATTACACGCCTTAAAGCAATTAGTTAAGGAGCAATTGGAAAGTGCTCATATCGAGCCATCCAACAGTCCTTACAATACGCCTGTCTTTGTCATTAAAAAGAAATCTGGTAAATGGAGATTCTTACACGACCTCCGAGCGGTAAATTCCATAATTAAACCGATGGGGGCGCTACAACTTGGCCTGCCAAATCCGAATTTGATTCCTCAAAATTATGACCTCATGATCATTGACTTGAAAGATGCTTTCTTTTCTATTCCTTTATGTGAGGAAGATAGACAACTGTTTGCTTTTACTTTGCCTGTTCTCAATAACTCTGAACCTGCCCAAAGATACCAATGGAAGGTTTTACCTCAAGGCATGCTTAATAGCCCCACCATGTGTCAATGGTACGTGGCAAAAGTGTTGCTGCCATATCGTGATAAACATCCACATTTTTTGGCTTATCACTATATGGACGATATTTTAATTGCAGCACCAGGCCCCAAAGGAACTGTTATGGCAACTTTTGAATTTTTAACAAAAATTTTAAATCAGTTTGGATTTTTTGTCAGTCCACAAAAAGTTCAACACATGTCGCCTTATTCCTATTTAGGCCATAAGCTTTTATCCACAGCAGCTTTTCCTCATATTCCAAAATTATTTTTGCCATCAGAACCAACATTGGTACAATTGCAGCAATATCTAGGAACCATTAATTGGGCAAGACCATATCTGTCCTTAACAACATCAGATTTGTCTCCTTTGTTTCATGCTTTAACGTTAGGAAAGCATCCAGCAGACAAAATCTGTTTGTCAGAACAACATATTAAAACTTTGCAGTTGGTAAATGTTGCATTAAAAAAGATCTGGGTAGATCGTATGGTTATCAATGTTCCTTTTGCTGCTATTATTTTAAACACACCTGGACTGTTTACTGCTATTGTTCAATGTGCTAACCAATTGAAAATTTTGGAGTGGATTCATTTATCCCACACGCCCAAAGTTTCTGTTTTAACCAGAGAAGCACAATTGGCTCAATTGATTTTTAAAATTCGTCACCGAATGAAAGCCTTGATTGGGCTGGAGATAGATACTCTTTTTGTGCCTATGTCTTTGCGGATTTGGGAATCATTTTTTCAAACCTCCAGTGAATTGCAATTTTCCTTAGCTGATTGGCATGGCAAGGTTTCTTGCCACCCACCACCCGATTATCGCTTGCAAATTGTTCGCACTGTACACATTGCCTGGTTGTCACCCTTGTCTCCTCACCCCCTACATTCGGCTGTTACAGTTTTTGCAGATGGGAGCAAGGAGTGTGGCGCCTGTGCCTGGTTGGAAAATGGTCAATGGATAACCAAGCAAACAACACCCCAGCGGTCAGCTCAAAAAGCTGAATTGGCTGCTTCAATTTTGGCCTGTCAACTTTTTTCATTTCAACCTTTGAATCTTATTGTGGATAGCTTTTATGTTTATCACACAATTCAAGTGATTTATGGATCTTATTTATCCCCATCCATTCAACCAGATTTGTTACACCTTTTTTTAACCTTGCAAAATTTGCTTTTTGAACGCCAACATCCTGTTTTTGTTGCTCACATTCGTAGTCATCAGCCTTTTCCAGGTTTTTTGCAAGAGGGAAACACTGTTGCAGATCAGGCTGCCTCCAGACCTTCGGCCTGTTCCTTGCAACCCCTCACCCCCTGGGAAAGTCATTCATATTTTCATCAAAATTCCAAAGCTTTGCAGAAGCAGTTTGGCATCACCGCTGCAGAGGCAATTGCAATTCGCCAGCAGTGTCCAACCTGCAGCCAACAAGCAACTGCAATCCCTATGGGTGTTAATCCAAGGGGATTGGAGCCTTGCCAAATTTGGCAAATGGATGTCACACAATATGCACCATTTGCCCCATGGAAGTATTTGCATGTTTCAATTGATACCTTTTCAGGATTCATCATGGCCACCCCCCAAAGGGGAGAAGCCACCAAACATGTCATTAATCATTGTATTCGGACCTTTGCAGTGCTGGGATGTCCAAAAGAACTCAAAACAGATAATGGCCCTGCCTATAGCAGTCAAGCCATGGCAGAATTTTGTCATTATTGGCAAATAACACACAAATTTGGAATTCCATATAATAGCCAAGGCCAAGCCTTGGTGGAAAGGGCTAACCAAACCTTGAAACATGCTTTAGATCGCTATAAAAATCAGAACGGGGGAAAACGAAGCCCCAACCTCCCAGCAGTGCAAGAAATTCTTAACCTTTGCCTCTACACTCTAAACTTTTCAAACTTGACTGGCCATCCCTTAACCACAGCTGCAGAGCGGCATTTTTCTTCTTCTTCTTCTTCTTCAGATCTCCCTAAGCCACAGGTTTGGTACCGACAACTTCCAGACCTAACTTGGCAAGGCCCTGCAGACCTTATCACCTGGGGCAGAGGCTATGCTGCAGTCCAACTGCCAGACAAAGTGCTGTGGATCCCAGGTCGCCATGTTCGCCCGTATCATGCCTCCACAAACACAACAGCAGAACTCATTAACGAAGACAGCATGGCTGGTGACTTTTTTCAGCCTTGTTCTAACACCACTGACTGATGCCACTGAAACACAATTCCATCTGAAAGCTTACCCCAGACGTCAAGTTTTGCCGTCTACTCAGCCTGCAGTATTTCATTGTGCCTCCACTTCACCAGCTATCCCATCCCGTTCTTTACAATGGCTCACACCTTTGACATTGGTTCCAGTCAAAAATGACTCTTTTCACACTGTTTTTATTCAAGACTCAGTGCTAACCTTGATTCTTTGATTCTTTTTCCACCCATGATCAATCAAACCGCCAACTATTGGTGTTTTGGCTATGACATCATTGATAATTTTGAACATTATTGGATAGGGGTTCAAGTCATTTGGCAGCCACACCATGGAGTGATGCTTGGCCCTACCTTTGTTTATGGACATACTGGAGATATTGTTTATTTTCATTGTTCAGATCACTCTCAACCTTATTGCCCCATCGCATGGACCCAGAAGGAACAACCTGTTGTCAACAACGAGTCTATGGTCATTTATCATCATCATCCATGTCGAGTTTTGCTTCAACTTATTGTTAGCCCCAGGACCACTGGTTTCTATTATTGTCAAGGTTTCAGTAGAGGACGCCAATTTAAAGACTGGGTAGAACTTGCTTCCATTGATAACTTTGCTAAACCTCCCCTCTCCCAGGACTTGTTTGTTTACACGCATCGTTATAAGACCAAGGCAAGACAGATGAACATGTATAAAGTTTTGTCCTGGCGTCAACTGATACTCAGACTGAGAGACAATGTGAACTCTGTATGGTTACCACCAAGCTAGGTACAACAATAACCAAAACATTTATATTATGCAAAATCGATTGGCCCTGGACTATCTCTTAGCTAAAGAAGGGGGGGGGTATGTGGAAAATTTAATCTTACAAATTGTTGTATTGAAATTGATGACAGTGGGAAAGTGATTCAGGAGATCACAGACAAAATGATTAAAGTAGCTCATGTTCCTGTTCAAACATGGAATGGTTTTAACTTTCAGGAATTATTTGGCTCCTGGTTTCCCAAATTACCTGGTTTGCAAGCTATTGTAGCTTTAATTAGTATGATTGCTTTAGGATGTATTATATTGCCTTGTGTTTTACCTATTTTTGTTAGAACTATCTCTAATAGCATTTCATTTATAGCAGAGCAACGTGCCATCAAGCATGTAAATGCCTTGTGGGAAAGAAAATATCAGTTATTGCCTCAAGAAGACCTTGAG
Organism: Vipera ursinii; assembly: GCF_947247035.1. Lineage (NCBI taxonomy): Eukaryota > Metazoa > Chordata > Lepidosauria > Squamata > Viperidae > Vipera > Vipera ursinii. The sequence continues at coordinate 2,662,474 of NC_139529.1, read as the reverse complement.
TCAGATACTACGGACCGCGCCATTGAAAAGGCCTCCTTCGTATTAGACACAGATGGCGAGGAGGGCCAAAAGAAAGCCTTATGCTTAGCAACGGAATGCACCACATCTCTGTCCTCCTGAGCCCTTTGGGTCAAAAAACAAAAAAGGAGGAGATGTAGGAAACCTGTGATATTTCCACCTTAGGCTCACATAAAATGGCGCAGGTCTGGCTCAGGGCAGAGACAAGTTTTCAGATGACCTTGCTACGTGCAGACGGACACCCGTTGGAACACGTACAAGAAAGTAACACATACTAGATAGCTACAGGAACAAAGACATTCCATACAGAAATGTAGCTAATTTATAACCTTAAGATACCTGCTTGATGTATAGTTGAAATGCAACCATTTGTAAACATAAGATAATTGCTTGCTGCATAACTAAAATGTAACCATTTAACTGCTTGTTGCTTGTGTTGTAACTTTGTAACCTATGTTAACTTGCTGACTTTGTAACCTATGTTAACTTGCTGACTTTGTAACCTATGTTTCCAATAAAAGAGAGCTTAGGACTTTGGTCTGGGCCCTCATCCCGAGAACACTCAGAGAGACGTGTCCTCATTCATTGGCAAGTCCATGAGGAGCCCGCCGGGTGCGAAGAACCCGCAGATCTGTGGTTAGCTTCATAACCTACAAAGTATAATTGCCTAGCCCTATGTTGGCCTTTACTCCTGAGTTGTGCAGGAATGTGGACCCAAGCTGGGGTGCCAAACGTGTGCAGGTAATCAAGGTTTGGTCTTCTACCATGCCATATAGTATATGGTATTTTACCAGTAGAAGTATTAACAACTATATTCAGAATATGGTTTGCACATTTTGCTGCCTCCCCCCACAGTCTATCTGTTAAGCCAGAATCTTGTAACATGGTTCTCATCATGGCTTGTAACGTTTGCCCACGTCTCTCAACAAAAGCATTATGTTGAGGCCTATAAGGCACTGAACGTTTATGCTCAATGCCAGCTGATTCTAGCATATCAACAAAACGCTTATTTGTAAATTCAGTACCATTATCAGTAATTATGCACTGAACCTTTCTCTTTGTTTTTCTCTCCACGAACTTCAGCCAGTTTGCAAATTGTTGGAAAGTGTCTGCCTTTGACTTAAGCAGATAACAAAAACCATAACGAGAGTAGTGGTCCAATATACTTAAAACATAACATGAACCTCCTAAACTTGGTTTCATGGGTCCAATTAAATCAGCAAACACAACTTCCAAAGGAACAGTTGTTTTGAAGCTGTTTATCCTGTTTGCAGGAGTTGCCTTGCTCTTTTCCTGATTACAGGCATTGCAATTCAAATACTTACTACATGGCTTCAGTTTAATTCCGTCTACTAATTCAACTGTTTTACGTAGTGAGTTAAAGTTCACATGCCCTAACCGCCTATGCAATAAATGTATACACTCATCATGTGGCTTCTTGTTCTCACATATTGAGTTAGCTCTAACTGTACTAACCTGGTTACTTGTGAGAACGAATAAACCATCTTTCAAATTAGCAGTTACACAGGTTCCATTCCTCTCAATAGTGCATTGCTCCCCTCTGAATGTTACCACAAACCCAACCTTAACCAATTCCCTTACAGATAACAGGTTGAATCTTAGCTTAGGTATATATAACATAGGTAACTGTTCATTAATGCATGGACAATAGGAATTACCTTCACCAGAGGCCTTCATCCTCCAACCGTTGGCTAGTGAAACATATTGGTTGCTGTTTTTCATAGTAATAAACTTCTTTTTCTCTTTAGTAATGCATTGTGAAGCCCCACTATCAACAACCCACAATTCATTATTTCTGGATGTTGATTCATCAGAAACAGCCAAACCAATGCCCTTCTTAGCCTGTCCACTGCTATTTACATTCTGTTTTCTACCCTTTCTACAGAATTTGGCTATATGCCCTTTAGTCCCACAAGAATAACATTTCTTGACGTTGTAAGCAATGGTGAATGGCTGCTCCTCTCGTGGCTGTGTCTCTCTCAGCTGGTCTCTGTCACGCCTCCTTCTGGACTCTTCTAGCAGTCTCCCATTAATGTTAGTCAATGTCAGTTCCTCTCTGGTCAGGACTTCCAAAGAAGAAACATACTTATCATAACTCTCATCCAAAGATGACAGAATAATGTAGACCTGATGCAACTCTGAAAAAATCAGCTCCTTTTCATGAAGCTCTTGAAAGGTTGCCTTCATGTAGTTTAAATGGGTCAGCATATCTCCATTCTTCTGCAGACGAGCCCTAAACAGCTTACGTGTAAGGTGTATATGTGCACCCACACTGTCTCGAACATAAAGCCTTCGCAAAATGCCCCAACACCTAGCAGCAGACTCCTCACCACGAATATGGACAAGCTGCTGGTCATTCAGTGTTAGCCCAATAATGCAAAGAGCTTTCTCGTTGCTTCGTTTAAAGTCGTCTAACTTCTTTACATCCTCTTCGTCATCTGGATCCCAAGCAGTAGTATCTGGTGGGTTATTTACAACAGCCCATAGTCCTTCCTTGCGCAAAAGCAAGCAGCATTTCGTGGACCAGGAAACATAGTTTGTCCCATCCAACCGGGTTATCCAGGAGATGCCTGACAACAGTTCTTGTGCCATTTTACACCAAAAAGCTAACACAAACTCAGCTAGGAATACTGTGTGTACTAACTCTCAGTACAGGCCTGGGCCCATAACCAGTGTTAAGGAATTTGTTGTGCAGAGGTCTCCTTGTGCTACCAAAGAGTTGCACAGACAAGGAAGGGTACTGAGAGTAGTAAAAGTCACACACAGGAGTACACTGAGTTCTTAAAGCAAAAAGTATTTTACTTTGAGGTGGTGTAAGAACAAAAATGCACAGTCAAAAAATAAACAGTCCAGGTCATAAACAATAGCAACAGTCCAAGCTACAAAATCTTCTTACCGGTCCAGAGGTCAAATACACAGTTCAGGTTACAACAGTAGTAAACTAACAGCAGAGCAAAAAACAGTAACAGTCGAGATCAGTGAAATCAGAGAGAGAGAGAAGCTACGTTCCTAGCTTCCTCTTATGGCCATGAGAACACTTACACACCCATTGGCCAATTAACATCTCAAAGCCATAGCATTATGGTTAATATATTTTCAACCCAACATTGTAGGCTAACACCATATGCCTAACAGTAAGTATGGGTTGCAATCTATCTCTCCAACAGCAGCAACAAGTAGAGGAACTTACCTTCCTGCTACCAAAGTCAGGCCTTAAAACACCCGTGGCAGAGTTAAAGAAACTCATAGGAGAGAGAGGGAAACATTGTCCTTGGTATCCGGAGCGCGGGACGCTCCATTTACAGGACTGGGTAAAGATAGGGCATACTTTACATCTTGAACCCCGGGCTCCAGTTGAGATATTACATCTATGGCTTCAATGCCGTCAAGCAGTGGAAAAATTTGGCTCTGATGCTTTGGCAGGACAGCAATTGACCACAACACCTCCACCTAATTATGATCAAATAAATTTTTCCTCCAATGTTGTCTTTAATTGGACCTTCAGCTCCTCATGAAGAGGTTAATTCTTCTGCTTCTTCACAGTCATTGTATACCCCCAAGAGGCAAATTTTAAAGGAACAATTAGCAAAAGTGTGTGTGGGGGGGGAAATGTAGAAGAAATTGCTGACGGGTCTGGTCCCTTTGTTCCAGTTCATGCTGCAGTTCTTTTACCAGCTGCTACTTTACAAATTTCTTACCAAGCATTTGGAAAAGTATCTGTTTCTGGCAAACCTCATCAAGCCTTCTCTAACATCAGGCAGAAGGCTACTGAGCCGTATCCTGATTTTGTTATCAGATTACAGGATATCGGAACAGCCTTTTATCAAACCAATTTATTGGCAGCCGCTTTATCACAAGGCAGCAAGCCCCAAGGAAAGTGTTATAACTGTCTTCTGTCTTAACCTGGCTCTTTGGACTATTTGATTCTTTTGTCGGAGGTGAGGACACCTCCCACTTCACACCTACAAAAGATCCCAGGTTCAATTTTCCTTTTAGTCTTTCCCCACTGTCTTTTGAAGTTGGTGGGATAAATTGTAAGTAACCATAAATGTTCCTCTCCTTTTAATAAATAGGGGAGGCCTGTTTTGGCCTCAAACTCCAAATTGATGTGTGTTTTGTTTTGATATATATATCTCTGTACATTTGGAACATTAAGCTTGGACTTGGAATGGTGAGAAAAATGGGGATGGTTAAAGGGCCCTATAATCACTTCCTGATTTTCTCAATTCTGGCAGGACAAGCCATATGTCTAAATGAATGTTGTTTTACTAGTATCTGTGTATGTATGTCTGTTTATGTTGTTCTGTGTTATTCCAAGACTTGGAAGAGGGTCTAAATCCCCTCTGATAACAATAAACAAAAAGGCCTTATTAACAATAAACAAAGAAACAAAAAGATTGGGAACAAGGAGCTCATTGGCTTGTAAACAGCTCCCTGAAATTATAATAATAGTGATTGGTTTGCCTGGAGAAAGTATGAAATGAAGTGTTTGCATGAGAAGATGCCGGCAGTTGGAATGGACGCGAATGAGTTAATTTGTTGATGTGTAAATGTTTGTGTGTTAGCCACCTCCGTCCCAGGCTGTGAAAGGAACAGTAAATTGCTGATTTTATTGCTGTGTTTGCATGTGAAGAGTTTTATGGGGGATCTGTGAGTGAAATTCCTTTTAACTTTTCTTTCCCCCCTCCAGTCTCTTTCTCCCCCCCTCCCCGCTGTGTTACTCTAAGAATGAGAGAGAGAGAGAGACACACACGGAGGAGAAAGGGGGGGCTGGTCGTTTTAACTGTTTTTTTCTCTCTGCTTGGAATTCTGGTCTGAGAAAGGGAGGGTGGATGTGAAATTTAATACCCATTCTTGCAGTTTCAGCTTGCAGTTTTCTTTTCTTTTGTTTTTTTCCTGGAAGGAGGAGACAGTACTTGTTGGACAATTCTGTGAGATTTAAAAGCCCAAAATCTGATACTCACAACTCAAAGACAAGTCTGGTTAACAAAAACAAAGATTTATTGAAAAGAAATTGAAAATAATAAAGAAAATAAAGAAAGAAAGAAAGCGTTTGCAAACGCGGCCTCTTAGACCCTTCCCAAGTTGGATTGGGTTCAAAGAGCAAGTTTCAAACTAGGCATTTATACTTTCTTTTCTTTAGGTTTACAACAACAACTACAACAATTGCCCAGCTTCTTTGAGAGTTTCCCTGATTATGGTTCCCTGAGGTTCTCGATTTTATGGCCACTCAAAATTTTCAACACCAGTTTGCTTCCCTTCAGGCTGTCCTTTCCCCTCACGGGTTAAGGAAATGCAACCTTTGAGGTCCGCACTCGCTTTGGACTTACCAGTGTTCCCAGAACACAGCCCATCACAATCACACAGCCATTATCGCAGAAACCTCCCACAATCGATCTCCTGACCACCCAGGTACAATTGCATGCTTCCCTCCTTCGGGGCAAAAGTTTCTTACCTGGGCCAGTGCACTGGGTTACCTGGTCCTGGGCCTCAGTTGTTGACTCTCTTCCTTTTTCCTATTCTTTGGTTTTGTAGACCAGAATTGTTAATTTAGTTTGGCTCGGAGCCTGCAATGGGAAGCTAGATCTCAGACAATTACTCACAACTCAAAGACAAGTCTGGTTAACAAAAACAAAGATTTATTGAAAAGAAATTGAAAATAATAAAGAAAATAAAGAAAGAAAGAAAGCGTTTGCAAACGCGGCCTCTTAGACCCTTCCCAAGTTGGATTTGGTTCAAAGAGCAAGTTTCAAACTAGGCATTTATACTTTCTTTTCTCGATACGTGCCCCCCTAAGAAACTTAAGTTAGTCTTTGAAGTCATTTACATTTCTAAAAGATCTTCTTTGAACTTTTACATCCAAAAGACTTATTGTAACAACTTCCTTACATCCGTCACTACACTATCTTGTTTTACTCACCACCTTGAGGTGTTCCTATCCTTTTTAACATTTCAAAAGAACTTTGTTGATTACCATGTGTGAATTCTCTAAGCAGGAAATAGCCCCACATCTTAGTGTTACATTTTATACAATTTATAAAAGAATAACCTTTATTTATTTTCCTTTAATTCTTTTTGAAATCTTTTGAGTTTTAAAAGAAATTACTCTGCATTGTTTTGTTTAGATTTGTAAGTTTTAACCTACTTGACAGAAGTTTTTTTCCATCTGGAATCTGGAATCTGATTTTCAATTTTATTTTCAGAATAAGCTATCTCTTCAGTGTGCTTTAACTGACTATGTGGGCTGTATTACATATCATTTGCCTAAAGAACCTAGGCTTGCGTGTTTAATGACTTTAATAATAATAATAATAATAATAATAATAATAATAATAATAATAATAATAATAATAATAATAATAATAATAATACATTGGAAGGGACCTTGGAGGTCATCTAGTTCAACCCCCTGCTAAGGCAGGAAACCCTATACCATTTCAGACAAATGGCTGTCCAGTCTCTTCTTAAAAACTTCCAGTGTTGGAGCATTCACCACTTCTGGAGGCAGGTTGTTCCACTGGTTAGTTGTTCTAACTGTCAGGAAGTTTCTCCTTAGTTCTAGGTTGCTTCTCTCTTTGACTAGTTTCCATCCATCGCTTCTCGTCCTGCCTTCAGGCGCTTTGGAGAATAGCTTGGCTCCCTCTTCTTTGTGGCAGCCCCTGAGATATTGGAACACTGCTATCATGTCACCCCTCACCCTTCTCTTCATTAAACTACACATACCCAATTCCAGCAACCGTTCCCTATATGTTTTAGCCTCCAGTCCCCCAATCATCTTTGTTGCTCTTCTCTGTACTCTTTCTAGAGTCTCGACATCTTTTTTACATCGTGGTGACCAAAACTGGATGCAGTATTCCAGGTGTGGCCTTACCAAGGCATTGTAAAGTGGTATTAGTACTTCACGTGATCTTGATTCTATCCCTCTGTTAATGCAGCTTAGCACTGTGTTGGCTTTTTTGGCAGCTGCAGCACACTGCTGGCTCATATTTAAGTGATTGTCCACTAGGACTCCGAGATCTCTCTCACAGTTACTACTATCGAGCAAGGTACCACCTATACTATACCTGTGCATTTGATTTTTCCTGCCTAAATGTAACTTCCTGCCTAAATGTAACTTCTTCCTTTCCTATCCGCCCATTGCTTTTGCCTTCTCCACGTTTGCAAGCTCCAACTATTTTTTTCCCCAGACTGAGGGAGAATGAGAGGAGCGATTGCTTACAATGATGATACATGGAAAGTGTCCTATATTGCAATACAATCATCTCTGCAATGCTCAGAATTGTCTGCTGTTATTTTAGCTTTTCATACTTTTTCTCAACAGCCTTTTAACTTAATCTCTGACTCTTATTACATGTTTGATTCCTGTCTGTACTCCTTCTGCAGTAATTCAAAACTTTACTGGCTTGAGTAACTTTCTATTGTATAAAAACTTTAACTATGGGACTATATCTAGTTGGGGGTTGACTGCATATGATACCCCCTGATGTAATTGCTTTGCACACCCCAATAGTAGCAATCCCTGAAAATATAACATGTGCTAAAATAGTTAATTGTACATTTTCAAGTAAAAAACCTCACTGTTTTCGTATTAGTTCACCTGTTTAAATTGTACAGCTTTTGAGGAAACTTTAATTTTGTTCATGTTTGACTCTCGCAAGGATGGTTTTTTACATGTAGTCAAGAAACTTTTAATTACATTCCTGCTAATATTAGTGAAGCAGAGTGTTGTTCTTTTTATTTTATTGAAAGTTTTATAAAAGTTACAATATAAACCCCAAAACCCAGCCCACCCCACCCTCCTAACCCTCCCCCTCCCTCACTTCCCAGAGTTGAATACAGGGTTACAAATAAAATAAGCATAATCTAACTGGCCTGCAGGTGGTGCTGGTTGTGCAGGCTGTGCCATCCGGACATAGCCAGCAGGGGGCACCAGTGGCGCCTGTGCCAGGGCTTGCGGCAGTTGCATTGAAGCTGCCGGTAGTATTGGTGCTGGCTGTGACTGTCTTTGAGCTGCTATTCCACCCTGGCCAGCAGAAGGCGCTGGGGCTGGGGCTGGTGCATTAAGTTGGCCTGCAGTTAGCACTGGCCTTTGTATTTGAGAAACTAGTGGAGGCTTCTGGGTGAGAAGTTAACAGAACTAAGGGCAGACATCTTATCTGCATTTCAAGGCATGGCTATATGTATTGAGCACTTGGACAAGAGAGTGGAAGATCTCAGCCAAAATAATATTAGATTAGATGCAAAAATGACATCGACTGAAAATATGGTGGAGAAAATTGATAGTGATTTGACCTTGGTACAGTATCATGAGATCGAGTTTGCTGTGAGAATTAGAGGCTTAAAAGAGGATCTTAAAGAAAATTTGAAGAAAATAGTTTCTGAGGCTTTGGAAGGGGTGCTGGGGCGACCAGCAGATGCAATTATGGAAGATATAGATAAAATTTCCCGTGTTAATTCGTGGATTGCAAGACAAAGGAAACTACCCAGAGATGTGGTGGTCTACTTTACAAAGAGAGCAATTAGAAATGAGGTTATTCAAGCCTCCTACAATACTAAATTTGCAATTGCTGAGCAAGAAGTCTTGATTTTAAAAGATCCCTCCAAGAATCCTAAGGAGAAGGAAGGAATTTGCCTTTTTGGCACAAGAATTAAGACGACGTGATATTAAGTTCAGATGGGAGATACCAGTGGGTATGGTGGTGATGTATGAAGGTATGAGACATCGTCTTACTACAGTGTTGCAGGCACATGATTTTTATAGTAATGTTTTAAAAGCAGCCCCCATACCACTTTTGGAAGCTACAAAGAAGAATGGTGAGGGAGAGTTTCAACGACGCAGTGAGAATTTACAAGGTGCTGAAGGAACAACGCAGATAGATGAGAAAGTTACAGGAGTGGATCAAATTTCAGTATCATCGGAGGAGGCCAGAGACCAGAGGATGACGCGTGTTGCTTTGAGACGAATGAGACGACCCTGAAGACTCAGTTGTAGAACTGAAGGAGATAATAATGCATTATGGGAAAGTTTCTGGATTTAAGGTTAACATACAAAAAACTTTTTGAAAAAACTAAAATGTTGTCTAAGAATATAACAGTATCGTAAAAGGCTGTTTTAGAAGAGTTAATGGGATTTGAAATTGTTAAAAGGCATAAATATTTGGGGATATATTTGTCACTCTCAAATGTAAAGTTATATGAAAATAATTATGAAAAGTTATGGGGAAAAGTTTAAAAAGATTTGGATAGTTGGAAAAAACTACAATTATCTTTATTGGGAAGAATTGCAGTAGTGAAAATGAATGTCTTGCTGAAATTTTTATTTTTATGTCAAATGATACCTATTCTTAAAAAGGATTCAAATTTGGAGGAATGGCAGAAGGGTATTAATAAATTTGTTTGGGTAGGGAAAAGGCCACGAGTTAAATTTAAGATTATGCAGGATATGTGTGAGAGAGGTGGTCTTAAAACGCTTAATTTTAAACTATATTATGAAGCTGCTGCCTTGTTAGTGATAAGTGATTGGATTAATTTAACATAAATGAGATTATTAAATTTTGAAGGTCATGATTTTTTATTTGCTTGGTATGCATATTTATTGTATGATAAGAAGGTGGATAATGTATTTAAGGTACATATTTTAAGACATGCTCTGTTGCGAGTTTGGGAAAAGTATAGACATAAGTTAAATTGTAAGATACCTATATGGGCAATATCGAAACACGCAATAGAAAATATAAGTGTTGGGGTTAAATATGATGTGATTATATATATAATATTTTAAGAGAAGAAAAGATTGTAAGATCTCAGCATACTTGAAAGGCCGTTCGCAACAGAGATATAATGGATGGACAAAATGGATTGATTATATTCTAAATATGGGACTAAAAAGTTTCATCTAGCATTTGAATAAGTACTGATGTGATATTTATACTGCTTGTAGTTATTTTATAAGAGTTAAAGTGTGATAGATTTAATAATTTATTGTTGTTTGCATAAGGTTGATTATGATTGTTTGTATTTTTATACCCTGTATTTAGCTCTGGGAAGTCGGGGAGGGGGGAGGGGGAGGGAAGGGAGGGGTTGGGGAGGGTTGGGGAGTGGGGAGGGGGTTGGGAGGGGTTGTGTTTTGTTAAAAATAAAATGTATTGTAAAACTTTTTAATAAAAAAAAAAGAGAAACTAGTGGAGGCCACACTTGGGCTGAAGGCTGCTGTGCTCCATCTGAGACAGGAACCTGGATAGTAGCAGTATTAATAGGCATTCTAGCTGATGCTCCCAATGAATGAGGAGGTGTGGCAGCTTGGAGCGATGCCTGATGAAGAGACATCTGTGAAAATGCATTTGGCATTCTTTGAAATGCATCTTGTAAAACAGGCTCACCAGCAGATGGTGCTATAACATTAGATTCAGGCACCATTGTATCCTCGCATGTCATTTGACACAGCAGGCAGTCAGGCTCCCATTTGTCTGACATAACACTCAATGGGTGTGCCTTTGTCTTTGAGGAAGAAGGCAAAATGGCTGACCCTTGTGGGTGTGGCAATGCTTGTGAAGAGGGGGGCAATATGGCTTCTTCTGAAAACTGAATGCCAGCAGAGGCTCTCCCTTGCTTTTTATACCATGCTGCACACAACTTTGCGTTTTGCAGCTCTCTCTCAAAAACTTCAATTTGTTCATAATAACTTTGCAAAGCCTTCTCCTGCACAGTTTGCTCAGAACTTGGAGGATAATCCATCACTTCCTTCCCTAGTGAAGCCTTAGGTCTAGCACCAAATCTCTCATAATCAGCCTGATCCCCATGAGCCTAGGTTACTACTGGGGCATCAGCTTGAGAGTCTGCAAAAACAGAAAACGGTGAAACTGACCTTGGCTCAGAGGCTGCTTCTCCAAGACGTGTAGCCGATGCCAACGGAATCTGTAAACATGAAGGGAGATGTCTCTGTGAAACGGCTGCCTCCTTCTCAGCAGACTGATAACCAGCCTTCTTCCTTCTCTTTTTCTTCGGCATATTAGCAGCAATTAATCACAGCCTCCTCAGTGCCGGACTAACTGCCTGGCTAATTGCCTATCAATAAATCTTGAAAATAAAAACAAACCATCCTCTGGTACCAAAATGTGGCGGAACAATTAACATTCCGACCAGAGGAGGATGGACCGTGGTTCATTTTCATGATGAATAAAAATCCGAGGCATATTCTATGGTAAAACTTTTAATGAGAAAACAAAAGACCTAAACTGACTACATTCTCTCAGAAGAAGTAACTGTAGTAACTGTGAGAAACTTCTTTAAGGCATGCACACAAAACAGTCTAAAACCAAAACATAGCTGGACATGTGAGAATCACTATGGCTACATGATAAGAGAGTAACACAGGTGCAGAGAGCAGGGGAAAATGTACAGATGGAAATGAGCGAAGCTGGCAAAGTTAAAAACCACGCAGTGACACTAACTAACATTAACCAACTATGTAAGTAACCAAGTTACCAATGTGCTTTAACTCCCTTTAAACCAAAAATACAAACCAAATTAGAATATACATACAGTAACATAAACAAATAACATCCTTATTATTGAACTAATCAAAAATTTCACTATAATAAACTACTAATAAAAATAAAAATTTAAAATCTATTCATAAGCTAAATGAAACTTTTTAGTCCCATATTTATTCTGAATATAATCTATCCATCTTCTCCAAATCGAAATGTATCTTTCTGGTGAATGATCCTTCAAGTAAGCAGAAATCTTAGCCATTTCTGCTAAATTTGACACTTTAAGCGTCCATTCTTCAATAGTGGGCAAACTATCCTTCTTCCAATATTGCCCTATCAATAACCTTGCAGCTGTTATCAAGTTCAACATCAAATTAGTTTCTTTAGTATCACAATCTACAATAATACCCAATAAGAACAATTGTGGAGAAAATTTTATCTTTCTCTTTAAAATCTTTTGAACATTCCACCAAATTTTGATCCAAAAAGCTTTCACATTTCTACAAGTCCACCATATATGATAATAGGTAGCGTCCAAACTACCACATCTCCAACATTTGCGCTGTAAATTAGGATACATGCAAGACAATTTTTTGGGATCCAAATGCCATCTATAAAACATTTTATAAAAGTTTTCTCTTAAATTCTGAGCCTGGGTAAATTTTACATTTCTAACCCAAATTACCTCCCATGTATCCAATAAGATTGGTTCTTGAATATTTTGAGCCCACTTCACCATACAATCTTTAACTAATTCCATTTCAGAATCCAATTCTACTAAAACATTGTATACTCTATTGGTGCTATTCTCCAAAGCACCTGAAAGCAGGACAAGAAGCAACGGATGGAAACTAGTCAAGGAGAGAAGCAACCTAGAACTAAGGAGAAACTTCCTGACAGTTAGAACAACTAACCAGTGGAACAACCTGCCTCCAGAAGTGGTGAATGCTCCAACACTGGAAGTTTTTAAGAAGAGACTGGACAGCCATGTTAAGGTATAAATCACCTTAGTAGAGGGCGAAGGACCGTGCTTCAGAGAATGCATGATGTGCATGAAGGAAGGAAATAAAACACGATGCATAATCTTACTAAATACCTTTTAATTACAAAAATATAAAAAACTAAAATATAAAAACTAAGTATATATTATAAAGAGAGCTAGCTGACTACATCCTAACGTAACAGACAGTAACAGCAAAGTGAAAGACAATAAAGAAAACACTGTGAGAACTTTTTTCTAGACATGCGCACTAAACAGACTGAAAACATAACATAACTAGTCATATGGGATTCATTATGGTTACCAGATAAGTTATCACAACAGGTGCAGAGAGCAGGGGAAATGTACAGTTAGAAATGAACTTTCAGACGAACAAAAAAAAAAGTGCAGTGACATTCCCCTTCTTTCGTCAGCAAAGTGAAGACTCAAGTAAGGCACATCTTCTCACGCAGATACTCATGCTGGGCTGTAGGAAGTGGTTTGTTCAGCATATCAGCAATTTGATCACGTGTAGGCACATACTGTAATGTCACAAAACCTTGTTTAACCAGTTGCCTTATGTTTTGATATCGGATGTCAATGTGTCTGGACCTTGAACCTGTAAAACGTGTTTCAGAAATATAAACCACAGATTCATTATCTTCCATCACAGTGATCGGTCGAATTGGATGTGTCCAGATATCTGTGACTAAAGCATCAAACCAGGTTAAAGAATTGCATGCATCAGACACACAAGCATACTCAGCTTCTGTAGAGGAACAAGAAACAAAAGTCTGTTTACGCACATGCCAGTAAACAGGACATCCATTTAAGAACATCATGTAACCTGAAGTACTTTTCCGTGACTTCTTATCACTTGCCCAATCTGAATCTGCAGAACAACATAACTCTGCATAGTCAGTATGTGTTGGTTCCAACAACAACTTCATGTCTTTGGTGTGTTTTAGATACCTCAATAACTTTTTAACACATGTCCAATGAAACTGTTTTGCCTTGCCTACATGTCGTGATAAAAGATTAACACTAAGTGCAATGTCGGGTCTAGTCCAACTACTAATATACAGCAGCGACCCAATAACTGACCGATATAGTGTTTGATCTTCGAACTCAGGACTTGGTTCATGTGCCAAAATGTGAAAATCGGTTTGCATGGGTATACTCACAGGCTTAGCGTCCTCCATGTTGCAGTGATGTAACAGTTGTTCAATCTTATCTTCTTGTGTGAGACTAAACCCCTTCTGAGTTTTGGCAATTTGAACACCTAAATAAGTGTTAATACATCCTAAAGACTTCAATGTGAAAAACCTTTGTAAAGCTTTAGCAAAAACCTCACTCATCTGCTTATTTGGACCAATATAAACAATATCATCGACATAAACAAGAATTATCTCATACCTATTACCGGATCTTTTAGTAAACACGCATTCATCAGTTTCGGACTTAATAAAGCCCATTGAATTTAGTTTGTCAGAAAGACATAAGTACCACATTAAACCAGACTGTTTCAGACCATAAAGACTTTTGTGTAGAAACCAGGTATCCCCTTCTTGCTGTCGGAAACCTGGAGGACCTTTCACGTAGATGTCCTCGTCAAGATCAGCATGTAGATAAGCCGTTTCAACGTCGAACTGGAAAACCTCTAGGCCAAGGATAGTTGCAGTGGCTAAAGCAATTTTCACACTTTCAGTCCGCACTGTGGGTGAGTATGTATTCGTATAGTCCTCAGGATAACGTTGAGCGAAACCCTGGGCTACGAGTCTGGCCTTGTACAACGACTCACCATTTGGCTTCTTTTTGATCCTGTAGACCCATCGAGTACCAATAACTTTCTTGTTTGCTGGAGGGCTTGCAGGCGTAAACACTTGAAGTTTTTTTAGACTGTCCATTTCAGCCTGTATTGCCTCAAACCATTTATCTTGTTCTGATTCAGGAAGATGTTTGATCTGTGTGAACTACTCAGGTGGAAGTGTAACATTACAAATCAAAGGTACAGGTGTTTTTGTTACTTGCCACGAATAACGTTTTGGAGGAATTCCCTTTGTGGACCTCTTGGAACGTCTCGGGCCAACCGTCCATTCTTCTTCCGTGTCGTCCTCGTCTTCATCATTGTCGCCAGCAGCAACATCGGCGGCTTGCGAAGACGGAACAGTAGGTTGAGAAGAACTCGTGGAAGGAACATTATCCTGTGAATCTTGATCATCAGGTTGCGTGGCATCAGCAACATCATCTCTAGGAAAATAAACTCCAGGATCGTTAGAATGAATTCTGGACCAGTCAGCATCTTCCTCAAAAGTAGCAGATTGTGAAACCACAATAACATGATGAGAGTCAATGTATTTGCTCCATTTTGATTTATCATCAATGCCCATAAATCTCATCCTTTTTGCTGCAGGACCCCCTTTCTTTCTTTGGGCTAAAGGAATATTCACCATAGCATAGGAACCAAAAACATGGAGATGTGAGAGATCAGGCTTGTGTCCATACAACATGAAATAAGGGGTCTGATTTATCACACTACTCCAAGTGCGGTTGATGATATGGTTAGCATATTTGATAGCTTCACCCCAGTATGGAAGACCAAGGTTGGCATCTTCAAGAAGGCAACGCATCATGGTTTGCAAAACCCCATTTCTGCGTTCTGCCACTCCATTTTCAGCTGGAGTATAAGGAGCAGATGTCTGATGTACTATCCCATTCTCACGCATCCAGTCCTGGAAACGCTGAGACATGAATTCAGCACCGCGATCACTCTGGATTCTGGCAATGTTGACCTCGAATTGGGTATAGACAAGACTAGCAAAGTCTTTAAAGATCTGAAAGGTCTCAGATTTTTCTTTCATAGGATATACATATCCATATCTAGAATAATTATCAACGATTGTCAAGAAATATCTTTTACCACCAAGTGTTGGTGCAAAAGGACCAACTATGTCAGTGTGTACCAAATCAAAAATGCGTGTTGACAGGCGTGTAGCGCGTTTTGGAATTGCTGCTGCCTTGGATTTGGCTTTCTTGCAGACAGCACAGTCCAAGAACACCTTACACCCCTTTAGATCCAAACCTCTTGCGAACTCTGGCATCTTCTTCAGAACACGGAAACTGGCATGACCCAATCTTCTATGCCACTTATGGATACACCTGGAATGCAAAGGTTTACCTGTTAGTGAATTCTCAACAATAGCATTTTTATTAGGAACCCCAGGCTTGCTGTTAGCAACCTGTGTCTTTTTTGTATTTTTATCATTATTAGGAACCTTTGGAGTAGCAACAGGGTCTCTCTCTGGGACGTCTCTCTCTGGTCCTGTGCTTTTTGGAGCGTGTATACTTGCCTGCTCTTGCTGCTTAGACTTTGGTTTTAAGTAATAAACACCACCAATCAACATGGTTTCAGTAACAATATCTCCATCTTTGACTATATAACTTGCTTTTTCAAGATGGTGGACCTGAAAATGAGAAGACCTAGACAAATGACTCTGACTAAGCAAATTACTACTGGCAGACGGAACGTAGTAAACATCTGGAATGAGAGCACCGAGCTCTTCAATATAAACAGTTCCTTTTCCCATGACCTGAACAGGATGATTGGAAAAAGAGTAAAGTTCACGAAGTTCAGGCTCATGCATCTCTGTGTAAAGCTCTTTTCTGTAGGTAACATGTAACGCTGCTCCGCTGTCCAAAGTCCAAAGTAGGCGTCTGTCATACTCTGGTTGAGGCTGTGGATCGTTGGTCACAACCAATGTGACAAGTGGAGCTTGTGGATCACGCCTGGAACCACGATCACGACCTTGTCGTCCGCCTCTACCTCTGCCTCCTCTGGAATCTGTTCCTCTGGGCTGGTATGTGACGGGCGCTGGAACTCGTTGGGGACAATCCCGGGTGGCATGTCCCACACGATTGCAGATGTAGCATCTTGGCATCCTTGGAACGTAGGTCCTTCCACGGAAGGCACGCCTCGCTGAAGCTCTTGATGCAGGTGGTTCCCTTAAATGTGGCGCAGCTTGCATAAGTGCCTCTTCTTCAGTTAAAATTCTGCATACATGATCCACTGTGCGTTGAGTAATAGGCACTTGATTAATCTTGGAAATAGCATCTTTCCACTCATGATTCAAAGAATTGATGATAATGCTGATCATTTGAAAATCATCAATAGGATAGCCTTTTTCACCCAGTTCTTTTCTAATACCTTTCATTTTAGTCAAATGTGCTCCAATATGTTCACCAGGTTTTAATCTGGAACCATGGAACTCAGACAAAAGTAAACATGTAGACTCAATTGATGTAGGCCGATAACATGTCTCTAACTGACTCCAAATCTGTTGGGCAGTTGCATCTTGTGAAAACGTGAGTTGCAATTCAGTGTCCATTGACATCAATAATGTTGTGCATGCTCTATTATCCAAGTCCCATGTGTCAGGAGTCCATGGCTGGGCAGGAGGATTAAACACCATCATGTGAGTACCTTCTCTGCATAGCAAAAGTCCAACCTCACTGACCCATGCCCTGTAATTCTGTCCTGACTTCTTTAATTTTGAATCACCAGCCAGTGGTACAATGGAAGGTGTTTGATGAGGAATATACAATTGAGGTACTGGCTGTGCAGGTTGTGCAATCCGACCATAACCTGCAGGGGGCACCAGTGGCGTATGTGCCTGTGCCTGGACATGCGGCAGTTGTATTGAAGCTGCCGGTAGTTTTGGAGCTGGCTGTGACTGTCTTTGAGCTGCTATTCCACCCTGGCCAGCAGGAGGTGCTGGCGCTGGGGCTGGTGCAGTAGCATAACCTGCAGATGACACTGGCCTTCGCATATAAGAACCTGGTGGCAATTGCATGTGGGCTAAATATGGCTGTGCTCTGCCAGGTAGAGGGGCTTGCATAGAAGCAATATTAACAGGAGAAGCAATAGTAACAGGAACCCTAGCACCATCAGGGGCTGGAGCCTCAGATAACGGCAGAAATCTTGTATCTCTGAGCAAAGATTCCTGCATGGACAGTTGCGAGAGTGAGAGCTCCAATTCATGTCTTAATGCAGCTTCACCAGTAGATGGTGCTATAACATTTGCTTTAGGCATCACTGTGGCTCTGTATGTCCTTTGGGACAGCCCATAATCATGTGACATAGGAGCCTCCGGTTCCCATTTGTCTGGCATGACACTCAATGATGGGTGTGACTTTGGCTTTGGGAAAGAAGGAGGCAATATGGCTTCTTCTTGTGGGTGTGGCAATATGGCCGGTTCTTGCTCATAACACCTCTCATTTTGCTGAACCATTGACACATATTCCTTTGCCTGCTGCAAACGCTTTTCAAAAACCCCAATTTGTTCACAGTAGCCTTGCATAGCCCTATCTCGCATAGTTTGCTTGGGGCTTGAAGGAGCAGAAGGAATTTTCTTCGGCTGAACTTTAGGTTTCGCTCCAAGCCTTTGAAATTCATCTTGAGCCCCTGGAGTGTGAACATTTTCAAAAGCAGCTGCCAGGGAGCTTGGAAAAGTAGAAAAAGGAGTGACTGACCTTGCATCAGCGACAGGAGCAGGTGCGTCTTCTCCAAGGCGTGTGGCTGAAGCGATCGGAGTTTTTAAAGGTGAAGGGAGATGCCCCACAGACAGACTCTTTTTCAGCCATGGCTTCCTTCCTGACATGTTTCAGCAGTTAATCACCGCTGCCTCGGTAGCACTAACTAACTGATAACAGCCGCAGAAACATGCATCTCTAAAAACATAAATCAAACCATCCTCGATACCAAAATGTTAAGGTATAAATCACCTTAGTAGAGGGCGAAGGACCGTGCTTCAGAGAATGCATGATGTGCATGAAGGAAGGAAATAAAACACGACACATAATCTTACTAAATACCTTTTAATTACAAAAATATAAAAAACTAAAATATAAAAACTAAGTATATGTTATAAAGAGAGCTAGCTGACTACATCCTAACGTAACAGACAGTAACAGCAAAGTGAAAGACAATAAAGAAAACACTGTGAGAACTTTTTTCTAGACATGCGCACTAAACAGATTGAAACCATAACATAACTAGTCATATGGGATTCACTATGGTTACCAGATAAGTTATCACCACAGGTGCAGAGAGCAGGGGAAATGTACAGTTAGAAATGAACTTTCAGACGAACAAAAAAAAAAACGTGCAGTGACAAGCCATTTGTCTGAAATGGTTTAGGGTTTCCTGCCTTAGCAGGGGGTTGGACTAGATGACCTCCAAGGTCCCTTCCAACTTATTATTATTATTATTATTATTACTCTCTTTATATGTGCTCTATTTTGGTCTTTAATTTGTTTTACCAAATTTTCATCAGTTAATGTAATCCCAGTTTTCTGATCTTTCATCCACCTCGTTTGCAATTGAGTATATTGAAACCAAGACTGTATGATATTTTCTTGTTTTAACTCATCTAATGACTTCAATTGCCAACCATTCCCTATCAATCTGAGTAATTCCTTATATGAAGTCATGTCCAAGCTCACGCCCATAGATACCCCTTCTATCGCATGTCCAGGAATCACCCAAATTGGTATTTTATAATTTAACTTATAATAATATTTTTTCCAGACACGCAATAAAGCACTTCTTAAAATATGAGATTTGAAAGCGTTATCAACTTTTTTATCATAAATTAAATACGCATGCCACCCATATAATCCCTCCAGATAAAGTATTCTTTTATTAGTTAAATTAAGCCAATCACTAACCACTGTTAGAACCACCGCATCATAATATAATTTCAAGTTAGGCACCTTGAGTCCTCCTCTTTCCCGTGCATCTTGCAATATCTTAAGTTTAACTCTTGGTTTTTTCCCCGCCCAAATGAATTTATTAATACCCTTCTGCCATTCATCCAAATTAGCATCCTTTTTCAATGTAGGTATCATTTGAAACAAAGAAACTTTGGTAAAACATTCATTTTAACAGCTGCAATTTTTCCCAACAAAGATAATTGTAGTTTTTTCCAATTATTTAAGTCTTTTTGTACTTTTAGCCATAATGTCTCATAATTATTCTTATATAATTTCACATTAGAAGCTGTAATATATACTCCCAAATATTTAACCTTTTGACTATTTCATAACCTGTTAATTTTACTAACATTTCCTTTTCACTCATAGTAATGTTTTTAGATAATATCTTAGTCTTATTATTATTTACCTTAAAGCCAGAAACTTTCCCATATTGAGTTATAATTTCCATCAAATCTATCACCGATTGAGTCGGTTGAGATAATGTCACCACCAAGTCATCCGCAAAAGCTCTTAATCTATAATCATTCTGTTTTATTTTAATTCCCTTTATTGTAGTTGATTCACGAATTTTAATCAATAGAATTTCCAATGTTAAGACAAACAACAACGGTGAAAGGGGGCATCCCTGTCTTGTGCCTTTTTCAATTTTAAATGCCTCTGTTAACCCCCCCATTGATTATAATTTGTGCTGATTGCTGTTGATATATAGCCTTGATGGAATGTAAAAATTCATCCCCAAAATTCATTTTATCAACAAGTTTCAGTAAAAATTGCCAATTCAATTGATCAAAGGCTTTTTCAGTATCCAAAAATATCAATGCCGCTGGGACTTGGTTGTTCTTATCCAAATACTCAATTAAGTTAACAATTTGTCTTACATTATATTTCATGTATCTTCCAGTTATAAATCCAGACTGATCACAGTGAATCACTTGTTTCAAAACTTGCATTAATCTATTTGCCAATATTTTTGCAAAAATCTTATAATCTGTATTCAAAAGCGATATAGGTCTATAATTCTTCGGCTGGGTAAGGTCCTGATCCAGTCTGAATATTATTAAACAGGTCCTTTAATGGTTCTATCATCTTTGCAAACAATATTTTATAATAAATTGCTGATAATCCATCTGTACCCGGAGCTTTACCCACTTTTAATTGCTTAATTGCTAAAATAATGTCCTCTGAAGTAATTGAACCGTTCATTACCTTCTGTTGGTCATTAGAAAGTCTAGGAAAATGTGCTCCCTGCAAATACTTATCTATATCTGAAGCTTGTATACTTTCACTAGCATATAACTTTGTATAATAATCTAAAAAACTCTTTTTAATCAACTTTTGTTGATATACCTCTTTACCTTTATATTCTATGTTCTCTATAATACGTGATTTCTGTTTCTTCCTTAATTGATAAGCCAACCACCTACCAGGCTTATTTGCATTACAAAACGTATTATGTTTGGCATAACGCAAATTAGTTGTGACCTGATCTGCTATTAACATATTAAATTGCTCTTTCAGCAAATTTATAAAGACCCTTAGTCTCTTATCTGATGGGTTCAAAATAAAAGCTTTCTCCTTCAATTTAATCTCTTCTTCAAGCTCTTTACGTTTTTGCAACTGCTTACGCCTATATCCATTATTCATGTGAATAAGACCCCTCTCATATAAGCTTTACTAGCATCCCAAACCATTTTCATAGATGTACCTTTATACATATTCAAAGCAAAAAATTCTTTCAAATGTTCTCTACATTTCTGCGAGAGTGATTCATATCTAAATAAATTTTCATTCAATCTCCAAGATCTTCTCTCCCCATTTTCAACGAATAACTCCAACCATACAGGACTATGATCCGACAACGTTCTAGGAAAAATCTTGACATTCTTGACCCTAGAAAGAAAATCAGTAGTAGTTAAAAAAAAAGTCAATTCTGGAAAACGATTGATGTCTATCCAAAAAAAAAGGTAAAATCTCTTTCTTCCATATTTCACTTCAGCCAAATATCTCTTAATTCCAAGTCCTCTTTCAAGTCAAAAAAAGCTTTAGGCAATTTAGAATGATTGGGAGAATTTTTAAAAGATCCCTTCTTGTCTGCTTGAATCCAAAACACCATTCCAATCACCCATCATAATAACAGATTTGTAATCCAGCTGAATAAGTTTATGTTGTATAAGTTTATAAAACTTTTGTTGCTGTTGATTAGGATCATATAATCCAATAATAAGAACTTTCTTGCCTTGTAACACTAATTCGATGATAACATATCTTCCTTGTATATCTGATTCAATTAATCTAGCCGATAGATCTTTTCTTAAGTAAATAACCACTCCACCTTTTTTATCTGGGGCAGAAGCTATAAAATGTGACCCCAGCTGAGAGTTAATCAAATACTTTTGATCTTTTGCAGCAATATGAGTTTCTTGTAGACAATGTCATTTTTATGTTGTTTCAGGTAATTTATTTATTTTTTATTTATTTTAATCCCATTTATATCCCGCCCTTCCCCAAAGACTCAGGGCGGCTTACAATCTAAGCACAAATCAAATGTGCTTAGCAATAGTCTTCATTCTATGTATATGCCTGCTTATTAGGGCTTTCGGGGGGGGCCCAAGTGGCATTATTACAAAGTCAGCTTATTGCCCCCAACAATCTGGGTCCTCATTTTACCTACCTCAGAAGGATGGAAGGCTGAGTCAACCTTGAGCCTGGTGGGATGCGAACCTGCACTAATTGCAGGCAGCTGGTGTTACTTAAGGAGGCATTAGCCCACTGCTCCACCAAGGCCTAATGAAATTCTTTCTTTTTTGTGGTGAGTTTAAGCCATTAACATTCCATGTCAAAAACCTATACTGTATAAATACAATAAACTCTGCGTAGGCAGACAGACATATTTGGGACACCCTGCTTGACTGGTCTTTGAATCCCACAGTGGTAGTGAAATGCTCGGGATGCAACAACAATCATATGTTTGCTGATAACTTGGACTGTTCTTCACGGTTTGCTACTGTACTTCAGCTAGAATTAGTTCCTGGGAACAGTTCAGAGCCGACAGGTTATTAGTGAAGGCAAATTCAAATTTAGAATAGAAGTGGAAGGGGTCTTGGAGATCTTGTTAGGACCCACCCCAATCGACATCTTAGGAAAGAAAGAACTCTTGAAACGGGAATTATCCAAAAGGAGCTTTTACTAAAACATGATTGGTAATGGAATACTAGACAGGATCTGAAACTGTGTTACAGATTGGTACTTTAAAAGAGTCCCCGAGTCAAACCCCTCCCCTCAAACCATCTGGTCAGTCCCAGATCAATGAAAACTCAGGTGTCAAACCCTTCCATGGGAAAGAGGGATCTTCCGATACCTTTACGACAATTTTTGTTGTTGTTGTTAGCTGCGAAGTCATGTCCGACCCATCGCGACCCTATGGACAACATTCCTCCAGGCCTTCCTGTCCTCTACCATCTTCTGGAGTCCATTTAAGCTCACGCCTACTGCTTCAGTGACTCCATCCAGCCACCTCATTCTCTGTCGTCCCCTTCTTCTATTGCCCTCAATCTTTCCCAGCATTAGGCTCTTCTCCAGTGAGTCCTTCCTTCTCATTAGGTGGCCAAAGTATTTGAGTTTTAGCTTCAGGATCTGGCCTTCTAAAGAGCAGTCAGGATTGATCTCCTCTAGGACTGACCGGTTTGATCGCCTTGCAGTCCAAGGAACTCGCAGGAGTCTTCTCCAGCACCAGAGTTCAAAGGCCTCAATTCTTTGGCGCTCAGCCTTTCTTATGGTCCAACTTTCACTGCCATACATTGCAACTGGGAAGACCATAGCCTTGACTATACGCACTTTTGTTGACAGGGTGATGTCTCTGCTTTTTAGTGTGCTGTCTAGATTTGCCATGGCTTTCCTCCCCAGGAGCAAGCGTCTTTTAATTTCTTGGCTACAGTCCCCATCTGCAGTGATCTTGGAGCCCAGGAAAATAAAATCTGTCACTACCTCCATTTCTTCCCCATCTATTTGCCAGGAATTGAGAGGGCCGGATGCCATGATCTTGGTTTTCTTAATGTTAAGTTTCAACCCAAGTTTTGCACTCTCCTTCTTCACCCGCAACAAGAGGCTCTTTAGTTCTTCTTCACTTTCTGCCATTAGAGTGGTATCATCTGCGTATCTTAGGTTGTTGATATTTCTTCCGGCAATCTTAATTCCAACTTTTGATTCATCTAGCCCTGCCTTTCTCATGATGTGCTCTGCGTATAAGTTAAATAGGCAGGGCGACAGTATACAGCCTTGCCGGACTCCTTTCCCAATTTTGAACCAATCAGTGGTTCCATGTCCAGTTCTCACTGTTGCTTCTTGACCCGCATATAGGTTTCTCAAGAGACAAATAAGATGGTCTGGTACTCCCATCTCTTTAAGAACTTGCCACAGTTTGTTATGATCCACACAATCAAAGGCTTTAGCATAGTCAATGAAGCAGAAGTAGATGTTTTTCTGGAACTCCCTAGCTTTCTCCATGATCCAGCGTATGTTGGCAATTTGATCTCTAGTTCCTCTGCCTCTTCGAAATCCTGCCTGTACTTCTGGTAGTTCTCGATCCACATACTGCTGAAGTCTAGCTTGTAGGATTTTAAGCATGACTTTACTAGCATGAGAAATGAGTGCAATGGTGCGATAGTTTGAACATTCTTTGGCACTGCCTTTCTTTGGAATTGGAATGTAAACTGATCTTTTCCAATCCTGTGGCCACTGTTGAGTTTTCCAAATTTGCTGGCAAATTGAGTGTAGCACTTTTACTGCACTGTCTTTTAAGATTTTGAATAGCTCAGCTGGAATACTGTCACCTCCACTAGCTTTGTTGTTGCTCAGCTTTTCTAAGGCCCACTTCACCTCACATTCTAGGATGTCTGGCTCGAGGTCAGTGACCACCTCATTGTGATTATCTGGGACGTTAAGCTCATTCTTGTATAGTTCTTCTGTGTAATTTTGCCACCTCTTCTTAATCTCTTCTGCCTCTGTTAGGTCCCTGCCATTTTGGTCCTTTATCATGCCCATTTTTGCATGAAACGTTCCCTTCATCTCTCCAATTTTCTTGAAAAGATCTCTGGTCCTCCCTATTCTATTGTTTTCTTCTATTTCTTTGCACTGTTCATTTAAGAAGGCATTCTTATCTCTTCTAGCTATTCTCTGGAATTCTGCATTCAATTGGGCATATCTATGTTTTTCTCAGGGACGTGGTGGCTCAGTGGGTTAGGACGCTGAGCTTGTCGATCAGAAGGTCGGCAGTTTGGCGGGTCGAATCCCGAGTGCCGCGTAACAGAGTGAGCGCCTGTTACTCGTCCCAGCTTCTGCCAACCTAGCAGTTCGAAAGCACGTAAAAATGCAAGTAGAAAAATAGGGACCACTACGGTGGGAAGGTAACAGTGTTCTGTGCGCCTTTGGTGTCTAGTCATGCCGGCCACATGACCACGGAGACGTCCTCGGACAAGCGCTGGCTCTTCGGCTGTGAAACGGAGATGAGCACCGGCCCCTAGAGTCGGAAACGACTAGCACGCATGTGCGGGGGAAACTTTACCTTTTACCTTATGTTTTTCTCCCTTGCCTTTCGCTTCCCTCCTTTCCTCAGCTATTTGCAAAGCTTCCTCAGACAGCCATTTTGCTTTCTTGCATTTCTTTTTCTTTGGGATGGTTTTGGTTGCTACCTGTTGTACAATGTCGCGAACCTCTGTCCATAGTTCTTCAGGCACTCTGTCTATTAGATCTAATTCCTTAAATCTATTTGTCACCTCTACTGTATATTCAACAGGGATCTGATTTAATTCATACCTGAGTGGCCTAGTGCTTTTCCCTACTTTCTTCAGTTTAAGCCTAAACTTTGCAAGGAGAAGCTCATGGTCTGAGCCACAGTCAGCTCCTGGTCTTGTTTTTACCGACTGTATAGAGCTTCTCCATCTTTGGCTGCAGAGCATATAGTCAATCTGATTTCTGTGTTGACCGTCTGGTGATGTCCATGTGTAGAGCCGTCTCTTGGGTTGTTGGAAAAGAGTGTTTGCTATGACCATCGTATTCTCTTGACAAAATTCTATCAGCCTGTGCCCTGATTCATTTTGTACTCCAAGGCCAAACTTGCCTGTTATTCCGGTTATCTTTTGGCTTCCTACTTTAGCATTCCAATCCCCCATGATGATAAGGACATCATTTTTTGGTGTTAGTTCTATAAGGTGCTGTAGGGCTTCATAGAACCGGTCAATTTCATCCTCTTCAGCACTGGTGGTTGGGGCATAGACTTGGACTACTGTGATATTGAATGGTTTGCCTCGGATTCGAACTGAGATCATTCTGTCATTTTGAGGATTGTATCCCAGTATTGCTTTTCCTACTCTTTTATTGACTATGAAGGCTACTGTTGCGATGAGCGACCGGTCAGGGTTCTGGCCTCAACTCTTAGAGCCCCGTGACAGGGGTGAGAATTTGGAGAGACCCTCGCAAGGGTGGACACCTTGAGTAAGGAAGGATCTTGCCCTTTACCACCGACCCAGTATGCCGGAAATTCCAACGGTCATATTTGGGAACTGCGGATAGTTCAGAAGCAAAGTCCTAGGACAGACTGAGACACCAACACAAGTTTGCTCAAAGTGAAGGAGCATGGAGTGCTCGGGGTGGATGGTGTGCCCCCCCTAACAGCTCCACAAACCCTCCTTTTATTAGGCTGTTTCATTTGGGAGGGGTGAAGTACACATGAGGAATTAACATAAAGGAAAAACATAACTCATTGCATACATCTGCTAATGAACATATGTGAGGTCAAAGGAAACAATAAAACATAGTTTATGCTAACAGAGAACTGATAATGAAGAGGGTAAAGGTCATTACAGGAAACAATAAAGCATAGCTTATTATATTACAGAGAATACAAGGGTTGTCATAACTTGAAAGTCATGACTTGAAACATAACTTGAAACATAACTTGAAACATAGACAATTATAAAAGACAAGTCTTTGTTATAAATGAAGCAAGGAGCAAAGGTTTATCACAGGAAGGCAGAGGCCCTATCTTGAAGCAAGGACAACTTCAGGAGACAGGAAAACTATATACTGGGCAATTTAAATGAAACAAGTCTTTGTTATATACACATGTGAATCAGAAACAGGAATGTGGTTGTAAATAAGAAAAGAGTTTTATCACCAGAGGCAGAGATGGAATGTAGGAATGTGGCCTTACAATTGCAGATTTGGAGAAAAGGCAGAAGTGTTAAACTCTTTTAATATGGGAATCAAAAAAGATCTTTTGCAGGCAGAGGAAAGCAGATTTTACACTTGCAGAAATATTATAACTGGAGACAGGAAGGGAGAACCTTGTAATTTTTAATATAGGAATAAAAAAGGTCTTTTGTAGGTCTGGGATTTACAGGCTACTCCATTTCTTCTGAGGGATTCTTGCCCACAGTAGTATACCTGATGGTCATCTGAATTAAATTCACCCATTCCTGTCCATTTTAGTTCGCTGATACCTAAGATGTCGATGTTCAGTCTTGTCATCTCTTGTTTGACCACGTCCAGCTTTCCTTGATTCATGGATCTTACATTCCAGGTTCCTATGGAGAAAAAATCTTTACAGCATCGGACTTTCCTTTCACCACCAGACACATCCACAGCTGAGCGTCCTTTTGGCTTTGGCCCAGTCGCTTCATTCTTTCTGGCGCTACTAGTACTAGCCCTCTGCTCTTCCCCAGTAGCATATTGGACGCCTTCTGACCTGAGGGGCTCATCTTCCAGCGTCATATCGTTTTGCCTTTTGGTACTGTCCATAGGGTTTTCATGGCAAAGATACTGGAGTGGGTTGCCATTTCCTTCTCCAGTGGATCACGTTTTGTCAGAACTCTCTGCTATGACCTGTCCGTCTTGGGTGGCCCTGCACGGCATATCTCATAGCTTCATTGAATTACGCAAGCCCCTTCGCCACGACAAGGCAGTAATCCATGAAGGGGTTACGACAATTACCTCCTTCCTTTTAGATTCTAATCGGAGATACAAACCAGATCTCTCCCCCCCTTTCTTTGTTGTTCTCAGTTCAAAGGTACGTCCCCTGGTCTTTGAAGACAGCCTACCGGCAGGCTGAATCTGCATCTTCTCTTCTCCTCCTTGGAAAAATGGCAGAATCCAGGGAACGGTATAAGAGTTTAGAAACATACAGATAGAGTTTTATGAATGGGATATGAATGGATTCTGACAGGTCTTCTAGTCCAACGCCCAGCTGAAGCAGGAGACCCTATATAAAGGGGAGAACACGTCAGCGGGGCACTGTGTGACTGTCGGGAATACACGCCAGTTGCCTGAATTTTGGTCACGTGACCATGGGGATCCGCAACGCTCACAATTGTGCAAACCGATCAGGTCACTTTTGTCAGAACTGCTGTAACTTCAATCAGTAAACAAAGGGTTGCAAGTCAAGGACTCTCTCTACAGCCCTTTAAAAATAGCCCATAATAGCCCCCCAAATGGAACCCACTAAAATCAAAATTATCCTGCATCCAATCTCCAAACCTAGCCCACTGTTGTGTTTTTGGTTCACACTAAAGTTATATTCAGTCTGCTAAAGTCTTGCAAACTCGGAAGATAAATGTGGGAACTGCTGAATCCAAAATAAAGCATCTCACCCCACTGAAGAAACTTCTGTCCTGGAAATACTCAACTGTTTTCTAATATTGGTTTCATTGGTTATGAAAAAGCATACAAAATATTTATTTATTTATTTATTATTTAAATTTATGTACTGCCCTATTCCCGTAGGACTCAGGGCGGTTTACAGGGAAAATTAAAATACATAGCATACAAAATTAAAATCAGTTAAAACTATGATTAAATTACAGTCCCTGAAGTTAAACTAAAACCCAATTAAATTAAATTAAATTAAAACCCCTCAGTCTGGGCCAAACAGCTCGAAGAACCAGGTTTTCAAGTCCCGGAAAAATGAGCGAAGGTCGGGGGCAGTCCTGAGTTCCGTGGGAAGTTGGTTCCATAGGGCCGGCGCACCCACAGAGAACGCCCTTCCCCTGGGAATAACCCGCCGGCATTCCTTAACCGGCGGTACCCTGAGAAGGCCCTCCCTGTGGGAGCGCACAGGACGATGGGAAGTTGATGCCGGCAGCAGGTGTTCCCTTAGATAGATATTGCAGGATTGATTTTACTTTATTTGGAAGTACAGGCAGTCCTCAAGTTACAAGAGTTCATTTAGTAACCGTTTGAAGTTACAAACGGCACTGAAAGTGATTTATGACCATTTTTCACTTATGACCATTGCAGCATCCCTATGGTCATGTGATTTACATTCAGATGCTTGGTAGCGGGTTGATATTTATGACGGTTGTAGCATGGGGGGATCATGTGGTCCCCTTTTGCAACATTGGCAAGCAAAATCAATGGGGAAGCCAGATTCACTTCACAACCATGTTAGTAATTTAACAACTTCACTGATTCAGCTGACAAATGTGGCGAGGAAATTCGTAAAATGGGGCGAAACTCACAAGTTTCACAAGCAACCCTCTTTTCAGATAAGGCATCTTGAACCTAACCCCATCAATAAGTCAAGGCAGTCAAGCCTCTGGGTACATGATTAGCTTAACCCTAGACTAATTCTATGGACATTCAAAACAAACAGAATAAGCTAAATAAACAATTAACAGAGGCCTCTGCTTTTAGGAAACAACCCCTACTTTGGGGAGCTGGGAAATAATAATAATAATAAATGCTTTTTATTTCTAATCATTCTAGCCTAATGATGCTTTTAATTTTTGTGGAGTTTTAAAAATCAGCGCCTCAAAAGCAGGGGAAAAAGGGAGGCCCTAAAAGGAGGCCAGGGCTTGCGTTTAACCCCCTTTTTCTAAAAGGTATTTATTTCTAGGAGGTTTTAAAATCACTTTCTCGAATGCAGGGTGGGGAAAAAACATTTAAAACATGACTGTGCATGTCATACCACGTGATTCTGGACAGGCGCAAGGCTCAAGGACGTGTCATAGCATGCGCGGGGGAGATTGTACAGGCAGGTCTGAACAGCTAGCGATTTAATTCCACCAGTCTCTTGAAGATGGCAACCTCTGGTTCCAAAGCTGGTTTTAAAACAACTGCAAAAGCGAGCGTCACACAGGCTGACACAAGGCCCCAGCCGGAAGAATGTGACAAAATCTGTTGCAGGGGTTATGATAAAGAAATTTTTTTATTCAGGCCCGTTTTGCCCGGCTGTAGCATGGTGTGTTGTAATTTTAACGATGAGGTGCAGAATACTTACTGTATAGCCTGTGAAATGATGAATGATGCTACATTATCTCCCTGCAATGCTAAGTAAAATATGTTTTTATTTATGTTAATGTAAATGCTGCTGGCGCTGATATCACACTAGCAGGATGTGCTTTATATTTTGCAGACTCTGAATTAATAACGCCTAGACCAGGGGTGTCAAACTCAAATTCATGGAGGGCCGCATCAGCATTGCGGTTGCCCTCGGGACGGGTGGGTGTGGCCTGGGTGGGTGTGGCCTACTGGGTGGACGTGGCTAGAGTGCGTATGGCCTACTGGGTGGGCGTGGCCAGCTCTACATCGTTCGCATCAAGGGTGCCTATGGGGGCCTGGGCAGGAGTGGGACAGATCTGAGAGTCTCTGGCAGAAGGAGGGTCTCTGGGCAAGGGCCAAGGCAGCGGGGGCCGTTCCCTCACTGTTTCCAGGATGGCTTCGCAGGCCGCATGAAACCACTTCACGGGCCGGATCCGGCCCCCGGGCCTGGCCTAGACAGCAAACAGCCTTGGTGGAGCAATGGGCTAATGCCTCCTTAAGTAACACCAGCTGCCTGCAATTAGTGCAGGTTCGCATCCCACCAGGCTCAAGGTTGACTCAGCCTTCCATCCTTCCGAGGTAGGTAAAATGAGGACCCAGATTGTTGGGGGCAATTAAGCTGACTTTGTAATAATGCCGCTTGGGGTGTGTGTGAAAGCCCTAATAAGCAGGCATATACATAGAATGAAGGCTACTGCTAAGCTTGTAAGCCGCTCTGAGTCTTCGGAGAAGGGTGGGATATAAATGGAATTAAAAAAAAACACTTCAAGACACCCCAATTTTATATTCCTGTGGTAATCGCAGCGGTCACAAAGCTTCTGCAGATTTTTCTGATCTAGACTATAACTGGAGTTCTGAGCTATCCCAGAGACCACGCTACCAACCCTGTGAGTTAAAGAGCTGCAATTTGTGTAAAGACTGGCTTGCTTGCAACTGTGGACATGGATTGGAGGGTACAGGCAGGTTAGGAGCAGGAGCTCTATCACTGCTGGATTAGCAAAACTGAAACAAAAACACCCCACAATTAAAGCTAATTAGGATTTAGCACCATGTATAAACCGGCACAAGAATGAGCTTAACGTCCCTGATAATCACAATGAGGTGGTCACTGACCTCGAGCCAGACATCCTAGAATGTGAAGTGAAGTGGGCCTTAGAAAAGCTGAGCAACAACAAAGCTAGTGGAGGTGACAGTATTCCAGCTGAGCTATTCAAAATCTTAAAAGACGATGCAGTAAAAGTGCTACACTCAATTTGCCAGCAAATTTGGAAAACTCAAGAGTGGCCACAGGATTGGAAAAGATCAGTTTACATTCCAATTCCAAAGAAAGGCAGCGCCAAAGAATGTTCAAACTACCGCACCATTGCACTCATTTCTCATGCTAGTAAAGTTATGCTTAAAATCCTACAAGCTAGACTCCAGCAGTATGTGGATCGAGAACTACCATAAGTACAGGCAGGATTTCGAAGAGGCAGAGGAACTAGAGATCAAATTGCCAACATACACTGGATCATGGAGAAAGCTAGAGAGATCCAGAAAAACATCTACTTCTGCTTCATTGACTATGCTAAAGCCTTTGATTGTGTGGATCATAACAAATTGTGGCAAGTCCCTAAAGAGATGGGCGTACCAGACCATCTTATTTGTCTCTTGAGAAACCTATATGCGGGCCAAGAAGCAACAGTGAGAACTGGATACGGAACCACTGATTGGTTCAAAATTGGGAAAGGAGTCAGGCAAGGTTGTATACTGTCGCCTTGCCTATTTAACTTATAAGCGGAGCACATCATGAGAAAGGCAGGGCTAAATGAATCAAACACTGGAATTAAGATTGCCGGAAGAAACATTAACAACTTAAGATATGCAGATGATACCACTCTAATGGCAGAAAGTGAAGAGGAACTAAAGAGCCTCTTGTTGCGAGTGAAGAAGGAGAGTGCAAAACTTGGGTTGAAACTAAACGTTAAGAAAACCAAGATCACGGCATCCGGCCCTCTCAATTTCTGGCAAATAGATGGGGAAGAAATGGAGGTAGTGACAGATTTTATTTTCCTGGGCTCCAAGATCACTGCAGATGGGGACTGTAGCCAAGAAATTAAAAGATGCTTTCTCCTGGGGAGGAAAGCCATGGCAAATCTAGACAACACACTAAAAAGCAGAGACATCACCCTGTCAACAAAAGTGCGTATAGTCAAGGCTATGGTCTTCCCAGTTGCAGTGTATGGCAGTGAAAGTTGGACCATAAGAAAGGCCGAGCGCCAAAGAATTGAAGCCTTTGAGCTATGGTGCTGGAAAAGACTCCTGCAAGTCCCTTGGACTGCAAGGCGATCAAACCGGTCGGTCCTAGAGGAGATCAACCCTGACTGCTCTTTAGAAGGCCAGATCCTGAAGCTAAAACACTTTGGCCACCTAATGATAAGGAAGGACTCACTGGAGAAGAGCCTAATGCTGGGAAAGATTGAGGGCAATAGAAGAAGGGGACGACAGAGAATGAGGTGGCTGGATGGAGTCACTGAAGCAGTAGGCGTGAGCTTAAATGGACTCCAGAAGATGGTAGAGGACAGGAAGGCCTGGAGGAACGTTATCCATAGGGTCGCGATGGGTCGGACACGACTTCGCAACTAACAACAACATAAACCGGCTACTTCACTGTCCATTCGGACAGTTCCCCCCCTCCCAACTTCCCAATGGAAGGTCAGTGCCCTCCCCGCCCCCAGTCTCTGGCGCAGCTTGGCTCCGCTCCTGGCTCTTAGCAGCGAAGCCTTCCGGCTCCTTCAGGGGAGGCAGAGACGTACCGGTTGAGGACGTTGAGATACAGCCGCGTGAACATGCCTTTGCCGGGGCCTCCAGCCGAGAAAGACCCCCCGCCCCCATCATCATGTTCAGGACAGTGAAGGGGATGAAGTCTTCCTCCTGGTGCAGAGAAGCCAAACCGGAAGGTCACTCGGGCATCCAAGCAAAAGGGCCGCCCCAGCTAGAAGTGGACACTTATTAGGAAGGAGCAGCTTTCCAGTCCAATCATGACGTGGGCCAACTGTGGGATGGGGGTCGGCCCTAAACTCACGTCGGACATGTCCTTCTCGAGCTGCAGAGAGAGGGAGAGAGGCCCTGTGGGAATTTGTGCACCTAGTGATTGGCCCTAGAGCAGGGCTTTTTAACCTTTTCACCCATTGTGCCACTTTTAGGATATGCCAACATCCGAGTAGCACCAGTAGCCTAGCAAGGGGTCAAAACCTTGATGACCAAAAGAAAAAAGAAAAAAAGTGATGAACTACAGGTAGTCCTTGACTTACAACAGTTCATTTAGTGACTGTTCGAAGTTACAATGGCACTGGAGCCTGGCGATGATCCTGGCGCTTCCGCTGAGCCCTGACAGCCCTGCAGCTCCAGCCGTCTCTTGCTCAGGCTTGTGCGGTGCTGCCACCGGTTCCGCTTATTCCCCTCCCCCGCTACTTTTCTAGGATGGTCGCGTACCACCTGCCAGGTGCCAATGTACCACCGGTGGTACCTGTACTACTGGTTTAAAAGCCTTGGACTACAGTGTTCTTTTCACCTTCAGCTTTTGAAAGTGCGCCTTTTACTGCTTTTAACACTTGCTTATTTTTATAGTTGCAAGTGGCACAGAATCCTCGACTTATGACCGTAATGGAGCCTGACTCAAAACTACAGCGCTGGATTTCCCCAGATGTCCGGGAAGGAAACAGCTGCCTGCTGAAAGAGGTCTGAGCTTCCTCCCACCAGCCGAGCACGGTGTTCCCTCCTCTTTCCAGCCTTTAGAAGCACTGCAAATCCAATCTTTCTGGAGCTTCCCCCTCTTTCAAAAGACCTTGATGATGTTCAGATATTTTGGATCAACATCCATAATTCCGTCTTCATGGTCAAAGGAAATACAGTAACTGGCCACATTCTACGCGTACTGCACATCCTTCCGATCTTTTTTTATCACTTTAACTTTTTTCTAGCTGCTCTGAGAACAGGTTTAAGGCAAACCCTCCATTTTAAATCGTAAAAAATCACTTTATGTAACCGAGAATTGAACTGGTGTTCAATTCTCACTCCAGCCAACACCATCCAGTCGGGTGTGTAGTAATTCCTCAGGTACAAGTAGAGGACCGTCGTGTCGATTTTCTCAATGTTCTCTGCTGGACAGAACCTGTTCATTCCCACGGTGTTTTCCCTGTAAGCCGCCTGTGGGAAGGGCAAACTCAAATGATTTTCAGAAAAGAAGGCAATGACTAAACAGATATTTGGCCAGACTTTCTTGCTTTAGGATTGCTGTTGGCCACCGGCACCCAGAAGAGCCCTTGCTGCTTGCAATGTAGCGTGGTCGCACAGAGAGACGGACACTAAGCTGGGTAGTAATTTCTTTATTGAGGTCAGGAATGAAGCTGGGGAAAAGGGGTTACCTGGTGTCTCTTTATACCTGCCCAGGTGAATCCCAACCAATGGATTCAAACCTGGGCTTCCCGCCAGTGCAGGTGGCCAATAGATTTCAACCCTCGCTTCCCGCCAGAGCTGACCATGCCCCGGAGCTGTCAGGCTTTGTTCCATTCAGGCTTTCCCGCCAAAAGCGGTTATAGCCTGGAGCTGTCCAGCCCCCTGCTGTGCTGACATCCTGTGTATGCTTAAGACTACACCCCTTCCCCCATAGTGAGAGGTTGTCCCCCTTTCATTTCAACCCTCACAACTATATACAACTTATTAACATACATATATACAATATTTACATTCTGTTGATTCTTTTGTGTCGCTTCCACCTTCCACCACCCCCTTAGGAACACACATAGTCAGCGAGATAGCTTGGAGCCTTGTGGGCCCTCCTTGACCTTCTTAGAACTGGGTCACCCGGTGGTGTGGTGCTGTTTCCCTTCTCCCTTGATTGTTGTGGTGGTGGTGGTGGATTGTGGTGTGTGTGTGTGTGTGTGTTGAGGTTCCTGGGGTTTGTGTTATGCTGGGTTTTGGTTGGCTGCCTTGATAGTATTGCTGTGCCCTTACTTCACTTGGGTCCAGTGTCTCCCTGTTCCCCTGCCGGTTTCCTGCCTTGCGTAGGGTTGCCCATGTGACCCTCTGGTAGCCCTCCTGGATGCTTGTGTTAATGTTTCCACCTCCTCCTCATCAAATCCCAGGGTGTCCTCAAAAACCCTCTCTGGAGCCCTTTTCCTTAGCTGGTCCAGATGCCTTTTCCACAGGAGTCCCCCCTCCACCCTTACCTTGTAGGACAGAGGCCCTGTCTGGTCTAGTATTTCCCCTGGCACCCATGGGTGACCTGAACTATAGTTCCTTGCCCAGATAAAGTCGCCAGTGTTAAAAACTGTCTTGATATTTGGGGTCCTGACATCTGCTGCTACTCTGTCTGGGTGGAGCCTGTCTAGTGTTGGTGAAGAAGGAAGGTGGCCAGTCGTTGCTTCCATTCCCCCTAAACTATGCGCTTGAGGGCGTCCTTTGTTGTGCGCACGAATCGCTCCTCCAAACCGTTACTGACCGGATGGAAAGGGGCTGAGGTGGCGTGTCTAATCCCCAAGGTCTTCAGGAACACCTGGAAATCCGACAAAGTAAATTGCATTCCGTTATCCGACACAATTACATCTGGCAGACCATGGGTTGCAAACAGCCACCTTAATGCCTGAATGGTTCCTGCTGAAGTCATGTTGCCTACAGGCAACACCTCCAACCACTTAGAGTGGCTGTCTACCACTACTAAGAATGTGTGTCCTTGGAATGGGCCTGCATAGTCTATATGCACCCTGGACCATGGCGTGTGTGTTTCCTCCCACTTGTGTACTGGTGCATGTGGTTGTTCGGGTCGTGACCTTTGGCATGTGTAGCACCCAGCTACTAGCTCTTCTATTTCCTTGTCTAACCCTGGCCACCACAGGTAACTCCTTGCCAGAGCTTTCATCTTTACTACCCCTGGGTGGCCCTCATGCAGAGACTGAAGGACTCTTCCTCTTAGACCCTGTGGAATTATGACTGTACTCCCCCACAACAGGCACCCCTTGTGTGTTGATAGCTCGTGCCTCCTGGAAAAATATGCAATGAACTCTTGCCCTGGTGATTTGTCCTGCCACCTGCTGCTTACCCATGCCTGTACCCTGCTCAGGATTCTGTCTTTGGGAGTCTCTGTCGCTACGTCTTTGGCATTGAGGGGGCATTCTGGCAGCTCCTGTATTGCCAATATTTGAGCAGCAGTTGCGGGGTCTGGCTCCGTGTCCCTTAAGGGAAGTCTGCTGAGGCCATCTGCGTGCCCCATCTCCTTGCCTGGTCTGTGTACCAACTTGCATGCATATGCTGACAGAAAAATGGACCAGCGGAGCATCCTGGGTGACAGGATTTGTGGCGTCTGCTTCTCAGTTGTAAACAACCCTAACAGTGGCTTATGGTCAGTGTATATTAGGAAGTCCCTACCATATAGGTAGTCATGAAATTTCTTTACTCCTGCGACCACTGCCAGTGCCTCCTTATCTATCTGCACGTAATTTCTTTCAGCAGCTGACAGGGCCCTGGAGTAGTATGCGATGGGGGCTTGAGATCCATCCTCCTCTAAATGGCTGAGGACTGCCCCAATCCCATAAGGGGATGCATCGCACGCAAGATAGATTGGCTTATTTTCCTTGAAGTGTGTAACTGTAGCATTGCCTGCTAACAGGTTCTTCAGTGTGTTGAACGCGTTTGTGTGTGTGTCAGACCAGTCCCAGGGTGATTGCTTGTCAAGCAGCCTGTGTAAAGGCTCTGCTATTGTTGCTTTGTGTGGCAGGAAGGTGTGATAAAAGTTGAGCAGGCCCAGGAATGCCTGCAACTCAGACTTGTTTTTGGGAATTGGGGCTTCTTTGATCGCCCTGACTTTGAATGCTGATGGGTGGATGCCTTGAGCCTCAATCCTGAACCCTAGAAACTCTGTCTCAGTGACCCCAATCTTGCATTTTTCCCTCTTGAGTTTCAGTCCTGCAGCCCTAAACCTCTCTAACACAGCTTTCAATCGGTCCGCCAAAACGTCCTCAGAGCTACCTGCAATTAGGACGTCGTCGAAGTAAGGGCAAACCCCTGGTATTCCCTTGAGGGTTTTTTCCATCACCTCCTGGAAAACCCCAGGAGCCACGCTGACCCCGAACTGCAGCCGGTCTACCCGGAAGGCCCCCTTGTGGGTGACTATCGTTTGCTCTTTAGCAGCCTCTGGAGTGACCGGCAGCTGCTGATAAGCTTGGGCAAGATCCAGCTTTGCGAACACCGACGCGCCTTGCAGGGACGCTAGGATGCTGCTAACTGCGGGGACCAGGTAGGAATGGGCACTCAGAGCTCTGTTAATTGTCCCTTTATAGTCAGCGCAAATACGGACCTCATCATTTGCCTTGAGGGGCGTCACGATGGGGGTTTCCCAATCCACCCCATCGACCGGAGTTAACACCCCCTGGTCTACTAGCTTGTCTAGTTCCCGCTCTATCTTGTGCTTTAAAGCAAACGGGACTCTCCTAGCCTTCATTCTGATTGGCTGCACCTAGGGGTTTAATTTAAAGGAGATTGGGGAGCCTGTGTATTTCTCTAACTGCTCATCAAACACGTCTGCAAAATCTTTGCAGACAGATTCCAGTGAATAACAGTTCCGCATCTGGTGAATTCCGGTGATTTCGATGCCCAGCACTTTGAACCACCCTAACCCCACAAGGCTGGTTCTCTGCCCTTCCACGACCAACATGTCCAATTTGCCCGAGAAATCCCTGTACTGCACCGTTACTGATGCCTCCCCCCGAACGTTTATCGGTGAGTTTTGAAAGTCAGAGAGGGTCAGTCTAGATGACCTCAAAGGAACCCGCTGGCCACTCCGCTCACAAATTGCTTTAAACGTTCTGGCGGAGATGATTGAAACGGCCGACCCTGAGTCCAGTTCCATCGTGCAGGGGACCCCTTGCAGTTTCACCCTTAGCTTTATTTTCAGAGTGAGTGTCTGTGGCCCCCCTGTTAAGCAAATGGCCACCCATCCCTTCGTGTGACTGACCGTCAGTCTCTGCAACCGCTCCCCGGTACCTGTGGCTGACTGGAACTCCGCTTTCACTTTGTGCAGGCTGTCCCGTTGTTTGCTTCTGCAGACCGACGCGATGTGTCCGGTCTTCCCACACGCTCGACACTTTGCCGATTTGAACTGGCAGGTAGACCAGGGGTGCTGACCTCCGCAGCTTGTGCAGCGGGTAGATCAGGAGCCGTTCGCGCTGCAGCCGGAACACTGGGTAGATCGGGGCTGTCCACAGCCACTGTGCGGGGTGGACTGGGGCCGGTTTGCACTGTAACTAGGGAGTTGGGTAGCCCGGGGGGTGTTTACTCAGCACCTGCATTCCTGGTACTTCGGGTCCATCGCGGCTGGTCTTGGCTCCCTCGAGTTGTCTCCGGTTGTGGTGAATGGTCGAGGGGTTCGGTGTATGGCGTCCAGTTTGCATGCTGACCCTTCAGCCCCACAGCAACCGCTCAGCTGGTAGATGGCTCCTCGGCCACGTCCCAGGCTAGGAATTCCTCCTGGACGTCCCTCAGGGTTAGCTTTTGTTTTGCGAATATCTTCTGCCGCAGCTTCCGATCCCGTAACCCACAGACGATCCGATCCCCTAGCCTGATCTCTAGGTTCTCAAAATTGCAGAGACGGGCTACCTGCCTTAGGGCGGCCATGTATTGTTTAGTGGACTCACCCGGGCGTTGGTCCCGTTTTTTGAAACGATACCTCCACGCGATTTCGGACGTTTCTGGTCTGAAGTGCTCAGTCAGCTTAGCCAGCAGCTCGCTGTAGCCGATGGTGTTGACGTCGTCGGGTGAGCAGAGGCCGACCGCCAATTGGTACGTTTCTGTCCCGCAGCTGCAGAGTAGCGCCGCTGCTCTCTGCTGGTCATCCTTAACCCCGTTCGCCCTTAGGTAGCACTCGAGCTGTCCCACGAAGGCTTCCCACTCTTTGGGACGGTTACTATTAAAAAGGGGATACTGACCCAGTTGTGCCATTCCGCTGTCTCGGGTCGTCCTGTATCCTGATCCAGTGCTGCTGATGGGGTCTCGTCCGCAGCTAGCGATGTCCAGGGCAGGATCCCACCTTAGTCACCAGTGCAATGTAGCGTGGTCGCACAGAGAGACGGACACTAAGCTGGGTAGTCAGGAACGAAGCTGGGAAAAAGGGGTTACCTGGCGTCTCTTTATACCTGCCCAGGTGAATCCCAACCAATGGATTCAAACCTGGGCTTCCCGCCAGTGCAGGTGGCCAATAGATTTAAACCCTGGCTTCCCACCAGAGCTGACCATGCCCCGGAGCTGTCAGGCTTTGTTCCATTCAGGTTTTCCCGCCAAAAGCGGTTATAGCCTGGAGCTGTCCAGCCCCCTGCTGTGCTGACATCCTGTGTATGCTTAAGACGCATACACTACACTGCTCAACTCTGCTGATTAAAAATACAAGCTCCAGTGAGCACAAGGGAGAGAAAGCTCCATATCTAAGAAAATAACAGCCTCTCCTAAAGAGTATGCAATGGATTAAACAGTTGATGGTATGCCTTCACTGTCTGATAAACCTGAATTTGAACCCAGGTCTCCCTGATCCATGGCCTGGGCTACTGAGAACATCTTTGAAGGAACCTTCCTCGGCCCCCAACATCATGGCCTGCAAGTGGTTCCTTGTGTGAAGCGTTGTGGGCCCAGTAAGCTGACAAGGGGCTTTGAGTAGGGATGGGTGCAGGTGCAGCAGGTGAGGTTCCCCCACAAATGCAGAGCATTGGATCTTGGGCTGCACAATCCAAAAATAGTGCAGATTACAGGGGAAATCAATAGTGCCCCCCCAGCACGTCCCCCCCCGAAGCATAATATCACACTACTCTGTTGGCCAGAACAAAAGACACAGTTAAGGGGTGGGGGGGGCACCCAAACTCACACAAAGCCCCGTTTTGACTTTGCGTTCCGCAATGTTGCACACCACTGGACTATTCTTTCACTTCCCAAACTGCAGACAGGAACACAACGCAGTGTATTTTGCCTTATTGTGCCCCGCCTCACATAATGAGCACAATGATGCTTATCATTAACAAAGGCAAGCTTGTTTCTTCTGAAAACTATTCAGCTCCTGCATCCACCACCGGAAGGGAATTCCCAGTGAGACTGAGGAAGCCCCCACGGCCCCCCAAACTCCTCAGGGGCTGCCCTGCCTGGCACGCTGATCACAGGGTCCTTTGCCCACTTGCCCCCCGCCGCTGCTCTGGGATTCGACATCCAGACGGCTTACCTCCATGCCAACTTGGACCGGCAGATCTACGTGAGGGCCCCTCCTGGCTACCAGCAGGAAAGGGGAAACACATGGCTGCTCCGAAAAGGGTTATATGGCTCAAACTATGGTACGACTGCCTTAGAAAAAGCTTAGAACAAATTGGTTTCAGGGCATCCCATGCAGATGAGTGCATTTTCACATGCAACTCCAAGGGTACCACAGAATGGGTGTTAGTTTATGTGGACGATCCTGAAGTCCTTGGGGCGGGTTGACAGGTACTTGGGTGTGCACATCCTGCCCACTGAGAAGGGGTTTGCCCTATCTCAGAAAGAAAAGATTGAGGAGTTGGCCAGATGCAAAATGGCAGAATCTAACCCAACGCGTAGCCCGATATAAAGTGACTATTACAGTCACACTCACAAGGACAGTCCTGAGTTCACAGATAATAAGTTTTACAGATCTGTGATTGGCTCCTTGCTATATATCAGCAATTGGAGCAGGCCTGACATTGCTTTAGCTGTGAATCTACAGTATTGTCCAGGTAAGTGGAACACCCGAAGGAATTCCACTGGACTGCTGTTAAGAGGGTACTTAGGTACCTCAGGGGCACGGCCGATGCTCTCCTTGTGCTGGAGCCAGAGAAGGGGAAACCGGCTCAGCTCTCCGCTTACTCGGATGCAGACTGGGCTGGTGACGCCAAGAGTAGACAGAGCACCTCTGGTTTCCTCATATTGCTAAATGGCTGTCCTATCCATTGGCATGTTAGGCAGCAAAAATTTGTTTCTTGCTCCACGGCCGAGGCGGAATATGCCAGTCTGTCGGACACGGCCAATGATTTAATTTGGTTCGATGCTCTGGTAACAAGCATCTGGGCACCATCCAAATTCAAGAAGACAATACGGCCACAATTGGGATCTCGGGGGCATACGCGGTGGGCTCTAGGTCCCGCCACATAGACATCCGCTATAAAAATCTCAGGCAGCTTGCCAGAATGGGATTCATACATGTCAAACATTGTAGTACAACTGACCAGGTAGCTGACGTGTTCACCAAACCTGTACCCATTGACCGGCACAACCTTATGCGTAAGCGTTTGTGTTTGGTCTTGTGAACGTGTACAATGCATCTGTATGTCTATGACACCTGCTCGCCCCCTCACATACATTCACTAGTCCCTGTCATTGGCTGGCAAGAAGGGGAATTGTTAGATGTTTTCGTGCCAGCCATGGCAGTTCCTTAAAAGGTCACCAGATGGGAGCAAAGAGGCACCTTTGCTCCCACTGGTGGATCAGGGGGCTCCGGCCCCTGCAGCCCTATTGGGGAGAGTTAATGGTCCTCCGGCCCCCTCACTCTCATTGGTAAGGGAGGGGCCAGGAACCCCCATAAAATCCCCTGCAAGGGGGCTGATCTTTAGCTCTTGTTCTAGCTCCCTCTGGGACTGATCCATGGGCTCAATCCAGGCATGGATACCTCCATGCCAGGGAACTCATTTTCTCTGCTTTATCTTTAAATAAAGCTTCACCTGATTGCATCCCTGCGTGCTGCCTTTTTCTTGGAAGCGCCTTAACAAACCATTGGCTCTCACACCCACTGAATGCAAGCATGGGATAAACTGAACCTGGTTTGTTCTCGGTATTTAAGTGGCCACAGATTACCAGCCACAGTGGCATTTGATCACAAGGCAAGAAGGCATAGAGAAATGTTTCCCCTTTTGCCTTTCAGCATCCAAGGGACAGGGAAGGAGAAAGGGAAAGAGGAAAGACAAAGAAAAAGGGGAAAGGGTGGGAGGAAGATTATAAAGAGAGGAAGGGTCTGAGAGAAGTCCTGCCTTAGCACTTAACCACAAGCAGCCACACTGCCTTTTTGTCAATCCCTTGTCCCCTCCTCCTGACCTCTCCTGGTGGTCTCCCATCCAATTGCCAAGGACAGCGAGCCAATCAGCAGCAACCATAAGGAGGAGGTAAGCGCAGCCGGGTGCCCCCCGAGCAGCTGGCATCACTGGGGGTCCTCTGCATGGCCTGGGAGGGACAGCCAGGCTCCTGGTGGACAAGGCTATAGTGCTCGCCCTGGTCTTGCCTTCCACACCTGGAGACAATGGATCCCCCCCAACCTGGGCCCTCACAGGCGCCCCCCCAAACCGAACAATGTTGAGATGACCACCCCCAACCCAGCCCCCTAAGGTCAACCACAGTGCTAATGCAGCCCTCAGTGAAATTGAGTTTGATACCCTTGCTCTAGAGCATGTTGGGCAGACTACCTGGACAGGTGGTTGTGAGGCGTTAATCTGGGGAGACCCAGCGCCCCTCCTCCTTGGCAGGAAGGCAGGCTAGGAGTGGCCCTTCAAAGAAAACTTGGGGCTGAGCATCTCAGGGAGGGCCAGCAGATGGCGCAAAGTCTGGTCCTTTGCTGCCCCCTGATGGCTGTTAGCAGAGCTGCTACTCTGATCTAATTCCATCTCAAGAACCCAGGTGGCTTTGGCAGCCCCCACAGTAAGGATGGCAGTTGGGTCCTTCAAAGTGCTCCCCTGACCTCTCTGGTGGTTCCTCAGCAGGTGCAAGGGCCCTTGGACCTTGGCGGCCAGAACGCAGGGGCTGGTGCGGAGGGAAATTTCTCCATAGTCCCCATCTGTGGCTTCCTGGCCAAGAGTAGCTTTGTTTGCCTAAAGTCTCTTGCATCAGCTATATTATATGCCTAGGCAGAAAAGAAGTTTTCAGTGCCAGAGAAATGCTGTTCTCCAATTTCCGCTGCCTTCTATCAAGTGCTAGGAACACTGGTGGTGTGTTCGTGGCCCCTGAGTTTT
Organism: Vipera ursinii; assembly: GCF_947247035.1. Taxonomy (NCBI): domain Eukaryota; kingdom Metazoa; phylum Chordata; class Lepidosauria; order Squamata; family Viperidae; genus Vipera; species Vipera ursinii. The sequence continues at coordinate 2,619,863 of NC_139529.1, read as the reverse complement.
TCTTTTTTCATATAGACAAATCCAAGATTGCTCTCCACCACCACCACCCCTGCTGGATACCCCAGAAAAAGTTCCTTCTTTACCAATGGATATGTCTCTGACGGTCTCCATACTCATCGCCTGGAATAGGCTGTGCACCCGATCTCGCCTCGTGAAGATGACGATCCATTCGTGAGTATGGGGAACAAATTTTCTAAGCAACAGGCTGCGCATCTGAAAGAGCTTGAGGATATAGTCAGAACTTGTAGTATTTTACTTAAAAGTAGTGACAAACAATTACCAGCAGTTTCAAAAAAGGATTTGAACAGCCTGGCGAGTCTTAATGGAAAGTTTGTTGATTCATGTAAAGGGAAAGAAGCCTTTTCAGTTTATCCGGCTCCCCCTCCTTATGAGGAACTTGTTCAGCCAGGAGAAACCGTGCAGGGCACCTCAGCTGCGGCTCCCAGTGCCCCTCAGGCTCAGCCAGAATCTGTTAAATCATAACCAAAAGAAGGACTCGGCTGCTTTTCGACAAGCTGCACAGACAGGACAATTGAACATGGAAGATTTGTCACCTTGTTATCCTGTCAATTTTTTGCCAGCACCAGCAGCCGGAGGTCAACCAATCCAAGAGTATACAGCCTTGCACTATGAATTGATCAAAGAAATAAAAGAAAGCTGTTTCAAATTTGGAATTCCATATAATAGCCAAGGCCAAGCCTTGGTGTAAAGAGCTAACCAAACCTTGAAACATGCTTTAGATCGCTATAAAAATCAGAACGGGGGAAAACGAAACCCCAACCTCCCAGCAGTGCAAGAAACTCTTAACCTTTGCCTCTACACTCTGAACTTTTCAAACTTGACTGGCCATCCCTTAACCACAGCTGCAGAGCGGCATTTTTCTTCTTCTTCTTCTTCAGATCTCCCTAAGCCACAGGTTTGGTACCGACAACTTCCAGACCTGACTTGGCAAGGCCCCGCAGACCTTATCACTTGGGGAAGAGGCTACGCAGCTGCTCAACTGCCAGACAAAGTGCTGTGGATCCCCGGTCGCCACGTTCGTCCGTTTCATGCCTCCACAAACACAAGTGCAGAAGCCATTAAAGATGACAGCATGGTTTGTGACTTTTTTCAGCTTTGTTCTAACACCACTGACTGATGCCACTAAAGCACAATTCCATCTGAAAGCTTACCCCAGATGTCAAGTTTTGCCGTCTACTCAGCCTGCAGTATTTCCTTGTGCCTCCACTTCACCAGCTATCCCATCCCGTTCTTTACAATGGCTTACACCTTTGACATTGGTTCCAGTCAAAAATGACTCTTTTCATACTGTTTTTATTCAAGACTCAGTGCTAACCTTGATTCTTTTTCCACCCATGATCGATCAAACCGCCAACTATTGGTGTTTGGGCTAAGACATCATTGATAATTTTGAACATTATTGGATAGGGGTTCGAGTCATTTGGCAGCCACATCCTCACCCCTCTCGATCCCCACACCATGGGGTGATACTTGGCCCTACCTTTGTTTATGGACATACTGGAGATATTGTTTATTTTCATTGATCAGATCACTCTCAACCTTATTGCCCCATCGCATGGACCCAGAAGGACCAACCTGTTGTCAACAACGAGTCTATGGTCATTTATCATCATCATCCATGTCGAGTTTTGCTTCAACTTATTGTTAGCCCCAGGACCACTGGCTTCTATTATTGTCAAGGTTTCAGTAGAGGACGCCAATTTAAAGACTGGGTAGAACTTGCTTCCATTGATAACTTTGCTAAACCTCCCCTCTCCCAGGACTTGTTTGTTTACACGCATCGTTATAAGACCAAGGCAAGACAGATGAACATGTATAAAGTTTTGTCCCGGCGTCAACGTTCCACTGATACTCAGACTGAAGGACAATGTGAACTTTGCATGGCAACCACCAAACAAGGCACCCTCATAACTAGAACATTGATTTTTCACACTCACCTATCTTGCAAAACCAAACTTTCACATCAATGCACCTATAATGGTACATCATACTCCATCTGTACCGATGCTGGTAAGATTCAATGTTTCAATCCTAAGGGACCCACTCATCGATACACAATTAAAATTGAAGCAGGGTCAGCTCTCCTGGTTAGTCATGATTTTTATAACGAAGAGGTTTCTCAATCTGTCATCTTTGATGCGTGCAGAGCCATGGACGAAGGGGACAGTACATGCGGATCCTTAGAATGGCGGCGAACTTACTCCAACAATGAAAAGTATCTATGCGCCCGACGATCCGACTACCGTGACTCTTGCGGCAGAGGCACCTATTGTGGGGACTGGAAATGTGTGGATTTTCAGTCCCGAGGAATGACTGTTCATCCAGATACCATACCCAGGTATAATCAGCATAAAACACTTTATATTACCAGGTTGCCAGCAAACTCCTCCTGCCACCGGCATAATTGCAACCTAATAAATTTGACATTCCCGGTCCCACAAAATTGGTTGGGATCGCATTCCTGGAAAGGGGTCAACAATCAATATGGGCTGGGTATCGACGGAACAGGCTCAGACCCCAGTGTAATCTTAACAATCCAGATTATTCAGCACAATTTAGATCCCCTTAGTCAGTCACTTTTTCATTCTTATTATCAAGAAAGCCAACAAATGGAGGGGTTGGTACTTCCCCCTAGAGCTCACAACATGTTTTTGGCCTTGGCAGAAACTATTGCAAAGGAGCTCACGGTACAAAATTGTTTTGTGTGTGGGGGCACTAACATGGGTGATCAATGGCCATGGGAAGCCCATGAACTCAATTACACTCAAATGTTAGAAAATCAGGCCAATTACACCTTTAATCAGAAAGGACAAGAAATTTGGGCTATAACTACCAAATTGGTAGGCAACATTTGTTACCAACGTAAAAAGACTGATTTTCGCCATAGTAACGTGGGCTCACTAAGATGCAAAGGGACTTGGGAGAACAATACTTGGTGGTCAGGTTCTTCGGACTCACAGCCCAACAACGCATTGGCACAAATGACAAACATGGCCTTCCTGTTAGATCCAGAAAACAACACCTTGCAATGGAAAGCTCCTACCGGCCTATATTGGATTTGTGGACGTTTTGCTTATAATTTTCTCCCCAAGGACTGGTATGGTTCTTGTGTTCTAGGAGCCATCAGGCCTAGCTTTTTCCTTTTGCCCCTCCAACAGCGACAAGTGTTGGGTGTTCCAGTTTATGAAGAAATTGGTAACATCCGTAGTGAAAGAGACACAAAAAACATTCATTGGGGTGTTTGGAAGGACAATGAATGGCCCCCCGACCGTATAATCCATTATTATGGACCTGCAACTTGGGCAGAAGATGGGACCTATGGCTATAGGACCCCAATTTACTTACTCAATCGTCTGATTCGGCTGCAAGCAGTTGTAGAAATTGTCACTAATGAAACAGTTTCAGCCATGACCCATTTAGCAAAAGAAAGTGCTAAATCAAGAACTTATATTATGCAAAATCGATTGGCCCTGGACTATCTCTTAGCTAAAGAAGGGGGGGTATGTGGAAAATTTAATCTTACAAATTGTTGTATTGAAATTGATGACAGTGGGAAAGTGATTCAGGAGATCACAGATAGAATGGTTAAAGTAGCTCATGTTCCTGTTCAAACATGGAATGGTTTTAACCTTCAGGAATTATTTGGCTCCTGGTTTCCCAAATTACCTGGTTTGCAAGCTATTGTAGCTTTAATTAGTATGATTGCTTTAGGATGTATTATTTTGCCTTGTATTTTACCTATTTTTGTTAGAACTATTTCTAATAGCATTTCATTTATAGCAGAACAACGTGCCATCAAGCATGTAAATGCCTTGTGGGAAAAGAAATATCAGTTATTGCCTCAAGAAGACCTTGAGTCAGATACTACGGACCGTGCCATTGAAAAGGCCTCCTTCGTATTAGACACAGATGGCGAGGAGGGCCAAAAGAAAACCTTATGCTTATCACCGGAATGCACCACATCTCTGTCCTACTGAGCCCTTTGGGTCAAAAAACAAAAAGGGAGGAGATGTAGGAAACCTGTCATATTTCCACCTTAGGCTCACATAAAATGGCGCAGGTCTGGCTCAGGGCAGAGATAAGTTTCGTTTCTGTTCATAAGTTGTGTTTTACCAAAAATTAGATGACCTTGCTATGTGCAGACGGACACCCGTTGGAACACGTACAAGAAAGTATAGTTACAGGAACAAAGACATTCCATACAGGGCTGTAGCTGAAATGTAACCATTTGTAAACATAAGATAATTGCTTGCTGCATGACAAAAATGTAACCATCTAACTGCTTGTTGCTTGTGTTGTAACTCTGTTAACTTGCTGACTTTGTAATCTATGTTTCCAATAAAAGAGAGCTTGGGACTTCGGTCTGGGCCCTCATCCCGAGAAAGCTCAGACACGTGTCCTCATTCATCGGCAAGTTCATGAGGAGCCCGCAGGGTGCGGAAAAACCCACATTACTGAGTCAATTACTGAGTCAATTTTCCCTTTTCTCTCCTTATAACCTTTGCCTCCTGTGAAGACCTGTGTTTTGCAGGAATACAGTCCTTGCTGAGGGCCAAGCAATGGGTTTCTTGCACTTGGTTGCACTTTCTTATAACTTTTAATATTTTTATGATAACCTGGTAATATCTAGGTGCTTGTGACTTTCTAACTGCAAAACAAGGCACTCTCAGGCTGAATAGCAAAGGACTTTTTCAATTGTACATGCTAAAGTTTCAGCTGGCCGAAATGGTATCTTTTCACAACAGATTTCTGTGGCTCATGATGCTCAGGATCCCTTTTCCCATGCGAACATTCTCCTTTGAATACAATGGATTTAAATGGTTATGTTATTATGGGATGTTTAATTTACTGTCCACATTTCTGATTAACAGGATTTCTTCCGTCCAATCAACTGTTATTTTGTGCTTTTTCTACTGTATGTGTCCTGTGCTCCTCTTTTCATTAAGGGAAACCTCCTTGTGAGATTAATAAGTTGCCTTTAAATGATCTTCTAATTGGAACAAGTGTGTCGTGGCACAATCTAGGTGTCTGACCTACCTCAATTGGTTCCTTTAGGAAGGAAAGATCCTCAACTTCATCAGATTGAAGCAAAAGGTGCCTGTAGTAGAAACCAATTCTGGTCCAATTTCCTATCCCTCGTGGGTGGGCGGGGCTGGTCCTGGTGAAAGGGAAGCCTCATGGCTGCAATCTCCCCCCCATCACCCTTTTCTGAGCGGAGGAAGGAAAGAGATGAAAAGGGAGGGAGGGAGGGAACAAGGGAAGAAGGAAAAGCACCTTGGTAGCATCAATCCTGTATCATTGAGACTTGGGCTCAAAGGAGAAAGCAATTTTATGTTCTCTTTTGTCGCAGACAGGACTTTATTGGCAGTCCAAGATAACATTGGTATTCTTGAATTGTGAGATCTTTAGGAAAGTGTCCCCTCCTTGTGTGTTGCAAAGAGACACTTCCAGTGGGAAAAACATTTTCCTTTGCTATATTTGCAGTCTGAATTAGACCAAGGCAGGGTCCTTACAGGAGAGCCCTTGTAAGGGTTATGTATAAATGTGTAAAAGCAACTAACTTATATCTGCTCCTAAATGCTAAAACTGCTGCACATAAAAATGGAGGAGCTCTGATCAACTATCACAGCCACCATTTTGACCGTTTTGCTGTACTGTTGTCTGTGGACGTCCCCACTAAATGCAAGCATGGGATAAACTGAACCTGGTTTGTTCTCGGTCTTTTAAGTGGCCACAGACTACCAGCCAAAGTGGCATTTGATCACAAGGCAAGAAGGCCTAGAGAAATGTTTCCCCTTTTGCCTTTCAGCATCCTTTCAGCAATGGGGAGGGAGGAAGATTATAAAGAGAGGTAGGGACCGAGAGAAGTCCTGCCTTAGCACTTAACTTAGCACTTAACCACAAGCAGCCATGCTGCCAATTCCTTGTACCTTCCTCCTGACCTCTCCTGGTGGTCTCCCATCCAATTGCCAAGGACAGCAAGCCAATCAGCAGCAGCCTTGAAGAGGAGGTAAGTGCAGCCGGGTGCCCCCCCCCCGAGCAACTGGCATCAATGGGGGTCCTCTGCATGGCCTGAGAACGACAGCCAGGCTCCTCTGGTGGACAAGGCTATGGTGCTCACCCTGGTCTTGCCTTCCTCACCTGGAGATAATGGATCCCAGCCCCATCCCTGCCCAGACCCCCACAGGTGCCTCCCCAACATGAGCAATGTTGAGATGGCCACCCCCATCCCGGCCCCCCAAGGTCAACCACAACGCTAATGCAGCCCTCAATGAAATTGAGTTTGACACCCCTCCTCTAGAGTATGTTGGGCAGACTACCTGGGCAGGTGGTTGCGAGGCGTTAATCTGGGGAGACCCAGCACCCCACCTCCTTGGCAGGAAGGCAGGCTAGGAGCGGCCCTTCAAAGGGCTGAGCATCTCAGGGAGGGCCAGTAGATGGCACAAAGTCTGGTACTTTGTTGCCCCCTGATGGCCGGTAGTGGAGCTGCTGCTCTGATCTAATTCCATCTCAAGAACCCTGAAGACTTTGGCACAGTAAGGATGGCAGTTGGGTCCTTCAAAGCGCTCCCCTGACCTCTCTGGTGGTTCCTCGGCAGGTGCAAGGGCCCTTGGACCATGGGGGCCGAAAGGCAGTGGCTGGTGCGGAGAGAAATATCTCCATAGTCCCCATCTGTGGCTTCCTGGCCAAGAATAGCTTTGTTTGCCTAAAGTCACTTGCATCAGCTATATTATATGCCTAGGCAGAAAAGAAGTTTTCAGTGCCAGAGAAATGCTGTTCTCCAATTTCCGCTGCCTTCTATCAAGTGCCAGGAACACTGGTGGTGTGTTCGTGGCCCCTGAGTTGTTTTTTTTCTTTTTTCATATAGACAAATCCAAGATTGCTCTCCACCACCACCACCCTTGCTGGATACCCCGGGAAAAGTTCCTTCTTTACCCAGGAAACCAGTTCCACCAACCTGCTCTGCAGCTTCCAAGCAACAGGCTGGCTGACCTGATCAGGTGTCAGGACCTACCCTGATCCACATCTTAGGAAAGAACTCTTGGAGACAGGATTGTCCAATCAGGAACTTTTACTAAAGCATGATTGACAGTGGATAATCTAGACTGAATCTAGAAACTGTCTCGCAGGTCGATACTGGTTTCTACTGCAGATATGCAAGACAGGATCTGCGAAAAGTATTTCTAAAGTATTTCTAAAAAGTGTTTCTATCACATAGCCATGATAGCGTAATGCTGGCGGCACCCTCAGGAAATAACTTGGGCTGATAACTTGGGCTGGTTCTCTGACCTGGATGGGAAAAGCTAAGCATGCTGTCCTTTGCTCCCCATCACCAGGTTTTGATGCTTCAGCTGCTGAAGCTGAAATTAGTTCCTGGGAACAGTTCAGGGTAAAACATTGGCTGTTAGTGAAGACAAATTCAAATTCAGAGTAGAACTGGAAGGGACCTTGGAGGCCTCTGCTCATGCAGGAGACTCTATGAGATTTCAGGCAACTGGTTGTCCAATCTCTTCTTAAAAACCTCCGGTAATGAATCACCCAATACTTCTGAAGAGAAGCTGTTCCACTGGTTAACATTCTTATTGTTGGGAAACTGCTCCGTAATTCCCGATTGCTTCTCTCTCTGATTAGTTTCCATCCAGTTTCTTATCTTGCCTTCTGATGCTTTGGAAGTAGGTGGACCCCATCTTCTTTGTGGCACCCCCTCAAATACTGAAATGCTGCTATCAGGTCACCCTTATTCTTTTCACTAGACTAGCCAAAGCCAAATCTTGCAACCTTCTCTCAAAGAAGCCCCAAAGGGGCAGCAGCGTTAGATGTTATACAGCACCCCAAATCTACCCCAGTCCAACGCACCCCGAGAGGCTGGGAAAAGTGGTCCTCGGGGCGAGTTTCTGGCAGCGTCTCCTCCCCTTCGTCCTCCCCCCTTTCCTCCCTCCACTTTGCCAGGGAATGGAGAGGCAGAAGCTCCGATGAGCCAAACCCCAAGAAAGGCAGGATCATTCATTAGATCAGTATCACAGAGCCGGAAGGGACCTTGTAGGTTGTATGTATGTATAAATGAGGAAGAAGAGAACTTGGAGGTCATCTAGTCCAACCCCCAGCTCAGGCAGGAGACCCTACACCATTTCAGACAAATGGCTGTCGAGTCTCTTCTTAAAACCTTCCAGTGTTGGAGCATTGACAGCTTCTGGTGGCAGGTAGTTCCACTGCTTAATTCTTCTCCCTGTCAGGAAATTCCTCCCTCCTCCCCGCTCGGTTTCCCTCCGTCCTGCTTCTCCCGCCTTCGGGGGGCTTCGGGGACGAGCCCGGCTCCCTCCTCCTCGGGGCGCCCCCCAGATACGGGAAGGCTGCTCTCCCGCCTCCCCCGCCCTTCTCCCCATCTGCTGCCACCCCCGCGCGGGAGGGGGGCTGCCTGGGGGTCGCGGGGGGGGCCTGGCCGGAGCCCCCCCAACTCCCCCCCGCCCTGCCTGGGGAGAGACTTCGCTACTACGCAGGCGCCATGTAGCTGATGGATGCAAGGAGGACGCCGATTGGTCGCTCTGGCGAGGGCGGCTATTGGCAGGAGGACTCGTAGGGGCGGTCCCTTCAAGCAAAAGAAGAAGAGCAACCAGCAAAAGGGCGCGCAGGGAACTCTCGCCTCCACTTCCGGGAACGAACCGAACTGAGGCGCTTAATTGACTAGGCCGCGGACGGGCTCGGAGCCAGGTAGGGCGCAAGGGATGCCGGGAGTCGCAGTCCGAGCTCTTCTCTGGCGGAGAAAGGGGGGAGGGGGGAGCCCGAGGCCTGGTCTGGCGGGAGGGGCGCTGGGAGGGAGGCCTGCCCGGAAAGTCTCACTGAAAGGCCGAGGCTTCGGCCTTGGTTCCCGGGCGGGACTGGGACTCCCCTCTGGGGAAGGGACGAAGCCGTGACCCGCCTCTCCCCCTTCGCCCCTGCAGGACTTCGGGCGAGCCCGGCGGAGGAAGGAAGGAAGGAGGCCCCGCGGAGCAGCCCCGGGAGGAGACGGCGGGGAAGGCGCGGAAGGGATGAGCCGAAGGGGACTCCGGGAAAGGAGGCTGCCTGGAGGGCGAAGCGGGGAGCAGGAAACGGGCGGAGATCCCGAGACGGGCCTGGAGGGCGGAGGGTCCCTCAGAAAAGGCGGGAGACGCGGGAAACGCCTCACAATCCAGGAAGGAGGAAAGAAATATCGGTGCCCGGAATGTGGAAAATCCTTCAAAACAAATACAATTCTTAAAAACCATCTAAGAATCCATACTGGAGTGAGACCGTATGAATGCCCGGAGTGTGGAAAGAGCTTCAGTCTGAGGGGAAACCTTTATACACATCAAAGGATCCACTCAGGAGAGAAACCACATAAATGCCTGGAGTGTGGAAAGAGCTTCAGTCTGAGGGGAAGCCTTTATATACATCAAAGGATCCACTCAGGAGAGAAACCACATAAATGCCTGGAGTGTGGAAAGAGCTTCAGTCGGAGGGGAAGCCTTTATACACATCAAAGGATCCACTCAGGAGAAACACCATTTAAATGCCTGGAGTGTGGAAAGAGCTTCAGTCGGAGGGGAAGCCTTTATAGACATCAAAGGATCCACTCAGGAGAAAAACCATTTAAATGCCTGGAGTGTGGAAAGAGCTTCAGTCTGAGGGGAAGCCTTTATACACATCAAAGGATCCACTCAGGAGAAAAACCATTTAAATGCCTGGAGTGTGGAAAGAGCTTCAGTCAGAGGGGACACCTTTATAGACATCAAAGGATCCACTCAGGAGAGAAGGCACATAAATGCCTGGAGTGTGGAGAGAGCTTCAGTCGGAGGGGAAACCTTTATAGCCATCAAAGAATCCACTCAGGAGAAAAACCATATAAATGCCTGGAGTGTGGAAAGAGCTTCAGTCGGAGGGGAAGCATTTATATACATCAAAGGATCCACTCAGGAGAGAAACCACATAAATGCCTGGAGTGTGGAAAGAGCTTCAGTTGGAGGGGAAGCCTTTATACACATCAAAGGATCCACTCAGGAGAGAAACCACATAAATGCCTGGAGTGTGGAAAGAGCTTCAGTCACAGGGGAAGCCTTTATAGACATCAAAGGATCCACTCAGGAGAGAAACCCCATAAATGCCTGGAGTGTGGAAAGAGCTTCAGTCTGAGGGGAAACCTTTATAGACATCAAAGGATCCACTCAGGAGAAACACCATTTAAATGCCTGGAGTGTGGAAAGAGCTTCAGTCGGAGGGGAAGCCTTTATGTACATCAAAGGATCCACTCAGGAGAGAAACCACATAAATGCCTGGAGTGTGGAAAGAGCTTCAGTCGGAGGGGAAGCCTTTATGTACATCAAAGGATCCACTCAGGAGAGAAACCACATAAATGCCTGGAGTGTGGAAATTGCTTCAGTTGGAGGAGCAACCTTTATGTACATCAAAGGATCCATTCAGAGGGAAAAGAGCTTTACTGAAAATAGGGGTCTTCGTAGACATCAAAGAATTCACACAGGAGAGAAACCATATGTCTAGAGTTTGGAAGGTGTGAACACTTACCCTTCATTGCCACCTCATTCTTTGTGTTTCACCATTTTACTGTTCCCTTTATTGCTACTCTGTTTAATGATTTTGCTATTCTGCGATATCTAATAGTTGAATTTGAATCTTACACACTTTTCAAAGGGGTACGTAATCTTATGAGTAGAAGTCTATTCAATTCCACAAACCCGTATCACAATTTCTTCTCATTGGTGAGATTTCATTTTGAGATTCAGAAGCTGCTACTGGAATGTTCTGAAGAAACTTAGCAATTTCCATTGTGCCCACGGTTCTTTCCATGGGCCTGGAAATCAGACCCTTCTGGGTTAATTTTCCCCTTGAAGTAGGACTCTCGCCTCTTCCGTACCTTTTGGCACACTCCCTCCTTCCACACAGAGAACAAACCACTCTTATTACTGAATCAGTTAATTATTACTGAATCAATTAATGAGTCAATTTACCCTTGTCTCTCCTTATGCGGGCCATAACCTTTGCCTCCTCTGAAGACCTCTGTGTTGCAGGAATACAGTCCTTGCTGAAGGCCAAGCAACGGGTTTATTGAACTTGGTTGTCCTTTCTTGTAACTTTAATATTTTTATGATAACCTTGTAATATTCTAGGTGCCTGTAACTTTCTAACTGCAAAACAAGGCACTCTCTCAGGCTGAATAGCAAAGGACTTTTTCATTTGTACATGCTAAAGTTTCAGCTGGCCGAAATGGTATCTTTTCACAACAGATTTCTGTGGCTCATGATGCTCATGATGCCTTTTCCCATGCGAACGTTCTCCTTTTAATACATTGGTTTTAAATGGTTATGTTATGGGATATTTAACTTACTGTCCACGTTTCTGATTAACAGGATTTCTTCTGTCCAATCAACTGTTCTTTTGTACTTTTTCTACTGTTTGTGTCCTGTGCTCTTTTCATTAAGAGAAACCTCCTTGTGAGATTAATGTTGCCTTTAAATGATCTTCTAATTTGAACAAGTGTGCCGTGTCACAATCTAGGTGTCTGACCTACCCCAACTTGGACCCTTACGAAGGAAAGACCCTCAACTTCATCAGACTGAAGCAAAAGGTGCCTCTGGTGGAAACCAGTTCTGGGCTTCTGTGGTCTTTGTCACCTGTCATTTCCCACCTTCCTGTTTCCCATCACGTAGAAACATATTTTCCATTTGTCTAAATACAGCCCTGGGAGACACTAGATTGAGATTTGATAAAAAGTTACCCCTACTTTTTGCTTCAACAGGTGGACTCGACCATTCACCTTGTCCTCTGAAACTTAATAATAGTAATAAAGTTGGAAGGGACCTTGCAGGTCACCTAGTCCAGACAGGAAACCCTATACCATTTCAGACAAATGGCTGTGTAAAGTATTTGAGGGACTCAAACTGGGCAAAGTATTTATGCTGGTGGTTGACTGGAGCAGAACCAGGTGGAAGAATTGTTGGTCTGTTTTGTGTCTGCCATCTGTATTTTTATGAGGGGGCAGTTTCTGGCTCTTTATCTCTCCTTCAGGAAAGGTTTCAGCTGGAACCAGGATTGCCACCGAGATCGCAGCCCAAGGCATCTTGGCTCAGCCCAGGTCAACCAGACACTGATGTACAACCTGGTTGCGTCCATCAAAGTCAGAACCCGCCTTAGATCCACAGGGCAGCCCTGGAACCAGCAACGTTTGTCCCTGGGTGCAGTGGAGTCTGGTGACCCTGCTGACTATCTTGCCCCACAGGCTTACTTCACCCAGGGTGCTGGCCATCTCCTGTGTGCACAGCCTGTTGGCGGGGTGGCTCGCTGGTTCCAGGGCTGCCCCGTGAATCCAAGGCTGAGCTTGTTCTGGCTTTGATGGACGCAACCAGGTTGCAGATCAGCGCCACCCCCCACCAGCACCTCCATGGTCCCCTCGCTGAACTAGCCTTGCAGCCACGAGGCTTCCCTTTCACCAGGACCAGCCCCGCCCACCCACGAGGCATAGCGACGGCCAGTGGCATCATGGAGACCGGTAGCACTGCCAATTTCTCTGTCCCCTCCTATCACCAAGCATATCTGGGCTGCTGGGTTCTCGAGGGCTGGCAGGTGGCGCCAATAGCTGTCCTTTGCTACCGCCTGATGGCCGGTGGGGTAGTTACACCAAAGACCTCAGTGGGTCCCTCAATCTTCGTTGGCGCTTCCTGCAGCCCGGGCGTTGTGGGGGCCGGAGCTGGAAGGCCGCCTGGGCGGCGAGGGCAAGTGGAGCTGCCTTCATCGTCCACGACTGCAGTGGAGAAGACCTGTGAATGGAAGTGCTGGAAGGCACCATCTTTGTGCTGGGCGGAAGCACTGCAAGTGCCATCTTTGCAGCAGGCGGAAGCAAAAGTTAACTGAGCTCGCTGTCGCATTGTTTGCAGCTGGCGGAACAGAGCAAGGCTCCTGGTACCCTCTGCAGGCGGTCAGCGGGAAAAGGAAAGGGATGAACTGGGCAATCGCCTAGATTAGAACTATGGCCCTTTTTTGACTTGTGGACTTCAAGTCCCAGAATTCCTCAGCCAGCCAAATACTGTCCATGCTGGCTCAGGAGTTCTGCGAGCGGAAGTCCACAAATAATAAAAAGAGCATCGTTCCTCACCTCTGACATACAGCAACCTAAAGGGGGACGCAGCAGTACCCAAGGTTCTGTTCACGTGACCTGCTTCCTCACTCCTGGCTTTGCGCATCCAGACCCCTGGCATTGTTTAACAGGCTTTGTTTGTTTGTGTGTGTGTGTGTGTAGAAAACTTTGATTTATAATACATGATGTGTTTGGTTTATAATACATGTGTAGGTGAATTTTTCCCATGTAATTTTGGAAGATGGGCAATCTGGGTGTAACAAAAGAAGTCATACCTAAATAAATGGGCATATCCCCCAAATTCCCTGCCCTTGGATATCCCAGAAAGCCACTTTTGAACATCCCTGAGTGGATCCTGCCTTCTCTGTTAGGTATGCGGGATACAATCTGTGAAAACTATTTCTAGGGTGGCTTATCATCATGGAGTCGTGGTATGTAGAGATGGAGGTCAAGAATATGAAGGGACGTGCGCAGCAAACTGCCTGTCTTAGTATCTTATTCCCATGTTCTAATGCCTCCTTAAGTATCACCAGCTGTCTGCAATTAGTGCAGGTTCGCATCCCACCAGGCTCAAGGTTGACTCAGCCTTCCATCCTTTTGCTGTGCTTAATTTCCTGTTTGTTAACACTGTATAAATACAATAAACTCTGCGTAGGCAGACAGACATATTTGGGACACCCTGCTTGACTGGTCTTTGAATCCCACATTTTGGCACCCTGAACAGGGACCTATAAATCTTTAAAAACAAACAAAAAGAGATTTGGAATGGGAACCTCCCTCCGGGGGAGCAACTTGCAATGTATTTACCTTCATCTGGAATAGAACCCAAAGGTACCTTCGTCCTACGGGACCCCTCCGAGGTAAGTGTTAAGGAATTTGTTGTGCAGAGGTCTCCTTGTGCTACCGAAGAGTTGCACAGACAAGGAAGTGTACTGAGAGTAGTAAAAGTCACACACAGGAATACACTGAGTTCTAAAAGCAAAAAGTATTTTACTTTGAGGTGGTGTAAGAAAAAAAATGCACAGTCAAAAAATAAACAGTCCAGGTCATAAACAATAGCAACAGTCCAAGCTACAAAATCTTCTTACCGGTCCAGAGGTCAAATACACAGTTCAGGTTACAACAGTAGTAAACTAACAGCAGAGCAAAAAACAGTAACAGTCGAGATCAGTGAAATCAGAGAGAGAGAGAAGCTACGTTCCTAGCTTCCTCTTATGGCCATGAGAACACTTACACACCCATTGGCCAATTAACATCTTAAAGCCATAGCATTATGGTTAATATATTTTCAACCCAACATTGTAGGCTAACACCATATGCCTAACATTCTCCCCTTTGGGTAGAATAATATATAACTCTTACAATCTTATGCACATTCTTTCACAATTAGCATTGTGTTTCACAGCACTTTGTACCTTTGTAAAATGGTCTGCAATATTTACATCAGTTGAACAATACTCTAGCTGTATTAATTTATCCTTGATACATTGTCTGACATTTAAATAACGAAGATCAGTATGTTTAGATCTTGTTCTTACTGCAGCATTATTAGCCATCTTTATCGCAGCTTGATTGTCCTCATATACAATGAATGGATCATTTACATTTAAACCCATATCTAACAATAATTGTTTGTACACTAGCAGCTCTGTACATAACACTGATAGACATGAAAATTCAGCCTCCATTGTAGACAAGCTTATGTGTTTTTGTCTAATAGACTTCCATCCAATCAAAGAATCACCCAACATTATAGCAAACCCTGAAGTAGATTTACGAGTGTTTGTATCAGAGGCAAAACTCGCATCTGCATATGCTGTGAGGATTAACTCACGATTTGGCTCTAAATATAACGAGTAGTGAATAGTTTGCTTCAAATACCTTAATACTCGTTTAGCTGATTGCCAGTGTCTAACAGTAGGATTATTGTTGTACCTAGCTAATTGGTTTACACAGTAAGAAATATCAGGTCTAGTCCAATTACTCAGATACATAAGACTTCCTATCAAAGATTGGTACATAGTCTTATCAAATACAGGACTCTCAACATTAGTGTCCTTAAAATCCATAGTCATCGGAGTTTTTGCTGGTTTACACATTTCCATATTGTATCTCTTTAATAACTGAGATATTTTACTGGCTTGCGACACCTTAAAACCCCTATTTGTTTTCACAATATCTAACCCCAAATAGTGGCTAATTTTCCCAAGATTTCTGATTGTGAATTTATTTTGCAATCTTGAAATGATAGTTTGTGCTTCTAACTCAGTTTTTGTTATTATTGCAATATCATCTGTGAATAATAAGAGAAAAGATAATGCTCCGTTGTGTTCTCTTCTAAACAAACAAGGATCAGCATTACTGGCTACAAAACCTAATGCAACTATACATTTGTTCCACTCATAGCCTGATTGTTTCAATCCATAGAGGCTTTTCTTTAACTCCCAACAATCATGGTCTCTATCATTGGTCAATCCTGGTGGTATTCTTAAATAAATAGTATGTTGCAATGGAGCATGTAGATATGCAGTTTCAACATCTACATGGTTAACCATATATTGGTTTTTAGCTGCCCATACTAAAGCTGCTCTTAAAGTAGTTGCCCTTAGACTGGGTGCAAACACCTCGTCATAATCCTCAGTAGTTTGGGCAAAACCTTGTGCAACCAAACGTGCCTTATGGGTTATAGTTCCATCTACTCCTTTCTTTATTTTACATATCCATTTGCAACCTATAGCTTGCTCACCAGGTGACAGTTTTGCTTTCACATAAACTTTAAGATCCTGCAAAGACTTCAACTCCCTGTTCATTGCAGCTTTCCATGATGCCTGTTCCTTTTCAGGATACATCCTGATCTCATCATAGTTAGAAGGTTCTACATTAACTTGACATACTATACTTGCTTCATAGCGATCAGGTGGATGTCTGATACGCGTTGAACGCCAAGGAATTACAGGGCTTTGAATTTCTGACTCCTTTCCTTCCTCTGACTCTGATTCATCTTTTATCTCCCCTATCTCCTCTTCATCTTTTATATTTACAGGAGATGTATTATCATTACTACTTACATTATCAGAGGAGTCCTCAAACACTAGAGGATCAGTATTAACAGTTTCTTGCTCTAACCTATCCCAACCAACGTGCTCAAGGAATTTTGCACTCGCACTGTTATATACATTAGTTGTGCCTCGTTCCCAGAAACGATAGGATCTGTGGTTAGCTTCATAACCTACAAAGTATAATTGCCTAGCCCTATGTTGGCCTTTACTCCTGAGTTGTGCAGGAATGTGGACCCAAGCTGGGGTGCCAAACGTGTGCAGGTAATCAAGGTTTGGTCTTCTACCATGCCATATAGTATATGGTATTTTACCAGTAGAAGTATTAACAACTATATTCAGAACATGGTTTGCACATTTTGCTGCCTCCCCCCACAGTCTACCTGTTAAGCCAGAATCTTGTAACATGGTTCTCATCATGGCTTGTAACGTTTGCCCACGTCTCTCAACAAAAGCATTATGTTGAGGCCTATAAGGCACTGAACGTTTATGCTCAATGCCAGCTGATTCTAGCATATCAACAAAACGCTTATTTGTAAATTCAGTACCATTATCAGTAATTATGCACTGAACCTTTCTCTTTGTTTTTCTCTCCACGAACTTCAGCCAGTTTGCAAATTGTTGGAAAGTGTCTGCCTTTGACTTAAGCAGATAACAAAAACCATAACGAGAGTAGTGGTCCAATATACTTAAAACATAACATGAACCTCCTAAACTTGGTTTCATGGGTCCAATTAAATCAGCAAACACAACTTCCAAAGGAACAGTTGTTTTGAAGCTGTTTATCCTGTTTGCAGGAGTTGCCTTGCTCTTTTCCTGATTACAGGCATTGCAATTCAAATACTTACTACATGGCTTCAGTTTAATTCCGTCTACTAATTCAACTGTTTTACGTAGTGAGTTAAAGTTCACATGCCCTAACCGCCTATGCAATAAATGTATACACTCATCATGTGGCTTCTTGTTCTCACATATTGAGTTAGCTCTAACTGTACTAACCTGGTTACTTGTGAGAACGAATAAACCATCTTTCAAATTAGCAGTTACACAGGTTCCATTCCTCTCAATAGTGCATTGCTCCCCTCTGAATGTTACCACAAACCCAACCTTAACCAATTCCCGTACAGATAACAGGTTGAATCTTAGCTTAGGTATATATAACATAGGTAACTGTTCATTAATGCATGGACAATAGGAATTACCTTCACCAGAGGCCTTCATCCTCCAACCGTTGGCTAGTGAAACATATTGGTTGCTGTTTTTCATAGTAATAAACTTCTTTTTCTCTTTAGTAATGCATTGTGAAGCCCCACTATCAACAACCCACAATTCATTATTTCTGGATGTTGATTCATCAGAAACAGCCAAACCAATGCCCTTCTTAGCCTGTCCACTGCTATTTACATTCTGTTTTCTACCCTTTCTACAGAATTTGGCTATATGCCCTTTAGTCCCACAAGAATAACATTTCTTGACGTTGTAAGCAATGGTGAATGGCTGCTCCTCTCGTGGCTGTGTCTCTCTCAGCTGGTCTCTGTCACGCCTCCTTCTGGACTCTTCTAGCAGTCTCCCATTAATGTTAGTCAATGTCAGTTCCTCTCTGGTCAGGACTTCCAAAGAAGAAACATACTTATCATAACTCTCATCCAAAGATGACAGAATAATGTAGACCTGATGCAACTCTGAAAAAATCAGCTCCTTTTCATGAAGCTCTTGAAAGGTTGCCTTCATGTAGTTTAAATGGGTCAGCATATCTCCATTCTTCTGCAGACGAGCCCTAAACAGCTTACGTGTAAGGTGTATATGTGCACCCACACTGTCTCGAACATAAAGCCTTCGCAAAATGCCCCAACACCTAGCAGCAGACTCCTCACCACGAATATGGACAAGCTGCTGGTCATTCAGTGTTAGCCCAATAATGCAAAGAGCTTTCTCATTGCTTCGTTTAAAGTCGTCTAACTTCTTTACATCCTCTTCGTCATCTGGATCCCAAGCAGTAGTATCTGGTGGGTTATTTACAACAGCCCATAGTCCTTCCTTGCGCAAAAGCAAGCAGCATTTTGTGGACCAGGAAACATAGTTTGTCCCATCCAACCGGGTTATCCAGGAGATGCCTGACAACAGTTCTTGTGCCATTTTACACCAAAAAGCTAACACAAACTCAGCTAGGAATACTGTGTGTACTAACTCTCAGTACAGGCCTGGGCCCATAAACAGTGTTAAGGAATTTGTTGTGCAGAGGTCTCCTTGTGCTACCAAAGAGTTGCACAGACAAGGAAGGGTACTGAGAGTAGTAAAAGTCACACACAGGAGTACACTGAGTTCTAAAAGCAAAAAGTATTTTACTTTGAGGTGGTGTAAGAAAAAAAATGCACAGTCAAAAAATAAACAGTCCAGGTCATAAACAATAGCAACAGTCCAAGCTACAAAATCTTCTTACCGGTCCAGAGGTCAAATACACAGTTCAGGTTACAACAGTAGTAAACTAACAGCAGAGCAAAAAACAGTAACAGTCGAGATCAGTGAAATCAGAGAGAGAGAGAAGCTACGTTCCTAGCTTCCTCTTATGGCCATGAGAACACTTACACACCCATTGGCCAATTAACATCTCAAAGCCATAGCATTATGGTTAATATATTTTCAACCCAATATTGTAGGCTAACACCATATGCCTAACAGTAAGTATGGGTTGCAATCTATCTCTCCAACAGCAGCAGCAAGTAGAGGAACTTACCTTCCTGCTACCAAAGTCAGGCCTTAAAACACCCGTGGCAGAGTTAAAGAAACTCATAGGAGAGAGAGGGAAACATTGTCCTTGGTATCCGGAGCGCGGGACGCTCCATTTACAGGACTGGGTAAAGATAGGGCATACTTTACATCTTGAACCCCGGGCTCCAGTTGAGATATTACATCTATGGCTTCAATACCGTCAAGCAGTGGAAAAATTTGGCTCTGATGCTTTGGCAGGACAGCAATTGACCACAACACCTCCACCTAATTATGATCAAATAAAAATTTTTCCTCCAGTGTTGTCTTTAATTGGACCTTCAGCTCCTCATGAAGAGGTTAATTCTTCTGCTTCTTCACAGCCATTGTATACCCCCAAGAGGCAAATTTTAAAGGAACAATTAGCAAAAGGGGGGGGGAAATGTAGAAGAAATTGCTGACGGGTCTGGTCCCTTTGTTCCAGTTGATGCTGCAGTTCTTTTACCAGCTGCTACTTTACAAATTTCTTACCAAGCATTTGGAAAAGTATCTGTTTCTGGCAAACCTCATCAAGCCTTCTCTAACATCAGGCAGAAGGCTACTGAGCCGTATCCTGATTTTGTTATTAGATTACAGGATATCGGAACAGCCTTTTATCAAACCAATTTATTGGCAGCCGCTTTATCACAAGGCAGCAAGCCCCAAGGAAAGTGTTATAACTGTCTTCTGTCTTAACCTGGCTCTTTGGACTATTTGATTCTTTTGTCGGAGGTGAGGACACCTCCCACTTCACACCTACAAAAGATCCCAGGTTCAATTTTCCTTTTAGTTTTTCCCCACTGTCTTTTGAAGTTGGTGGGATAAATTGTAAGTAACCATAAATGTTCCTCTCCTTTTAATAAAAAGGGGAGGCCTGTTTTGGCCTCAAACTCCAAATTGATGTGTGTTTTGTTTTGATATATATATCTCTGTACATTTGGAACATTAAGCTTGGACTTGGAATGGTGAGAAAAATGGGGATGGTTAAAGGGCCCTAAAACCTCCTGATTTTCTCAATTCTGGCAGGACAAGCCATATGTCTAAATGAATGTTGTTTTACTAGTATCTGTGTATGTATGTCTGTTTATGTTGTTCTGTGTTATTCCAAGACTTGGAAGAGGGTCTAAATCCCCTCTGATAACAATAAACAAAAAGGCCTTATTAACAATAAACAAAGAAACAAAAAGATTGGGAACAAGGAGCTCATTGGCTTGTAAACAGCTCCCTGAAATTATAATAATAGTGATTGGTTTGCCTGGAGAAAGTATGAAATGAAGTGTTTGCATGAGAAGATGCCGGCAGTTGGAATGGACGCGAGTGAGTTAATTTGTTGATGTGTAAATGTTTGTGTGTTAGCCACCTCCGTCCCAGGCTGTGAAAGGAACAGTAAATTGCTGATTTTATTGTTGTGTTTGCATGTGAAGAGTTTTATGGGGGATCTGTGAGTGAAATTCCTTTTAACTTTTCTTTCCCCCCTCCAGTCTCTTTCTCCCCCCCTCCCCACTGTGTTACTCTAAGAATGAGAGAGAGAGAGAGACACACGGAGGAGAAAGGGGGGGCTGGTCGTTTTAACTGTTTTTTTTCTCTCTGCTTGGAATTCTGGTCTGAGAAAGGGAGGGTGGATGTGAAATTTAATACCCATTCTTGCAGTTTCAGCTTGCAGTTTTCTTTTCTTTTGTTTTTTTCCTGGAAGGAGGAGACAGTACTTGTTGGACAATTCTGTGAGATTTAAAAGCCCAAAATCTGATACTCACAACTCAAAGACAAGTCTGGTTAACAAAAACAAAGATTTATTGAAAAGAAATTGAAAATAATAAAGAAAATAAAGAAAGAAAGAAAGCGTTTGCAAACGCGGCCTCTTAGACCCTTCCCAAGTTGGATTGGGTTCAAAGAGCAAGTTTCAAACTAGGCATTTATACTTTCTTTTCTCGATACGTGCCCCCCTAAGAAACTTAAGTTAGTCTTTGAAGTCATTTACATTTCTAAAAGATCTTCTTTGAACTTTTACATCCAAAAGACTTATTGTAACAACTTCCTTACATCCGTCACTACACTATCTTGTTTTACTCACCACCTTGAGGTGTTCCTATCCTTTTTAACATTTCAAAAGAACTTTGTTGATTACCATGTGTGAATTCTCTAAGCAGGAAATAGCCCCACATCTTAGTGTTACATTTTATACAATTTATAAAAGAATAACCTTTATTTATTTTCCTTTAATTCTTTTTGAAATCTTTTGAGTTTTAAAAGAAATTACTCTGCATTGTTTTGTTTAGATTTGTAAGTTTTAACCTACTTGACAGAAGTTTTTTTCCATCTGGAATCTGGAATCTGATTTTCAATTTTATTTTCAGAATAAGCTATCTCTTCAGTGTGCTTTAACTGACTATGTGGGCTGTATTACATATCATTTGCCTAAAGAACCTAGGCTTGCGTGTTTAATGACTTAAATAATAATAATAATAATAATAATAATAATAATAATAATAATAATAATAATAATAGTAATAATAATAATAATAATAATAATAATAATAATACATTGGAAGGGACCTTGGAGGTCATCTAGTTCAACCCCCTGCTAAGGCAGGAAACCCTATACCATTTCAGACAAATGGCTGTCCAGTCTCTTCTTAAAAACTTCCAGTGTTGGAGCATTCACCACTTCTGGAGGCAGGTTGTTCCACTGGTTAGTTGTTCTAACTGTCAGGAAGTTTCTCCTTAGTTCTAGGTTGCTTCTCTCCTTGACTAGTTTCCATCCATCGCTTCTCGTCCTGCCTTCAGGCGCTTTAGAGAATAGCTTGGCTCCCTCTTCTTTGTGGCAGCCCCTGAGATATTGGAACACTGCTATCATGTCACCCCTCACCCTTCTCTTCATTAAACTACACATACCCAATTCCAGCAACCGTTCCCTATATGTTTTAGCCTCCAGTCCCCCAATCATCTTTGTTGCTCTTCTCTGTACTCTTTCTAGAGTCTTGACATCTTTTTTACATCGTGGTGACCAAAACTGGATGCAGTATTCCAGGTGTGGCCTTACCAAGGCATTGTAAAGTGGTATTAGTACTTCACGTGATCTTGATTCTATCCCTCTGTTAATGCAGCTTAGCACTGTGTTGGCTTTTTTGGCAGCTGCAGCACACTGCTGGCTCATATTTAAGTGATTGTCCACTAGGACTCCAAGATCTCTCTCACAGTTACTACTATCGAGCAAGGTACCACCTATACTATACCTGTGCATTTGATTTTTCCTGCCTAAATGTAACTTCCTGCCTAAATGTAACTTCTTCCTTTCCTATGCGCCCATTGCTTTTGCCTTCTCCACGTTTGCAAGCTCCAACTATTTTTTTCCCCAGACTGAGGGAGAATGAGAGGAGCGATTGCTTACAATGATGATACATGGAAAGTGTCCTATATTGCAATACAATCATCTCTGCAATGCTCAGAATTGTCTGCTGTTATTTTAGCTTTTCATACTTTTTCTCAACAGCCTTTTAACTTAATCTCTGACTCTAATTACATGTTTGATTCCTGTCTGTACTCCTTCTGCAGTAATTCAAAACTTTACTGGCTTGAGTAACTTTCTATTGTATAAAAACTTTAACTATGGGACTATATCTAGTTGGGGGTTGACTGCATATGATACCCCCTGATGTAATTGCTTTGCACACCCCAATAGTAGCAATCCCTGAAAATATAACATGTGCTAAAATAGTTAATTGTACATTTTCAAGTAAAAAACCTCACTGTTTTCGTATTAGTTCACCTGTTTAAATTGTACAGCTTTTGAGGAAACTTTAATTTTGTTCATGTTTGACTCTCGCAAGGATGGTTTTTTACATGTAGTCAAGAAACTTTTAATTACATTCCTGCTAATATTAGTGAAGCAGAGTGTTGTTCTTTTTATTTTATTGAAAGTTTTATAAAAGTTACAATATAAACCCCAAAACCCAGCCCACCCCACCCTCCTAACCCTCCCCCTCCCTCACTTCCCAGAGTTGAATACAGGGTTACAAATAAAATAAGCATAATCTAACTGGCCTGCAGGTGGTGCTGGTTGTGCAGGCTGTGCCATCCGGACATAGCCAGCAGGGGGCACCAGTGGCGCCTGTGCCAGGGCTTGCGGCAGTTGCATTGAAGCTGCCGGTAGTATTGGTGCTGGCTGTGACTGTCTTTGAGCTGCTATTCCACCCTGGCCAGCAGAAGGCGCTGGGGCTGGGGCTGGTGCATTAAGTTGGCCTGCAGTTAGCACTGGCCTTTGTATTTGAGAAACTAGTGGAGGCTTCTGGGTGAGAAGTTAACAGAACTAAGGGCAGACATCTTATCTGCATTTCAAGGCATGGCTATATGTATTGAGCACTTGGACGAGAGAGTGGAAGATCTCAGCCAAAATAATATTAGATTAGATGCAAAAATGACATCGACTGAAAATATGGTGGAGAAAATTGATAGTGATTTGACCTTGGTACAGTATCATGAGATCGAGTTTGCTGTGAGAATTAGAGGCTTAAAAGAGGATCTTAAAGAAAATTTGAAGAAAATAGTTTCTGAGGCTTTGGAAGGGGTGCTGGGGCGACCAGCAGATGCAATTATGGAAGATATAGATAAAATTTCCCGTGTTAATTCGTGGATTGCAAGACAAAGGAAACTACCCAGAGATGTGGTGGTCTACTTTACAAAGAGAGCAATTAGAAATGAGGTTATTCAAGCCTCCTACAATACTAAATTTGCAATTGCTGAGCAAGAAGTCTTGATTTTAAAAGAGATCCCTCCAAGAATCCTAAGGAGAAGGAAGGAATTTGCCTTTTTGGCACAAGAATTAAGACGACGTGATATTAAGTTCAGATGGGAGATACCAGTGGGTATGGTGGTGATGTATGAAGGTATGAGACATCGTCTTACTACAGTGTTGCAGGCACATGATTTTTATAGTAATGTTTTAAAAGCAGCCCCCATACCACTTTTGGAAGCTACAAAGAAGAATGGTGAGGGAGAGTTTCAACGACGCAGTGAGAATTTACAAGGTGCTGAAGGAACAACGCAGATAGATGAGAAAGTTACAGGAGTGGATCAAATTTCAGTATCATCGGAGGAGGCCAGAGACCAGAGGATGACGCGTGTTGCTTTGAGACGAATGAGACGACCCTGAAGACTCAGTTGTAGAACTGAAGGAGATAATAATGCATTATGGGAAAGTTTCTGGATTTAAGGTTAACATACAAAAAACTTTTTGAAAAAACTAAAATGTTGTCTAAGAATATAACAGTATCATAAAAGGCTGTTTTAGAAGAGTTAATGGGATTTGAAATTGTTAAAAGGCATAAATATTTGGGGATATATTTGTCACTCTCAAATGTAAAGTTATATGAAAATAATTATGAAAAGTTATGGGGAAAAGTTTAAAAAGATTTGGATAGTTGGAAAAAACTACAATTATCTTTATTGGGAAGAATTGCAGTAGTGAAAATGAATGTCTTGCTGAAATTTTTATTTTTATGTCAAATGATACCTATTCTTAAAAAGGATTCAAATTTGGAGGAATGGCAAAAGGGTATTAATAAATTTGTTTGGGTAGGGAAAAGGCCACGAGTTAAATTTAAGATTATGCAGGATATGTGTGAGAGAGGTGGTCTTAAAACGCTTAATTTTAAACTATATTATGAAGCTGCTGCCTTGTTAGTGATAAGTGATTGGATTAATTTAACATAAATGAGATTATTAAATTTTGAAGGTCATGATTTTTTATTTGCTTGGTATGCATATTTATTGTATGATAAGAAGGTGGATAATGTATTTAAGGTACATATTTTAAGACATGCTCTGTTGCGAGTTTGGGAAAAGTATAGACATAAGTTAAATTGTAAGATACCTATATGGGCAATATCGAAACATGCAATAGAAAATATAAGTGTTGGGGTTAAATATGATGTGATTATATATATAATATTTTAAGAGAAGAAAAGATTGTAAGATCTCAGCGTACTTGAAAGGCCGTTCGCAACAGAGATATAATGGATGGACAAAATGGATTGATTATATTCTAAATATGGGACTAAAAAGTTTCATCTAGCATTTGAATAAGTACTGATGTGATATTTATACTGCTTGTAGTTATTTTATAAGAGTTAAAGTGTGATAGATTTAATAGTTTATTGTTGTTTGCATAAGGTTGATTATGATTGTTTGTATTTTTATACCCTGTATTTAGCTCTGGGAAGTCGGGGAGGGGGGAGGGGGAGGGAAGGGAGGGGTTGGGGAGGGTTGGGGAGTGGGGAGGGGGTTGGGAGGGGTTGTGTTTTGTTAAAAATAAAATGTATTGTAAAACTTTTTAATAAAAAAAAGAGAAACTAGTGGAGGCCACACTTGGGCTGAAGGCTGCTGTGCTCCATCTGAGACAGGAACCTGGATAGTAGCAGTATTAATAGGCATTCTAGCTGACGCTCCCAATGAATGAGGAGGTGTGGCAGCTTGGAGCGATGCCTGATGAAGAGACATCTGTGAAAATGCATTTGGCATTCTTTGAAATGCATCTTGTAAAACAGGCTCACCAGCAGATGGTGCTATAACATTAGATTCAGGCACCATTGTATCCTCGCATGTCATTTGACACAGCAGGCAGTCAGGCTCCCATTTGTCTGACATAACACTCAATGGGTGTGCCTTTGTCTTTGAGGAAGAAGGCAAAATGGCTGACCCTTGTGGGTGTGGCAATGCTTGTGAAGAGGGAGGCAATATGGCTTCTTCTGAAAACTGAATGCCAGCAGAGGCTCTCCCTTGCTTTTTATACCATGCTGCACACAACTTTGCGTTTTGCAGCTCTCTCTCAAAAACTTCAATTTGTTCATAATAACTTTGCAAAGACTTCTCCTGCACAGTTTGCTCAGAACTTGGAGGATAATCCATCACTTCCTTCCCTAGTGAAGCCTTAGGTCTAGCACCAAATCTCTCATAATCAGCCTGATCCCCATGAGCCTAGGTTACTACTGAAAATAAAAACAAACCATCCTCTGGTACCAAAATGTGGCGGAACAATTAACATTCCAACCAGAGGAGGATGGACCGTGGTTCATTTTCATGATGAATAAAAATCCGAGGCATATTCTATGGTAAAACTTTTAATGAGAAAACAAAAGACCTAAACTGACTACATTCTCTCAGAAGAAGTAACTGTAGTAACTGTGAGAAACTTCTTTAAGGCATGCACACAAAACAGTCTAAAACCAAAACATAGCTGGACATGTGAGAATCACTATGGCTACATGATAAGAGAGTAACACAGGTGCAGAGAGCAGGGGAAAATGTACAGATGGAAATGAGCGAAGCTGGCAAAGTTAAAAACCACGCAGTGACACTAACTAACATTAACCAACTATGTAAGTAACCAAGTTACCAATGTGCTTTAACTCCCTTTAAACCAAAAATACAAACCAAATTAGAATATACATACAGTAACATAAACAAATAACATCCTTATTATTGAACTAATCAAAAATTTCACTATAATAAACTACTAATAAAAATAACAATTTAAAATCTATTCATAAGCTAAATGAAACTTTTTAGTCCCATATTTATTCTGAATATAATCTATCCATCTTCTCCAAATCGAAATGTATCTTTCTGGTGAATGATCCTTCAAGTAAGCAGAAATCTTAGCCATTTCTGCTAAATTTGACACTTTAAGCGTCCATTCTTCAATAGTGGGCAAACTATCCTTCTTCCAATATTGCCCTATCAATAACCTTGCAGCTGTTATCAAGTTCAACATCAAATTAGTTTCTTTAGTATCACAATCTACAATAATACCCAATAAGAACAATTGTGGAGAAAATTTTATCTTTCTCTTTAAAATCTTTTGAACATTCCACCAAATTTTGATCCAAAAAGCTTTCACATTTCTACAAGTCCACCATATATGATAATAGGTAGCGTCCAAACTACCACATCTCCAACATTTGCGCTGTAAATTAGGATACATGCAAGACAATTTTTTGGGATCCAAATGCCATCTATAAAACATTTTATAAAAGTTTTCTCTTAAATTCTGAGCCTGGGTAAATTTTACATTTCTAACCCAAATTACCTCCCATGTATCCAATAAGATTGGTTCTTGAATATTTTGAGCCCACTTCACCATACAATCTTTAACTAATTCCATTTCAGAATCCAATTCTACTAAAACATTGTATACTCTATTGGTGCTATTCTCCAAAGCACCTGAAAGCAGGACAAGAAGCAACGGATGGAAACTAGTCAAGGAGAGAAGCAACCTAGAACTAAGGAGAAACTTCCTGACAGTTAGAACAACTAACCAGTGGAACAACCTGCCTCCAGAAGTGGTGAATGCTCCAACACTGGAAGTTTTTAAGAAGAGACTGGACAGCCATGTTAAGGTATAAATCACCTTAGTAGAGGGCGAAGGACCGTGCTTCAGAGAATGCATGATGTGCATGAAGGAAGGAAATAAAACACGATGCATAATCTTACTAAATACCTTTTAATTACAAAAATATAAAAAACTAAAATATAAAAACTAAGTATATATTAAAAAGAGAGCTAGCTGACTACATCCTAACGTAACAGACAGTAACAGCAAAGTGAAAGACAATAAAGAAAACACTGTGAGAACTTTTTTCTAGACATGCGCACTAAACAGACTGAAACCATAACATAACTAGTCATATGGGATTCATTATGGTTACCAGATAAGTTATCACAACAGGTGCAGAGAGCAGGGGAAATGTACAGTTAGAAATGAACTTTCAGACGAACAAAAAAAAAAGTGCAGTGACATTCCCCTTCTTTCGTCAGCAAAGTGAAGACTCAAGTAAGGCACATCTTCTCACGCAGATACTCATGCTGGGCTGTAGGAAGTGGTTTGTTCAGCATATCAGCAATTTGATCACGTGTAGGCACATACTGTAATGTCACAAAACCTTGTTTAACCAGTTGCCTTATGTTTTGATATCGGATGTCAATGTGTCTGGACCTTGAACCTGTAAAACGTGTTTCAGAAATATAAACCACAGATTCATTATCTTCCATCACAGTGATCGGTCGAATCGGATGTGTCCAGATATCTGTGACTAAAGCATCAAACCAGGTTAAAGAATTGCATGCATCAGACACACAAGCATACTCAGCTTCTGTAGAGGAACAAGAAACAAAAGTCTGTTTACGCACATGCCAGTAAACAGGACATCCATTTAAGAACATCATGTAACCTGAAGTACTTTTCCGTGACTTCTTATCACTTGCCCAATCTGAATCTGCAGAACAACATAACTCTGCATAGTCAGTATGTGTTGGTTCCAACAACAACTTCATGTCTTTGGTGTGTTTTAGATACCTCAATAACTTTTTAACACATGTCCAATGAAACTGTTTTGCCTTGCCTACATGTCGTGATAAAAGATTAACACTAAGTGCAATGTCGGGTCTAGTCCAACTACTAATATACAGCAGCGACCCAATAACTGACCGATATAGTGTTTGATCTTCGAACTCAGGACTTGGTTCATGTGCCAAAATGTGAAAATCGGTTTGCATGGGTATACTCACAGGCTTAGCGTCCTCCATGTTGCAGTGATGTAACAGTTGTTCAATCTTATCTTCTTGTGTGAGACTAAACCCCTTCTGAGTTTTGGCAATTTGAACACCTAAATAAGTGTTAATACATCCTAAAGACTTCAATGTGAAAAACCTTTGTAAAGCTTTAGCAAAAACCTCACTCATCTGCTTATTTGGACCAATATAAACAATATCATCGACATAAACAAGAATTATCTCATACCTATTACCGGATCTTTTAGTAAACACGCATTCATCAGTTTCGGACTTAATAAAGCCCATTGAATTTAGTTTGTCAGAAAGACATAAGTACCACATTAAACCAGACTGTTTCAGACCATAAAGACTTTTGTGTAGAAACCAGGTATCCCCTTCTTGCTGTCGGAAACCTGGAGGACCTTTCACGTAGATGTCCTCGTCAAGATCAGCATGTAGATAAGCCGTTTCAACGTCGAACTGGAAAACCTCTAGGCCAAGGATAGTTGCAGTGGCTAAAGCAATTTTCACACTTTCAGTCCGCACTGTGGGTGAGTATGTATTCGTATAGTCCTCAGGATAACGTTGAGCGAAACCCTGGGCTACGAGTCTGGCCTTGTACAACGACTCACCATTTGGCTTCTTTTTGATCCTGTAGACCCATCGAGTACCAATAACTTTCTTGTTTGCTGGAGGGCTTGCAGGCGTAAACACTTGAAGTTTTTTTAGACTGTCCATTTCAGCCTGTATTGCCTCAAACCATTTATCTTGTTCTGATTCAGGAAGATGTTTGATCTGTGTGAACTACTCAGGTGGAAGTGTAACATTACAAATCAAAGGTACAGGTGTTTTTGTTACTTGCCACGAATAACGTTTTGGAGGAATTCCCTTTGTGGACCTCTTGGAACGTCTCGGGCCAACCGTCCATTCTTCTTCCGTGTCGTCCTCGTCTTCATCATTGTCGCCAGCAGCAACATCGGCGGCTTGCGAAGACGGAACAGTAGGTTGAGAAGAACTCGTGGAAGGAACATTATCCTGTGAATCTTGATCATCAGGTTGCGTGGCATCAGCAACATCATCTCTAGGAAAATAAACTCCAGGATCGTTAGAATGAATTCTGGACCAGTCAGCATCTTCCTCAAAAGTAGCAGATTGTGAAACCACAATAACATGATGAGAGTCAATGTATTTGCTCCATTTTGATTTATCATCAATGCCCATAAATCTCATCCTTTTTGCTGCAGGACCCCCTTTCTTTCTTTGGGCTAAAGGAATATTCACCATAGCATAGGAACCAAAAACATGGAGATGTGAGAGATCAGGCTTGT
Source organism: Vipera ursinii (assembly GCF_947247035.1). Taxonomy (NCBI): domain Eukaryota; kingdom Metazoa; phylum Chordata; class Lepidosauria; order Squamata; family Viperidae; genus Vipera; species Vipera ursinii. The sequence goes on along the minus strand of NC_139529.1, from coordinate 2,590,065 downwards.
GTCCATACAACATGAAATAAGGGGTCTGATTTATCACACTACTCCAAGTGCGGTTGATGATATGGTTAGCATATTTGATAGCTTCACCCCAGTATGGAAGACCAAGGTTGGCATCTTCAAGAAGGCAACGCATCATGGTTTGCAAAACCCCATTTCTGCGTTCTGCCACTCCATTTTCAGCTGGAGTATAAGGAGCAGATGTCTGATGTACTATCCCATTCTCACGCATCCAGTCCTGGAAACGCTGAGACATGAATTCAGCACCGCGATCACTCTGGATTCTGGCAATGTTGACCTCGAATTGGGTATAGACAAGACTAGCAAAGTCTTTAAAGATCTGAAAGGTCTCAGATTTTTCTTTCATAGGATATACATATCCATATCTAGAATAATTATCAATGATTGTCAAGAAATATCTTTTACCACCAAGTGTTGGTGCAAAAGGACCAACTATGTCAGTGTGTACCAAATCAAAAATGCGTGTTGACAGGCGTGTAGCGCGTTTTGGAATTGCTGCTGCCTTGGATTTGGCTTTCTTGCAGACAGCACAGTCCAAGAACACCTTACACCCCTTTAGATCCAAACCTCTTGCGAACTCTGGCATCTTCTTCAGAACACGGAAACTGGCATGACCCAATCTTCTATGCCACTTATGGATACACCTGGAATGCAAAGGTTTACCTGTTAGTGAATTCTCAACAATAGCATTTTTATTAGGAACCCCAGGCTTGCTGTTAGCAACCTGTGTCTTTTTTGTATTTTTATCATTATTAGGAACCTTTGGAGTAGCAACAGGGTCTCTCTCTGGGACGTCTCTCTCTGGTCCTGTGCTTTTTGGAGCGTGTATACTTGCCTGCTCTTGCTGCTTAGACTTTGGTTTTAAGTAATAAACACCACCAATCAACATGGTTTCAGTAACAATATCTCCATCTTTGACTATATAACTTGCTTTTTCAAGATGGTGGACCTGAAAATGAGAAGACCTAGACAAATGACTCTGACTAAGCAAATTACTACTGGCAGACGGAACGTAGTAAACATCTGGAATGAGAGCACCGAGCTCTTCAATATAAACAGTTCCTTTTCCCATGACCTGAACAGGATGATTGGAAAAAGAGTAAAGTTCACGAAGTTCAGGCTCGTGCATCTCTGTGTAAAGCTCTTTTCTGTAGGTAACATGTAACGCTGCTCCGCTGTCCAAAGTCCAAAGTAGGCGTCTGTCATACTCTGGTTGAGGCTGTGGATCGTTGGTCACAACCAATGTGACAAGTGGAGCTTGTGGATCACGCCTGGAACCACGACCACGACCTTGTCGTCCGCCTCTACCTCTGCCTCCTCTGGAATCTGTTCCTCTGGGCTGGTATGTGACAGGCGCTGGAACTCGTTGGGGACAATCCCGGGTGGCATGTCCCACACGATTGCAGATGTAGCATCTTGGCATCCTTGGAACGTAGGTCCTTCCACGGAAGGCACGCCTCGCTGAAGCTCTTGATGCAGGTGGTTCCCTTAAATGTGGCGCAGCTTGCATAAGTGCCTCTTCTTCAGTTAAAATTCTGCATACATGATCCACTGTGCGTTGAGCAATAGGCACTTGATTAATCTTGGAAATAGCATCTATCCACTCATGATTCAAAGAATTGATGATAATGCTGATCATTTGAAAATCATCAATAGGATAGCCTTTTTCACCCAGTTCTTTTCTAATACCTTTCATTTTAGTCAAATGTGCTCCAATATGTTCACCAGGTTTTAATCTGGAACCATGGAACTCAGACAAAAGTAAACATGTAGACTCAATTGATGTAGGCCGATAACATGTCTCTAACTGACTCCAAATCTGTTGGGCAGTTGCATCTTGTGAAAACGTGAGTTGCAATTCAGTGTCCATTGACATCAATAATGTTGTGCATGCTCTATTATCCAAGTCCCATGTGTCAGGAGTCCATGGCTGGGCAGGAGGATTAAACACCATCATGTGAGTACCTTCTCTGCATAGCAAAAGTCCAACCTCACTGACCCATGCCCTGTAATTCTGTCCTGACTTCTTTAATTTTGAATCACCAGCCAGTGGTACAATGGAAGGTGTTTGATGAGGAATATACAATTGAGGTACTGGCTGTGCAGGTTGTGCAATCCGACCATAACCTGCAGGGGGCACCAGTGGCGTATGTGCCTGTGCCTGGACATGCGGCAGTTGTATTGAAGCTGCCGGTAGTTTTGGAGCTGGCTGTGACTGTCTTTGAGCTGCTATTCCACCCTGGCCAGCAGGAGGTGCTGGCGCTGGGGCTGGTGCAGTAGCATAACCTGCAGATGACACTGGCCTTCGCATATAAGAACCTGGTGGCAATTGCATGTGGGCTAAATATGGCTGTGCTCTGCCAGGTAGAGGGGCTTGCATAGAAGCAATATTAACAGGAGAAGCAATAGTAACAGGAACCCTAGCACCATCAGGGGCTGGAGCCTCAGATAACGGCAGAAATCTTGTATCTCTGAGCAAAGATTCCTGCATGGACAGTTGCGAGAGTGAGAGCTCCAATTCATGTCTTAATGCAGCTTCACCAGTAGATGGTGCTATAACATTTGCTTTAGGCATCACTGTGGCTCTGTATGTCCTTTGGGACAGCCCATAATCATGTGACATAGGAGCCTCCGGTTCCCATTTGTCTGGCATGACACTCAATGATGGGCGTGACTTTGGCTTTGGGAAAGAAGGAGGCAATATGGCTTCTTCTTGTGGGTGTGGCAATATGGCCGGTTCTTGCTCATAACACCTCTCATTTTGCTGAACCATTGACACATATTCCTTTGCCTGCTGCAAACGCTTTTCAAAAACCCCAATTTGTTCACAGTAGCCTTGCATAGCCCTATCTCGCATAGTTTGCTTGGGGCTTGAAGGAGCAGAAGGAATTTTCTTCGGCTGAACTTTAGGTTTCGCTCCAAGCCTTTGAAATTCATCTTGAGCCCCTGGAGTGTGAACATTTTCAAAAGCAGCTGCCAGGGAGCTTGGAAAAGTAGAAAAAGGAGTGACTGACCTTGCATCGGCGACAGGAGCAGGTGCGTCTTCTCCAAGGCGTGTGGCTGAAGCGATCGGAGTTTTTAAAGGTGAAGGGAGATGCCCCACAGACAGACTCCTTTTCAGCCATGGCTTCCTTCCTGACATGTTTCAGCAGTTAATCACCGCTGCCTCGGTAGCACTAACTAACTGATAACAGCCGCAGAAACATGCATCTCTAAAAACATAAATCAAACCATCCTCGATACCAAAATGTTAAGGTATAAATCACCTTAGTAGAGGGCGAAGGACCGTGCTTCAGAGAATGCATGATGTGCATGAAGGAAGGAAATAAAACACGACACATAATCTTACTAAATACCTTTTAATTACAAAAATATAAAAAACTAAAATATAAAAACTAAGTATATATTATAAAGAGAGCTAGCTGACTACATCCTAACGTAACAGACAGTAACAGCAAAGTGAAAGACAATAAAGAAAACACTGTGAGAACTTTTTTCTAGACATGCGCACTAAACAGATTGAAACCATAACATAACTAGTCATATGGGATTCACTATGGTTACCAGATAAGTTATCACCACAGGTGCAGAGAGCGGGGGAAATGTACAGTTAGAAATGAACTTTCAGACGAACAAAAAAAAAACGTGCAGTGACAAGCCATTTGTCTGAAATGGTTTAGGGTTTCCTGCCTTAGCAGGGGGTTGGACTAGATGACCTCCAAGGTCCCTTCCAACTTATTATTATTATTATTATTATTATTATTACTCTCTTTATATGTGCTCTATTTTGGTCTTTAATTTGTTTTACCAAATTTTCATCAGTTAATGTAATCCCAGTTTTCTGATCTTTCATCCACCTCGTTTGCAATTGAGTATATTGAAACCAAGACTGTATGATATTTTCTTGTTTTAACTCATCTAATGACTTCAATTGCCAACCATTCCCTATCAATCTAAGTAATTCCTTATATGAAGTCATGTCCAAGCTCACGCCCATAGATACCCCTTCTATCGCATGTCCAGGAATCACCCAAATTGGTATTTTATAATTTAACTTATAATAATATTTTTTCCAGACACGCAATAAAGCACTTCTTAAAATATGAGATTTGAAAGCGTTATCAACTTTTTTATCATAAATTAAATACGCATGCCACCCATATAATCCCTCCAGATAAAGTATTCTTTTATTAGTTAAATTAAGCCAATCACTAACCACTGTTAGAACCACCGCATCATAATATAATTTCAAGTTAGGCACCTTGAGTCCTCCTCTTTCCCGTGCATCTTGCAATATCTTAAGTTTAACTCTTGGTTTTTTCCCCGCCCAAATGAATTTATTAATACCCTTCTGCCATTCATCCAAATTAGCATCCTTTTTCAATGTAGGTATCATTTGAAACAAAGAAACTTTGGTAAAACATTCATTTTAACAGCTGCAATTTTTCCCAACAAAGATAATTGTAGTTTTTTCCAATTATTTAAGTCTTTTTGTACTTTTAGCCATAATGTCTCATAATTATTCTTATATAATTTCACATTAGAAGCTGTAATATATACTCCCAAATATTTAACCTTTTGACTATTTCATAACCTGTTAATTTTACTAACATTTCCTTTTCACTCATAGTAATGTTTTTAGATAATATCTTAGTCTTATTATTATTTACCTTAAAGCCAGAAACTTTCCCATATTGAGTTATAATTTCCATCAAATCTATCACCGATTGAGTCGGTTGAGATAATGTCACCACCAAGTCATCCGCAAAAGCTCTTAATCTATAATCATTCTGTTTTATTTTAATTCCCTTTATTGTAGTTGATTCACGAATTTTAATCAATAGAATTTCCAATGTTAAGACAAACAACAACGGTGAAAGGGGGCATCCCTGTCTTGTGCCTTTTTAAATTTTAAATGCCTCTGTTAACCCCCCCATTGATTATAATTTGTGCTGATTGCTGTTGATATATAGCCTTGATGGAATGTAAAAATTCATCCCCAAAATTCATTTTATCAACAAGTTTCAGTAAAAATTGCCAATTCAATTGATCAAAGGCTTTTTCAGTATCCAAAAATATCAATGCCGCTGGGACTTGGTTGTTCTTATCCAAATACTCAATTAAGTTAACAATTTGTCTTACATTATATTTCATGTATCTTCCAGTTATAAATCCAGACTGATCACAGTGAATCACTTGTTTCAAAACTTGCATTAATCTATTTGCCAATATTTTTGCAAAAATCTTATAATCTGTATTCAAAAGCGATATAGGTCTATAATTCTTCGGCTGGGTAAGGTCCTGATCCAGTCTGAATATTATTAAACAGGTCCTTTAATGGTTCTATCATCTTTGCAAACAATATTTTATAATAAATTGCTGATAATCCATCTGTACCCGGAGCTTTACCCACTTTTAATTGCTTAATTGCTAAAATAATGTCCTCTGAAGTAATTGAACCGTTCATTACCTTCTGTTGGTCATTAGAAAGTCTAGGAAAATGTGCTCCCTGCAAATACTTATCTATATCTGAAGCTTGTATACTTTCACTAGCATATAACTTTGTATAATAATCTAAAAAACTCTTTTTAATCAACTTTTGTTGATATACCTCTTTACCTTTATATTCTATGTTCTCTATAATACGTGATTTCTGTTTCTTCCTTAATTGATAAGCCAACCACCTACCAGGCTTATTTGCATTACAAAACGTATTATGTTTGGCATAACGCAAATTAGTTGTGACCTGATCTGCTATTAACATATTAAATTGCTCTTTCAGCAAATTTATAAAGACCCTTAGTCTCTTATCTGATGGGTTCAAAATAAAAGCTTTCTCCTTCAATTTAATCTCTTCTTCAAGCTCTTTACGTTTTTGCAACTGCTAACGCCTATATCCATTATTCATGTGAATAAGACCCCTCTCATATAAGCTTTACTAGCATCCCAAACCATTTCCATAGATGTACCTTTATACATATTCAAAGCAAAAAATTCTTTCAAATGTTCTCTACATTTCTGCGAGAGTGATTCATATCTAAATAAATTTTCATTCAATCTCCAAGATCTTCTCTCCCCATTTTCAACGAATAACTCCAACCATACAGGACTATGATCCGACAACGTTCTAGGAAAAATCTTGACATTCTTGACCCTAGAAAGAAAATCAGTAGTAGTTAAAAAAAAGTCAATTCTGGAAAACAATTGATGTCTATCCAAAAAAAGGGTAAAATCTCTTTCTTCCATATTTCACTTCAGCCAAATATCTCTTAATTCCAAGTCCTCTTTCAAGTCAAAAAAAGCTTTAGGCAATTTAGAATGATTGGGAGAATTTTTAAAAGATCCCTTCTTGTCTGCTTGAATCCAAAACACCATTCCAATCACCCATCATAATAACAGATTTGTAATCCAGCTGAATAAGTTTATGTTGTATAAGTTTATAAAACTTTTGTTGCTGTTGATTAGGATCATATAATCCAATAATAAGAACTTTCTTGCCTTGTAACACTAATTCGATGATAACATATCTTCCTTGTATATCTGATTCAATTAATCTAGCCGATAGATCTTTTCTTAAGTAAATAACCACTCCACCTTTTTTATCTGGGGCAGAAGCTATAAAATGTGACCCCAGCTGAGAGTTAATCAAATACTTTTGATCTTTTGCAGCAATATGAGTTTCTTGTAGACAATGTCATTTTTATGTTGTTTCAGGTAATTTATTTTTTATTTATTTTAATCCCATTTATATCCCGCCCTTCCCCAAAGACTCAGGGCGGCTTACAATCTAAGCACAAATCAAATGTGCTTAGCAATAGTCTTCATTCTATGTATATGCCTGCTTATTAGGGCTTTCGGGGGGGCCCCAAGTGGCATTATTACAAAGTCAGCTTATTGCCCCCAACAATCTGGGTCCTCATTTTACCTACCTCAGAAGGATGGAAGGCTGAGTCAACCTTGACCCTGGTGGGATGCGAACCTGCACTAATTGCAGGCAGCTGGTGTTACTTAAGGAGGCATTAGCCCACTGCTCCACCAAGGCCTAATGAAATTCTTTCTTTTTTGTGGTGAGTTTAAGCCATTAACATTCCATGTCAAAAACCTATACTGTATAAATACAATAAACTCTGCGTAGGCAGACAGACATATTTGGGACACCCTGCTTGACTGGTCTTTGAATCCCACAGTGGTAGTGAAATGCTCGGGATGCAACAACAATCATATGTTTGCTGATAACTTGGACTGTTCTTCACGGTTTGCTACTGTACTTCAGCTAGAATTAGTTCCTGGGAACAGTTCAGAGCCGACAGGTTATTAGTGAAGGCAAATTCAAATTTAGAATAGAAGTGGAAGGGGTCTTGGAGATCTTGTTAGGACCCACCCCAATCGACATCTTAGGAAAGAAAGAACTCTTGAAACGGGAATTATCCAAAAGGAGCTTTTACTAAAACATGATTGGTAATGGAATACTAGACAGGATCTGAAACTGTGTTACAGATTGGTACTTTAAAAGAGTCCCCGAGTCAAACCCCTCCCCTCAAACCATCTGGTCAGTCCCAGATCAATGAAAACTCAGGTGTCAAACCCTTCCATGGGAAAGAGGGATCTTCCGATACCTTTACGACAATTTTTGTTGTTGTTGTTAGCTGCGAAGTCATGTCCGACCCATCGCGACCCTATGGACAACATTCCTCCAGGCCTTCCTGTCCTCTACCATCTTCTGGAGTCCATTTAAGCTCACGCCTACTGCTTCAGTGACTCCATCCAGCCACCTCATTCTCTGTCGTCCCCTTCTTCTATTGCCCTCAATCTTTCCCAGCATTAGGCTCTTCTCCAGTGAGTCCTTCCTTCTCATTAGGTGGCCAAAGTATTTGAGTTTTAGCTTCAGGATCTGGCCTTCTAAAGAGCAGTCAGGATTGATCTCCTCTAGGACTGACCGGTTTGATCGCCTTGCAGTCCAAGGAACTCGCAGGAGTCTTCTCCAGCACCAGAGTTCAAAGGCCTCAATTCTTTGGCGCTCAGCCTTTCTTATGGTCCAACTTTCACTGCCATACATTGCAACTGGGAAGACCATAGCCTTGACTATACGCACTTTTGTTGACAGGGTGATGTCTCTGCTTTTTAGTGTGCTGTCTAGATTTGCCATGGCTTTCCTCCCCAGGAGCAAGCGTCTTTTAATTTCTTGGCTACAGTCCCCATCTGCAGTGATCTTGGAGCCCAGGAAAATAAAATCTGTCACTACCTCCATTTCTTCCCCATCTATTTGCCAGGAATTGAGAGGGCCGGATGCCATGATCTTGGTTTTCTTAATGTTAAGTTTCAACCCAAGTTTTGCACTCTCCTTCTTCACCCGCAACAAGAGGCTCTTTAGTTCTTCTTCACTTTCTGCCATTAGAGTGGTATCATCTGCGTATCTTAGGTTGTTGATATTTCTTCCGGCAATCTTAATTCCAACTTTTGATTCATCTAGCCCTGCCTTTCTCATGATGTGCTCTGCGTATAAGTTAAATAGGCAGGGCGACAGTATACAGCCTTGCCGGACTCCTTTCCCAATTTTGAACCAATCAGTGGTTCCATGTCCAGTTCTCACTGTTGCTTCTTGACCCGCATATAGGTTTCTCAAGAGACAAATAAGATGGTCTGGTACTCCCATCTCTTTAAGAACTTGCCACACTTTGTTATGATCCACACAATCAAAGGCTTTAGCATAGTCAATGAAGCAGAAGTAGATGTTTTTCTGGAACTCCCTAGCTTTCTCCATGATCCAGCGTATGTTGGCAATTTGATCTCTAGTTCCTCTGCCTCTTCGAAATCCTGCCTGTACTTCTGGTAGTTCTCGATCCACATACTGCTGAAGTCTAGCTTGTAGGATTTTAAGCATGACTTTACTAGCATGAGAAATGAGTGCAATGGTGCGATAGTTTGAACATTCTTTGGCACTGCCTTTCTTTGGAATTGGAATGTAAACTGATCTTTTCCAATCCTGTGGCCACTGTTGAGTTTTCCAAATTTGCTGGCAAATTGAGTGTAGCACTTTTACTGCACTGTCTTTTAAGATTTTGAATAGCTCAGCTGGAATACTGTCACCTCCACTAGCTTTGTTGTTGCTCAGCTTTTCTAAGGCCCACTTCACCTCACATTCTAGGATGTCTGGCTCGAGGTCAGTGACCACCTCATTGTGATTATCTGGGACGTTAAGCTCATTCTTGTATAGTTCTTCTGTGTAATTTTGCCACCTCTTCTTAATCTCTTCTGCCTCTGTTAGGTCCCTGCCATTTTGGTCCTTTATCATGCCCATTTTTGCATGAAACGTTCCCTTCATCTCTCCAATTTTCTTGAAAAGATCTCTGGTCCTCCCTATTCTATTGTTTTCTTCTATTTCTTTGCACTGTTCATTTAAGAAGGCATTCTTATCTCTTCTAGCTATTCTCTGGAATTCTGCATTCAATTGGGCATATCTATGTTTTTCTCAGGGACGTGGTGGCTCAGTGGGTTAGGACGCTGAGCTTGTCGATCAGAAGGTCGGCAGTTTGGCGGGTCGAATCCCGAATGCCGCGTAACAGAGTGAGCGCCTGTTACTCGTCCCAGCTTCTGCCAACCTAGCAGTTCGAAAGCACGTAAAAATGCAAGTAGAAAAATAGGGACCACTACGGTGGGAAGGTAACAGTGTTCTGTGCGCCTTTGGTGTCTAGTCATGCCGGCCACATGACCACGGAGACGTCCTCGGACAAGCGCTGGCTCTTCGGCTGTGAAACGGAGATGAGCACCGGCCCCTAGAGTCGGAAACGACTAGCACGCATGTGCGGGGGAAACTTTACCTTTTACCTTATGTTTTTCTCCCTTGCCTTTCGCTTCCCTCCTTTCCTCAGCTATTTGCAAAGCTTCCTCAGACAACCATTTTGCTTTCTTGCATTTCTTTTTCTTTGGGATGGTTTTGGTTGCTACCTGTTGTACAATGTCGCGAACCTCTGTCCATAGTTCTTCAGGCACTCTGTCTATCAGATCTAATTCCTTAAATCTATTTGTCACCTCTACTGTATATTCAACAGGGATCTGATTTAATTCATACCTGAGTGGCCTAGTGCTTTTCCCTACTTTCTTCAGTTTAAGCCTAAACTTTGCAAGGAGAAGCTCATGGTCTGAGCCACAGTCAGCTCCTGGTCTTGTTTTTACCGACTGTATAGAGCTTCTCCATCTTTGGCTGCAGAGCATATAGTCAATCTGATTTCTGTGTTGACCGTCTGGTGATGTCCATGTGTAGAGCCGTCTCTTGGGTTGTTGGAAAAGAGTGTTTGCTATGACCATCGTATTCTCTTGACAAAATTCTATCAGCCTGTGCCCTGCTTCATTTTGTACTCCAAGGCCAAACTTGCCTGTTATTCCAGTTATCTTTTGGCTTCCTACTTTAGCATTCCAATCCCCCATGATGATAAGGACATCATTTTTTGGTGTTAGTTCTATAAGGTGCTGTAGGGCTTCATAGAACCGGTCAATTTCATCCTCTTCAGCACTGGTGGTTGGGGCATAGACTTGGACTACTGTGATATTGAATGGTTTGCCTCGGATTCGAACTGAGATCATTCTGTCATTTTGAGGATTGTATCCCAGTATTGCTTTTCCTACTCTTTTATTGACTATGAAGGCTACTCCATTTCTTCTGAGGGATTCTTGCCCACAGTAGTATACCTGATGGTCATCTGAATTAAATTCACCCATTCCTGTCCATTTTAGTTCGCTGATACCTAAGATGTCGATGTTCAGTCTTGTCATCTCTTGTTTGACCACGTCCAGCTTTCCTTGATTCATGGATCTTACATTCCAGGTTCCTATGGAGAAAAAATCTTTACAGCATCGGACTTTCCTTTCACCACCAGACACATCCACAGCTGAGCGTCCTTTCGGCTTTGGCCCAGTCGCTTCATTCTTTCTGGCGCTACTAGTACTAGCCCTCTGCTCTTCCCCAGTAGCATATTGGACGCCTTCCGACCTGAGGGGCTCATCTTCCAGCGTCATATCGTTTTGCCTTTTGGTACTGTCCATAGGGTTTTCATGGCAAAGATACTGGAGTGGGTTGCCATTTCCTTCTCCAGTGGATCACGTTTTGTCAGAACTCTCTGCTATGACCTGTCCGTCTTGGGTGGCCCTGCACGGCATATCTCATAGCTTCATTGAATTACGCAAGCCCCTTCGCCACGACAAGGCAGTAATCCATGAAGGGGTTACGACAATTACCTCCTTCCTTTTAGATTCTAATCGGAGATACAAACCAGATCTCTCCCCCCCTTTCTTTGTTGTTCTCAGTTCAAAGGTACGTCCCCTGGTCTTTGAAGACAGCCTCCCGGCAGGCTGAATGTGCATCTTCTCTTCTCCTCCTTGGAAAAATGGCAGAATACAGGGAACGGTATAAGAGTTTAGAAACATACAGATAGAGTTTTATGAATGGGATATGAATGGATTCTGACAGGTCTTCTAGTCCAACGCCCAGCTGAAGCAGGAGACCCTATATAAAGGGGAGAACACGTCAGCGGGGCACTGTGTGACTGTCGGGAATACACGCCAGTTGCCTGAATTTTGGTCACGTGACCATGGGGATCCGCAACGCTCACAATTGTGCAAACCGATCAGGTCACTTTTGTCAGAACTACTGTAACTTCAATCAGTAAACAAAGGGTTGCAAGTCAAGGACTCTCTCTACAGCCCTTTAAAAATAGCCCATAATAGCCCCCCAAATGGAACCCACTAAAATCAAAATTATCCTGCATCCAATCTCCAAAACTAGCCCACTGTTGTGTTTTTGGTTCACACTAAAGTTATATTCAGTCTGCTAAAGTCTTGCAAACTCGGAAGATAAATGTGGGAACTGCTGAATCCAAAATAAAGTTTCTTCACCCCACTGAAGAAACTTCTGTCCTGGAAATACTCAACTGTTTTCTAATATTGGTTTCATTGGTTATGAAAAAGCATACAAAATATTTATTTATTTATTTATTATTTAAATTTATGTACTGCCCTATTCCCGTAGGACTCAGGGCGGTTTACAGGGAAAATTAAAATACATAGCATACAAAATTAAAATCAGTTAAAACTATGATTAAATTACAGTCCCTGAAGTTAAACTAAAACCCAATTAAATTAAATTAAATTAAAACCCCTCAGTCTGGGCCAAACAGCTCGAAGAACCAGGTTTTCAAGTCCCGGCAAAATGAGCGAAGGTCGGGGGCAGTCCTGAGTTCCGTGGGAAGTTGGTTCCATAGGGCCGGCGCACCCACAGAGAACGCCCTTCCCCTGGGAATAACCCGCCGGCATTCCTTAACCGGCGGTACCCTGAGAAGGCCCTCCCTGTGGGAGCGCACAGGACGATGGGAAGTTGATGCCGGCAGCAGGTGTTCCCTTAGATAGATATTGCAGGATTGATTTTACTTTATTTGGAAGTACAGGCAGTCCTCAAGTTACAAGAGTTCATTTAGTAACCGTTTGAAGTTACAAACGGCACTGAAAGTGATTTATGACCATTTTTCACTTATGACCATTGCAGCATCCCTATGGTCATGTGATTTACATTCAGATGCTTGGTAGCGGGTTGATATTTATGACGGTTGTAGCATGGGGGGATCATGTGGTCCCCTTTTGCAACCTTGGCAAGCAAAATCAATGGGGAAGCCAGATTCACTTCACAACCATGTTAGTAATTTAACAACAGTGATTCAGCTGACAAATGTGGCGAGGAAATTCGTAAAATGGGGCGAAACTCACAAGTTTCACAAGCAACCCTCTTTTCAGATAAGGCATCTTGAACCTAACCCCAACAATAAGTCAAGGCAGTCAAGCCTCTGGGTACATGATTAGCTTAACCCTAGACTAATTCTATGGACATTCAAAACAAACAGAATAAGCTAAATAAACAATTAACAGAGGCCTCTGCTTTTAGGAAACAACCCCTACTTTGGGGAGCAGGGAAATAATAATAATAATAAATGCTTTTTATTTCTAATCATTCTAGCCTAATGATGCTTTTAATTTTTGTGGAGTTTTAAAAATCAGCGCCTCAAAAGCAGGGAAAAAGGGAGGCCCTAAAAGGAGGCCAGGGCTTCCGTTCAAGCCCCTTTTTCTAAAAGGTATTTATTTCTAGGAGGTTTTAAAATCATTTTCTCGAATGCAGGGTGGGGAAAAAAAACATTTAAAACATGCCTGTGCATGTCATACCACGTGATTCTGGACAGGCGCAAGGCTCAAGGACGTGTCATAGCATGCGCGGGGGAGATTGTACAGGCAGGTCTGAACAGCTAGCGATTTAATTCCACCAGTCTCTTGAAGATGGCAACCTCTGGTTCCAAAGCTGGTTTTAAAACAACTGCAAAAGCGAGTGTCACACGGGCTGACACAAGGCCCCAGCCGGAAGAATGTGACAAAATCTGTTGCAGGGGTTATGATAAAGAATTTTTTATATTCAGGCCCGTTTTGCCCGGCTGTAGCATGGTGTGTTGTAATTTTAACGATGAGGTGCAGAATACTTACTGTATAGCCTGTGAAATGATGAATGATGCTACATTATCTCCCTGCAATGGTAAGTAAAATATGTTTTTATTTATGTTAATGTAAATGCTGCTGGCGCTGATATCACACTAGCAGGATGTGCTTTATATTTTGCAGACTCTGAATTAATAACGCCTAGACAGCAAACAGCCTTGGTGGAGCAATGGGCTAATGCCTCCTTAAGTAACACCAGCTGCCTGCAATTAGTGCAGGTTCGCATCCCACCAGGCTCAAGGTTGACTCAGCCTTCCATCCTTCCGAGGTAGGTAAAATGAGGACCCAGATTGTTGGGGGCAATTAAGCTGACTTTGTAATAATGCCGCTTGGGGTGTGTGTGAAAGCCCTAATAAGCAGGCATATACATAGAATGAAGGCTACTGCTAAGCTTGTAAGCCGCCCTGAGTCTTCGGAGAAGGGCGGGATATAAATGGAATTAAAAAAAAAACACTTCAAGACACCCCAATTTTATATTCCTGTGGTAATCGTAGCAGTCAAAAAGCTTCTGCACATTTTTCTGATCTAGACTATAACTGGAGTTCTGAGCTATCCCAGAGACCACGCTACCAACCCTGTGAGTTAAAGAGCTGCAATTTGTGTAAAGACTGGCTTGCTTGCAACTGTGGACATGGATTGGAGGGTACAGGCGGGTTAGGAGCAGGAGCTCTATCACTGCTGGATTAGCAAAACTGAAACAAAAACACCCCACAATTAAAGCTAATTAGGATTTAGCACCATGTATAAACCGGCACAAGAATGAGCTTAACGTCCCTGATAATCACAATGAGGTGGTCACTGACCTCGAGCCAGACATCCTAGAATGTGAAGTGAAGTGGGCCTTAGAAAAGCTGAGCAACAACAAAGCTAGTGGAGGTGACAGTATTCCAGCTGAGCTATTCAAAATCTTAAAAGACGATGCAGTAAAAGTGCTACACTCAATTTGCCAGCAAATTTGGAAAACTCAAGAGTGGCCACAGGATTGGAAAAGATCAGTTTACATTCCAATTCCAAAGAAAGGCAGCGCCAAAGAATGTTCAAACTACCGCACCATTGCACTCATTTCTCATGCTAGTAAAGTTATGCTTAAAATCCTACAAGCTAGACTCCAGCAGTATGTGGATCGAGAACTAGCAGAAGTACAGGCAGGATTTCGAAGAGGCAGAGGAACTAGAGATCAAATTGCCAACATACACTGGATCATGGAGAAAGCTAGAGAGATCCAGAAAAACATCTACTTCTGCTTCATTGACTATGCTAAAGCCTTTGATTGTGTGGATCATAATAAAGTGTGGCAAGTCCTTAAAGAGATGGGCGTACCAGACCATCTTATTTGTCTCTTGAGAAACCTATATGCGGGCCAAGAAGCAACAGTGAGAACTGGACACGGAACCACTGATTGGTTCAAAATTGGGAAAGGAGTCAGGCAAGGTTGTATACTGTCGCCTTGCCTATTTAACTTATAAGCGGAGCACAGCATGAGAAAGGCAGGGCTAGATGAATCAAACATTGGAATTAAGATTGCCGGAAGAAACATTAACAACTTAAGATATGCAGATGATACCACTCTAATGGCAGAAAGTGAAGAGGAACGAAAGAGCCTCTTGTTGCGAGTGAAGAAGGAGAATGCAAAACTTGGGTTGAAACTAAGCGTTAAGAAAACCAAGATCATGGCATCCGGCCCTCTCAATTCCTGGCAAATAGATGGGGAAGAAATGGAGGTAGTGACAGATTTTATTTTCCTGGGCTCCAAGATCACTGCAGATGGGGACTGTAGCCAAGAAATTAAAAGATGCTTGCTCCTGGGAAGGAAAGCCATGGCAAATCTAGACAACACACTAAAAAGCAGAAACATCACCCTGTCAACAAAAGTGCCTATAGTCAAGGCTATGGTCTTCCCAGTTGCAATGTATGGCAGTGAAAGTTGGACCATGAGAAAGGCTGAGCGCCAAAGAATTGAAGCCTTTGAGCTATGGTGCTGGAAAAGACTCCTGCAAGTCCCTTGGACTGCAAGGCGATCAAACCGGTCGGTCCTAGAGGAGATCAACCCTGACTGCTCTTTAGAAGGCCAGATCCTGAAGCTAAAACTCAAATACTTTGGCCACCTAATGAGAAGGAAGGACTCACTGGAGAAGAGCCTAATGCTGGGAAAGATTGAGGGCAATAGAAGAACGGGACGACAGAGAATGAGGTGGCTGGATGGAGTCACTGAAGCAGTAGCCATGAGCTTAAATGGACTCCAGAAGATGGTAGAGGACAGGAAGGCCTGGAGGAACGTTATCCATAGGGTCGCGATGGGTCGGACACGACTTCGCAACTAACAACAACATAAACCGGCTACTTCTCTGTCCATTCGGACAGTTCCCCCCCTCCCAACTTCCCAATGGAAGGTCAGTGCCCTCCCCGCCCCCAGTCTCTGGCCCAGCTTGGCTCTGCTCCTGGCTCTTAGCAGCGAAGCCTTCCAGCTCCTTCAGGGGAGGCAGAGAGACGTACCGGTTGAGGACGTTGAGATACAGCCGCGTGAACATGCCTTTGCCGGGGCCTCCAGCCGAAAAAGACCCCCCGCCCCCCATCATCATGTTCAGGACAGCGAAGGGGATGAAGTCTTCCTCCTGGGGCAGAGAAGCCAAACCGGAAGGTCACTCGGGCGTCCAAGCAAAAGGGCCGCCCCAGCTAGAAGTGGACACTTATTAGGAAGGAGCAGCTTTCCAGTCCAATCATGACGTGGGCCAACTCTGGGATGGGGGTCGGCCCTAAACTCACGTCGGACATGTCCTTCTCGAGCTGCAGAGAGAGGGAGAGAGGCCCCGTGGGAATTTGTGCACCTAGTGATTGGCCCTAGAGCAGGGCTTTTTAACCTTTTCACTGATTGTGCCACTTTTAGGATATGCCAACATCCGAGTAGCACCAGTAGCCTAGCAAGGGGTCAAAACCTTGATGACCAAAAGAAAAAAGAAAAAACGTGATGAACTACAGGTAGTCCTTGACTTACAACAGTTCATTTAGTGACTGTTCGAAGTTACAATGGCACTGGAGCCTGGCGATGATCCTGGCGCTTCCGCTGAGCCCTGACAGCCCTGCAGCTCCAGCCGTCTCTTGCTCAGGCTTGTGCGGTGCTGCCACCGGTTCCGCTTATTCCCCTTCCCCGCTACTTTTCTAGGATGGTTGCGTACCACCTGCCAGGTGCCAATGTACCATCGGTGGTACCTGTACTACTGGTTGAAAAGCCTTGGACTACAGTGTTCTTTTCACCTTCAGCTTTTGAAAGTGCGCCTTTTACTGCTTTTAACACTTGCTTATTTTTATAGTTGCAAGTGGCACAGAATCCTCGACTTATGACCGTAATGGAGCCTGACTCAAAACTACAGCGCTGGCTTTCGCCAGATGTCTGGGAAGGAAACAGCTGCCTGCTGAAAGAGGTGTCAGCTTCCTCCCACCAGCCGAGCACGGTGTTCCCTCCTCTTTCCAGCCTTTAGAAGCACTGCAAATCCAATCTTTCTGGAGCTTCCCCCTAGCTGCTCTGAGAACAGGTTTAAGGCAAACCCTCCATTTTAAATCATAAAAAATCACTTTATGTAACCGAGAATTGAACTGGTGTTCAATTCCCACTCCAGCCAACACCATCCAGTCGGGTGTGTAGTAATTCCTCAGGTACAAGTGGAGGACCGTCGTGTCGATTTTCTCAATGTTCTCTGCTGGACAGAACCTGTTCATTCCCACGGTGTTTTCCCTGTAAGCCGCCTGTGGGAAGGGCAAACTCAAATGATTTTCAGAAAAGAAGGCAATGACTAAACAGATATTTGGCCAGACTTTCTTGCTTTAGGATTGCTGTTGGCCACCGGCACCCAGAAGAGCCCTTGCTGCTTGCAATGTAGCGTGGTCGCACAGAGAGACGGACACTAAGCTGGGTAGTAACTTCTTTATTGAGGTCAGGAACGAAGCTGGGGAAAAGGGGTTACCTGGTGTCTCTTTATACCTGCCCATGTGACCCTCTGGTAGCCCTCCTGGATGCTTGTGTTAATGTTTCCACCTCCTCCTCATCAACTCCCAGGGTGTCCTCAAAAATCCTCTCTGGAGCCCTTTTCCTTAGCTGGTCCAGATGCCTTTTCCACAGGAGTCCCCCCTCCACCCTTACCTTGTAGGACAGGGGCCCTACAAGGTCTAGTATTTCCCCTGGCACCCATGGGTGACCTGAGCTATAGTTCCTTGCCCAGATAAGGTCACCAGTGTTAAAAACTGTCTTGATATTTGGGGTCCCGACGTCTGCTGCTACTCTGTCTGGGTGGAGCCTGTCTAGTGTTGTTATCAGACGTCTGCCCCATCTGAGTTCCGCTGGGCTTTTGCCTGTTGCAGAGCATGGCGTTGAGTGTTGGTGAGGAAGGAAGGTGGCCAGTCGTTGCTTCCATTCCCCCTGAACTATGCGCTTGAGGGTGTCCTTTGTTGTGCGCACGAATCGCTCTGCCAAACCGTTACTGACCGGATGGAAGGGGGCTGAGGTGGCGTGTCTAATCCCCAAGGTCCTCAGGAACACCTGGAAATCTGACGAAGTAAATTGCATTCCGTTATCTGACACAATTACATCTGGCAGACCATGGGTTGCAAACAGCCCCCTTAATGCCTGAATGGTTCCTGCTGAAGTCATGTTGCTTACAGGCACCACCTCCAACCACTTTGAGTGGCTGTCTACCACTACTAAGAATGTGTGTCCTTGGAATGGGCCTGCATAGTCTATATGCACCCTGGACCATGGCGTGTGTGTTTCCTCCCACTTGTGTACTGGTGCATGTGGTTGTTCGGGCCGTGACCTTTGGCATGTGTAGCACCCAGCTACTAGCCCTTCTATTTCCTTGTCTAACCCTGGCCACCACAGGTAACTCCTTGCCAGAGCTTTCATCCTTACTACCCCTGGGTGTCCCTCATGCAGAGACTGAAGGACTCTTCCTCTTAGACCCTGTGGAATTATGACTCTACTCCCCCACAACAGGCACCCCTTGTGTGTTGATAGCTCGTGCCTCCTGGAAAAATATGCAACGAACTCTTGCCCTGGTGATTTGTCCTGCCACCCGCTGCTTACCCATGCCTGTACCCTGCTCAGGATTCTGTCTTTGGGAGTCTCTGTCGCTACGTCTTTGGCATTGAGGGGGCATTCCGGCAGCTCCTGTATTGCCAATATTTGAGCAGCAGGTGCGGGGTCTGGCTCTGTGTCCCTTAAGGGAAGTCTGCTGAGGCCATCTGCGTGCCCCATCTCCTTGCCTGGTCTGTGTACAAACTTGCATGCATAGGCTGACAGAAAAATGGACCAGCGGAGCATCCTGGGTGACAGGATTTGTGGTGTCTGCTTCTCAGTTGTAAACAACCCTAACAGTGGCTTATGGTCGGTGTATATTAGGAAGTCCCTACCATATAGGTAGTCATGAAATTTCTTTACTCCTGCGATCACTGCCAGTGCCTCCTTATCTATCTGCACGTAATTTCTTTCAGCAGCTGACAGGGTCCTGGAGTAGTATGCGATGGGGGCTTGAGTTCCATCCTCCTCTAAATGGCTGAGGACTGCCCCAATCCCATAAGGCAGATTGGCTTATTTTCCTTGAAGTGTGTAACTGTAGCATTGCCTGCTAACAGGTTCTTCAGTGTGTTGAACGCGTTTGTGTGTGTGTCAGACCAGTCCCAGGGTGATTGCTTGTCAAGCAGCCTGTGTAAAGGCTCTGCTATTGTTGCTTTGTGTGGCAGGAAGTTGAGCAGGCCCAGGAATGCCTGCAACTCAGACTTGTTTTTGGGAATTGGGGCTTCTTTGATCGCCCTGACTTTGGATGCTGATAGCATCAATCCTGAACCCTAGAAACTCTGTCTCAGTCACCCCAATCTTGCATTTTTCCCTCTTGAGTTTCAGTCCTGCAGCCCTAAACCTCTCTAACACAGCTTTCAATCGGTCCGCCAAAACGTCCTCAGAGCTACCTGCAATTAGGACATCGTCGAAGTAAGGGCAAACCCCTGGTATTCCCTTGAGGGTTTTTTCCATCACCTCCTGGAAAACCCCAGGAGCCACGCTGACCCCGAACTGCAGCCGGTCTACCCGGAAGGCCCCCTTGTGGGTGACTATCGTTTGCTCTTTAGCAGCCTCTGGATTGACCGGCAGCTGCTGATAAGCTTGGGCAAGATCCAGCTTTGCAAACACCGACCCTCCTTGCAGGGATGCTAGGATGCTGCTAACTGCGGGGACCAGGTAGGAATGGGCGCTCAGAGCTCTGTTAATTGTCCCTTTATAGTCAGCGCAAATACGGACCTCATCATTTGCCTTGAGGGGCGTCACGATGGGGGTTTCCCAATCCGCCCCATCGACCGGAGTTAACACCCCCTGGTCTACTAGCTTGTCTAGTTCCCGCTCTATCTTGTGCTTTAAAGCAAACGGGACTCTCCTAGGCTTCATTCTGATTGGCTGCACCTAGGGGTTTAATTTAAAGGAGATTGGGAAGCCTGTGTATTTCTCTAACTGCTCATCAAACACGTCTGCAAAATCTTTGCAGACAGATTCCAGTGAATAACAGTTCCGCATCTGGTGAATTCCGGTGATTCCGATGCCCAGCACTTTGAACCACCCTAACCCCACAAGGCTGGTTCTCTGCCCTTCCACGACCAACATGTCCAATTTGCCTGAGAAATCCCTGTACTGCACCGTTACTGATGCCTCCCCCCGAACGTTTATCGGTGAGTTTTGAAAGTCAGAGAGGGTCAGTCTAGATGACCTCAAAGGAACCCGCTGGCCACTCCGCTCGCAAATTGCTTTAAACGTTCTGGCGGAGATGATTGAAATGGCCGACCCTGAGTCCAGTTCCATCGTGCAGGGGACCCCTTGCAGTTTCACCCTTAGCTTTATTTTCAGAGTGAGTGTCTGTGGCCCCCCCTGTTAAGCAAATGGCCGCCCGTCCCTTTGCATGACTGACCGTCAGTCTCTGCAACCACTCCCCGGTACCTGTGGCCGACTGGAACTCCGCTTCCACTTTGTGCAGGCTGTCCCGTTGCTTGCTTCTGCAGACCGACGCGATGTGTCCGGTCTTCCCACACGCTCGACACTTCGCCGATTTGAACCGGCAGGTAGACCGGGGGTGCTGACCTCCGCAGCTTGCGCAGTGGGTAGATCAGGAGCCATTCGTGCTGCAGCCGGAACACTGGGTAGATTGGGGCTGTCCACAGCCACTGTGCGGGGTAGACTGGGGCCGGCTTGCATCGTAACTAGGGAGTTGGGTAGCCCGGGGGGTGTTTACTCCGCACCTGCACTCCTGGTACTTCGGGTCCATCGCGGCTGGTCTTGGCTCCTTCGAGTTGTCTCGGGTTGTGGTGAACGGTCGAGGGGTTTGGTGTATGGCGTCCACTTCGCATGCTGACCCTCCTGCCCCGCAGCAACCGCTCAGCTGGTGGATGGCTCCTCAGCCACGTCCCAGGCTAGGAATTGCTCCTGGACGTCCCTCAGGGTTAGCTTTTGTTTTGCGAATATCTTCTGCCGCAGCTTCCGATCCCGCAACCCACAGACGATCCGATCCCCTAGCCTGATCTCTAGGTTCTCAAAATTGCAGAGACAGGCTACCTGCCTTAGGGCGGCCATGTATTGTTTAGTGGACTCACACGGGCGTTGGTCCCGTTTTTCAAAACGATACCTCTACGCGATTTCAGACATTTCTGGTCTGAAGTGCTCAGTCAGCTTAGCCAGCAGCTCGCTGTAGCTGATGGTGTTGACGTCGTCGGGTGAGCAGAGGCCGACCGCCAATTGGTACGTTTCTGTACCGCAGCTGCAGAGTAGCGCCGCTGCTCTCTGCTGGTCATCCTTAACCCCGTTCGCCCTTAGGTAGCACTCGAGCTGTCCCACAAAGGCTTCCCACTCTTTGGGACGGTTACTATTATAAAGGGGATACTGACCCAGTTGTGCCGTTCTGCTGTCTCGGGTCGTCCTGTATCCTGATCCAGTGCTGCTGATGGGGTCTCGTCCGCAGCTAGCGATGTCCAGGGCAGGATCCCACCTTTGTCACCAGTGCAATGTAGCGTGGTCGCACAGAGAGACGGACACTAAGCTGGGTAGTCAGGAACGAAGCTGGGAAAAAGGGGTTACCTGGCGTCTCTTTATACCTGCCCAGGTGAATCCCAACCAATGGATTCAAACCTGGGCTTCCCGCCAGTGCAGGTGGCCAATAGATTTAAACCCTGGCTTCCCACCAGAGCTGACCATGCCCCGGAGCTGTCAGGCTTTGTTCCATTCAGGTTTTCCCGCCAAAAGCGGTTATAGCCTGGAGCTGTCCAGCCCCCTGCTGTGCTGACATCCTGTGTATGCTTAAGACGCATACACTACACTGCTCAACTCTGCTGATTAAAAATACAAGCTCCAGTGAGCACAAGGGAGAGAAAGCTCCATATCTAAGAAAATAACAGCCTCTCCTAAAGAGTGCAATGGATTAAACAGTTGATGGTAAGCCTTCACTGTCTGATAAACCTGAATTTGAACCCAGGTCTCCCTGATCCACGGCCTGGGCTACTGAGAACATCTTTGAAGGAACCTTCCTCGGCCCCCAACATCATGGCCTGCAAGCGGTTCCGTGTGTGAAGCGTTGTGGGCCCAGTAAGCTGACAAAGGGCTTTGAGCAGGGATGGGTGCAGATGCAGCAGGCGAGGTTCCCCCACAAAGGCGGAGCATTGGATCTTGGGCTGCAGAATCCAAAAATAGTGCAGATTACAGGGGAAATCAATAGTGCCCCCCCAGGATGTCCCCCCCCCGAAGCATAATATCACACTACTCTGTTGGCCAGAACAAAAGACACAGTTAAGGGGTGGGGGGCACCCAAACTCACACAAAGCCCCGTTTTGACTTTGCGTTCCGCAATGTTGCACACCACTGGACTATTCTTTCACTTACCAAACTGCAGGCAGGAACACAATGCAGTGTGTTTTGCCTTATTGTGCCCCGCCTCACATAATGAGCACAATGATGCTTATCATTAACAAAGGCAAGCTTGTTTCTTCTGAAAACTATTCAGCTCCTGCATCCACCACCGGAAGGGAATTCCCAGTGAGACTGAGGAAGCCCCCACGGCCCCCCCCCCAAACTCCTCAGGGGCTGCCCTGCCTGGCATGCTGATCACAGCGTCCTTTGCCCACTTGCCCCCCCCCCACTGCTCTGGGATTCGACATCCAGACGGCTTACCTCCATGCCAACTAGGACTGGCAGATCTACTTGAGGGCCCCTCCTGGCTACCAGCAGGAAAGGGGAAACACATGGCTGCTCCGAAAAGGGTTATATGGCTCAAACTATGGTACGACTGCCTTAGAAAAAGCTTAGAACAAATTGGTTTCAGGGCATCCCATGCAGATGAGTGCATTTTCACATGCAACTCCAAGGGTACCACAGAACGGGTGTTAGTTTATGTGGACGACCCTGAAGTCCTTGGGGCAGGTTGACAGGTACTTGGGTGTGCACATCCTGGCCACTGAGAAGGGGTTCGCCCTATCTCAGAAAGAAAAGATTGAGGAGTTGTTGGCCAGATGCAAAATGGCAGAATCTAACCCAACACGTAGCCCGATACAAAGTGACTATTACAGTCACACTCACAAGGACAGTCCTGAGTTCACAGATAATAAGTTTTACAGATCTGTGATTGGCTCCTTGCTATATATCAGCAATTGGAGCAAGCCTGACATAGCTTTAGCTGTGAATCTATTGTCCAGGTAAGTGGAACACCCAAAGGAATTCCACTGGACTGCTGTTAAGAGGGTACTTAGGTACCTCAGGGGCACGGCCGATGCTCTCCTTGTGCTGGAGCCAGAGAAGGGGAAACCGGCTCAGCTCTCCGCTTACTCGGACACAGACTGGGCTGGTGACACCAAGAGTAGACAGAGCACTTCTGGTTTCCTCATATTGCTAAATGGCTGTCCTATCCATTGGCATGTTAGGCAGCAAAAATTTGTTTCTTGCTCCACGGCCGAGGCGGAATATGCCAGTCTGTCGGACACAGCCAATGATGTGATTTGGTTCGATGCTCTGGTAACGAGCATCTGGGCACCATCCAAATTCAAGAAGACAATACGGCCACAATTGGGATCTCGGGGGCATACGTGGTGGGCTCTAGGTCCCGCCACATAGACATCCGCTATAAAAATCTCAGGCAGCTTGCCAGAATGGGATTCATACATGTCAAATATTGTAGTACAACTGACCAGGTAGCTGACGTGTTCACCAAACCTGTACCCATTGACCGGCACAACCTTATGCGTAAGCATTTGTGTTTGGTCTTGTGAACGTGTACAATGCATCTGTATGTCTATGACACCTGCTCGCCCCCTCACATACACTCACTAGTCCCTGTCATTGGCTGGCAAGAAGGGGAATTGTTAGATGTTTTCGTGCCAGCCATGGCAGTTCCTTAAAAGGTCACCAGATGGGAGCAAAGAGGCACCTTTGCTCCCACTGGTGGATCAGGGGGCTCCGGCCCCTGCAGCCCTATTGGGGAGAGTTAATGGTCCTCCGGCCCCCTCACTCTCATTGGTAAGGGAGGGGCCAGGAACCCCCATAAAAACCCCTGCACGGGGGCTGATCTTTAGCTCTTGTTCTAGCTCCCTCTGGGACTGATCCATGGGCTCAATCCAGGCATGGATACCTCCATGCCAGGGAACTCTTTTTCTCTGCTTTATCTTTAAATAAAGCTTCACCTGATTGCATCCCTGCGTGCTGCCTTTTTCTTGGAAGCGCCTCAACAAACCATTGGCCTTGTGAAGGCTCTCACACCCACTGAATGCAAGCATGGGATAAACTGAACCTGGTTTGTTCTCGGTATTTAAGTGGCCACAGACTACCAGCCAAAGTGGCATTTGATCACAAGGCAAGAAGGCATAGAGAAATGTTTCCCCTTTTGCCTTTCAGCATCCAAGGGACAGGGAAGGAGAAAGGGAAAGAGGAAAGACAAAGAAAAAGGAGAAAGGGCGGGAGGAAGATTATAAAGAGAGGAAGGGTCTGAGAGAAGTCCTGCCTTAGCACTTAACCACAAGCAGCCACGCTGCCTTTTTGTCAATCCCTTGTCCCCTCCTCCTGACCTCTCCTGGTGGTCTCCCATCCAATTGCCAAGGACAGCGAGCCAATCAGCAGCAACCATAAGGAGGAGGTAAGCGCAGCCGGGTGCCCCCCGAGCAGCTGGCATCACTGGGGGTCCTCTGCATGGCCTGAGAACGACAGCCAGGCTCTTCTGCTGGACAAGGCTTTAGTGCTCGCCCTGGTCTTGCCTTCCACACCTGGAGACAATGGATCCCCCCCAACCTGGGCCCTCACAGGCGCCCCCCCAAACCGAACAATGTTGAGATGACCACCCCCAACCCAGCCCCCCAAGGTCAACCACAGTGCTAATGCAGCCCACAATGAAATTGAGTTTGATACCCTTGCTCTAGAGCATGTTGGGCAGACTACCTGGACAGGTGGTTGTGAGGCGTTAATCTGGGGAGACCCAGCGCCTCACTTCCTTGGCAGGAAGGCAGGCTAGGAGTGGCCCTTCAAAGAAAACTTGGGGCTGAGCATCTCAGGGAGGGCCAGCAGATGGCGCAAAGTCTGGTCCTTTGCTGCCCCCTGATGGCTGTTAGCAGAGCTGCTACTCTGATCTAATTCCATCTCAAGAAACCAGGTGGCTTTGGCAGCCCCCACAGTAAGGATGGCAGTTGGGTCTTCAAAGTGCTCCCATGACCTCTCTGGTGGTTCCTCAGCAGGTGCAAGGGCCCTTGGACCATGGGGGCCGAAAAGAAGTGGCTGGTGCGGAGGGAAATTGCTCCATAGTCCCCAACTGTGGCTTCCTGGCCAAGAGTAGCTTTGTTTGCCTAAGGTCACTTGCATCAGCTATATTATATGCCTAGGCAGAAAATAAGTTTTCAGTGCCAGAGAAATGCTGTTCTCCAATTTCCGCTGCCTTCTATCAAGTGCCAGGAACATTGGTGGTGTGTTCCTGGCCCCCTGAGGTTTTTTTCTTTTTTCATATAGACAAATCCAAGATTGCTCCACCACCCCCCCCCCGCTGGATACCCCGGGAAAAGTTCCTTCTTTACCAGTGGATACGTCTCTGGCGGTCTCCATACTCATCGCCTGGAATAGGCTGTGCACCCGATCTCGCCTCGTGAAGATGACGATCCATTCGTGAGTATGGGGAACAAATTTTCTAAGCAACAGACTGCGCATCTGAAAGAGCTTGAGGAAATAGTCAGAACTTCTAATATTTTACTTAAAAGTAGTGACAAACAATTACCAGCAGTTTCAAAAAAGGATTTGAACAGCCTGGCGAGTATTAATGGAAAGTTTGTTGATTCATGAAAAGGGAAAGAAGCCTTTTCAGTTTATCCGGCTCCCCCTCCTTATGAGGAACTTGTTCAGCCAGGAGAAATCGTGCAGGGCACCTCAGCTGCGGCTCCCAGTGCCCCTCAGGCTCAGCCAGAATCTGTTAAATCATAACCAAAAGAAGGACTAGTGGTGGCTGCTTTTCGACAAGCTGCACAGACAGGACAATTGAACATGGAAGATTTGTCACCTTGTTATCCTGTCAATTTTTTGCCAGCACCAGCAGCCAGAGGTCAACCAATCCAAGAGTATACAGCCTTGCACTATGAATTGATCAAAGAAATAAAAGAAAGCTGTTTCTAGTTATGGCATTCAATCTAACTATGTGCAAGGATTTTTAATAAGTATAGGTAGCGCTTATACCATGTGTTTAATTGACTGGAAATCTATAGCTAACATGGTTTTGACTCCATCACAATATGTTGTTTGGGAATCTGAAAAAAAAAGTAGAAAAAAAGATTCTTGTTGGGCTACCTCAAGGAGTCAACAGAGATCAATTATTTGGAACAGGGCAATTTGTAGCAGCCACAGAACAGGCAGATTCTCCTAGAGACGCTTTTCCTGTCATAAAAGAAGCTGCATTGTCTGCCTTTTAAAAAGTGGATGATAGCACTTCAAAACCAAAATTATCTTTTTCAAGAACTTTTCAGGGCCCTAATCAGCCCTATGCGGAGTTCGTAGACCAACTCCAGCAAGAAATTGCAAGACAAATTGACAATGAATATGCTCAAACTGAATTGATAATGAAATTGGCTTATGAAAATGCTAACGAGGACTGCAAAAAATTATTAAAACCAATCATTTCTATGCCAAATGCCACTCTTGCTGACTATTTAAAAGCATGTCGCATAGTGGGCACAACGGCTTATTCCATGGATGCCTTGGCTATGGCCCTTAATAACGGAGGCAATAGACCCAAGGGAAATTGTTTTAATTGTGGCAAATCTGGACATTTTAAAGCGCAATGTCGGGCGCCTGGAGAAGGAGCAAAGAAAAATCAAAATAGCTCCTCTATTAAGCCAAAAACCAATGG
The DNA here is from genome assembly GCF_947247035.1 of Vipera ursinii. Lineage (NCBI taxonomy): Eukaryota > Metazoa > Chordata > Lepidosauria > Squamata > Viperidae > Vipera > Vipera ursinii. The sequence goes on along the minus strand of NC_139529.1, from coordinate 2,563,138 downwards.
GAGCATTGCAGCTAGGACTCCCAAATCCAAATTTAATTCCTCAAAATTATGATTTAATGATCATTGATTTAAAGGATGCATTTTTTTCGATCCCATTGTGTAAAGAAGAAAGACAACTTTTTGCTTTTACATTGCCAGTTTTTAACAATTCAGAACCTGCCCAAAGATATCAATGGAAAGTGCTGCCTCAAGGCATGCTTAATAGCCCCACCATGTGTCAATGGTACATGGCAAAGGTGTTGCAACCATATCGTGATAAGCATCCACATTTTTTGGTTTATCATTACATGGACGATATTTGAATTGCAGCACCAGGGCCCAAAGGAACTGTCATGGCCACTTTTGATTTTTTAACAAGGATTTTAAATCAGTTTGGTTTTTTTTGTCAGTCCACAAAAGGTTCAACATATGTTACCCTATTCCTACTTAGGCCATAAGCTTTTATCCACAGCGGCTTATCCCCATATTCCAAAATTATTTTTTGCCATCAGAACCAACATTGGTACAATTGCAGCAATACCTGGGAACCATTAATTGGGCAAGACCATATTTGTCATTGACAACATCAGACCTATCTCCATTGTTTAATGCTTTGACCTTAGGAAAGCATCCAGCAGACAAAATTTGTTTGTCAGAACAACATATTAAAACTTTGCAGTTAGTAAATGATGCCTTAAAAAAGGTCTGGGTAGATCGTATGGTTATTGATGTTCCTTTTGCTGCTATTATTTTAAACACGCCTGGACTATTTACTGCTGCTATCGTTCAATGTGCTAACCAATTGAAAATTTTGGAGTGGATTCATTTATCCCATACGCCCATTTGCCTATGTCTTTGCAAATTTGGGAATCATTTTTTCAAACCTCAAGTGAATTGCAATTTTCCTTAGCTGATTGGCATGGCAACGTTTCTTGTCACCCACCACCCGATTATCGTTTGCAAATTGTTCGCACTGTACACATTGACTGGTTGTCACCCTTGTCTCCTCACCCCCTACATTCGGCTGTCACAGTTTTTGCAGATGGGAGCAAGGAGTGTGGCACCTGTGCCTGGTTGGAGCATGGTCAATGGATAACCAAGCAAATGACACCCCAGCGGTCAGCTCAAAAAGCTGAATTAGCTGCTTCAATTTTGGCCTGTGAAATTTTTTCATTTCAGCCTTTGAATCTTATTGTGGATAGCCTTTATGTTTATCACACAATTCAAGTGATTTATGGCTCTTATTTATGCTCATCCATTCAACCAGATTTGTTACAACTTTTTTTAACCTTGCAAAATTTGCTTTCTGAACGCCAACATCCTGCTTTTGTCACTCACATTCGTAGACATCAGCCTTTCCCAGGTTTTTTGCAAGAGGAAAACAATGTTGCAGATCAGGCTGCCTATGGACCTTCGGCCTGTTCTTTGCAACCCCTTACCCCCTGGGAAAGTCATTCGTATTTTCGTCAAAATTCCAAAGCATTGCAGAAGCAGTTTGGCATCACCGCTGCAGAAGCTATTGCAATTCGCCAGCAGTGTCCAACCTGCAGCCAACAAGCAACTGCAATCCCTATGGGTGTTAATCCAAGGGGATTGGAGCCTTGCCAAATTTGGCAAATGGATGTCACACAATATGCACCATTTGCCCCATGGAAGTATTTGCATGTTTCAATTGATGCTTTTATTGTATTCAGACCTTTGCAGTGCTGGGATGTCCAAAAGAACTCAAAACAGATAATGGCCCTGCCTATAGCAGTCAAGCCATGGCAGAATTTTGTCATCATTGGCAAATAACACACAAATTTGGAATTCCATATAATAGCCAAGGCCAAGCCTTGGTGGAAAGGGCTAACCAAACCTTGAAACATGCTTTAGATTGCTATAAAAATCAGAACGGGGTAAAACGAAGCCCCAACCTCCCGGCAGTGCAAAATATTTTAAATCTTTGTCTTTATACTTTGGACTTTGCTAATTTGACTGGTCATCCATTAACCACGGCTGCAGAGCGGCATTTTTCATCTCAAGTTGCAGATCAGCCTATCGCCAACTTCCAGACCTAACTTGAAAAGGCCCCGCAGACCTTCTCACTTGGGGAAGAGGCTACGCAGCTGTTCAACTGCCAGACAAAGTGCTGTGGATCCCCGGTCATCATGTTCGTCCATATCATGCCTCCACAAAAACAACTGCAGAACCCATTGAAGATGACAGCATGGTTTGTGACTTTTTTCAGCTTTGTTCTAACACCACTGACTGACGCCACTAAAACGCAATTCCATCTGAAAGCTTAACCCAGACGTCAAGTTTTGCTGTCTACTCAGCCTGCAGTATTTCATTGTGCCTCCACTTCACCAGCTATCCCATCCCGTTCTTTACAATGGCTCACACCTTTGACATTGGTTCCAGTCAAAAATGACTCTTTTCACACTGTTTTTATTCAAGACTCAGTGCTAACCTTGATTCTTTTTCCACCCATGATCAATCAAACCGCCAACTATTGGTGTTTTGGCTATGACATCATTGATAATTTTGAACATTATTGGATAGGGGTTCGAGTCATTTGGCAGCCACATCCTCGTCCCTCTCTGGTAATTGTTTGCCACTACTTTTAAGTAAAATATTAGAAGTTCTGACTATTTCCTCAAGCTCTTTCAGATGCGCAGCCTGTTGCTTAGAAAATTTGTTCCCCATACTCATGAATGGATCGTCATCTTCACGAGGTGAGATCGGGTGCACAGCCTATTCCAGGCGATGAGTATGGAGACCGTCAAGAGACATATCCATTCGCGGTGGATCACATCGGGGTCACCAGTTGCGGGTTTTTCGCACCCGGCGGGCTCCTCATGAACTTGCCAATAAATGAGGACACGTCTCTCTGAGTGTTCTCGGGATGAGGGCCCAGACCGAAGTCCTCAGCTCTCTTTTATTGAAATACAATCCTACACAAGCAACAAGCAGCTATCCAATGGTTACATTTCAGCTATAGCCATGTATGGAATGTCATTGTTTCTGTTACTTTCTTCTGTTACTTTCTTGTACGTGTTCCAACGGGATTGTCCGTCTGCACGTAACAGGGTCATCTGATTTCTGGTAAACTGCAACTTATGAACAGAAACGAAACTTATCTCTGCCCTGAGTCCGACCTGCGCCATTTTATGTGAGCCTAAGGTGGAAATATCACAGGTCTCCTACACCTGAGGTTTTTTTTTCTTTTTTCATATAGAAAAATCCAAGAGTGCTCTCCACCACCACCACCCCTGCTGGATACCCCAGGAAAAGTTCCTTCTTTACCCAGGAAACCAGTTCCACCAACCTGCTCTGCAGCTTCCAAGCAACAGCCTGGCTGACCTGATCAGGTGTCAGGACCCACCCCAATCCACATCTTAGGAAAGAACTCTTGGAGACAGGATTGTCCAAACAGGAACTTTTACTAAAACATGGTTGACAGTGGATAATTTAATTTAATTTAATAATATTTCTATACCGCCCTTCTCCCGAAAGACTCAGGGTGGTGAACAGGGCAAGAAAATAAAAATACAGAATTACAAAAGTTAAAACAAGATTAAATAAATGCCCATATACTAAAATACATCTAAAAACCCAATAAAATAACAATAACACCCCCCCCCCAATCCCCTCATCAGGCCAGGCCAGCTTGTTCAAAAAAGTATGTTTTTAGCTCGCGGTGAAAGGAGCGAAGATCGGGCGCCGTCCGGAGCTCAACCGGTAGCTGATTCCATAGCTCTGGGGCGCCCACAGAGAAGGATCTCCCCCTGGGGGCCACCAGTCGACATTCTCTGACCGGTGGCACCCTGAGGAGGCCCCCTCTGTGGGAACGCACAGGGCGGAGGGAAGTCGATGCCGGCAGCAGGTGTTCCCTAAGGTACTCCGGACCCCTGCCATGTAGGGCTTTAAACACCATTTCTAGTACCTTGAATCTCACCCGGAAGGCAACTGGACAGGATCTGGAAAATGTGTTGCAGATCGATACGTTTAAAGTGTCCCCGAGTAAAAACCTCTACCTTCAGTCCATTTGGTCAATCCGGGTTCAGTTAAGTTTCATGTGTCAAAACCCTTCTTGGGAAAAGAGAACTTCAATGCATTTTCAACTTTTGCTTCCTCCCCTTCAAATTCCAATCAGAGATAAACCAGAATTGCTCATCTCCCTCTTTCTTTGTTCTTCTCAGTTCAAAGTTTCTTCCCTGGTCTTTGATGATGGCCTCCAGGCAGGCTGAATAAACAACCTTCCATCTAATGGATAGGGATAGCCAATTAATGGGAATGGCAGAAGCCAGTAACGGGGTGAGATTTAGGGTTGCACAGATAGGGAGTTAGGAATGGAATATAAATGGATTCTGACACCAGGGTTCCAAATTCACAGCTCTAGTGCCTTCCAAGCTGCCTGATCAAAGGAAGCACCTGATTTTCCATGCTATTTTTTTTTAGAAGAAAGTCATAAATCAAAATTTACACTCAATGCATTATGAAGGATCTGTCAATACTGTTTAATTGCATCAGTGTCAATGGATTTCACAGTAAATTGAAATTATTTGGTAAAAAGGTACCCCTAAATACTTTTTGCTCCAATGGGAGGATTCGACCATTCACCTTGTCCTTGACTCTTCTGCACAGAATTTGAGGGGCCGAAACCGGGCACAGTATTTATGATGCAGGTTGAGCAAAGCAGAACCGATCAGAACAATTCTTGGCCTCTGTTTCATGGCCCTGATCTGAATTCTTAGGAGAGGACAGTTTCTGGCTCCTTCTCCTCCTTCAGGGTCTCAGCTGCAGCCAGGATGGCCCAGAAAAGGGGCAGCTGAGAGGCCGGCTGGAACTCAAGCAGGAAGTAAGGAAGGCTGGTCTTGGACAACAGGCAAAGCCCCAAAAATGCAGCCCTTGTCAACACTGCCACACTTAGCATGTGTGAATGGGGTGTTAGATCCTAGAGAAGAAATTGTGTTGTGTTGTGTGAACTGAAACAAGACGTTGTGCTGAAGTATAAAATTGCAACTTTCTTGCCATTCAGCCTCTACAGTGCGTTTGCCAGCCTACCTGGGCAGGTTGTTGTGAGCTCTAATCTAGGGCCAGACAGTGCCCCGCCTCCTTGAGAGGAATAGCTGCCCTCCAAAGGAAACATTGGCCGAGCGTATCTGGGCTGCAGTGCTCCCAAGGGCCAGCAGGTGGCGACAAGACCCATCCTTGGCTGCCCCTGATGGCCAGTGGGGGAGTTGCTGTTCAGCTGTACTTCATCTCCAGGGCTGGGAAAGCCATGGCACTCCGCGCCCCCCCCTCAACAAAGACCTCAGCGGGTCCCTCAAAGATCTTTTCACTGGCAGTTCCTGGGCAAGTGCAAGGAAGGACCTGCGGATTGTGGGGGCCGGAGCTGGAGGGCTGGCGTGGCCTTCATCGTCCCGGGCCTAAGTTTGCAGCTCTCCAGCCTTCAACAGGGCAGCAGAGGGAAGAGGACCCACAGAAGTTGCTCTTGGTTGCTCTCATATGTTGCCATTGAGGCTTATTGCAGGGACTCGCCCGAAGGGTGTCCACTGGGAACCTTCTCCAGCCGGGGACTCTCAGCCTGGCCCTGGACATCATTGGCTGTCCTGGGAAGTAAACTTGATTAGGGTTAGTTGGGACTTCAATGGGAAAGGTGGTTCTCAAGGCCAGTTTATGGGACCATCTCTTCTCCCCACTTTCCTCTTTTCTCTTTGGCAGGGCAGAAAATGTGAGGAAAAAACCCAAGAAAAACATTTGGGAAAAGCATGAGATGAATACAAATATTTAAAGTCAAACAATAATTGCATATCCTCCTTCCCCCCCATGCACGAAGAGGTTCCAGTGTGAATGCAGAGCGAGTGAAGGGAGGGGCAGAAGCTCTGGAGAGCCAAAACACCGAAACAGGCAGATTCGTCCATGAGATCAGGATCAGAATCACAGAATTAATGTAAATGAATTAATAAATAAACAAAGATGATGATGATGAGAGTTGGAAGGGACCCTGGAGGTCTTCTAGTCCAGCCCCCTGCTCAGGCAGGAGACCCTACACCATTTCAGACAAATGGCTGTCGAGTCTCTTCTTAAAACCTTCCAGTGTTGGAGCACCTTCAGCTTCTGGTGGCAGGTAGTTCCACTGCTTAATTCTTCTCCCTGCCAGGAAATTCCTCCCTCCTCCCCGCTCGCTTTCCCTCCGTCGCTGCTTCTCCCGCCTTCGGGGGGCTTCGGGGACGAGCCCGGCTCCCTCCTCCTCGGGGCGCCCCCCAGATACGGGAAGGCTGCTCTCCCGCCTCCCCCGCCCTTCTCCCCATCTGCTCCCACCCCCGCGCGGGAGGGGGGCTGCCTGGGGGCCGCGGGGGGGCCTGGCCGGAGCCCCCCCAACTCCCCCCCGCCCTGCCTGGGGAGAGACTTCGCTACTGCGCAGGCGCCATGTAGCTGATGGATGCAAGGAGGACGCCGATTGGTCGCTCTGGCGAGGGCGGCTATTGGCAGGAGGACTCGTAGGGGCGGTCCCTTCAAGCGAAAGAGGAAGAGCAACCAGGAAAATGGCGCGCAGGGAACTCTCGCCTCCCCGGGACGGGCTGGGACTCCCCTCCGTGGAAGAGACGAAGCCGTGACCCGCCTCTCCCCCTTCGCCCCTGCAGGACTTCGGGCGAGCCCAACAAAGGAAGGAGGCCCCGCGGAGCAGCCCCGGGAGGAGACGGCGGGGAAGGCGCGGAAGGGATGAGCCGAAGGGGACTCCGGGAAAGGAGGCTGCCTGGAGGGCGAAGCGGGGAGCAGGAAACGGGCGGAGATCCCGAGACGGGTCTGGAGGGCGGAGGGTCCCTCAGAAAAGGCGGGAGACGCGGGAAACGCCTCACAATCCAGGAAGGAGGAAAGAAATATCGGTGCCCGGAATGTGGAAAATCCTTCAAAACAAATACAATTCTTAAAAACCATCTAAGAATCCATACTGGAGTGAGACCGTATGAATGCCCGGAGTGTGGAAAGAGCTTCAGTCTGAGGGGAAACCTTTATACACATCAAAGGATCCACACTGGAGAGAAACCACATAAATGCCTGGAGTGTGGAAAGAGCTTCAGTCTGAGGGGAAACCTTTATAAACATCAAAGGATCCACTCAGGAGAAACACCATTTAAATGCCTGGAGTGTGGAAAGAGCTTCAGTCTGAGGAGCAACCTTTATGTACATCAAAGGATCCACACAGGAGAGAAACCATTTAAATGTTCTGAGTGTGGAAAGAGCTTCAGTCTGAGTGGAAACCTTTATACACATCAAAGGATCCACACTGGAGAGAAACCACATAAATGCCTGGAGTGTGGAAAGAGCTTCAGTCGGAGGGGACACCTTTATACACATCAAAGGATCCACTCAGGAGAGAAACCACATAAATGCCTGGAGTGTGGAAAGAGCTTCAGTCGGAGGGGAAACCTTTATAAACATCAAAGGATCCACTCAGGAGAAACACCATTTAAATGCCTGGAGTGTGGAAAGAGCTTCAGTCTGAGGAGCAACCTTTATGTACATCAAAGGATCCACACAGGAGAGAAACCATTTAAATGTTCTGAGTGTGGAAAGAGCTTCAGTCTGAGGGGAAACCTTTATACACATCAAAGGATCCACACTGGAGAGAAACCACATAAATGCCTGGAGTGTGGAAAGAGCTTCAGTCGGAGGGGACACCTTTATACACATCAAAGGATCCACTCAGGAGAGAAACCACATAAATGCCTGGAGTGTGGAAAGAGCTTCAGTCGGAGGGGAAACCTTTATAAACATCAAAGGATCCACTCAGGAGAAAAACCATTTAAATGCCTGGAGTGTGGAAAGAGCTTCAGTCGGAGGGGACACCTTTATACACATCAAAGGATCCACTCAGGAGAGAAACCACATAAATGCCTGGAGTGTGGAAAGAGCTTCAGTCGGAGGGGAAACCTTTATACACATCAAAGGATCCACTCAGGAGAAAAACCATTTAAATGCCTGGAGTGTGGAAAGAGCTTCAGTCGGAGGGGACACCTTTATACACATCAAAGGATCCACTCAGGAGAGAAACCACATAAATGCCTGGAGTGTGGAAAGAGCTTCAGTCTGAGGGGAAGCCTTTATACACATCAAAGGATCCACTCAGGAGAGAAACCACATAAATGCCTGGAGTGTGGAAAGAGCTTCAGTCGGAGGGGAAGCCTTTATACACATCAAAGGATCCACTCAGGAGAAACACCATTTAAATGCCTGGAGTGTGGAAAGAGCTTCAGTCGGAGGGGAAGCCTTTATAGACATCAAAGGATCCACTCAGGAGAAAAACCATTTAAATGCCTGGAGTGTGGAAAGAGCTTCAGTCTGAGGGGAAGCCTTTATACACATCAAAGGATCCACTCAGGAGAAAAACCATTTAAATGCCTGGAGTGTGGAAAGAGCTTCAGTCAGAGGGGACACCTTTATAGACATCAAAGGATCCACTCAGGAGAGAAGGCACATAAATGCCTGGAGTGTGGAGAGAGCTTCAGTCGGAGGGGAAACCTTTATAGCCATCAAAGAATCCACTCAGGAGAAAAACCATATAAATGCCTGGAGTGTGGAAAGAGCTTCAGTCGGAGGGGACACCTTTATACACATCAAAGGATCCACTCAGGAGAAACACCATTTAAATGCCTGGAGTGTGGAAAGAGCTTCAGTCAGAGGGGAAGCCTTTATAGACATCAAAGGATCCACTCAGGAGAGAAACCACATAAATGTCTGTAGTGTGGAAATTGCTTCAGTCGGAGGAGCAACCTTTATGTACATCAAAGGATCCATTCAGGGGGAAAAGAGCTTTACTGAAAATAGGGGTCTTCGTAGACATCAAAGAATTCACACAGGAGAGAAACCATATGTCTAGAGTTTGGAAGGTGTGAACACTTACCCTTCATTGCCACCTCATTCTTTGTGTTTCACCATTTTACTGTTCCCTTTATTGCTACTCTGTTTAATGATTTTGCTATTCTGCGATATCTAATAGTTGAATTTGAATCTTACACACTTTTCAAAGGGGTACGTAATCTTATGAGTAGAAGTCTATTCAATTCCACAAACCCGTATCACAATTTCTTCTCATTGGTGAGATTTCATTTTGAGATTCAGAAGCTGCTACTGGAATGTTCTGAAGAAACTTAGCAATTTCCATTGTGCCCACGGTTCTTTCCATGGGCCTGGAAATCAGACCCTTCTGGGTTAATTTTCCCCTTGAAATAGGACTCTCGCCTCTTCCGTACCTTTTGGCACACTCCCTCCTTCCACACAGAGAACAAACCACTCTTATTACTGAATCAGTTAATTATTACTGAATCAATTAATGAGTCAATTTACCCTTGTCTCTCCTTATGCGGGCCATAACCTTTGCCTCCTCTGAAGACCTCTGTGTTGCAGGAATACAGTCCTTGCTGAAGGCCAAGCAACGGGTTTCTTGAACTTGGTTGTCCTTTCTTGTAACTTTAATATTTTTATGATAACCTTGTAATATTCTAGGTGCCTGTAACTTTCTAACTGCAAAACAAGGCACTCTCTCAGGCTGAATAGCAAAGGACTTTTTCATTTGTACATGCTAAAGTTTCAGCTGGCCGAAATGGTATCTTTTCACAACAGATTTCTGTGGCTCATGATGCTCATGATGCCTTTTCCCATGCGAACGTTCTCCTTTTAAATGGTTTTAAATGGTTATGTTATGTTATGGGATATTTAACTTACTGTCCACGTTTCTGATTAACAGGATTTCTTCTGTCCAATCAACTGTTCTTTTGTACTTTTTCTACTGTTTGTGTCCTGTGCTCTTTTCATTAAGAGAAACCTCCTTGTGAGATTAATGTTGCCTTTAAATGATCTTCTAATTTGAACAAGTGTGCCGTGTCACAATCTAGGTGTCTGACCTACCCCAACTTGGACCCTTACGAAGGAAAGACCCTCAACTTCATCAGACTGAAGCAAAAGGTGCCTCTGGTGGAAACCAGTTCTGGGCTTCTGTGGTCTTTGTCACCTGTCATTTCCCACCTTCCTGTTTCCCATCACGTAGAAACATATTTTCCATTTGTCTAAATACAGCCCTGGGAGACACTAGATTGAGATTTGATAAAAAGTTACCCCTACTTTTTGCTTCAACAGGTGGACTCGACCATTCACCTTGTCCTCTGAAACTTAATAATAGTAATAAAGTTGGAAGGGACCTTGCAGGTCACCTAGTCCAGACAGGAAACCCTATACCATTTCAGACAAATGGCTGTGTAAAGTATTTGAGGGACTCAAACTGGGCAAAGTATTTATGCTGGTGGTTGACTGGAGCAGAACCAGGTGGAAGAATTCTTGGTCTGTTTTGTGTCTGCCATCTGTATTTTTATGAGGGGGCAGTTTCTGGCTCCTTATCTCTCCTTCAGGAAAGGTTTCAGCTGGAACCAGGATTGCCACCGAGATCGCAGCCCAAGGCATCTTGGCTCAGCCCAGGTCAACCAGACACTGATGTACAACCTGGTTGCGTCCATCAAAGTCAGAACCCGCCTTAGATCCACAGGGCAGCCCTGGAACCAGCAACGTTTGTCCCTGGGTGCAGTGGAGTCTGGTGACCCTGCTGACTATCTTGCCCCACAGGCTTACTTCACCCAGGGTGCTGGCCATCTCCTGTGTGCACAGCCTGTTGGCGGGGTGGCTCGCTGGTTCCAGGGCTGCCCCGTGAATCCAAGGCTGAGCTTGTTCTGGCTTTGATGGACGCAACCAGGTTGCAGATCAGCGCCACCCCCCACCAGCAACTCCATGGTCCCCTCGCTGAACTAGCCTTGCAGCCACGAGGCTTCCCTTTCACCAGGACCAGCCCCGCCCACCCACGAGGCATAGCGACGGCCAGTGGCATCATGGAGACCGGTAGCACTGCCAATTTCTCTGTCCCCTCCTATCACCAAGCATATCTGGGCTGCTGGGTTCTCGAGGGCCGGCAGGTGGCGCCAACAGCTGTCCTTTGCTACCCCCTGATGGCCGGTGGGGTAGTTACACCAAAGACCTCAGTGGGTCCCTCAATCTTCGTTGGCGCTTCCTGCAGCCCGGGCGTTGTGGGGGCCGGAGCTGGAAGGCCGCCTGGGCGGCGAGGGCAAGTGGAGCTGCCTTCATCGTCCACGACTGCAGTGGAGAAGACCTGTGAATGGAAGTGCTGGAAGGCACCATCTTTGTGCCGGGCGGAAGCACTGCAAGTGCCATCTTTGCAGCAGGCGGAAGCAAAAGTTAACTGAGCTCGCTGTCGCATTGTTTGCAGCTGGCGGAACAGAGCAAGGCTCCTGGTACCCTCTGCAGGTGGTCAGCGGGAAAAGGAAAGAGACGAACTGAGCAATCGCCTAGATTAGAACTATGGCCCTTTGTTGACTTGTGGACTTCAAGTCCCAGAATTCCTCAGCCAGCCAAATACTGTCCATGCTGGCTCAGGAGTTCTGCGAGCGGAAGTCCACAAATAATAAAAAGAGCATCGTTCCTCACCTCTGACATACAGCAACCTAAAGGGGGACGCAGCAGTACCCATGGTTCTGTTCACGTGACCTGCTTCCTCACTCCTGGCTTTGCACATCCAGACCCCTGGCATTGTTTAACAGGCTTTGTTTGTTTGTGTGTGTGTGTGTGTAGAAAACTTTGATTTATAATAATGATGTGTTTGGTTTATAATACATGTGTAGGTGAATTTTTCCCATGTAATTTTGGAAGATGGGCAATCTGGGTGTAACAAAAGAAGTCATACCTAAATAAATGGGCATATCCCCCAAATTCCCTGCCCTTGGATATCCCAGAAAGCCACTTTTGAACATCCCTGAGTGGATCCTGGCTTCTCTGTTAGGTATGCGGGATACAATCTGTGAAAACTATTTCTAGGGTGGCTTATCATCATGGAGTCGTGGTATGTAGAGATGGAGGTCAAGAATATGAAGGGACGTGCGCAGCAAACTGCCTGTCTTAGTATCTTATTCCCATGTTCTAATGCCTCCTTAAGTATCACCAGCTGCCTGCAATTAGTGCAGGTTCGCATCCCACCAGGCTCATGGTTGACTCAGCCTTCCATCCTTTTGCTGTGCTTAATTTCCTGTTTGTTAACACTGTATAAATACAATAAACTCTGCGTAGGCAGACAGACATATTTGGGACACCCTGCTTGACTGGTCTTTGAATCCCACATTTTGGCACCCTGAACAGGGACCTATAAATCTTTAAAAACAAAAAGAGATTTGGAATGGGAACCTCCCTCCGGGGGAGCAACTTGCAATGTATTTACCTTCATCTGGAATAGAACCCAAAGGTACCTTCGTCCTACGGGACCCCTCCAAGGTAAGTGTTAAGGAATTTGTTGTGCAGAGGTCTCCTTGTGCTACCAAAGAGTTGCACAGACAAGGAAGGGTACTGAGAGTAGTAAAAGTCACACACAGGAGTACACTGAGTTCTAAAAGCAAAAAGTATTTTACTTTGAGGTGGTGTAAGAACAAAAATGCACAGTCAAAAAATAAACAGTCCAGGTCATAAACAATAGCAACAGTCCAAGCTACAAAATCTTCTTACCGGTCCAGAGGTCAAATACACAGTTCAGGTTACAACAGTAGTAAACTAACAGCAGAGTAAAAAACAGTAACAGTCGAGATCAGTGAAATCAGAGAGAGAGAGAAGCTACGTTCCTAGCTTCCTCTTATGGCCATGAGAACACTTACACACCCATTGGCCAATTAACATCTTAAAGCCATAGCATTATGGTTAATATATTTTCAACCCAACATTGTAGGCTAACACCATATGCCTAACATTCTCCCCTTTGGGTAGAATAATATATAACTCTTACAATCTTATGCACATTCTTTCACAATTAGCATTGTGTTTCACAGCACTTTGTACCTTTGTAAAATGGTCTGCAATATTTACATCAGTTGAACAATACTCTAGCTGTATTAATTTATCCTTGATACATTGTCTGACATTTAAATAACGAAGATCAGTATGTTTAGATCTTGTTCTTACTGCAGCATTATTAGCCATCTTTATCGCAGCTTGATTGTCCTCATATACAATGAATGGATCATTTACATTTAAACCCATATCTAACAATAATTGTTTGTACACTAGCAGCTCTGTACATAACACTGATAGACATGAAAATTCAGCCTCCATTGTAGACAAGCTTATGTGTTTTTGTCTAATAGACTTCCATCCAATCAAAGAATCACCCAACATTATAGCAAACCCTGAAGTAGATTTACGAGTGTTTGTATCAGAGGCAAAACTCGCATCTGCATATGCTGTGAGGATTAACTCACGATTTGGCTCTAAATATAACGAGTAGTGAATAGTTTGCTTCAAATACCTTAATACTCGTTTAGCTGATTGCCAGTGTCTAACAGTAGGATTATTGTTGTACCTAGCTAATTGGTTTACACAGTAAGAAATATCAGGTCTAGTCCAATTACTCAGATACATAAGACTTCCTATCAAAGATTGGTACATAGTCTTATCAAATACAGGACTCTCAACATTAGTGTCCTTAAAATCCATAGTCATCGGAGTTTTTGCTGGTTTACACATTTCCATATTGTATCTCTTTAATAACTGAGATATTTTACTGGCTTGCGACACCTTAAAACCCCTATTTGTTTTCACAATATCTAACCCCAAATAGTGGCTAATTTTCCCAAGATTTCTGATTGTGAATTTATTTTGCAATCTTGAAATGATAGTTTGTGCTTCTAACTCAGTTTTTGTTATTATTGCAATATCATCTGTGAATAATAAGAGAAAAGATAATGCTCCGTTGTGTTCTCTTCTAAACAAACAAGGATCAGCATTACTGGCTACAAAACCTAATGCAACTATACATTTGTTCCACTCATAGCCTGATTGTTTCAATCCATAGAGGCTTTTCTTTAACTCCCAACAATCATGGTCTCTATCATTGGTCAATCCTGGTGGTATTCTTAAATAAATAGTATGTTGCAATGGAGCATGTAGATATGCAGTTTCAACATCTACATGGTTAACCATATATTGGTTTTTAGCTGCCCATACTAAAGCTGCTCTTAAAGTAGTTGCCCTTAGACTGGGTGCAAACACCTCGTCATAATCCTCAGTAGTTTGGGCAAAACCTTGTGCAACCAAACGTGCCTTATGGGTTATAGTTCCATCTACTCCTTTCTTTATTTTACATATCCATTTGCAACCTATAGCTTGCTCACCAGGTGGCAGTTTTGCTTTCACATAAACTTTAAGATCCTGCAAAGACTTCAACTCCCTGTTCATTGCAGCTTTCCATGATGCCTGTTCCTTTTCAGGATACATCCTGATCTCATCATAGTTAGAAGGTTCTACATTAACTTGACATACTATACTTGCTTCATAGCGATCAGGTGGATGTCTGATACGCGTTGAACGCCAAGGAATTACAGGGCTTTGAATTTCTGACTCCTTTTCTTCCTCTGACTCTGATTCATCTTTTATCTCCCCTATCTCCTCTTCATCTTTTATATTTACAGGAGATGTATTATCATTACTACTTACATTATCAGAGGAGTCCTCAAACACTAGAGGATCAGTATTAACAGTTTCTTGCTCTAACCTATCCCAACCAACGTGCTCAAGGAATTTTGCACTCGCACTGTTATATACATTAGTTGTGCCTCGTTCCCAGAAACGATAGGATCTGTGGTTAGCTTCATAACCTACAAAGTATAATTGCCTAGCCCTATGTTGGCCTTTACTCCTGAGTTGTGCAGGAATGTGGACCCAAGCTGGGGTGCCAAACGTGTGCAGGTAATCAAGGTTTGGTCTTCTACCATGCCATATAGTATATGGTATTTTACCAGTAGAAGTATTAACAACTATATTCAGAACATGGTTTGCACATTTTGTTGCCTCCCCCCACAGTCTATCTGTTAAGCCAGAATCTTGTAACATGGTTCTCATCATGGCTTGTAACGTTTGCCCACGTCTCTCAACAAAAGCATTATGTTGAGGCCTATAAGGCACTGAACGTTTATGCTCAATGCCAGCTGATTCTAGCATATCAACAAAACGCTTATTTGTAAATTCAGTACCATTATCAGTAATTATGCACTGAACCTTTCTCTTTGTTTTTCTCTCCACGAACTTCAGCCAGTTTGCAAATTGTTGGAAAGTGTCTGCCTTTGACTTAAGCAGATAACAAAAACCATAACGAGAGTAGTGGTCCAATATACTTAAAACATAACATGAACCTCCTAAACTTGGTTTCATGGGTCCAATTAAATCAGCAAACACAACTTCCAAAGGAACAGTTGTTTTGAAGCTGTTTATCCTGTTTGCAGGAGTTGCCTTGCTCTTTTCCTGATTACAGGCATTGCAATTCAAATACTTACTACATGGCTTCAGTTTAATTCCGTCTACTAATTCAACTGTTTTACATAGTGAGTTAAAGTTCACATGCCCTAACCGCCTATGCAATAAATGTATACACTCATCATGTGGCTTCTTGTTCTCACATATTGAGTTAGCTCTAACTGTACTAACCTGGTTACTTGTGAGAACGAATAAACCATCTTTCAAATTAGCAGTTACACAGGTTCCATTCCTCTCAATAGTGCATTGCTCCCCTCTGAATGTTACCACAAACCCAACCTTAACCAATTCCCGTACAGATAACAGGTTGAATCTTAGCTTAGGTATATATAACATAGGTAACTGTTCATTAATGCATGGACAATAGGAATTACCTTCACCAGAGGCCTTCATCCTCCAACCGTTGGCTAGTGAAACATATTGGTTGCTGTTTTTCATAGTAATAAACTTCTTTTTCTCTTTAGTAATGCATTGTGAAGCCCCACTATCAACAACCCACAATTCATTATTTCTGGATGTTGATTCATCAGAAACAGCCAAACCAATGCCCTTCTTAGCCTGTCCACTGCTATTTACATTCTGTTTTCTACCCTTTCTACAGAATTTGGCTATATGCCCTTTAGTCCCACAAGAATAACATTTCTTGATGTTGTAAGCAGTGGTGAATGGCTGCTCCTCTCGTGGCTGTGTCTCTCTCAGCTGGTCTCTGTCACGCCTCCTTCTGGACTCTTCTAGCAGTCTTCCATTAATGTTAGTCAATGTCAGTTCCTCTCTGGTCAGGACTTCCAAAGAAGAAACATACTTATCATAACTCTCATCCAAAGATGACAGAATAATGTAGACCTGATGCAACTCTGAAAAAATCAGCTCCTTTTCATGAAGCTCTTGAAAGGTTGCCTTCGTGTAGTTTAAATGGGTCAGCATATCTCCATTCTTCTGCAGACGAGCCCTAAACAGCTTACGTGTAAGGTGTATATGTGCACCCACACTGTCTCGAACATAAAGCCTTCGCAAAATGCCCCAACACCTAGCAGCAGACTCCTCACCACGAATATGGACAAGCTGCTGGTCATTCAGTGTTAGCCCAATAATGCAAAGAGCTTTCTCGTTGCTTCGTTTAAAGTCGTCTAACTTCTTTACATCCTCTTCGTCATCTGGATCCCAAGCAGTAGTATCTGGTGGGTTATTTACAACAGCCCATAGTCCTTCCTTGCGCAAAAGCAAGCAGCATTTCGTGGACCAGGAAACATAGTTTGTCCCATCCAACCGGGTTATCCAGGAGATGCCTGACAACAGTTCTTGTGCCATTTTACACCAAAAAGCTAACACAAACTCAGCTAGGAATACTGTGTGTACTAACTCTCAGTACAGGCCTGGGCCCATAACCAGTGTTAAGGAATTTGTTGTGCAGAGGTCTCCTTGTGCTACCAAAGAGTTGCACAGACAAGGAAGGGTACTGAGAGTAGTAAAAGTCACACACAGGAGTACACTGAGTTCTAAAAGCAAAAAGTATTTTACTTTGAGGTGGTGTAAGAACAAAAATGCACAGTCAAAAAATAAACAGTCCAGGTCATAAACAATAGCAACAGTCCAAGCTACAAAATCTTCTTACCGGTCCAGAGGTCAAATACACAGTTCAGGTTACAACAGTAGTAAACTAACAGCAGAGCAAAAAACAGTAACAGTCGAGATCAGTGAAATCAGAGAGAGAGAGAAGCTACGTTCCTAGCTTCCTCTTATGGCCATGAGAACACTTACACACCCATTGGCCAATTAACATCTCAAAGCCATAGCATTATGGTTAATATATTTTCAACCCAACATTGTAGGCTAACACCATATGCCTAACAGTAAGTATGGGTTGCAATCTATCTCTCCAACAGCAGCAGCAAGTAGAGGAACTTACCTTCCTGCTACCAAAGTCAGGCCTTAAAACACCCGTGGCAGAGTTAAAGAAACTCATAGGAGAGAGAGGGAAACATTGTCCTTGGTATCCGGAGCGCGGGACGCTCCATTTACAGGACTGGGTAAAGATAGGGCATACTTTACATCTTGAACCCCGGGCTCCAGTTGAGATATTACATCTATGGCTTCAATGCCGTCACGCAGTGGAAAAATTTGGCTCTGATGCTTTGGCAGGACAGCAATTGACCACAACACCTCCACCTAATTATGATCAAATAAATTTTTCCTCCAGTGTTGTCTTTAATTGGACCTTCAGCTCCTCATGAAGAGGTTAATTCTTCTGCTTCTTCACAGTCATTGTATACCCCCAAGAGGCAAATTTTAAAGGAACAATTAGCAAAAGTGTGTGTGTGGGGGGAAATGTAGAAGAAATTGCTGACGGGTCTGGTCCCTTTGTTCCAGTTGATGCTGCAGTTCTTTTACCAGCTGCTACTTTACAAATTTCTTACCAAGCATTTGGAAAAGTATCTGTTTCTGGCAAACCTCATCAAGCCTTCTCTAACATCAGGCAGAAGGCTACTGAGCCCTATCCTGATTTTGTTATCAGATTACAGGATATCGGAACAGCCTTTTATCAAACCAATTTATTGGCAGCCGCTTTATCACAAGGCAGCAAGCCCCAAGGAAAGTGTTATAACTGTCTTCTGTCTTAACCTGGCTCTTTGGACTATTTGATTCTTTTGTCGGAGGTGAGGACACCTCCCACTTCACACCTACAAAAGATCCCAGGTTCAATTTTCCTTTTAGTCTTTCCCCACTGTCTTTTGAAGTTGGTGGGATAAATTGTAAGTAACCATAAATGTTCCTCTCCTTTTAATAAAAAGGGGAGGCCTGTTTTGGCCTCAAACTCCAAATTGATGTGTGTTTTGTTTTGATATATATATCTCTGTACATTTGGAACATTAAGCTTGGACTTGGAATGGTGAGAAAAATGGGGATGGTTTAAAGGGCCCTATAATCACTTCCTGATTTTCTCAATTCTGGCAGGACAAGCCATATGTCTAAATGAATGTTGTTTTACTAGTATCTGTGTATGTATGTCTGTTTATGTTGTTCTGTGTTATTCCAAGACTTGGAAGAGGGTCTAAATCCCCTCTGATAACAATAAACAAAAAGACCTTATTAACAATAAACAAAGAAACAAAAAGATTGGGAACAAGGAGCTCATTGGCTTGTAAACAGCTCCCTGAAATTATAATAATAGTGATTGGTTTGCCTGGAGAAAGTATGAAATGAAGTGTTTGCATGAGAAGATGCCGGCAGTTGGAATGGACGCGAATGAGTTAATTTGTTGATGTGTAAATGTTTGTGTGTTAGCCACCTCCGTCCCAGGCTGTGAAAGGAACAGTAAATTGCTGATTTTATTGTTGTGTTTGTATGTGAAGAGTTTTATGGGGGATCTGTGAGTGAAATTCCTTTTAACTTTTCTTTCCCCCCTCCAGTCTCTTTCTCCCCCCTCCCCGCTGTGTTACTCTAAGAATGAGACACACACACACACACACACACACACACACACACACACACAATTGAACTGGTGTTCAATTCCCACTCCACCCAACACCATCCAGTCGGGTGTGTAGTAATTCCTCAGGTACAAGTGGAGGACCGTCGTGTCGATTTTCTCAATGTTCTCTGCTGGACAGAACCTGTTCATTCCCACGGTGTTTTCCCTGTAAGCCGCCTGTGGGAAGGGCAAACTCAAATGATTTTCAGAAAAGAAGGCAATGACTAAACAGATATTTGGCCAGACTTTCTTGCTTTAGGATTGCTGTTGGCCACCGGCACCCAGAAGAGCCCTTGCTGCTTGCAATGTAGCATGGTCGCACAGAGAGACGGACACTAAGCTGGGTAGTAACTTCTTTATTGAGGTCAGGAACGAAGCTGGGGAAAAGGGGTTACCTGGTGTCTCTTTATACCTGCCCAGGTGAATCCCAACCAATGGATTCAAACCTGGGCTTCCCACCAGTGCAGGTGGCCAATAGATTTAAACCCTGGCTTCCCGCCAGAGCTGACCATGCCCCGGAGCTGTCAGGCTTTGTTCCATTCAGGCTTTCCCGCCAAAAGCGGTTATAGCCTGGAGCTGTCCAGCCCCCTGCTGTGCTGACATCCTGTGTATGCTTAAGACTACACCCCTTCCCCCATAGTGAGAGGTTGTCCCCCTTTCATTTCAACCCTCACAACTATATACAACTTATTAACATACATATATACAATATTTACATTCTGTTGATTCTTTTGTGTCGCTTCCACCTTCCACCCCCCCCTTAGGAACGCACATAGTCAGCGAGATAGCTTGGAGCCTTGTGGGCCCTCCTTGACCTTCTTAGAACTGGGTCACCCGGTGGTGTGGTGCTGTTTCCCTTCTCCCTTGATTGTTGTGGTGGTGGTGGTGGATTGTGGTGTGTGTGTGTGTGTGTTCCTGGGGTTTGTGTTATGCTGGGTTTTGGTTGGCTGCCTTGATAGTATTGCTGTGCCCTTCCTTCGCTTGGGTCCAGTGTCTCCCTGTTCCCCTGCCGGTTTCCTGCCTTGCGTAGGGTTGCCCATGTGACCCTCTGGTAGCCCTCCTGGATGCTTGTGTTAATGTTTCCACCTCCTCCTCATCAACTCCCAGGGTGTCCTCAAAAACCCTCTCTGCAGCCCTTTTCCTTAGCTGGTCCAGATGCCTTTTCCACAGGAGTCCCCCCTCCACCCTTACCTTGTAGGACAGAGGCCCTGTCTGGTCTAGTATTTCCCCTGGCACCCATGGGTGACCTGAGCTATAGTTCCTTGCCCAGATAAAGTCACCAGTGTTAAAAACTGTCTTGATATTTGGGGTCCTGACGTCTGCTGCTACTCTGTCTGGGTGGAGCCTGTCTAGTGTTGGTGAAGAAGGAAGGTGGCCAGTCGTTGCTTCCATTCCCCCTGAACTATGCGCTTGAGGGTGTCCTTTGTTGTGCGCACGAATCGCTCTGCCAAACCGTTACTGACCGGATGGAAAGGGGCTGAGGTGGCGTGTCTAATCCCCAAGGTCCTCAGGAACACCTGGAAATCCGACAAAGTAAATTGCATTCCGTTATCCGACACAATTACATCTGGCAGACCATGGGTTGCAAACAGCCCCCTTAATGCCTGAATGGTTCCTGCTGAAGTCATGTTGCTTACAGGCACCACCTCCAACCACTTTGAATGGCTGTCTACCACTACTAAGAATGTGTGTCCTTGGAATGGGCCTGCATAGTATATATGCACCCTGGACCATGGCGTGTGTGTTTCCTCCCACTTGTGTACTGGTGCATGTGGTTGTTCGGGCCGTGACCTTTGGCATGTGTAGCACCCAGCTACTAGCCCTTCTATTTCCTTGTCTAACCCTGGCCACCACAGGTAACTCCTTGCCAGAGCTTTCATCCTTACTACCCCTGGGTGGCCCTCATGCAGAGACTGAAGGACTCTTCCTCTTAGACCCTGTGGAATTATGACTCTACTCCCCCACAACAGGCACCCCTTGTGTGTTGATAGCTCGTGCCTCCTGGAAAAATATGCAACGAACTCTTGCCCTGGTGATTTGTCCTGCCACCCACTGCTTGCCCATGCCTGTACCCTGCTCAGGATTCTCTCTTTGGGAGTCTCTGTCGCTACGTCTTTGGCATTGAGGGGGCATTCTGGCAGCTCCTGTATTGCCAATATTTGAGCAGCAGGTGCGGGGTCTGGCTCCATGTCCCTTAAGGGAAGTCTGCTGAGGCCATCTGCGTGCCCCATCTCCTTGCCTGGTCTGTGTACCAACTTGCATGCATATGCTGACAGAAAAATGGACCAGCGGAGCATCCTGGGTGACAGGATTTGTGGCGTCTGCTTCTCAGTTGTAAACAACCCTAACAGTGGCTTATGGTCAGTGTATATTAGGAAGTCCCTACCATATAGGTAGTCATGAAATTTCTTTACTCCTGCGACCACTGCCAGTGCCTTCTTATCTATCTGCACGTAATTTCTTTCAGCAGCTGACAGGGCCCTGGAGTAGTATGCGATGGGGGCTTGAGTTCCATCCTCCTCTAAATGGCTGAGGACTGCCCCAATCCCATAAGGGGATGCATCGCACGCAAGGCAGATTGGCTTATTTTCCTTAAAGTGTGTAACTGTAGCATTGCCTGCTAACAGGTTCTTCAGTGTGTTGAACGCGTTTGTGTGTGTGTCAGACCAGTCCCAGGGTGATTGCTTGTCAAGCAGCCTGTGTAAAGGCTCTGCTATTGTTGCTTTGTGTGGCAGGAAGGTGTGATAAAAGTTGAGCAGGCCCAGGAATGCCTGCAACTCAGACTTGTTTTTGGGAATTGGGGCTTCTTTGATCGCCCTGACTTTGGATGCTGAAGGGTGGATGCCTTGAGCCTCAATCCTGAACCCTAGAAACTCTGTCTCAGTGACCCCAATCTTGCATTTTTCCCTCTTGAGTTTCAGTCCTGCAGCCCTAAACCTCTCTAACACAGCTTTCAATCGGTCCGCCAAAACGTCCTCAGAGCTACCTGCAATTAGGACGTCGTCGAAGTAAGGGCAAACCCCTGGTATTCCCTTGAGGGTTTTTTCCATCACCTCCTGGAAAACCCCAGGAGCCACGCTGACCCCGAACTGCAGCCGGTCTACCCGGAACGCCCCCTTGTGGGTGACTATCGTTTGCTCTTTAGCAGCCTCTGGATTGACCAGCAGCTGCTGATAAGCTTGGGCAAGATCCAGCTTTGCGAACACCGACCCTCCTTGCAGGGATGCTAGGATGCTGCTAACTGCGGGGACCAGGTAGGAATGGGCGCTCAGAGCTCTGTTAATTGTCCCTTTATAGTCTGCGCAAATACGGACCTCATCATTTGCCTTGAGGGGCGTCACGATGGGGGTTTCCCAATCCGCCCCATCGACCGGAGTTAACACCCCCTGGTCTACTAGCTTGTCTAGTTCCCGCTCTATCTTGTGCTTTAAAGCAAACGGGACTCTCCTAGCCTTCATTCTGATTGGCTGCACCTAGGGGTTTAATTTAAAGGAGATTGGGGAGCCTGTGTATTTCTCTAACTGCTCATCAAACATGTCTGCAAAATCTTTGCAGACAGATTCCAGTGAATAACAGTTCCGCATCTGGTGAATTCCGGTGATTCCGATGCCCAGCACTTTGAACCACCCTAACCCCACAAGGCTGGTTCTCTGCCCTTCCACGACCAACATGTCCAATTTGCCCGAGAAATCCCTGTACTTCACCGTTACTGATGCCTCCCCTCGAACATTTATCAGTGAGTTTTGAAAGTCAGAGAGGGTCAGTCTAGATGACCTCAAAGGAACCCGCTGGCCACTCCGCTCGCAAATTGCTTTAAACGTTCTGGCGGAGACGATTGAAACGGCCGACCCTGAGTCCAGTTCCATCGTGCAGGGGACCCCTTGCAGTTTCACCCTTAGCTTTATTTTCAGAGTGAGTGTCTGTGCCCCCCCCCCGTTAAGCAAATGGCCGCCCGTCCCTTCGTGTGACTGACCGTCAGTCTCTGCAACCGCTCCCCGGTACCTGTGGCTGACTGAAACTCCGCTTCCACTTTGTGCAGGCTGTCCCGTTGCTTGCTTCTGCAGACCGACGCGATGTGTCCGGTCTTCCCACATGCTCGACACTTCGCCGATTTGAACCGGCAGGTAGACCCGGGGTGCTGACCTCCGCAGCTTGTGCAGCGGGTAGATCAGGAGCCGTTCGCGCTGCAGCCGGAACACTGGGTAGATCGGGGCTGTCCACAGCCACTGTGCGGGGTAGACTGGGGCCGGTTTGCACCGTAACTAGGGAGTTGGGTAGCCCGGGGGGTGTTTACTCCGCACCTGCACTCCTGGTACTTTGGGTCCATCGCGGCTGGTCTTGGCTCCCTCGAGTTGTCTCGGGTTGTGGTGAATGGTCGAGAGGTTCGGTGTATGGCGTCCACTTTGCATGCTGACCCTTCAGCCCCGCAGCAACCGCTCAGCTGGTGGATGGCTCCTCGGCCACGTCCCAGGCTAGGAATTCCTCCTGGACGTCCCTCAGGGTTAGCTTTTGTTTTGCGAATATCTTCTGCCGCAGCTTCCGATCCCGCAACCCACAGACGATCCGATCCCCTAGCCTGATCTCTAGGTTCTCAAAATTGCAGAGACGGGCTACCTGCCTTAGGGCGGCCATGTATTGTTTAGTGAACTCACACGGGCGTTGGTCCCATTTTTCGAAACGATACCTCCACGCGATTTCGGACGTTTCTGGTCTGAAGTGCTCAGTCAGCTTAGCCAGCAGCTCGCTGTAGCCGATGGTGTTGACGTCGTCGGGTGAGCAGAGGCCGACCGCCAATTGGTATGTTTCTGTCCCGCAGCTGCAGAGTAGCGCCGCTGCTCTCTGCTGGTCATCCTTAACCCCGTTCGCCCTTAGGTAGCACTCGAGCTGTCCCACGAAGGCTTCCCACTCTTTGGGACGGTTACTATTAAAAAGGGGATACTGACCCAGTTGTGCCATTCCGCTGTCTCGGGTCGTCCTGTATCCTGATCCGGTGCTGCTGATGGGGTCTCGTCCGCAGCTAGCGATGTCCAGGGCAGGATCCCACCTTAGTCACCAGTGCAATGTAGCATGGTCGCACAGAGAGACGGACACTAAGCTGGGTAGTCAGGAACGAAGCTGGGAAAAAGGGGTTACCTGGCGTCTCTTTATACCTGCCCAGGTGAATCCCAACCAATGGATTCAAACCTGGGCTTCCCGCCAGTGCAGGTGGCCAATAGATTTAAACCCTGGCTTCCCACCAGAGCTGACCATGCCCCGGAGCTGTCAGGCTTTGTTCCATTCAGGTTTTCCCGCCAAAAGCAGTTATAGCCTGGAGCTGTCCAGCCCCCTGCTGTGCTGACATCCTATGTATGCTTAAGACGCATACACTACACTGCTCAACTCTGCTGATTAAAAATACAAGCTCCAGTGAGCACAAGGGAGAGAAAGCTCCATATCTAAGAAAATAACAGCCTCTCCTAAAGAGTATGCAATGGATTAAACAGTTGATGGTATGCCTTCACTGTCTGATAAACCTGAATTTGAACCCAGGTCTCCCTGATCCACGGCCTGGGCTACTGAGAACATCTTTGAAGGAACCTTCCTCGGCCCCCAACATCATGGCCTGCAAGTGGTTCCTTGTGTAAGCTGACAAGGGGCTTTGAGTAGGGATGGGTGCAGGTGCAGCAGGCGAGGTTCCCCCACAAAGGCAGAGCATTGGATCTTGGGCTGCAGGATCCAAAAATAGTGCAGATTACAGGGGAAATCAATAGTGCCCCCCCAGCACGTCCCCCCCAAAGCATAATATCACACTACTCTGTTGGCCAGAACAAAAGACACAGTTAAGGGGTGGGGGGGCACCCAAACTCACACAAAGCCCCGTTTTGACTTTGCGTTCCGCAATGTTGCACACCACTGGACTATTCTTTCACTTCCCAAACTGCAGGCAGGAACACAACGCAGTGTGTTTTGCCTTATTGTGCCCCGCCTCACATAATGAGCACAATGATGCTTATCATTAACAAAGGCAAGCTTGTTTCTTCTGAAAACTATTCAGCTCCTGCATCCACCACCGGAAGGGAATTCCCAGTGAGACTGAGGAAGCCCCCACGGGCCCCTCAAACTCCTCAGGGGTTGCCCTGCCTGGCACGCTGATCACAGCGTCCTTTGCCCACTTGCCCCCCCCCCGCTGCTCTGGGATTCGACATCCAGACGGCTTACCTCCATGCCAACTTGGACCGGCAGATCTACGTGAGGGCCCCTCCTGGCTACCAGCAGGAAAGGGGAAACACATGGCTGCTCCGAAAAGGGTTATATGGCTCAAACTATGGTATGACTGCCTTAGAAAAAGCTTAGAACAAATTGGTTTCAGGGCATCCCATGCAGATGAGTGCATTTTCACATGCAACTCCAAGGGTACCACAGAACGGGTGTTAGTTTATGTGGACGATCCTGAAGTCCTTGGGGCGGGTTGACAGGTACTTGGGTGTGCACATCCTGCCCACTGAAAAGGGGTTTGCCCTATCTCAGAAAGAAAAGATTGAGGAGTTGGCCAGATGCAAAATGGCAGAATCTAACCCAACGCGTAGCCCGATACAAAGTGACTATTACAGTCACACTCACAAGGACAGTCCTGAGTTCACAGATAATAAGTTTTACAGATCTGTGATTGGCTCCTTGCTATATATCAGCAATTGGAACAGGCCTGACATTGCTTTAGCTGTGAATCTATTGTCCAGGTAAGTGGAACACCCGAAAGAATTCCACTGGACTGCTGTTAAGAGGGTACTTAGGTACCTCAGAGGCACGGCCGATGCTCTCCTTGTGCTGGAGCCAGAGAAGGGGAAACCGGCTCAGCTCTCCACTTACTCGGACGCAGACTGGGCTGGTGACACCAAGAGTAGACAGAGCACCTCTGGTTTCCTCATATTGCTAAATGGCTGTCCTATCCATTGGCATGTTAGGCAGCAAAAATTTGTTTCTTGCTCCACGGCCGAGGCGGAATATGCCAGTCTGTCGGACACAGCCAATGATTTGATTTGGTTCGATGCTCTGGTAACG
This sequence comes from Vipera ursinii, assembly GCF_947247035.1. Classification (NCBI taxonomy): domain Eukaryota; kingdom Metazoa; phylum Chordata; class Lepidosauria; order Squamata; family Viperidae; genus Vipera; species Vipera ursinii. The sequence continues at coordinate 2,537,313 of NC_139529.1, read as the reverse complement.
AGCATCTGGGCACCATCCAAATTCAAGAAGACAATACGGCCACAATTGGGATCTCGGGGGCATACGCGGTGGGCTCTAGGTCCCGCCACATAGACATCCGCTATAAAAATCTCAGGCAGCTTGCCAGAATGGGATTCATACATGTCAAACATTGTAGTACAACTGACCAGGTAGCTGACGTGTTCACCAAACCTGTACCCATTGACCGGCACAACCTTATGAGTAAGCGTTTGTGTTTGGTCTTGTGAACGTGTACAATGCATCTGTATGTCTATGACACCTGCTCACCCCCTCACATACATTCACTAGTCCCTGTCATTGGCTGGCAAGAAGGGGAATTGTTAGATGTTTTCGTGCCAGCCATGGCAGTTCCTTAAAAGGTCACCAGATGGGAGCAAAGAGGCACCTTTGCTCCCACTGGTGGATCAGGGGGCTCCGGCCCCTGCAGCCCTATTGGGGAGAGTTAATGGTCCTCCGGCCCCCTCACTCTCATTGGTAAGGGAGGGGCCAGGAACCCCCATAAAATCCCCTGCAAGGGGGCTGATCTTTAGCTCTTGTTCTAGCTCCCATGGGCTCAATCCAGGCATGGATGCCTCCATGCCAGGGAACTCATTTTCTCTGCTTTATCTTTAAATAAAGCTTCACCTGATTGCATCCCTGCGTGCTGCCTTTTTCTTGGAAGCGCCTTAACAAACCATTGGCTCTCACACCCACTGAATGCAAGCATGGGATAAACTGAACCTGGTTTGTTCTCGGTATCTAAGTGGCCACAGACTACCAGCCAAAGTGGCATTTGATCACAAGGCAAGAAGGCATAGAGAAATGTTTCCCCTTTTGCCTTTCAGCATCCAAGGGACAGGGAAGGAGAAAGGGAAAGAGGAAAGACAAAGAAAAAGGGGAAAGGGCGGGAGGAAGATTATAAAGAGAGGAAGGGACCAAGAGAAGTCCTGCCTTAGCACTTAACCACAAGCAGCCACACTGCCTTTTTGTCAATCCCTTGTCCCCTCCTCCTGACCTCTCCTGGTGGTCTCCCATCCAATTGCCAAGGACAGCGAGCCAATCAGCAGCAACCATAAGGAGGAGGTAAGCGCAGCCGGGTGCCCCCCGAGCAGCTGGCATCACTGGGGGTCCTCTGCATGGCCTGGGAGGGACAGCCAGGCTCCTGGTGGACAAGGCTATAGTGCTCGCCCTGGTCTTGCCTTCCACACCTGGAGACAATGGATCCCCCCCAACCTGGGCCATCACAGGCGCCCCCCCAAAGCGAACAATGTTGAGATGACCACCCCCAACCCAGCCCCCTAAGGTCAACCACAGTGCTAATGCAGCCCTCAGTGAAATTGAGTTTGATACCCTTGCTCTAGAGCATGTTGGGCAGACTACCTGGACAGGTGGTTGTGAGGCGTTAATCTGGGGAGACCCAGCGCCCCTCCTCCTTGGCAGGAAGGCAGGCTAGGAGTGGCCCTTCAAAGAAAACTTGGGGCTGAGCATCTCAGGGAGGGCCAGCAGATGGCGCAAAGTCTGGTCCTTTGCTGCCCCCTGATGGCTGTTAGCAGAGCTGCTACTCTGATCTAATTCCATCTCAAGAACCCAGGTGGCTTTGGCAGCCCCCACAGTAAGGATGGCAGTTGGGTCCTTCAAAGTGCTCCCCTGACCTCTCTGGTGGTTCCTCAGCAGGTGCAAGGGCCCTTGGACCTTGGCGGCCAGAACGCAGGGGCTGGTGCGGAGGGAAATTTCTCCATAGTCCCCATCTGTGGCTTCCTGGCCAAGAGTAGCTTTGTTTGCCTAAAGTCTCTTGCATCAGCTATATTATATGCCTAGGCAGAAAAGAAGTTTTCAGTGCCAGAGAAATGCTGTTCTCCAATTTCCGCTGCCTTCTATCAAGTGCTAGGAACACTGGTGGTGTGTTCCTGGTCCCTTAAAGTTTTGTTTTTTTCTTTTTTCATATAGACAAATCCAAGATTGCTCCACCACCCCCCCCCCGCTGGATACCCCGGGAAAAGTTCCTTCTTTACCAGTGGATATGTCTCTGACGGTCTCCATACTCATCGCCTGGAATAGGCTGTACACCCGATCTCACCTCGTGAAGATGACGATCCATTCGTGAGTATGGGGAACAAATTTTCTAAGCAACAGGCTGCGCATCTGAAAGAGCTTGAGGATATAGTCAGAACTTCTAATATTTTACTTAAAAGTAGTGACAAACAATTACCAGCAGTTTCAAAAAAGGATTTGAACAGCCTGGTGAGTCTTAATGGAAAGTTTGTTGATTCATGTAAAGGGAAAGAAGCCTTTTCAGTTTCTCCGGCTCCCCCTCCTTATGAGGGACTTGTTCATCTGGGAGAAACCGTGCAGGGCACCTCAGCTGCGGCTCCCAGTGCCCCTCAGGCTCAGCCAGAATCTGTTAAATCATAACCAAAAGAAGGACTAGTGGCGGCTGCTTTTCGACAAGCTGCACAGACAGGACAATTGAACATGGAAGATTTGTCACCTTGTTATCCTGTCAATTTTTTGCCACCACCAGCAGCCGGAGGTCAACCAATCCAAGAGTATACAGCCTTGCACTATGAATTGATCAAAGAAATAAAAGAAAGCTGTTTCTAGTTATGGCATTCAATCTAACTATGTGCAAGGATTTTTAATAAGTATAGGTAGCGCTTATACCATGCGTTTAATTGACTGGAAATCTATAGCTAACATGGTTTTGACTCCATCACAAAATGTTGTTTGGGAATCTGAAAAAAAAGGTAGAAAAAAAGATTCTTGCTGGGCTACCTCAAGGAGTCAACAGAGATCAATTATTTGGAACAGGGCAATTTGTAGCAGCCACAGAACAGGCAGATTCTCCTAGAGACACTTTTCCTGTCATAAAAGAAGCTGCATTGTCTGCCTTTTAAAAAGTGGATGATAGCACTTCAAAACCAAAATTATCTTTTTCAAGAATTTTTCAGGGCCCTAATCAGCCCTATGCGGAGTTCGTAGACCAACTCCAGCAAGAAATTGCAAGACAAATTGACAATGAATATGCTCAAACTGAATTGATATTGAAATTGGCTTATGAAAATGCTAACGAGGACTGCAAAAAATTATTAAAACCAATGGGAGCATTGCAGCTAGGAATCCCTAATCCAAATTTAATTTCTCAAAATTATGATTTAATGATAATTGATTTAAAGGATGCATTTTTTTCGCTCCCATTGTGTAAAGAAGAAAGACAACTTTTTGCTTTTACATTGCCAGTTTTTAACAATTCAGAACCTGCCCAAAGATATCAATGGAAAGTGCTGCCTCAAGGCATGCTTAATAGCCCCACCATGTGTCAATGGTACGTGGCAAAGGTGTTGCAACCATATCGTGATAAGCATCCACATTTTTTGGTTTATCATTACATGGACGATATTTTAATTGCAGCACCAGGCCCCAAAGGAACTGTCATGGTCACTTTTGATTTTTTAACAAGGATTTTAAATCAGTTTGGTTTTTTTTGTCAGTCCACAAAAGGTTCAACATATGTTACCCTATTCCTACTTAGGCCATAAGCTTTTATCCACAGCGGCTTATCCCCATATTCCAAAATTATTTTTGCCATCAGAACCAACATTGGTACAATTGCAGCAATATCTGGGAACCATTAATTGGGCAAGACCATATTTGTCATTGACAACATCAGACCTATCTCCATTGTTTAATGCTTTGACCTTAGGAAAGCATCCAGCAGACAAAATTTGTTTGTCAGAACAACATATTAAAACTTTGCAGTTAGTAAATGATGCCTTAAAAAAGGTCTGGGTAGATCGTATGGTTATTGATGTTCCTTTTGCTGCTATTATTTTAAACACGTCTGGACTATTTACTGCTGCTATTGTTCAATGTGCTAACCAATTGAAAATTTTGGAGTGGATTCATTTATCCCATACGCCCAAAGTTTCTATTTTAACCAGAGAAGCCCAATTGGCTCAATTGATTTTTAAAATTCGTCACCGAACGAAGCCTTGATTGGGCTGGAGATAGACACTCTTTTTGTGCCTATGTCTTTGCAAATTTGGGAATCATTTTTTCAAACCTCAAGTGAATTGCAATTTTCCTTAGCTGATTGGCATGGCAAGGTTTCTTGTCACCCACCACCCGATTATCGTTTGCAAATTGTTCGCACTGTACACATTGACTGGTTGTCACCCTTGTCTCCTCACCCCCTACATTCGGCTGTCACAGTTTTTGCAGATGGGAGCAAGGAGTGTGGCGCCTGTGCCTGGTTGGAGCATGGTCAATGGATAACCAAGCAAACGACACCCCAGCGGTCAGCTCAAAAAGCTGAATTGGCAGCTTCAATTTTGGCCTGTCAAATTTTTTCATTTCAACCTTTGAATCTTATTGTTGATAACTTTTATGTTTATCACACAATTCAAGTGATTTATGGCTCTTATTTATCCCCATCCATTCAACCAGATTTGTTACAACTTTTTTTAACCTTGCAAAATTTGCTTTTTGAACGCCAACATCCTGTTTTTGTTGCTCACATTTGTAGTCATCAGCCTTTTCCAGGTTTTTTGCAAGAGGGCAACAATGTTGCAGATCAGGCTGCCTCCGGACTTTCGGCCTGTTCCTTGCAACCCCTCACCCCCTAGGAAAGTCATTCATATTTTCATCAAAATTCCAAAGCTTTGCAGAGGCAGTTTGGCATCACCGCTGCAGAGGCAATTGCAATTCGCCAGCAGTGTCCAACCTGCAGCCAACAAGCAACTGCTGTTCAACTGCCAGACAAAGTGCTGTGGATCCCCGGTCGTCTTGTTCGTCCGTATCATGCCTCCACAAACACAACTGCACAACCTATTAAGGATGACAGCATGGTTTGTGACTTTTCTCAGCTTTGTTCTAACACCACTGACTGACGCCACTAAAACGCAATTCTATCTGAAAGCTTACCCCAGACGTCACGTTTTGCCGCCTACTCAGCCTGCAGTATTTCATTGTGCCTCCACTTCACCAGCTATCCCATCCCGTTCTTTACAATGGCTCACACCTTTGACATTGGTTCCAGTCAAAAATGACTCTTTTCACACTGTTTTTATTCAAGACTCAGTGCTAACCTTGATTCTTTTTCCACCCGTGATCAATCAAACCGCCAACTATTGGTGTTTTGGCTATGACATCGTTGATAATTTTGAACATTATTGGATAGGGGTTCGAGTCATTTGGCAGCCACATCCTCGTCCCTCTCGGTCCCCACACCATGGGGTGATACTTGGCCCTACCTTTGTTTATGGACATACTGGAGATATTGTTTATTTTCATTGTTCAGATCACTCTCAACCTTATTGCCCCATTGCATGGACCCAGAAGGAACAACCTGTTGTTAACAACGAGTCTATGGTCATTTACCATCATCATCCATGTCGAGTTTTGCTTCAACTTATTGTTAGCCCCAGGACCACTGGCTTCTATTACTGTCAAGGTTTCAGTAGAGGACGCCAATTTAAAGACTGGGTAGAACTTGCTTCCATTGATAACTTTGCTAAACCTCCCCTCTCCCAGGACTTGTTCGTTTACACGCATTGTTATAAGACCAAGGCAGGACAGATGAACACGTATAAAGTTTTGTCCCGGCGTCGACGTTCCACTAATACTCAGACTGAGGGACAATGTGAACTCTGTATGGTTACCACCAAGCTAGGTACAGCAATAACCAAAACATTGATTTTTCATACTCAATTACCCATTTTTTTTTTATTTTTTTTTGCCCAAGATGGCGACGGCCGCAGCCTAAGCTTCGGGCGCTCTTCGAGGGCTCCAAGGAATTAGCTTAGGGAGGCCCACGGTATGTTCAGGCGACTTTGGGGGTGGGGGATTTAATAAACAGCTGCTGGGCGCTATTCTTTGCGGCGCTGAGCCCCCCCCCGAACTAGCGGCTCTGGAGAACTGCCGCCTGCTGAGCTCCATTATGGCGCCGAACGCTGTTGCAGCGCCGTGAAGCCAGGGACGCCTTGCCTGGTTTCCTCTTCTGCCGGCTTGCCGAGGCGACTTTGGGGATTGGGAGGATTTTGGAACAGCTGCTGGGCGCTGCTCCTCGTGGCGCTGAGCCCCCCCCTCCGAACTGTCAGCTTGCTGGTCTGAACTGGCGGCTCTCAAGAACTGCCTGCCTGCCGATCTGCTGAGCTTCGCTATGGCGCTGAGCACTACGACAGTGATGTGAAGTCCGGGATACCTTGCCTTGCTTCTCTCTTCTGCCGGCTTGCCGAAGCGTCTCTGGGGATTGGGGGGATTTTAAAACAGCTGCTGGGCGCTGCTTTTGTGGTGCTGAGCTCCCCCCCCTCCGAACCAGCGGCCTGCTGATTTGCACTAGCGGCGTCTGAGAATTTGCCTGCCTGCCGACCTGCTGTTCTCCGCTATGACGCTGAGTAGTCCGGGATGCCTTGCCCTGCCTTCCCTCTTCTGCTTGCTTGCCGTGAATACCCTCGGCTTGTCGGAGGGGCAGCGGCGACGATCCCACCGGTCAGAGATCTTTTTGCGATCATCAGCTGGCTGGCGCCGTTTTTGGCGGCGCGGAGCCTTTTTCTTCTCCCGGATGGTGGCTGCAGACGGTGGGCCTGGTCATCGGCCTCGGCGGACATGTTGGCGAATTCCCGGCGTTGGGAAAGAATGCTTTTGTTCTTCCCCCTTCCGGACTGGTGGTGCTGGCTGGAGATGCGGGGATCGACAGAGGCCTGGCCTGCCTGTTCTTACTTTCTCTGTTGACAGGCAGGCATTTGGCTAGCTCCATGCCTGATGGGAGTTAAGATCCCTCCTATTGATAGTCCAATGTGGCTGGGACCGAACCGTGGTGGGAGGACGGTTTTGGACTGGTCAGCGGCCACCTCACTGGTGTGAGAGACCAGTTGGGGTGGCCCTGGCTCAGGATTCCCTTTCTCTCTCTGCTCCTGATTGGACTCCTCAGCCGGAGTGAGAGGACGACTGAGGCTGTCCCTTGGATTTCCATCTCAGGTGAGAGCTGAGATGGCTTTGCAGATTAGGAGATATGCCTACTGGACTTTTTACCATCTATACACCATCACTGAGCGATCCTTGGACATTTTCATAACATCTGCCCTAAAAGACTATCCCAGCGCAGTATGATTTATCATTATTCCGGAGCGGACTTGTATGCCCTTAGGGCAGTTCCTGCCTCATGGGCGCGACCTGTCGCCTGTTTCCATACTCCCCTTAATGACGATCCCAAGCTTTGGGATTCCGAGAGGTGGCTGGGCTTAGATAGGGGCCTCGAGTTAAGACATGCTAAGAGGCCCCTGATAAAATTTTTAGCCGGTTATTTTAAGAAGTTAGGGAGGGGGAGGGTGGGGGGGTAGGGAGGGAATCTTTAACCGGCACTCAGTCGGGTCCTGTTAGAGGTCCTGACGGGACGGGGTCTGGGGAGGTGGCTGCTGGTTCTGGGAATGTGGGGGTGGGGCTTCAAATCCCCACGGCGATAGGGAATGGCAGCAGGTGTTTGCGCGGAGGGCCATATCAACATCTGGGATCGCGCCCCCGCTATCTCCGAGCGGTGGCGCGCTCCGACCCTCCGGTTAGCACCCTCTTACCCGGGGATGAGGGTGATCAGGCCCCTGAGCTCAGGTTGGTCTATTTTAACGCTAGATCCGTAGTTAACAAAGCTCCCCTCATCCGGGATCTGATCGAGGAGGAATATGCGGATCTGGCGTGCATCACGGAAACTTGGTTGGGTTCGGAGGGAGGGGTGCCTCTCACCGAGTTATGCCCGCCAGGTTTCCGGGTGCTGCACCAGCCACGGGCTCAGGGCAGGGGTGGTGGGGTGGCAGTGGTTATTCGGGAGACCTTGTGTCCTCGGGAGGCCACCATTGTCCAGATGGCCGGGAGTGAATCCCTCCTCTTGAGATGTGGTCCTCGGGTTCAGTTGGGCTTGTTGCTCACATACCTGGCGCCCAGCTGTGTGGCAACAGCCCTGCCTGAGCTGCTCGACACCCTCTCAGGGTTGGCGGTGGAGTTCCCCAGGCTTATAGTCCTGGGTGACTTCAACCTCCCATCACTGGGGGGGTCGTCGGAGTTAGCTCGGGAGTTCATGGCTTCCATGACAGCCATGGGCCTGACCCAGGTTATTGAGGGCCCTACTCACGAGGGGGATCATACTCTCGACCTGGTGTTCCTGTCTAGACAGTGGTTGGATGATCTGGGAGGGGGTTCTCCATCCATCACCCCTCTGTCATGGTCAGATCATTACCTCCTGAGGCTGGTTTTCCGTCATGCCATCCCCCGCCGCTGGGCGGCGGAACCGACCAGGTGGTTCCGCCCCAGGCGCCTAATGGACCCGGACCGGTTCCAGAGGGCGCTTGGGCCGATACCTATCACCCTTACCCACAGCCCAGTCGATGCTCTGGTGGAGGCCTGGGAAACGGCTGCCACCAGGGCACTCGACTGCGTTGTACCCATGCGCCCTCTGACTCGGCGCAGATCCCGTTGGGCCCCATGGTTCTCTGTGGAGCTCCGGGAGATGAAGCGTCGGAGACGAGGTCTAGAGAGCGGTTGGAGATCCAGCCGATCCGAATCCGACCGATTGCAGTTAAGAACCTTTATAAGGTCTTATCTTGCGGCGATAAGGACGGCGAGGTCTAACTACTTTGCCGCCCTTGTCGCATCCGCAGATAATCGCCCGGCCGCCCTGTTTAGGGTGACTCGCTCCCTCCTTAACCAGGAGGTGAGAGAGGATCCCTTGCAGGGACGAGCCGAGGAGTTTAGTCATCATCTGGCGGACAAAATCGCTCGGATCCGGACCGGCCTGGACTCTGACTGGGCAGAGTCTGATGTGGAGGAATCAGGCGGTCTTGAGCATGTTATCTGGACTGAGTTCGACCCTGTTTCCCCTGATGATGTGGACAGGATCATGGGGAGACTGAGCTCCACCACCTGTTTGTTGGATCCGTGCCCCTCCTGGCTAGCTTATGCGGCTCGGGAGGGAACACGAGGCTGGTTCCATGCAGTAATAACTGCTTCTTTGAAGGAGGGTGTCTTCCCTGCCGCCCTGAAGGAGGCGGTGGTGAGACCCCTCCTCAAGAAGCCTGCTTTGGACCCGGCTGTTTTAAACAACTATCGTCCAGTCTCCAACCTTCGCTTTCTGGCGAAGGTTGTTGAGAGTGTGGTGGCGCATCAGCTCCCTCTGTTCCTGGAGGAAACTGATTATCTGGACCCGTACCAATCGGGCTTCAGGCCCAGACACAGCACGGAGACGGCATTGGTCGCACTGGTGAATGATCTCTGGAGGGCTAGGGACAGGGGTTGCTCCTCTGTCCTGGTCCTATTAGATCTCTCAGCGGCTTTTGATACCATCGACCATGGTATCCTGCTGCGGCGTCTCAGGGGGTTGGGAGTGGGAGGCACCGTTCTACGGTGGTTCTCCTCCTACCTCCGGGGCCGCTCGCAGTCGGTGTTGACAGGAGGGCAGAGATCCGCCCCGAGGTCTCTCATTTGTGGAGTTCCTCAGGGGTCGGTTCTCTCACCTCTCCTGTTCAACATCTACATGAAGCCGCTGGGCGAGATCATTCATGGTTTTGGGGTGGGGTATCACCAGTATGCTGATGATACCCAACTTTTTCTTTCCACCCCGAACCAACCCAGTGATGCCCTCTCCGTGATGTCCCGGTGCCTGGAGGCGGTTCAGGTCTGGATGGGGAGAAACAGGCTTCGTCTCAATCCCGCCAAGACCGAGTGGCTGTGCATATCGGCGTCTCGGGTTAACCATGTTATTCCACCTCTAATGATGGGGGGTGAGGTGTTACCCCCTGTTGATAGGGCTCGCAACTTGGGCGTCCTCCTGGATTCACGGCTCAATTTTGAAGATCACATAGGAGCCGTGACCAGGGGGGCTTTTGCACAGGTTCGCCTGGTGCGCCAGTTGCGTCCCTATCTGGACCGAGACGCCCTACGCACAGTCACTCATGCGCTTGTGACCTCCCGTTTGGACTACTGTAACGCTCTCTACATGGGGCTGCCCTTGAAGACCACTCGGAGGCTTCAACTGGTGCAGAATGCGGCCGCGCGAGTTGTAATGGGGGTTTCCCGATACTCCCATGTAACACCTCTACTCCGCGAGCTGCATTGGCTTCCGGTTGCCCTCCGGGTGAAATTCAAGGTGCTGGTTATCACCTATAAAGCCCTACATGGCCTGGGTCCGGGATATTTGAGGGAACACCTGCTGCCGGCATCAAACGCCCTTCGCCCAGTGCGCTCCCACAGGGAGGGTCTGCTCAGGGTTCCGCCGGTGAGAGATTGCCGGCGGGTGACACCCAGGGATAGGGCCTTCTCAGTGGGAGCGCCTGCCCTCTGGAACCAGCTGCCGGTGGAGCTGAGGACTGCCCCCGACCTCCGATCATTCCGCCGGGGCCTGAAGACCTGGCTTTTTCAGCTCTCGGGCCCAGACTGAGGAAGAATTTTTAATTTGGGGTTCTTTTTAACTGACTACAGGGTTAATTTAATACTTTTTAATTTGTTCTTAATTTTTGTATTTTGGATTTTTAATTCCCTGTAAACCACCCTGAGTCCTCAGGGAATAGGGCGGTATATAAATATAAATAAATAAATAAATAAATAAATAAATAAATAAATCAAGAACTTATATTATGCAAAATCGATTGGCCCTGGACTATCTCTTAGCAAAAGAAGGGGGGGTATGTGGAAAATTTAATCTTACAAATTGTTGTATTGAAATTGATAACAGTGGGAAAGTGATTCAGGAGATCACAGACAAAATGATTAAAGTAGCTCATGTTCCTGTTCAAACATGGAATGGTTTTAACTTTCAGGAATTATTGGGCTCCTGGTTTCCCAAATTACCTGGTTTGCAAGCTATTGTAGCTTTAATTAGTATGATTGCTTTAGGATGTATTATTTTGCCTTGTATTTTACCTATTTTTGTTAGAACTATATCCAATAGCATTTCATTTATAGCAGAACAACGTGCCATCAAGCATGTAAATGCCTTGTGGGAAAGAAAATATCAGTTATTGCCTCAAGAAGACCTTGAGTCAGATACTACAGACCGCGCCATTGAAAAGGCCTCCTTAGTATTAGACACAGATGGCGAGGAGGGCCAAAAGAAAGCCCTATGTTTAGCAACGGAATGCACATCTCTGTCCTCCTGGGCCCACATTGACTGCTCCTTAGAGTCCCTTGGGTCAAAAACAAAAAAGGAGATGTAGGAAACCTGTGATATTTCCACCTTAGGCTCACATAAAATGGCGCAGGTCTGACTCAGGGCAGAGACAAGTTTCGTTTTTGTTCGTAAGTTGCAGTTTACCAGAAATCAGATGACCTTGCTACGTGCAGACGGACAATCCCGTTGGAACACTTACAAGAAAGTAACACATACAAGAAAGTTACAGGAACAAAGACATTCCATACAGGGCTATAGCTGAAATGTAACCATTGCATAGCTGAAATGTAACCATTGCATAGCTGAAATGTAACCATTAGATAACTGCTTATTGCTTGTGCGTTGCTTGTATCTCAGTAAAAGAGAGCTTGGGACTTCGGTCTTGGCCCTCATCCCGAGAACGCTCAGAGAGACGTGTCCTCATTTATTGGCAAGTTCATGAGGAGCCCGCCGGGTGCGAAAAACCCGCAGAAAGCGCTTCAGTCAGACGGAACACCTTTATAGTCATCAAAGGATCCACTTAGGGGAGAAACCGCATAAACACCTGGAGTGTGGAAAGAGATTCAGTGAGAGGAGAACAGATGGAAGACTCGGGAGTCCTGAGAGAATCCAGGAGGCAGGAAAGAAATATCAGTGCCTGGAATGTGGAAAATCCTTCAGAATGAATTGCCATCTTGAAAGGCATTTAAGAATCCACACAGGAGATAAACCACATAAATGCCTGGAGTGTGGAAAAAGCTTCAGTCAGAGGGGAAACCTTTATACTCACCAAAAAATTTACACTGGAGAGAAACAGCATAAATGCCTGGAGTGTGGAAAGAGCTTCAGTCTGAGGGGCAGCCTTAATATACATTAAAGGATCCACACTGGAGAAAAACCATATGAATGCCTGGAGTGTGGAAAGAGCTTCAGTCTGAGGGGCAATTTTTATTATCATCAAAGAATCCATACAGGTAAATGCCACCTCATCCTTTGTGTGTCAACATTTTACTGTTCCCTTTACTGCTACTCTCTGATGATTCTGCTATTCTGTGATGCCTAATAGTTGAATTTGAATCTTACACACTTTTCAAGGGGTACGTAATCTTATGAGTAGAAGTGTCTTTAGCTCACATGGTGTAACAAGATGGTGGGTTTGTTGTCACTATGACTTTTGGTGGGGGAATGAAGGGAGGCTCAGCCAATCTCAATGTATACATAGTTGTACTTTGACAATAAAGGTTCATTCATTATTCATACACTCTTTTCAAGGGGTACGTAATCTTATGAGTAGAAGTGTATTCATTTCCACAAACTCGTATCACAATTTCTTCTCTGTAGGAAACCTGTCATATTTCCACCTTAGGCTCACATAAAATGGCGCAGGTCTGGCTCAGGGCAGAGATAAGTTTCGTTTCTGTGCATAAGTTGCAGTTTACCAAAAATCAGATGACCTTGCTACGTGCAGACGGACACCCGTTGGAACACGTACAAGAAAGTAACACATACAAGATAGTTAGAAGAACAAAGACATTCCATACAGATATGTAGCTGATTTATAACCTTAAGATAATTGCTTAGTGCATGGCTGAGATGTAACCATTCGTAACCTTAAGATAACTGCTTCATGGATAGCTGAACGCTTAGATAATTGTTTGTTGCTAATTGCTTGTTGCTGATGCATTGCTGGTATCTCAATAAAAGAGAGCTTGGGACTTCGGTCTGGGCCCTCATCCCGAGAACGCTCAGAGAGATGTGTCAAGTTCATGAGGAGCCCGCCGGGTGCGAAAAAACCCACAACTGGTGACCCCGACGTGATTCTGCAGAATACGTCTTCAGCCGTTCATCCTCATTCACCCGATGGTGGCCGTGCACAACCTGGCTGTTCACAAGCAGCAGGTTCCCAGCAACCCGGCTGCTTCAAGCAACGGGTTCCCAGCACCCTGACGTGATCTGCTGCGAGTGGATACGTCTGACGGTCTCCATACTCATCGCCTGGAATAGGCTGTGCACACGATCTCGCCTCGTGAAGACGACGATCCATTCGTGAGTATGGGGAACAAATTTTCTAAGCAACAGGCAGCGCACCTGAAAAAGCTTGAGGAAATAGTCAGAACTTCTAATATTTTACTTAAAAGTAGTGGCAAACAATTACCAGCAGTTTCAAAAAAGGAGTTGATTGCTTTAATGGAATATATTTGGGAAAATACTCCGGCTTATCCGGAAAAGGGCTCGTTGAAAACAGGGACTTGGAGAAAAATTGGAGAATGGCTCCACGAACCTCCTCGAGCACCTCCAAAAATGTTAACAGCCTGGCGAGTCTTGATGGAAAGTTTGTGGATTTACGAAAAGGGACTTAAAGAAGCCTTTTCCGTTTCTCCGGCTCCCCCTCCTTATGAGGAACCTATTCAGCCGGGAGAAACTCAGCAGGGCACCTCAGCTGCGGCTCCCAGTGCCCCTCAGGCTCAGCCAGAAGTAATTAACAATTATCCTAAGAAGGAATGGTGGCAAATGCTGTTAGACAGGCCGCCCGATCAGGACAGCTAACATTGGGAGATTTATCTTGCTATCCAGTAAACATCTAACCAGCTCCGGCAGCTGGAGGAACTGGAAGTCCATTGCACACATGATACTGACACCTTCACAATATGTAGTTTGGGAATCTGAGTATAAAAAAGAAATAGAGAAAAAAAATTCTTGCTGGATTACCTCAAGGGGTAGATAGGGATCAATTATTTGGCACAGGACAATTTGTTACAAATGACCAACAGGCTCAAAGCCCAAGGGAGGCTTTTAATTTGATACAGGAAGGGGCTTTAGCTGCTTTCCGCAAGATAGATGATCCTCACGGAAAAGCTAAAATGTCTTTTGCAAAGGTTTATCAAGGTCCCAATCAGGCTTATTCAGACTTTGTGGATAGACTGCAGGAAGAAATAACAAGGCAAATAGACAACAAATATGCCCGAAATGAACTCCTGTTAAAATTGGCTTATGTGGGGCTTGAAAGAGCCTCTTGGGGCGAGCTGTTCTCGGTAAAGTCCAGGGGCACGCCTGTTGATTTCAACTGCCTGGAGTTGTCTGAGATCTAGCTTCCCATTGCAGGCTCCGAGCCAAACTAAATTGACAATTCTGGTCTACTGTACCAAATCAAAGAATAGGAAAGTAGTTGTTGTTGTAAACCTAAAGAAAAGAAAAATCAAAGAAATAAAACCAAGTTTTTCTTCTATCTTTTTCTTTTAATCTAGCTTTTTGGACTATTGCTTTGGCCTATGGTTTGTCTGGAGAAAGTTTGAAATGAAATTTTTGTATGTGAAATTGTTTATGCAAGCAGTCAGAATGGAAGTGAATGAGTTAATTTGCTGATATGTAAATGTGTGTGTTAGTCTTCAAACATCACTCACCCCCACCAGTCCCTGGTGTGAAAGGAATAGTAAATTGCAGAAAGTAATTGAAAAAACAAAAAAACCAATGAGACAAGTTTCATGGACAATGTGTGTGAGAATTTATGGAAAATGCATGTAAAGGAGAGCAAACTATTTTTTTTTTAGTGGTGAGATTTTTGTAAAATTTCTTTTACTCCCCCCCAACCCCACTGTGTTACTTTAAGAGTGAGAAAGGGAGAGACAGCCAGAAGAGGGGGGTGGCTGGTCCTTTTAACCATTTTTTTTTCTGCTTAGAATTCCAGTCTGAGAAAGGGGGGTGGATGTGAAACTTAATGCCCACTCTTGCAGTTTCAGTTTGTAATTTTTTTTTACTCGTAAGAGGAGAGATTAATTGTTGGACAAGTTTTTGGAAATTTTTGAGTTTTTAGTTAAACATCACCCAAAAGAAATTACTCTGATCTTTTTGTGGAGTTGTTTTTTGTTTTTGTTTTTTTGTTTTTGATGTTTTTGTGTCTGTGTGCAGGACACATTGATAAAAGGTGATATCTGGGAGAATTTCCCTCCCTTAATCAGCACTAGCCTGTGGATTTTATGCCTTACAACAGGCTCTGAGATTGTTAATACAGGAAAGGAGGAACATATACACTGACTCCAAATATGATTATGGAATCTTCAATACTTTTGGAGAAGAGAAATGTAGAGGATTGATTAATAGCTAAGGGAAACAGTTGGCTCATGCAAAAGTTGATAGAAGCTGTGGAAGCAGAAAAGACAGAAGTTAGGCCAGAGTGGCAGAAGGGCAGTGAATGAATGGACAATAGAAGGGAGAAACAGAAAAGTGGTTTTTAAGTTGGTTTGCACAGATTTGTGAATTGCATGCATTAAAATTGTTGGAAACAAGGGGATTGCCACTAACGGGCTCATCCTAAACGTGTGAATTGTATGCCTTAACACAAGCCTTAGAATGCTGAAGGAACAAGAATGTACTA
This sequence comes from Vipera ursinii, assembly GCF_947247035.1. Classification (NCBI taxonomy): domain Eukaryota; kingdom Metazoa; phylum Chordata; class Lepidosauria; order Squamata; family Viperidae; genus Vipera; species Vipera ursinii. The sequence continues at coordinate 2,521,813 of NC_139529.1, read as the reverse complement.
TAGAAATATGGATAGGGAGAAACATGGGAAGTAGAAGAAAGTGAGAGGTGGATGTTGCATGATGGGAGTCGGATGTTCCTTTTGCTGCTATTATTTTAAACACGCCTGGACTATTTACTGTTGCTATTGTTTAATGTGCTAACCAATTGAAAATTTTGGAGTGGATTCATTTATCCCATACGTCCAAAGTTTCTGTTTTAACCAGAGAAGCACAATTGGCTCAATTGATTTTTAAAATTCGTCACCGAACGAAAGCCTTGATTGGGCTGGAGATAGACACTCTTTTTGTGCCTATGTCTTTGCAAATTTGGGAATCATTTTTTCAAACCTCAAGTGAATTGCAATTTTCCTCAGCTGATTGGCATGGCAAGGTTTCTTGCCACCCACCACCCGATTATCGTTTGCAAATTGTTCGCACTGTACCCATTGACTGGTTGTCACCCTTGTCTCCTCACCCCCTACATTCTGCTGTTACAGTTTTTGCAGATGGGAGCAAGGAGTGTGGCGCCTGTGCCTGGTTGGAAAATGGTCAATGGAGAACCAAGCAAACAACACCCCAGCGGTCAGCTCAAAAAGCTGAACTGGCTGCTTCAATTTTGGCCTGTCAAATTTTTTCATTTCAACCTTTGAATCTTATTGTGGATAGCTTTTATGTTTATCACACAATTCAAGTGATTTATGGATCTTATTTATCCCCATCCATTCAACCAGATTTGTTACAACTTTTTTTAACCTTGCAAAATTTGCTTTTTGAATGCCAACATCCTGTTTTTGTTGCTCACATTCGTAGTCATCAGGCTTTTCCAGGTTTTTTGCAAGAGGGAAACAATGTTGCAGATCAGGCTGCCTCCGGACCTTCAGCCTGTTCTTTGCAACCCCTCACCCCCTGGGAAAGTCATTCATATTTTCATCAAAATTCCAAAGCTTTGCAGAAGCAGTTTGGCATCACCACTGCAGAAGCTATTGCAATTTGCCAGCAGTGTCCAAGCAACTGCAATCCCTATGGGTGTCAATCCCAGGGGATTGGAGCCTTGCCAAATTTGGCAAATGGATGTCACACAATATGCACCATTTGCCCCATGGAAGTATTTGCATGTTTCAATTGATACCTTTTCAGGATTCATCATGGCTACCCCCCAAAGGGGAGAAGCCACCAAACATGTCATTAATCATTGTATTCGGACCTTTGCAGTGCTGGGATGTCCAAAAGAACTCAAAATAGATAATGGCCCTGCTTATAGCAGTCAAGCCATGGCAGAATTTTGTCATCATTGGCAAATCACACACAAATTTGGAATTCCATATGATAGCCAAAGCCAAGCCTTGGTGGAAAGGGCTAACCAAACCTTGAAACATGCTTTAGATCGCTTTAAAAATCAGAACGGGGGAAAACGAAACCCCAACCTCCCAGCAGTGCAAGAAACTCTTAACCTTTGCCTCTACACTCTGAACTTTTCAAACTTGACTGGCCATCCCTTAACCACAGCTGCAGAGCGGCATTTTTCTTCTTCTTCTTCTTCTTCAGATCTCCCTAAGCCACAGGTTTGGTACCGACAACTTCCAGACCTAACTTGGCAAGGCCCTGCAGACCTTATCACCTGGGGCAGAGGCTACGCAGCTGTCCAACTGCCAGAGAAAGTGCTGTGGATCCCAGGTCGCCATGTTCGTCCGTATCATGCCTCCACAAACACAACAGCAGAACCCATTAAAGATGACAGCATGGTTTGTGACTTTTTTCAGCCTTGTTCTAACACCACTGACTGATGCCACTAAAACACAATTCCATCTGAAAGCTTACCCCAGACATCAAGTTTTGCCGTCTACTCAGCCTGCAGTATTTCATTGTGCCTCCACTTCAACAGCTATCCCATCCTGTTCTTTACAATGGCTCACACCTTTGACATTGGTTCCAGTCAAAAATGACTCTTTTCACACTGTTTTTATTCAAGACTCAGTGCTAACCTTGATTCTTTTTCCACCCATGATCGATCAAACCGCCAACTATTGGTGTTTCGGCTATGACATCATTGATAATTTTGAACATTATTGGATAGGGGTTTGAGTCATTTGGCAGCCACATCCTCGCCCCTCTCGATCCCCACACCATGGGGTGATAATTGGCCCTACCTTTGTTTATGGACATACTGGAGATATTGTTTATTTTCATTGTTCAGATCACTCTCAACCTTATTGCCCCATCGCATAGACCCAGAAGGAACAACCTGTTGTCAACGAGTCTATGGTCATTTATCATCATCATCCATGTCGAGTTTTGCTTCAACTTATTGTTAGCCCCAGGACCACTGGCTTCTATTATTGTCAAGGTTTTAGTAGAGGACGCCAATTTAAAGACTGGGTAGAACTTGCTTCCATTGATAACTTTGCTAAACCTCCCCTCTTCCAGGACTTGTTTGTTTACATGCATCGTTATAAGACCAAGGCAAGACAGATGAACATGTATAAAGTTTTGTCTTGGCGTCAACGTTCCACTGATACTCAGACTGAGGGACAATGTGAACTCTGTATGGTTTCCACCAAGCTAGGTACAACAATAACCAAAACATTTATATTATGCAAAATCGATTGGCCCTGGACTATCTCTTAGCTAAAGAAGGGGGGATATGTGGAAAATTCAATCTTACAAATTGTTGTATTGAAATTGATGACAGTGGGAAAGTGATTCAGGAGATCACAGATAAAATGATTAAAGTAGCTCATGTTCCTGTTCAAACATGGAATGGTTTTAACTTTCAGGACTTATTTGGCTCCTGGTTTCCCAAATTACCTGGTTTGCAAGCTATTGTAGCTTTAATTAGTATGATTGCTTTAGGATGTATTATTTTGCCTTATATTTTACCTATTTTTGTTAGAACTATCTCTAATAGCATTTCATTTATAGCAGAGCAACATGCCATCAAGCATGTAAATGCCTTGTGGGAAAAGAAATATCAGTCATTGCCTCAAGAAGACCTTGAGTCAAATACTACGGACCACGCCATTGAAAAGGCCTCCTTCGGATTAGACACAGATGGCGAGGAGGGCCAAAAGAAAGCCTTATGCTTAGCAACGGAATGCATCACATCTCTGTCCTACTGAGCCCTTTGGGTCAAAAAACAAAAAGGGAGGAGATGTAGGAAACCTGTCATATTTCCACCTTAGGCTCACATAAAATGGCGCAGGTCTGGCTCAGGGCAGAGATAAGTTTCGTTTCTGTGCATAAGTTGCAGTTTACCAAAAATCAGATGACCTTGCTACGTGCAGACGGACACCCGTTGGAACATGTACAAGAAAGTAACACATACAAGATAGTTAGAAGAACAAAGACATTCCATACAGATATGTAGCTGATTTATAACCTTAAGATAATTGCTTAGTGCATGGCTGAGATGTAACCATTCGTAACCTTAAGATAACTGCTTCATGGATAGCTGAACACTTAGATAATTGTTTGTTGCTAATTGCTTGTTGCTGATGCGTTGCTGGTATCTCAATAAAAGAGAGCTTGGGACTTCGGTCTGGGCCCTCATCCCGAGAACGCTCAGAGAGATGTGTCAAGTTCATGAGGAGCCCGCCGGGTGCGAAAAAACCCACACTTCTCATTGGTGACATTTCATTTTGAGATTCAGAAGCTGCTACTGGAATGTCCTGAAGAAACTTAGCAATTTCCATTGTGCCCACAGTTCTTTCCATGGGCCTGGAAATCAAACCGTTCTCCTGGGTTAATTTTCCCCTTGAAATTGGACTCTTGCCTCTTCCGTACCTTTTGGCACACTCCCTCCTTCCACACAGAGAACAAACTGCACTCTTGGTTATTACTGAGTCAATGAGTCAACTTACCCTTTTCTCTCCTTATAACCTTTGCCTCCTGTAAAGACCTCTGTGTTGCAAGAATAAAGTCCTTGCTGAGGGCCAAGCAACGGGTTTCTTGCACTTGGTTGCACTTTCTTGTAACTTTAATATTTTTATGATAACCTTGTAATATTCTAGGTGCCTGTGACTTTCTAACTGCAAAACAAGGCACTCTCTCAGGCTGAATAGCAAAGGACTTTTTCAATTGTACATGCTAAAGTTTCAGCTGGCCGAAATGGTATCTTTTCACAACAGATTTCTGTGGCTCATGATGCTCAGGATCCCTTTTCCCATGCGAACATTCTCCTTTGAATACAATGGAATTAAATGGTTATGTTATTATGGGATTTTTAATTTACTGTCCACATTTCTGATTAACAGGATTTCTTCCGTCCAATCAACTGTTATTTTGTGCTTTTTCTACTGTATGTGTCCTGTGCTCCTCTTTTCATTAAGGGAAACCTCCTTGTGAGATTAATAAATTGCCTTTAAATGATCTTCTAATTGGAACAAGTGTGTCGTGGCACAATCTAGGTGTCTGACCTACCTCAATTGGTTCCTTTAGGAAGGAAAGATCCTCAACTTCATCAGATTGAAGCAAAAGGTGCCTGTAGTAGAAACCAATTCTGGTCCAATTTGCTATCCCTCGTGGGTGGGCGGGGCTGGTCCTGGTGAAAGGGAAGCCTCATGGCTGCAATCTCCCCCCCATCACCCTTTTCTTTTTTTTTTATTGAAAAGTTTTAACATACAGTTTTTCTTTAAGAATCCCCCCTCCCCCTCCCTCCTCCCTCCCCCCTACCTCTCCCCCCTCCCCCCCTCCCCCCCGACTTCCCAGAGCTAAATACAAGGTATATATAAAAAAAACAATCATAAACAACCATATACTAACAACCATAAACTCTAAAATCCATCACTCTCTAGCTTATATAAGATAAGATAAACCTTAGTAATATTAAATATATATAAAGAAACTAAAGTAGAAAAAGAAAAAAAGAAAGAAGACTTATTCAAATGCTACATGAAACTTCTTAACCCTATACTTGTTCTGGATAAACTCAATCCATTTTCTCCATTCCATAATATAACGTTCTTGCGAGTGGTCTTTCAAATAGGCCGAAATCTTCGCCATCTCTGCCAGGTCGGAGACCTTTAAAGTCCACTCTTCTATGATCGGCAGTTCCTCTTTCTTCCAATACTGACCTATCAAAAGTCTTGCTGCCGTAATTAAATTTAACATCAACTTAGTGTCCACAGCCGTAGCATCCGTAATTATTCCCAACAAGAAGAGTTGCGGACAAAACTTTATCCTTTGCTTAAAAATCTTCTGCATATTCCACCAAATTTTTATCCAAAAAACCTTGATCTTTTTACAAGTCCACCATACATGAAAATATGTTGCATCTTCATCTCCACATCTCCAGCATTTTGGCTGATAATTCGGATACATACTTGCAAGCTTTTTAGGATCTAAATGCCATCTGTAAAACATTTTATAAAAGTTCTCTCTTAAGTTTTGAGCTTGTGTAAATTTTACGTTCCTCACCCAAATCTTTTCCCACGTGTCCATTGTGATAACTTCCTGGATGTTTTGGGCCCATTTTATCATACAATCCTTAACGAGTTCTGTTTCTGAATCAATCTCTATCAATGCAAGATATATCCGTTTAATATGTGCTGGTCCCTGATTTCTAATTTGCTTCATCAGATTTTCATCAGTCATTGTAAAACCATTTTTCTGATCTTCTTTCCACCTGGCCCGTAGCTGAGTATATTGAAACCAATTTTGAACAATCTTCTCGTCTCGCAAGAGACTATATGGCTTCAAACACCAAACATTTCTTTCCAAGCTTAAAATCTCCTTGTACGTAGTCACATCATGTTTGAAACCAGCATGTATATTTTCTATTGCGTGTTTTGGAATTGCCCACAATGGTATCTTACAATCTAACTTATGTCTATACTTCTTCCAAACTCTCAGCAATGCCTGTCTTAAAATATGCACTCTAAACACATTATCTACCTTCTTATCATACAACAAATATGCATGCCAGCCAAACAACAAGTCGTGGCCCTCAAGATTCAATAATCTCTCTTGTGTCAAATTAATCCAATCACTTATACCTGCTAACGCAACAGCTTCATAATATAATTTAAAGTTAGGCATTTTAAGACCACCTCTTTCACGAGTATCCTGCATAATCTTAAGTTTAACTCGTGGCCTTTTCCCTGCCCAAACAAATTTATTGATACCTCTCTGCCATTCCTCCAAATTGGAATCTTTCTTAAGAACCGGTATCATTTGAAATAAAAATAAAAATTTAGGCAGGACATTCATTTTTACTGCTGCTATTCGCCCCAACAAAGACAATTGCAGTTTTTCCCAACTCTCCATTTCTTTTTGGATTTTTCCCCATAATTTTTCATAGTTATTTTTATATAATTTTGTATTAGAGGGCGACAAAAACACCCCCAAATATTTAACCCTTTTGACAATCTCAAATCCAGTTAACCCTTCTAAAAGGGCCTTTTGCGATGCTGTCATGTTTTTAGCCAAAATTTTAGTTTTCTGTACATTAACTTTAAATCCAGAAACCTTCCCATATTGCATTATTATCTCCATCAGGTCCACAACAGAGTTCTCCGGCTGGGTCACTGTAACAACCAGATCGTCTGCGAACGCTCTCAATCTATAATCCTGATCTCTAATCTGTATACCCTTAGTTCTTTCCGAATTATGTATTTTTACCAATAATATCTCCAATGTTAACACAAATAACAAGGGTGATAACGGACACCCTTGCCTTGTGCCCTTCTCAATATTACATACTTCTGTCAAACTATTGTTAACTATTATTCGGGCTGTTTGTTTTTGATATAATGCCCTGATTGGTTGCAAAAATTTATCCCCAAAATTCATTTTGTCTAAAACTTTCATCAAAAATTGCCAATTCAATTGATCAAAAGCTTTTTCAGTGTCTAAAAAGATTAGCGCCGCAGGGATCTGGTTGTTCCTTTCCAAAAATTCCAACACATCTACTATATGCCTCACGTTATTTTTCATTTGCCTACCACTAATAAACCCAGTTTGATCCCCATGAATCACCCGTTGCAGAACCCTCATCAATCTATTAGCCAACACCTTAGCAAATATCTTATAGTCTGTATTTAATAGTGATATCGGTCTGTAGTTTTTTACTTGAGTAGCATCTTGGTCTTCCTTCGGAATCAAAGAGATAAAAGCAGTTCTCCAAGATGGAGGCACCTTTCCCCCTCGCTGGATTGTCTGGAACAGTTCCTTTAACGGTTTAACCATCTCCAATTGCAAATTTTTATAGTAGGCCGCCGTCAAACCATCTGTACCTGGCGCTTTATCTACCTTCAGTTCCTTAATTACTGTAAGTATTTCTTCTTCTGTAATCAGTTGATTAATCTCCTCTTTTTGTACTTGTGTAAGCACCGGGATGCTAGCATTCTCCAAATATTCATCAATGTCTTTTTCATTAATCTTCTCCTTAGCATATAATTTAGAATAAAAATCCACAAATGCTTTCTTAATAACATCCTGTTGAAACACCATTTTTCCCTTGTGTTCAATTTTGTCTATGTTAGAAGCCCTCTGCTTTTTCCTTAGTCTATAAGCTAGCCATCTACCTGGCTTATTAGCATTGCAAAAAGTATTATGCCTGGCAAACCTCAAATTGGTTGCCACTTGATCAGCCATTAATTTATCAAATTGTCCTCTTAATAGCTTAATAGCCTCCTTAATCTTCACATCCAATGGATTCAGAATCAAAGCATTCTCTTTTTCCTTAATTTCATTCTCCAATTCTTTCCTTCTAGCTTCCAAAATACGTCTATGTTTATTGTTCATATATATCAACACTCCTCTCATATAGGCCTTGCTAGCATCCCAGACCATATCCATGGAGGTATCCTTATTCATATTAAGTTCAAAAAAATCCTTCATTCGCTGTTTACACTCTTCAACATTTTTCTGGTTTCTAAACAAATTCTCATTTACGCGCCACGAGCGCCTATCTCTATTGTCCTTATTAATCTCTAACCATACTGGGCTATGGTCAGAAATAGCTCTTGCACAAATCTTCACCTTTTTAATCCTAGAAAAAAAATCATTAGTCAACAAAATAAAATCAATCCTAGAAAAAGATTGATGTCTATCAGAAAAAAAAGTATAATCCTTTTCATGCGGGTGTATGTCACGCCAAATATCTCGCAATTCCAAATCATCCTTCATTTCAAAAAAAGACTTTGGCAATCTGGCATGACACGGAATACGCTTAAAAAAGCCAGCCTTGTCCATCTGTACATCCACTACACCATTCCAATCCCCCATAAAAATAAACGATTTGTAATCCAACTGGGTAAGCTTTGTATGAAGTAAACTAAAAAAGTCAGCCTGTTGTTGTTGTTGATTAGGGGCATACAGTCCAACTAAAAGCGTTTTTTTGCCTTCTAGCAACAAGTCTATCATTACGTATCTTCCATGCTTGTCTGCTTCAATTAAGTCCGCTGTTATGGCACTTTTAATATAAACAACGACTCCATTTTTCTTATTCATTGCAGAGGCAACAAAATGCGTACCCAGTCTTGAGTTCAATAAAAGCTTTTGGTCCATAGCCCTAATATGCGTTTCTTGCAAACATATAACATCAGTCTTAAATTGTTTTAAATATAAAAAAACTTTCTTTCTCTTCTGAGGCGAGTTCAATCCATTAACATTCCAAGTCAAAAATTTAGTCGCCATTCTTATCGCCCCGAAGCTTTTGGAGCACCTCACCAATGGCCTTGCCGTCTTTAGGCCGCGCTCCTCCCACTGCCTCGCTGTAAGTGCGCTTTGAAGATTCCAAAAACTTCTGCTGGTCTTGTTCTTTTACTTGTTTTGCTCTTTTTAAAGCAGCACGCGTCACCCTCTGCTCTCCAGCGTCAGCCAACAAAGTTGTAGTTTGATCCACTCCTGCACCATTCTCCTCTGTCTGTCCATCTTCAGCCTCTTGAGGTTTCCCTTCTCCAGATCCCTTTGCTGCTTCCAGAAGTGATAGTGGAGTTGCTTTTAAAACATTATTGTAGAATTCACGCGCCTGTGCCACAGTTACCAGACGGTATCTTTTACCTTCATGCATTACCACCAGCCCTACTGGAATCTCCCATCTGAACCTTATGTCACGTTGTTTAAGTTCCTGCACCAAAAATGCAAAGTCCTTTCTTCTCCTTAAGATCTTTGGAGGGATTTCCTTTAAAACCAAAACTTCTTGGTCAGCAACCACTACTTTAGTATCATAGACAGCTTGAATAACTTCATCACTAATTTCTCTTTTTGTAAAATAAACCACCACATCTCTAGGCAGCTTCCTCTGTCTGGCAATCCATGAGTTTACACGAAAAACTTTATCCATACATGCCTTTATTTCAGATGCTGGCTGACCCAATACTGCTTCCAGGGCTTCAGAAATCAGCTGCTTCAAATCTTCTTTAATATTTTCTTTTAAGCCCCTAATTCTAATAGCATACTGCATCTGGTAGAACTGAACAAGACTTAACTCTCTGTCCGCTTTGTCTTCATTCTCCAATACCTTAACTTCTAGTACAGCATTTTTTTGAGTCAAATCTTCCACTTTTTCTTCCAGGCCTTGTACACATTCAGCCACACTTTCCACTGTAGACAAAATGTCTACCCTCATCGCTCTAAATTTCTCTTCCATCCTCTCATCTATTCTCTCCTCCATTTTCGCCAGTTTATCACTCAATGTTACTAAAATTACCTGGGCATGCTTTTCAAGGGCATCTTCTAAATCTTTCGATGTCAATGCAGCAGGAGGAAGCAAGGCTTGCAACGATGTCTGTTGCACCGGAGAAGTTCCAGCACTCCGAAGAGTTTTAGAAGGAGGTTTAGCCGCCATCTTTTACTTTCACTTATGACGCACTTTCACTTTAAGTTTAAAAAGTCCATCAAGCTCGAGAGTAAAATATAATCCTCTTCACCTTTTCCTCTTGTACCGCTCTGCCTGCTCCTTTTATTCCATAGTCCTTCCTTCAGGCAGGGGTGGTCGCAAACGACTGGCTCTGCTCCAAAAGATCCGGAGCAGAGACGCTGACCAGCTGGGAGCGACCCAGGCTACGGGGGAGTTCGATCCTTCAGCCGCCCGAGCTACAAGCTCAGGCGGCCCCGGAGAACTCGACCCCTACCTGGGGCCTCACCCCCTCCTCTTCTCCCAAGGAGGGGGCTTCAAATTCACCCGAACAGCTGATCGGCGCTGTTTCGGGTGAAAATTACTCAGCTGAGCCGCGGGCAGCCCAGGAAGGCTGTCTCCGGCGCCGCGCAGCCACCGGAAGCCCCCCATCACCCTTTTCTGAGTGGAGGAAGGAAAGAGATGAGAAGGGAGGGAGGGAGGGAACAAGGGAGGAAGGAAAAGCACCTTGGTAGCATCAATCCTGTATCATTGAGACTTGGGCTCAAAGGAGAAAGCAATTTTATGTTCTCTTTTGTCGCAGACAGGACTTTATTGGCAGTCCAAGATAACATTGGTATTCTTGAATTGTGAGATCTTTAGGAAAGTGTCCCCTCCTTGTGTGTTGCAAAGAGACACTTCCAGTGGGAAAAACATTTTCCTTTGCAGCAGCAGCAGCCTTGAAGAGGAGGTAAGTGCAGCCAGGTGCCCCCCCCGAGCAACTGGCATCAATGGGGGTCCTCTGCATGGCCTGAGAACGACAGCCAGGCTCCTCTGGTGGACAAGGCTATGGTGCTCGCCCTGGTCTTGCCTTCCTCACCTGGAGATAATGGATCCCAGCCCCATCCCTGCCCGGGCCCCCACAGGTGCCTCCCCAACATGAGCAATGTTGAGGTGGCCACCCCCATCCCGGCCCCCCAAGGTCAACCACAACGCTAATGCAGCCCTCAATGAAATTGAGTTTGACACCCCTCCTCTAGAGTATGTTGGGCAGACTACCTGGGCAGGTGGTTGCGAGGCGTTAATCTGGGGAGACCCAGCACCCCACCTCCTTGGCAGGAAGGCAGGCTAGGAGCGGCCCTTCAAAGGGCTGAGCATCTGGGGGAGGGCCAGTAGATGGCGCAAAGTCTGGTACTTTGTTGCCCCCTGATGGCCGGTAGTGGAGCTGCTGCTCTGATCTAATTCCATCTCAAGAACCCTGAAGACTTTGGCACAGTAAGGATGGCAGTTGGGTCCTTCAAAGCGCTCCCCTGACCTCTCTGGTGGTTCCTCGGCAGGTGCAAGGGCCCTTGGACCATGGGGGCTGAAAGGCAGTGGCTGGTGCGGAGAGAAATATCTCCATAGTCCCCATCTGTGGCTTCCTGGCCAAGAATAGCTTTATTTGCCTAAAGTCACTTGCATCAGCTATATTATATGCCTAGGCAGAAAAGAAGTTTTCAGTGCCAGAGAAATGCTGTTCTCCAATTTCCGCTGCCTTCTATCAAGTGCTAGGAACACTGGTGGTGTGTTCGTGGCCCCTGAGTTTTTCTTTTTTCATATAGACAAATCCAAGATTGCTCTCCACCACCACCACCACCCTTGCTGGATACCCCGGGAAAAGTTCCTTCTTTACCCAGGAAACCAGTTCCACCAACCTACTCTGCAGCTTCCAAGCAACAGCCTGGCTGACCTGATCAGGTGTCAGGACCTACCCTGATCCACATCTTAGGAAAGAACTCTTGGAGACAGGATTGTCTAAACAGAAACTTTTACTAAAGCATGATTGACAGTGGATAATCTAGACTGAATCTAGAAACTGTCTCGCAGGTCGATACTGGTTTCTACTGCAGATATGCAAGACAGGATCTGCGAAAAGTATTTCTAAAGTATTTCTAAAAAGTGTTTCTATCACATAGCCATGATAGCGTAATGCTGGCGGCACCCTCAGGAAATTGCTAACTTGGGCTGGTTCTCTGACCTGGATGGGAAAAGCTAAGCATGCTGTCCTTTGCTCCCCATCACCAGGTTTTGATGCTTCAGCTGCTGAAGCTGAAATTAGTTCCTGGGAACAGTTCAGGGTTAAACATTGGCTGTTAGTGAAGACAAATTCAAATTGAGAGTAGAACTGGAAGGGACCTTGGAGGCCTCTGCTCATGCAGGAGACTCTATGAGATTTCAGGCAACTGGTTGTCCAATCTCTTCTTAAAAACCTCCGGTAATGAATCACTCACAACTTCGGAAGGCAAGCTGTCCCACTGGTTAACATTCTTATTGTTGGGAAACTGCTCCGTAATTCCCGATTGCTTCTCTCTCTGATTAGTTTCCATCCAGTTTCTTATCTTGCCTTCTGATGCTTTGGAAGTAGGTGGACCCCATCTTCTTTGTGGCACCCCCTCAAATACTTTAAAACCTCCAGTGTTGGAGCACGTTCAGCTTCTGGTGGCAGGTAGTTCCACTGCTTAATTCTTCTCCCTGTCAGGAAATTCCTCCCTCCTCCCCGCTCGCTTTCCCTCCGTCCTGCTTCTCCCGCCTTCGGGGGGCTTCGGGGACGAGCCCGGCTCCCTCCTCCTCGGGGCGCCCCCCAGATACGGGAAGGCTGCTCTCCCGCCTCCCCCGCCCTTCTCCCCATCTGCTCCCACCCCCGCGCGGGAGGGGGGCTGCCTGGGGGCCGCGGGGGGGCCTAGCCGGGCCCCCCCCGGAGGAAGAAGGGAGGAAGCGCCCCCCAACTCCCCCCCGCCCTGCCTGGGGAGAGACTTCGCTACTACGCAGGCGCCATGTAGCTGAGGATGCAAGGAGGACGCCGATTGGTCGCTCTGGCGAGGGCGGCTATTGGCAGGAGGACTCGTAGGGGCGGTCCCTTCAAGCGAAAGAGGAAGAGCAACCAGCAAAAGGGCTCGCAGGGAACTCTCGCCTCCACTTCCGGGAACGAATCGAACTGAGGCGCTTAATTGACTCGGCCGCGGACGGGCTCGGAGCCAGGTAGGGCGCAAGGGATGCCGGGAGTCGCAGTCCAAGCTCTTCTCTGGTGGAGAAAGGGGGGAGGGGGAGCCCGAGGCCTGGTCTGGCGGGAGGGGCGCTGGGAGGGAGGCCTGCCCGGAAAGTCTCACTGAGAGGCCGAGGCTTCGGCCTTGGTTCCCGGGCGGGACTGGGACTCCCCTCTGGGGAAGGGACGAAGCCGTGACCCGCCTCTCCCCCTTCGTCCCTGCAGGACTTCGGGCGAGCCCGGCGGAGGAAGGAAGGAAGGAGGCCCCGCGCAGCAGCCCCGGGAGGAGACGGCGGGGAAGGCCCGGAAGGGATGGGCCGAAGGGGACTCCGGGAAAGGAGGCCGCCTGGAGGGCGAAGCGGGGAGCAGGAAACGGGCGGAGATCCCGAGACGGGTCTGGAGGGCGGAGGGTCCCTCAGAAAAGGCGGGAGACGCGGGAAACGCCTCACAATCCAGGAAGGAGGAAAGAAATATCGGTGCCCGGAATGTGGAAAATCCTTCAAAACAAATACAATTCTTAAAAACCATCTAAGAATCCATACTGGAGTGAGACCGTATGAATGCCCGCAGTGTGGAAAGAGCTTCACTCGTACGGGACACCTTTATACACATCAAAGGATCCACACTGGAGAGAAACCACATAAATGCCTGGAGTGTGGAATGAGCTTCAGTCTGAGGGGACACCTTTATAGCCATCAAAGAATCCACACAGGAGAAAAACCATTTAAATGCCTGGAGTGTGGAAAGGGCTTCAGTCACAGGGGAAACCTTTATACACATCAAAGGATCCACTCAGGAGAAAAACCATTTAAATGCCTGGAGTGTGGAAAGAGCTTCAGTCGGAGGGGACACCTTTATACACATCAAAGGATCCACTCAGGAGAGAAACCACATAAATGCCTGGAATGTGGAAAGAGCTTCAGTGTGAGGGGAAAACTTTATAATCATCAAAGAATTCACACTGGAGAAAAACCACATGAATGCCTGCAGTGTGGAAAGAGCTTCAGTCTGAGGGGAAACCTTTATACACATCAAAGGATCCACTCAGGAGAAAAACCATTTAAATGCCTGGAGTGTGGAAAGAGCTTCAGTCGGAGGGGACACCTTTATACACATCAAAGGATCCACTCAGGAGAGAAACCACATAAATGCCTGGAATGTGGAAAGAGCTTCAGTGTGAGGGGAAAACTTTATAATCATCAAAGAATTCACACTGGAGAAAACCCACATGAATGCCTGCAGTGTGGAAAGAGCTTCAGTCGGAGGGGAAGCCTTTATATACATCAAAGGATCCACTCAGGAGAGAAACCACATAAATGCCCCGAGTGTGGAAAGACCTTCACTCAGAGGGGAAGCCTTTATGTACATCAAAGGATCCACTCAGGAGAGAAACCACATAAATGCCTGGAGTGTGGAAAGAGCTTCAGTCGGAGGGGAAGCCTTTATGTACATCAAAGGATCCACTCGAGAGAAACCACATAAATGCCTGGAGTGTGGAAATTGCTTCAGTCGGAGGAGCAACCTTTATGTACATCAAAGGATCCATTCAGGGGGAAAAGAGCTTTACTGAAAATAGGGGTCTTCGTAGACATCAAAGAATTCACACAGGAGAGAAACCATATGTCTAGAGTTTGGAAGGTGTGAACACTTACCCTTCATTGCCACCTCATCCTTTGTGTTTCACCATTTTACTGTTCCCTTTATTGCTACTCTGTTTAATGATTTTGCTTTTCTGCGATGTCTAATAGTTGAATTTGAATCTTACACACTTTTCAAAGGGGTACTTAATCTTATGAGTAGAAGTCTATTCAATTCCACAAACCCGTATCACAATTTCTTCTCATTGGTGAGATTTCATTTTGAGATTCAGAAGCTTCTACTGGAATGTTCTGAAGAAACTTAGCAATTTCCATTGTGCCCACGGTTCTTTCCATGGGCCTGGAAATCAGACCCTTCTGGGTTAATTTTCCCCTTGAAATAGGACTCGCTTCTTCTGTACCTTTTGGCACACTCCCTCCTTCCACACAGAGAACAAACCATTCTTATTACTGAATCAGTTAATTATTACTGAATCAATTAATGAGTCAATTTACCCTGGTCTCTCCTTATGCGGGCCATAACCTTTGCCTCCTCTGAAGACCTCTGTGTTGCAGGAATACAGTCCTTGCTGAAGGCCAAGCAACGGGTTTCTTGAACTTGGTTGTGCTTTCTTGTAACTTTAATATTTTTATGATAACCTTGTAATATTCTAGGTGCCTGTAACTTTCTAACTGCAAAACAAGGCACTCTCTCAGGCTGAATAGCAAAGGACTTTTTCATTTGTAAATGCTAAAGTTTCAGCTGGCCGAAATGGTAACTTTTCACAACAGATTTCTGTGGCTCATGATGCTCATGATCCCTTTTCCCATGCGAACGTTCTCCTTTTAATACATTGGTTTTAAATGGTTATGTTATGTTATGGGATATTTAACTTACTGTCCACGTTTCTGATTAACAGGATTTCTTCTGTCCAATCAACTGTTCTTTTGTACTTTTTCTACTGTTTGTGTCCTGTGCTCTTTTCATTAAGAGAAACCTCCTTGTGAGATTAATGTTGCCTTTAAATGATCTTCTAATTTGAACAAGTGTGCCGTGTCACAATCTAGGTGTCTGACCTACCCCAACTTGGACCCTTACGAAGGAAAGACCCTCAACTTCATCAGACTGAAGCAAAAGGTGCCTCTGGTGGAAACCAGTTCTGGGCTTCTGTGGTCTTTGTCACCTGTCATTTCCCAACTTCCTTTTTCCCATCACGTAGAAACATATTTTCCATTTGTCTAAATACAGCCCTGGGAGACACTAGATTGAGATTTGATAAAAAGTTACCCCTACTTTTTTGCTTCAACAGGTGGACTCGACCATTCACCTTGTCCTCTGAAACTTAATAATAGTAATAAAGTTGGAAGGGACCTTGCAGGTCACCTAGTCCAGACAGGAAACCCTATACCATTTCAGACAAATGGCTGTGTAAAGTATTTGAGGGACTCAAACTGGGCAAAGTATTTATGCTGGTGGTTGACTGGAGCAGAACCAGGTGGAAGAATTCTTGGTCTGTTTTGTGTCTGCCATCTGTATTTTTATGAGGGGGCAGTTTCTGGCTCCTTATCTCTCCTTCAGTAAAGGTTTCAGCTGGAACCAGGATTGCCACCGAGATGGCAGCCCAAGGCATCTCGGCTCAGCCCAGGTCAACCAGACACTGATGTACAACCTGGTTGCGTCCATCAAAGTCAGAACCCGCCTTAGATCCACAGGGCAGCCCTGGAACCAGCAACGTTTGTCCCTGGGTGCAGTGGAGTCTGGTGACCCTGCTGACTATCTTGCCCCACAGGCTTACTTCACCCAGGGTGCTGGCCATCTCCTGTGTGCACAGCCTGTTGGCCGGGTGGCTCGCTGGTTCCAGGGCTGCCCCGTGAATCCAAGGCTGAGCTTGTTCTGGCTTTGATGGATGCAACCAGGTTGCAGATCAGCGCCACCCCCCACCAGTACCTCCATGGTCCCCTCGCTGAACTAGCCTTGCAGCCACGAGGCTTCCCTTTCACCAGGACCAGCCCCGCCCACCCACGAGGCATAGCGACGGCCAGTGGCAGCATGGAGACCGGTAGCACTGCCAATTTCTCTGTCCCCTCCTATCACCGAGCATATCTGGGCTGCTGGGCTCCCGAGGGCCGGCAGGTGGCGCCAACAGCTGTCCTTTGCTACCGCCTGATGGCCGGTGGGGTAGTTGCACCAAAGACCTCAGTGGGTCCCTCAATCTTCGTTGGCGCTTCCTGCAGCCCGGGCGTCGTGGGGGCCGGAGCTGGAAGGCCGCCCGGGCGGCGAGGGCAAGTGGAGCTGCCTTCATCGTCCACGACCGCAGTGGAGAAGACCTGTGAATGGAAGTGCTGGAAGGCAACATCTTTGTGCCGGGCGGAAGCACTGCAAGTGCCATCTTTGCAGCAGGCGGAAGCAAAAGTTAACTGAGCTCGCTGTCGCATTGTTTGCAGCTGGCGGAACAGAGCAAGGCTCCTGGTACCCTCTGCAGGCGGTCAGCAGGAAAAGGAAAGGGATGAACTGGGCAATCACCTAGATTAGAACTATGGCCCTTTTTTGACTTGTGGACTTCAAGTCCCAGAATTCCTCAGCCAGCCAAATACTGTCCATGCTGGGTCAGGAATTCTGGCTTCTCTGTTAGGTATGCGGGATACAATCTGTGAAAACTATTTCTAGGGTGGCTTATCATCATGGAGTTGTGGTATGTAGAGATGGAGGTCAAGAATATGAAGGGACGTGCGCAGCAAACTGCCTGTCTTAGTATCTTATTCCCATGTTCTAATGCCTCCTTAAGTATCACCAGCTGCCTGCAATTAGTGCAGGTTCGCATCCCACCAGGCTCAAGGTTGACTCAGCCTTCCATCCTTTTGCTGTGCTTAATTTCCTGTTTGTTAACACTGTATAAATACAATAAACTCTGCGTAGGCAGACAGACATATTTGGGACACCCTGCTTGACTGGTCTTTGAATCCCACATTTTGGCACCCTGAACAGGGACCTATAAATCTTTTAAAACAAAAAGAGATTTGGAATAGGAACCTCCCTCCGGGGGAGCAACTTTCAACGTATTTACCTTCGTCTGGAATAGAACCCAAAGGTACCTTCGTCCTACGGGACCCCTCCGAGGTAAGTATGGGTTGCAATCTATCTCTCCAACAGCAGCAGCAAGTAGAGGAACTTACCTTCCTGCTACCAAAGTCAGGCCTTAAAACACCCGTGGCAGAGTTAAAGAAACTCATAGGAGAGAGAGGGAAACATTGTCCTTGGTATCTGGAGCGCGGGACGCTCCATTTACAGGACTGGGTAAAGATAGGGCATACTTTACATCTTGAACCCCGGGCTCCAGTTGAGATATTACATCTATGGAAAAATTTGGCTCTGATGCTTTGGCAGGACAGCAATTGACCACGACACCTCCACCTAATTATGATCAAATAAAAAATTTTCCTCCAGTGTTGTCTTTAATTGGACCTTCAGCTCCTCATGAAGAGGTTAATTCTTCTGCTTCTTCACAGTCATTGTATACCCCCAAGAGGCAAATTTTAAAGGAACAATTAGCAAAAGTGTGTGTGTGGGGGGAAATGTAGAAGAAATTGCTGACGGGTCTGGTCCCTTTGTTCCAGTTCATGTTGCAGTTCTTTTACCAGCTGCTACTTTACAAATTTCTTACCAAGCATTTGGAAAAGTATCTGTTTCTGGCAAACCTCATCAAGCCTTCTCTAACATCAGGCAGAAGGCTACTGAGCCCTATCCTGATTTTGTTATCAGATTACAGGATATCGGAACAGCCTTTTATCAAACCAATTTATTGGCAGCCGCTTTATCACAAGGCAGCAAGCCCCAAGGAAAGTGTTATAACTGTCTTCTGTCTTAACCTGGCTCTTTGGACTATTTGATTCTTTTGTCGGAGGTGAGGACACCTCCCACTTCACACCTACAAAAGATCCCAGGTTCAATTTTCCTTTTAGTCTTTCCCCACTGTCTTTTGAAGTTGGTGGGATAAATTGTAAGTAACCATAAATGTTCCTCTCCTTTTAATAAAAAGGGGAGGCCTGTTTTGGCCTCAAACTCCAAATTGATGTGTGTTTTGTTTTGTTATATATATCTCTGTACATTTGGAACATTAAGCTTGGACTTGGAATGGTGAGAAAAATGGGGGATGGTTAAAGGGCCCTATAATCACTTCCTGATTTTCTCAATTCTGGCAGGACAAGCCATATGTCTAAATGAATGTTGTTTTACTAGTATCTGTGTATGTATGTCTGTTTATGTTGTTCTGTGTTATTCCAAGACTTGGAAGAGGGTCTAAATCCCCTCTGATAACAATAAACAAAAAGGCCTTATTAACAATAAACAAAGAAACAAAAAGATTTGGAACAAGGAGCTCATTGGCTTGTAAACTGAAATTATAATAAGTGATTGGTTTGCGTGGAGAAAGTATGAAGTGTTTGCATGAGAAGATGCCGGCAGTTGGAAAGGACGCGAATGAGTTAATTTGTTGATGTGTAAATGTTTGTGTGTTAGCCACCTCCGTCCCAGGCTGTGAAAGGAACAGTAAATTGCTGATTTTATTGTTGTGTTTGCATGTGAAGAGTTTTATGGGGGATCTGTGAGTGAAATTCCTTTTAACTTTTCTTTCCCCCCTCCAGTCTCTTTCTCCCCCCCTCCCCGCTGTGTTACTCTAAGAATGAGAGAGAGAGAGAGACACACACACACACACACACACACACGGAGGAGAAAGGGGGGGCTGGTCGTTTTAACTGTTTTTTTCTCTCTGCTTGGAATTCTGGTCTGAGAAAGGGAGGGTGGATGTGAAATTAAAACCCATTCTTGCAGTTTCAGCTTGCAGTTTTGTTTTGTTTTGTTTTTTTCCTGGAAGAAGGAGACAGTACTTATTGGACAATTCTGTGAGATTTAAAAGCCCAAAATCTGATACTCACAACTCAAAGACAAGTCTGGTTAACAAAAACAAAGATTTATTGAAAAGAAATTGAAAATAATAAAGAAAATAAAGAAAGAAAGAAAGCGTTTGCAAACGCGGCCTCTTAGACCCTTCCCAAGTTGGATTGGGTTCAAAGAGCAAGTTTCAAACTAGGCATTTATACTTTCTTTTCTTTAGGTTTACAACAACAACTACAACAATTGCCCAGCTTCTTTGAGAGTTTCCCTGATTATGGTTCCCTGAGGTTCTCGATTTTATGGCCACTCAAAATTTTCAACACCAGTTTGCTTCCCTTCAGGCTGTCCTTTCCCCTCGCGGGTTAAGGAAATGCAACCTTTCAGGTCTGCACCCGCTTTGGACTTACCAGTATTCCCAGAACACAGCCCATCACACTCACAAAGCCATTATCGCAGAAACCTCCCACAATCACTCTCCTGACCACTCAGGTACAATTGCGTGCTTCCCTCCTTCGGGGCAAAAATTTCTTACCTGGGCCAGTGCACTGGGTTACCTGGTCCTGGGCCTCAGTTGTTGACTCTCTTCCTTTTTCCTATTCTTTGGTTTTGTAAACCAGAGTTTGGCTCGGAGCCTGCAATGGGAAGCTAGATCTCAGACAATTCCAGGCAGTTGAAATCAACAGGCGCGCCCCTGGGCTTTCCTGAGAACAGCTCCTCCCTAGAGGCTCTTTCAAGGCCCACGTTGGGCGCCAAGATTGTGAGATTTAAAAGCCCAAAATCTGATACTCACAACTCAAAGACAAGTCTGGTTAACAAAAACAAAGATTTATTGAAAAGAAATTGAAAATAATAAAGAAAATAAAGAAAGAAAGAAAGTGTTTGCAAACGCGGCCTCTTAGACCCTTCCCAAGTTGGATTGGGTTCAAAGAGCGCGCTGAGCAAGTTTCAAACTAGGCATTTATACTTTCTTTTCTCAATACGTGACTCCCTAAGAAACTTAAGTTAGTCTTTGAAGTCATTTACATTTCTAAAAGATCTTCTTTGAACTTTTACATCCAAAAGACTTATTGTAACAACTTCCTTACATCAGTCACTACACTATCTTGTTTTACTCACCACCTTGAGGTGTTCCTATCATTTTAACATTTCAAAAGAACTTTGTTGATTGCCATGTGTGAATTCTCTAAGCAGGAAATAGATAGCCCCACATCTTAGTGTTACATTTTATACAATTTATAAAAGAATAACCTTTATTTATTTTCCTTTAATTCTTTTTGAAATCTTTTGAGTTTTAAAAGAAATTACTCTGCATTGTTTTGTTTAGATTTGTAAGTTTTAACCTACTTGACAGAAGTTTTTTTCCATCTGGAATCTGGAATCTGATTTTCAATTTTATTTTCAGAATAAGCTATCTCTTCAGTGTGCTTTAACTGACTATGTGGGCTGTATTACATATCATTTATATAAATATAACTAAATAAATAAATTTGCCTAAAGAACCTAGGCTTGCGTGTTTAATGACTTAAATAATAATAATAATAATAATAATAATAATAATAATAATAATAATAATAATAATACGTTGGAAGGGACCTTGGAGGTCATCTAGTCCAACCCCCTGCTAAGGCAGGAAACCCTATACCATTTCAGACAAATGGCTGTCCAGTCTCTTCTTAAAAACTTCCAATGTTGGAGCATTCACCACTTCTGGAGGCAGGTTGTTCCACTGGTTAGTTGTTCTAACTGTCAGGAAGTTTCTCCTTAGTTCTAGGTTGCTTCTCTCCTTGACTAGTTTCCATCCATCGCTTCTCGTCCTGCCTTCAGGCGCTTTGGAGAATAGCTTGGCTCCCTCTTCTTTGTGGCAGCCCCTGAGATATTGGAACACTGCTATCATGTCACCCCTCACCCTTCTCTTCATTAAACTACACATACCCAATTCCAGCAACTGTTCCCTATATGTTTTAGCCTCCAGTCCCCCAATCATCTTTGTTGCTCTTCTCTGTACTCTTTCTAGAGTCTCGACATCTTTTTTACATTGTGGTGACCAAAACTGGATGTAGTATTCCAGGTGTGGCCTTACCAAGGCATTGTAAAGTGGTATTAGTACTTCACGTGATCTTTTGCCTTCTCCGCTTTTGCAAGCTCCAACTGTTTTTTTCCCCCCAGACCGAGGGAGAATGAGAGGAGCGATTGCTTACAATGATGATACAAGGAAAGTGTCCTATACTGCAATACAATCATCTCCGCAATGCTCAGAATTGTCTGCTGTTATTTTAGCTTTTCATACTTTTTCTCAACAGCCTTTTAACTTAATCTCTGACTCTTATTACATATTTGATTCCTGTCTGTACTGCTTCTGCAGTAATTCAAAACTTTACTGGCTTGAGTAACTTTCTATTGTATAAAAACTTTAACTATGGGACTATATCTAGTTGGGGGTTGACTGCATATGATACCCCCTGATGTAATTGCTTTGCACACCCCAATAGTAGCAATCCCTGAAAATATAACATGTGCTAAAATAGTTAATTGTACATTTTCAAGTAAAAAACCTCACTGTTTTCGTATTAGTTCACCTGTTTAAATTGTACAGCTTTTGAGGAAACTTTAATTTTGTTCATGTTTGACTCTCGCAAGGATGGTTTTTTACATGTAGTCAAGAAACTTTTAATTACATTCCTGCTAATATTAGTGAAACAGAGTGTTGTTCTTTTTATTTTATTGAAAGTTTTATAAAAGTTACAATATAAACCCCAAAACCCAGCCCACCCCACCCTCCTAACCCTCCCCCTCCCTCACTTCCCAGAGTTGAATACAGGGTTACAAATAAAATAAGCATAATCTAACTGGCCTGCAGGTGGTGCTGGTTGTGCAGGCTGTGCCATCCGGACATAGCCAGCAGGGGGCACCAGTGGCGCCTGTGCCAGGGCTTGCGGCAGTTGCATTGAAGCTGCCGGTAGTATTGGTGCTGGCTGTGACTGTCTTTGAGCTGCTATTCCACCCTGGCCAGCAGAAGGCGCTGGGGCTGGGGCTGGTGCATTAAGTTGGCCTGCAGTTAGCACTAGCCTTTGTATTTGAGAAACTAGTGGAGGCTTCTGGATGAGAAGTTAACAGAACTAAGGGCAGACATCTTATCTGCATTTCAAGGCATGGCTATATGTATTGAGCGCTTGGACGAGAGAGTGGAAGATCTCAGCCAAAATAATATTAGATTAGATACAAAAATGACAGAGACTGAAAATATGGTGGAGAAAATTGATAGTGATTTGACCTTGGTACAGTATCATGAGATGGAGTTTGCTGTGAGAATTAGAGGCTTAAAAGAGGATCTTAAAGAAAATTTGAAGTAAATAGTTTCTGAGGCTTTGGAAGGGGTGCTGGGGCGACCAGCAGATGCAATTATGGAAGATATAGATAAAATTTCCCGTGTTAATTCGTGGATTGCAAGACAAAGGAAACTACCCAGAGATGTGGTGGTCTACTTTACAAAGAGAGCAATTAGAAATGAGGTTATTCAAGCCTCCTACAATACTAAATTTGCAATTGCTGAGCAAGAAGTCTTGATTTTAAAAGAGATCCCTCCAAGAATCCTAAGGAGAAGGAAGGAATTTGCCTTTTTGGCACAAGAATTAAGACGACATGATATTAAGTTCAGATGGGAGATACCAGTGGGTATGGTGGTGATGTATGAAGGTATGAGACATCGTCTTACTACAGTGTTGCAGGCACGTGATTTTTATAGTAATGTTTTAATTATGGGAAAGTTTCTGGATTTAAGGTTAACATACAAAAAACTTTTTGAAAAAACTAAAATGTTGTCTAAGAATATAACAGTATCATAAAAGGCTGTTTTAGAAGAGTTAATGGGATTTGAAATTGTTAAAAGGCATAAATATTTGGGGATATATTTGTCACTCTGAAATGTAAAGTTATATGAAAATAATTATGAAACGTTATGGGGAAAAGTTTAAAAAGAATTGGATAGTTGGAAAAAACTACAATTATCTTTATTGGGAAGAATTGCAGTAGTGAAAATGAATGTCTTGCTGAAATTTTTATTTTTATGTCAAATGATACCTATTCTTAAAAAGGATTCAAATTTGGAGGAATGGCAAAAGGGTATTAATAAATTTGTTTGGGTAGGGAAAAGGCCACGAGTTAAATTTAAGATTATGCAGGATATGTGTGAGAGAGGTGGTCTTAAAACGCTTAATTTTAAATTATATTATGAAGCTGCTGCCTTGTTAGTGATAAGTGATTGGATTAATTTAACATAAATGAGATTATTAAATTTTGAAGGTCATGATTTGTTATTTGCTTGGTATGCATATTTATTGTATGATAAGAAGGTGGATAATGTATTTAAGGTACATATTTTAAGACATGCTCTGTTGCGAGTTTGGGAAAAGTATAGACATAAGTTAAATTGTAAGATACCTATATGGGCAATATCGAAACACGCAATAGAAAATATAAGTGTTGGGGTTAAATATGATGTGATTATATATATAATATTTTAAGAGAAGAAAAGATTGTAAGATCTCAGCGTACTTGAAAGGCCGTTCGCAACAGAGATATAATGGATGGACAAAATGGATTGATTATATTCTAAATATGGGACTAAAAAGTTTCATCTAGCATTTGAATAAGTACTGATGTGATATTTATACTGCTTGTAGTTATTTTATAAGAGTTAAAGTGTGATAGATTTAATAGTTTATTGTTGTTTGCATAAGGTTGATTATGATTGTTTGTATTTTTATACCCTGTATTTAGCTCTGGGAAGTCGGGGAGGGGGAGGGGGAGGGAAGGAAGGGGTTGGGGAGGGTTGGGGAGTGGGGAGGGGGTTGGGAGGGGTTGTGTTTTGTTAAAAATAAAATGTATTGTAAAACTTTTTAATAAAAAAAGAGAAACTAGTGGAGGCCACACTTGGGCTGAAGGCTGCTGTGCTCCATCTGAGACAGGAACCTGGATAGTAGCAGTATTAATAGGCATTCTAGCTGACGCTCCCAATGAATGAGGAGGTGTGGCAGCTTGGAGCGATGCCTGATGAAGAGACATCTGTGAAAATGCATTCGGCATTCTTTGAAATGCATCTTGTAAAACAGGCTCACCAGCAGATGGTGCTATAACATTAGATTCAGGCACCATTGTATCCTCGCATGTCATTTGACACAGCAGGCAGTCAGGCTCCCATTTGTCTGACATAACACTCAATGGGTGTGCCTTTGTCTTTGAGGAAGAAGGCAAAAAGGCTGACCCTTGTGGGTGTGGCAATGCTTGTGAAGAGGGAGGCAATATGGCTTCTTCTGAAAACTGAATGCCAGCAGAGGCTCTCCCTTGCTTTTTATACCATGCTGCACACAACTTTGCGTTTTGCAGCTCTCTCTCAAAAACTTCAATTTGTTCATAATAACTTTGCAAAGACTTCTCCTGCACAGTTTGCTCAGAACTTGGAGGATAATCCATCACTTCCTTCCCTAGTGAAGCCTTAGGTCTAGCACCAAATCTCTCATAATCAGCCTGATCCCCATGAGCCTAGGTTACTACTGGGGCATCAGCTTGAGAGTCTGCAAAAACAGAAAACGGTGAAACTGACCTTGGCTCAGAGGCTGCTTCTCCAAGACGTGTAGCCGATGCCAACGGAATCTGTAAACATGAAGGGAGATGTCTCTGTGAAACGGCTGCCTCCTTCTCAGCAGACTGATAACCGGCCTTCTTCCTTCTCTTTTTCTTCGGCATATTAGCAGCAATTAATCACAGCCTCCTCAGTGCCGGACTAACTGCCTGGCTAATTGCCTATCAATAAATCTTGAAAATAAAAACAAACCATCCTCTGGTACCAAAATGTGGCGGAACAATTAACATTCCGACCAGAGGAGGATGGACCGTGGTTCATTTTCATGATGAATAAAAATCCGAGGCATATTCCATGGTAAAACTTTTAATGAGAAAACAAAAGACCTAAACTGACTACATTCTCTCAGAAGAAGTAACTGTAGTAACTGTGAGAAACTTCTTTAAGGCACGCACACAAAACAGTCTAAAACCAAAACATAGCTGGACATGTGAGAATCACTATGGCTACATGATAAGAGAGTAACACAGGTGCAGAGAGCAGGGGAAAATGTACAGATGGAAATGAGCGAAGCTGGCAAAGTTAAAAACCACGCAGTGACACTAACTAACATTAACCAACTATGTAAGTAACCAAGTTACCAATGTGCTTTAACTCCCTTTAAACCAAAAATACAAACCAAATTAGAATATACATACAGTAACATAAACAAATAACATCCTTATTATTGAACTAATCAAAAATTTCACTATAATAAACTACTAATAAAAATAACAATTTAAAATCTATTCATAAGCTAAATGAAACTTTTTAGTCCCATATTTATTCTGAATATAATCTATCCATCTTCTCCAAATCGAAATGTATCTTTCTGGTGAATGATCCTTCAAGTAAGCAGAAATCTTAGCCATTTCTGCTAAATTTGACACTTTAAGCGTCCATTCTTCAATAGTGGGCAAACTATCCTTCTTCCAATATTGCCCTATCAATAACCTTGCAGCTGTTATCAAGTTCAACATCAAATTAGTTTCTTTAGTATCACAATCTACAATAATACCCAATAAGAACAATTGTGGAGAAAATTTTATCTTTCTCTTTAAAATCTTTTGAACATTCCACCAAATTTTGATCCAAAAAGCTTTCACATTTCTACAAGTCCACCATATATGATAATAGGTAGTGTCCAAACTACCACATCTCCAACATTTGCGCTGTAAATTAGGATACATGCAAGACAATTTTTTGGGATCCAAATGCCATCTATAAAACATTTTATAAAAGTTTTCTCTTAAATTCTGAGCCTGGGTAAATTTTACATTTCTAACCCAAATTACCTCCCATGTATCCAATAAGATTGGTTCTTGAATATTTTGAGCCCACTTCACCATACAATCTTTAACTAATTCCATTTCAGAATCCAATTCTACTAAAACATTGTATACTCTATTGGTGCTATTCTCCAAAGCACCTGAAAGCAGGACAAGAAGCAACGGATGGAAACTAGTCAAGGAGAGAAGCAACCTAAAACTAAGGAGAAACTTCCTGACAGTTAGAACAACTAACCAGTGGAACAACCTGCCTCCAGAAGTGGTGAATGCTCCAACACTGGAAGTTTTTAAGAAGAGACTGGACAGCCATGTTAAGGTATAAATCATCTTAGTAGAGGGCGAAGGACCGTGCTTCAGAGAATGCATGATGTGCATGAAGGAAGGAAATAAAACACGACGCATAATCTTACTAAATACCTTTTAATTACAAAAATATAAAAAACTAAAATATAAAAACTAAGTATATATTATAAAGAGAGCTAGCTGACTACATCCTAACGTAACAGACAGTAACAGCAAAGTGAAAGACAATAAAGAAAACACTGTGAGAACTTTTTTCTAGACATGCGCACTAAACAGACTGAAACCATAACATAACTAGTCATATGGGATTCACTATGGTTACCAGATAAGTTATCACAACAGGTGCAGAGAGCAGGGGAAATGTACAGTTAGAAATGAACTTTCAGACGAACAAAAAAAAACGTGCAGTGACAAGCCATTTGTCTGAAATGGTTTAGGGTTTCCTGCCTTAGCAGGGGGTTGGACTAGATGACCTCCAAGGTCCCTTCCAACTTATTATTATTATTATTATTATTATTATTATTATTATTATTATTATTATTATTATTATTATTATTACTCTCTTTATATGTGCTCTATTTTGGTCTTTAATTTGTTTTACCAAATTTTCATCAGTTAATGTAATCCCAGTTTTCTGATCTTTCATCCACCTCGTTTGCAATTGAGTATATTGAAACCAAGACTGTATGATATTTTCTTGTTTTAACTCATCTAATGACTTCAATTGCCAACCATTCCCTATCAATCTAAGTAATTCCTTATATGAAGTTGTGTCCAAGCTCACGCCCATAGATACCCCTTCTATCGCATGTCCAGGAATCCCCCAAATTGGTATTTTATAATTTAACATAATAATATTTTTTTCCAGACACGCAATAAAGCACTTCTTAAGACATGAGATTTGAAAGCCTTATCAACTTTTTTATCATAAATTAAATACGCATGCCACCCATATAATCCCTCCAGATAAAGTATTCTTTTATTAGTTAAATTAAGCCAATCACTAACCACTGTTAGAACCACCGCATCATAATATAATTTCAAGTTAGGCACCTTGAGTCCTCCTCTTTCCCGTGCATCTTGCAATATCTTAAGTTTAACTCTTGGTTTTTTCCCCGCCCAAATGAATTTATTAATACCCTTCTGCCATTCATCCAAATTAGCATCCTTTTTCAATGTAGGTATCATTTGAAACAAAGAAACTTTGGTAAAACATTCATTTTAACAGCTGCAATTTTTCCCAACAAAGATAATTGTAGTTTTTTCCAATTATTTAAGTCTTTTTGTACTTTTAGCCATAATGTCTCATAATTATTCTTATATAATTTCACATTAGAAGCTGTAATATATACTCCCAAATATTTAACCTTTTGACTATTTCATAACCTGTTAATTTTACTAACATTTCCTTTTCACTCATAGTCATGTTTTTAGATAATATCTTAGTCTTATTATTATTTACCTTAAAGCCAGAAACTTTCCCATATTGAGTTATAATTTCCATCAAATCTATCACCGATTGAGTCGGTTGAGATAATGTCACCACCAAGTCATCCGCAAAAGCTCTTAATCTATAATCATTCTGTTTTATTTTAATTCCCTTTATTGTAGTTGATTCACGAATTTTAATCAATAGAATTTCCAAACAACAACGGTGAAAGGGGGCATCCCTGTCTTGTGCCTTTTTCAATTTTAAATGCCTCTGTTAACCCCCCCATTGATTATAATTTGTGCTGATTGCTGTTGATATATAGCCTTGATGGAATGTAAAAATTCATCCCCAAAATTCATTTTATCAACAAGTTTCAGTAAAAATTGCCAATTCAATTGATCAAAGGCTTTTTCAGTATCCAAAAATATCAATGCCGCTGGGACTTGGTTGTTCTTATCCAAATACTCAATTAAATTAACAATTTGTCTTACATTATATTTCATGTATCTTCCAGTTATAAATCCAGACTGATCACAGTGAATCACTTGTTTCAAAACTTGCATTAATCTATTTGCCAATATTTTTGCAAAAATCTTATAATCTGTATTCAAAAGCGATATAGGTCTATAATTCTTCGGCTGGGTAAGGTCCTGATCCAGTCTGAATATTATTAAACAGGTCCTTTAATGGTTCTATCATCTTTGCAAACAATATTTTATAATAAATTGCTGATAATCCATCTGAACCCGGAGCTTTACCCACTTTTAATTGCTTAATTGCTAAAATAATGTCCTCTGAAGTAATTGAACCGTTCATTACCTTCTGTTGGTCATTAGAAAGTCTAGGAAAATGTGCTCCCTGCAAATACTTATCTATATCTGAAGCTTGTATACTTTCACTAGCATATAACTTTGTATAATAATCTAAAAAACTCTTTTTAATCAACTTTTGTTGATATACCTCTTTACCTTTATATTCTATGTTCTCTATAATACGTGATTTCTGTTTCTTCCTTAATTGATAAGCCAACCACCTACCAGGCTTATTTGCATTACAAAACGTATTATGTTTGGCATAACGCAAATTAGTTGTGACCTGATCTGCTATTAACATATTAAATTGCTCTTTCAGCAAATTTATAAAGACCCTTAGTCTCTTATCTGATGGGTTCAAAATAAAAGCTTTCTCCTTCAATTTAATCTCTTCTTCAAGCTCTTTACGTTTTTGCAACTGCTTACGCCTATATCCATTATTCATGTGAATAAGACCCCTCTCATATAAGCTTTACTAGCATCCCAAACCATTTCCATAGATGTACCTTGATACATATTCAAAGCAAAAAATTCTTTCAAATGTTCTCTACATTTCTGCAAGAGTGATTCATATCTAAATAAATTTTCATTCAATCTCCAAGATCTTCTCTCCCCATTTTCAACGAATAACTCCAACCATACAGGACTATGATCCGACAACGTTCTAGGAAAAATCTTGACATTCTTGACCCTAGAAAGAAAATCAGTAGTAGTTAAAAAAAAGTCAATTCTGGAAAACGATTGATGTCTATCCAAAAAAAGGTAAAATCTCTTTCTTCCATATTTCACTTCAGCCAAATATCTCTTAATTCCAAGTCCTCTCTCAAGTCAAAAAAAGCTTTAGGCAATTTAGAATGATTGGGAGAATTTTTAAAAGATCCCTTCTTGTCTGCTTGAATCCAAAACACCATTCCAATCACCCATCATAATAACAGATTTGTAATCCAGCTGAATAAGTTTATGTTGTATAAGTATATAAAACTTTTGTTGCTGTTGATTAGGATCATATAATCCAATAATAAGAACTTTCTTGCCTTGTAACACTAATTCGATGATAACATATCTTCCTTGTATATCTGATTCAATTAATCTAGCCGATAGATCTTTTCTTAAGTAAATAACCACTCCACCTTTTTTATCTGGGGCAGAAGCTATAAAATGTGACCCCAGCTGAGAGTTAATCAAATACTTTTGATCTTTTGCAGCAATATGAGTTTCTTGTAGACAATGTCATTTTTATGTTGTTTCAGGTAATTTATTTATTTTTTATTTATTTTAATCCCATTTATATCCCGCCCTTCCCCAAAGACTCAGGGCGGCTTACAATCTAAGCACAAATCAAATGTGCTTAGCAATAGTCTTCATTCTATGTATATGCCTGCTTATTAGGGCTTTCGGGGGGGGCCCAAGCGGCATTATTACAAAGTCAGCTTATTGCCCCCAACAATCTGGGTCCTCATTTTACCTACCTCAGAAGGATGGAAGGCTGAGTCAACCTTGAGCCTGGTGGGATGCGAACCTGCACTAATTGCAGGCAGCTGGTGTTACTTAAGGAGGCATTAGCCCACTGCTCCACCAAGACCTAATGAAATTCTTTCTTTTTTGTGGTGAGTTTAAGCCATTAACATTCCATGTCAAAAACCTATACTGTATAAATACAATAAACTCTGCGTAGGCAGACAGACATATTTGGGACACCCTGCTTGACTGGTCTTTGAATCCCACAGTGGTAGTGAAATGCTCGGGATGCAACAACAATCATATGTTTGCTGATAACTTGGACTGTTCTTCACGGTTTGCTACTGTACTTCAGCTAGAATTAGTTCCTGGGAACAGTTCAGAGCCGATAGGTTATTAGTGAAGGCAAATTCAAATTTAGAATAGAAGTGGAAGGGGTCTTGGAGGTCTTGTTAGGACCCACCCCAATCGACATCTTAGGAAAGAAAGAACTCTTGAAACAGGAATTATCCAAAAGGAGCTTTTACTAAAACATGATTGGTAATGGAATACTAGACAGGATCTGAAACTGTGTTACAGATTGGTACTTTAAAAGAGTCCCCGAGTCAAACCCCTCCCCTCAAACCATCTGGTCAGTCCCAGATCAATGAAAACTCAGGTGTCAAACCCTTCCATGGGAAAGAGGTACCTTTACGACAATTTTTGTTGTTGTTAGCTGCGAAGTCGTGTCCGACCCATCGCGACCCTATGGACAACATTCCTCCAGGCCTTCCTGTCCTCTACCATCTTCTGGAGTCCATTTAAGCTCACGCCTACTGCTTCAGTGACTCCATCCAGCCACCTCATTCTCTGTCGTCCCCTTCTTCTATTGCCCTCAATCTTTCCCAGCATTAGGCTCTTCTCCAGTGAGTCCTTCATTCTCATTAGGTGGCCAAAGTATTTGAGTTTTAGCTTCAGGATCTGGCCTTCTAAAGAGCAGTCAGGGTTGATCTCCTCTAGGACCGACCGGTTTGATCGCCTTGCAGTCCAAGGGACTTGCAGGAGTCTTTTCCAGCACCATAGCTCAAAGGCTTCAATTCTTTGGCGCTCGGCCTTTCTTATGGTCCAACTTTCACTGCCATACATTGCAACTGGGAAGACCATAGCCTTGACTATACGCACTTTTGTTGACAGGGTGATGTCTCTGCTTTTTAGTGTGTTGTCTAGATTTGCCATGGCTTTCCTCCCCAGGAGAAAGCATCTTTTAATTTCTTGGCTACAGTCCCCATCTGCAGTGATCTTGGAGCCCAGGAAAATAAAATCTGTCACTACCTCCATTTCTTCCCCATCTATTTGCCAGAAATTGAGAGGGCCGGATGCCATGATCTTGGTTTTCTTAACGTTTAGTTTCAACCCAAGTTTTGCACTCTCCTTCTTCACTCGCAACAAGAGGCTCTTTAGTTCCTCTTCACTTTCTGCCATTAGAGTGATATCATCTGCATATCTTAAGTTGTTAATGTTTCTTCCAGCAATCTTAATTCCAGTGTTTGATTCATCTAGCCCTGCCTTTCTCATGATGTGCTCCGCTTATAAGTTAAATAGGCAAGGTGACAGTATACAACCTTGCCTGACTCCTTTCCCAATTTTGAACCAATCAGTGGTTCCGTGTCCAGTTCTCACTGTTGCTTCTTGACCCGCATATAGGTTTCTCAAGAGACAAATAAGATGGTCTGGTACTCCCATCTC
Source organism: Vipera ursinii (assembly GCF_947247035.1). Taxonomy (NCBI): domain Eukaryota; kingdom Metazoa; phylum Chordata; class Lepidosauria; order Squamata; family Viperidae; genus Vipera; species Vipera ursinii. The sequence goes on along the minus strand of NC_139529.1, from coordinate 2,489,932 downwards.
TTTAAGAACTTGCCACACTTTGTTATGATCCACACAATCAAAGGCTTTAGCATAGTCAATGAAGCAGAAGTAGATGTTTTTCTGGAACTCCCTAGCTTTCTCCATGATCCAGCGTATGTTGGCAATTTGATCTCTAGTTCCTCTGCCTCTTCGAAATCCTGCCTGTACTTCTGGTAGTTCTCGATCCACATACTGCTGAAGTCTAGCTTGTAGGATTTTAAGCATGACTTTACTAGAATGAGAAATGAGTGCAATGGTGCGATAGTTTGAACATTCTTTGGCACTGCCTTTCTTTGGAATTGGAATGTAAACTGATCTTTTCCAATCCTGTGGCCACTGTTGAGTTTTCCAAATTTGCTGGCAAATTGAGTGTAGCACTTTTACTGCACTGTCTTTTAAGATTTTGAATAGCTCAGCTGGAATACTGTCACCTCCACTAGCTTTGTTGTTGCTCAGCTTTTCTAAGGCCCACTTCACCTCACATTCACCTCACAAGGAGAAAGGGCGGGAGGAAGATTATAAAGAGAGGATGGGTCTGAGAGAAGTCCTGCCTTAGCACTTAACCACAAGCAGCCACGCTGCCTTTTTGTCAATCCCTTGTCCCCTCCTCCTGACCTCTCCTGGTGGTCTCCCATCCAATTGCCAAGGACAGCGAGCCAATCAGCAGCAACCATAAGGAGGAGGTAAGCGCAGCCGGGTGCCCCCCGAGCAGCTGGCATCACTGGGGGTCCTCTGCATGGCCTGAGAACGACAGCCAGGCTCTTCTGCTGGACATGGCTTTAGTGCTCGCCCTGGTCTTGCCTTCCACACCTGGAGACAATGGATCCCCCCCAACCTGGGCCCTCACAGGCGCCCCCCCAAACCGAACAATGTTGAGATGACCACCCCCAACCCAGCCCCCCAAGGTCAACCACAGTGCTAATGCAGCCCTCAATGAAATTGAGTTTGATACCCTTGCTCTAGAGCATGTTGGGCAGAGTACCTGGACAGGTGGTTGTGAGGCTTTAATCTGGGGAGACCCAGCGCCCCACTTCCTTGGCAGGAAGGCAGGCTAGGAGTGGCCCTTCAAAGAAAACTTGGGGCTGAGCATCTCAGGGAGGGCCAGCAGATGGCGCAAAGTCTGGTCCTTTGCTGCCCTCTGATGGCTGTTAGCAGAGCTGCTACTCTGATCTAATTCCATCTCAAGAACCCAGGCAGCTTTGGCAGCCCCCACAGTAAGGATGGCAGTTGGGTCTTCAAAGTGCTCCCATGACCTCTCTGGTGGTTCCTCAGCAGGTGCAAGGGCCCTTGGACCATGGGGGCCGAAAAGCAGTGGCTGGTGCGGAGGGAAATTGCTCCATAGTCCCCAACTGTGGCTTCCTGGCCAAGAGTAGCTTTGTTTGCCTAAGGTCACTTGCATCAGCTATATTATATGCCTAGGCAGAAAATAAGTTTTCAGTGCCAGAGAAATGCTGTTCTCCAATTTCCGCTGCCTTCTATCAAGTGCCAGGAACATTGGTGGTGTGTTCCTGGCCCCCTGAGGTTTTTTTCTTTTTTCATATAGACAAATCCAAGATTGCTCCACCACCACCACCCCGCTGGATACCCCAGGAAAAGTTCCTTCTTTACCAGTGGATATGTCTCTGACGGTCTCCATACTCATCGCCTGGAATAGGCTGTGCACCCGATCTCGCCTCGTGAAGATGACGATCCATTCGTGAGTATGGGGAACAAATTTTCTAAGCAACAGACTGCGCATCTGAAAGAGCTTGAGGAAATAGTCAGAACGTCTAATATTTTACTTAAAAGTAGTGACAAACAATTACCAGCAGTTTCAAAAAAGGATTTGAACAGCCTGGCGAGTCTTAATGGAAAGTTTGTTGATTCAAGTAAAGGGAAAGAAGCCTTTTCAGTTTCTCCGGCTCCCCCTCCTTATGAGGAACTTGTTCATCTGGGAGAAACCATGCAGGGCACCTCAGCTGCGGCTCCCAGTGCCCCTCAGGCTCAGCCAGAATCTGTTAAATCATAACCAAAAGAAGGACTCGGCTGCTTTTCGACAAGCTGCACAGACAGGACAATTGAACATGGAAGATTTGTCATCAGGCGCCTGGGGCGGAACCACCTGGTCGGTTCCGCCTCCTGACATTGGGGGGTGACGTGACGGAGGCCCAACCGCAGGAGGTAGTGGTCTGTCCATGAAAGGGGTTGTGATGTTGGAGTAACCCCACCCAGTCCATTTAGCCACTGCCCAGAGACAAAAATTAGATCCGGCATGTTTCCTCCCTCGTGAGTTGGGTCCTGAGTAATTTGAGTCAGGTCCATGGCCGTCATGGAGGCCATGAACTCTCGGGCCACTTCTGATGCACTGCCCAGGGAAGGTAGATTAAAGTCTCCCAGTACCATAAGCTTTGGAAATTCGACCGCCAATCCTGAGGTAGCTTGGGTAGAACCGTTGCTGTGCAACTTGGAGAGAGGTATACCAGAAGTAGGCCCAACTGACCACCAGGACCCCATCTTAAGAGGAGGGATTCACATCCGTCTATCTGAGGGGCAGTGGCCTCCCGCGGATGGAGGGTCTCTCTGATAACGACCGCCACGCCACCTCCCCTACCCTAAGCTCGAGGTTGATGTAGCACACGGAAACCTGGAGGGGATAAATCAGTCAGAGGGACCCCTCCCTCTGGGCCCAGCCAGGTTTCCGTGATGCATGCCAGGTCTCCGTCTTCCTCCTCGATCAAGTCATGGATGAGGGGAGCTTTATTCACAACAGACCTGGCATTAAAATAGATCAGCCTGAGCTCAGGAGTCAGTCATCCCTCTCACCAATGAGAAGAAATTGTGATACGGGTTTGTGGAATTGAATAGACTTCTACTCATAAGATTACGTACCCCTTTGAAAAGTGTGTAAGATTCAAATTCAACTATTAGACATCGCAGAATAGCAAAATCATTAAACAGAGTAGCAATAAAGGGAACAGTAAAATGGTGAAACACAAAGGATGAGGTGGCAATGAAGGGTAAGTGTTCACACCTTCCAAACTCTAAACATATGGTTTCTCTCCTGTGTGAATTCTTTGATGTCTACGAAGACCCCTATTTTCAGTAAAGCTCTTTTCCCCCTGAATGGATCCTTTGATGTACATAAAGGTTGCTCCTCAGACTGAAGCAATTTCCACACTCCAGGCATTTATGTGGTTTCTCTCCTGAGTGGATCCTTTGATGTCTATAAAGGCTTCCCCTCTGACTGAAGCTCTTTCCACACTCCAGGCATTTATGTGGTTTCTCTCCTGAGTGGATCGTTTGATGTAAATAAAGGCTTTCCTTCTGAGTGAAGGTCTCTCCACACTCCAGGCATTTGTATTGTTTCTCTCCAGTGTGGATCCTTTGATGTACATAAAGGCTTCTCCTCTGACTGAAGCTCTTTCCACATTCCAGGCATTTATGTGGTTTCTCTCCTGAGTGGATCCTTTGATGTACATAAAGGTGTCCCCTCTGACTGAAGCTCTTTCCACACTCCAGGCATTTATGTGGTTTCTCTCCTGAGTGGATCCTTTGATGTGTATAAAGTTTTCCCCTCTGACTGAAGCTCTTTCCACACTCCAGGCATTTAAATGGTTTCTCTCCTGAGTGGATCCTTTGATGTCCACAAAGGCTTCCCCTCTGACTGAAGCTCTTTCCACACTCCAGGCATTTATGTGGTTTCTCTCCTGAGTGGATCCTTTGATGTGTATAAAGGTTTCCCCTCTGACTGAAGCTCTTTCCACACTCAGAACATTTAAATGGTTTTTCTCCTGTGTGAATCCTTTGATGTCTATGGAGATGTCCCGTCCGAGTGAAGCTCTTTCCACACTCCGGGCATTCATACGGTCTCACTCCAGTATGGATTCTTAGATGCTTGTTAAGATCTCCATTTCTTTTGAAGGATTTTCCACATTCCGGGCACTGATATTTCTCTCTTCCCTCCTGGATTCTGTGGCGTTTCGCGCGTCTCCCGCCTCTTCTGAGGGACCCTCCGCCCTCCAGGCCCCTCTCGGGGTCTCCGCCCGTTTCCTGCTCCACGCTTCGTCCTCCAAGCGGCCTCCTTTCCCGGAGTCCCCTTCGGCTCATCCCTTCCGGGCCTTCCCCGCTGTCTCCTTCCGGGGCTGCTCCGCGGGGCCTCCTTCCTTCCTTCCTCCGCCGGGCTCGCCCGAAGTCCTGCAGGGGCGAAGGGGGAGAGGCGGGTCAAGGCTTCGTCCCTTCCCCGGAGGGGAGTCCCAGCCCCGTCCGGGAGGGAAAACCGAAGCCTCGGCCTCTCAGTGAGACTTTCCGGGCAGGCCTCCCTCCTAGCGCCCCTCCCGCCAGACCAGACCACGGGCTCCCCCCTCCCCCCTTTCTCCGCCAGAGAAGAGCTCGGACTGCGACTCCCGGCATCCCTTGCGCCCTACCTGGCTCCGAGCCAGTCCGCGGCCGAGTCAATTAAGCGCCTCAGTTTGGTTCGTTCCCAGAAGTGGAGGCGGGACTTCTCTGCGCGCCCTTTTCCTGGTTGCTCTTCCTCTTTCGCTTGAAGGGACCGCCCCTACGAGTCCTCTTGCCAATAGCCGCCCTCGCCAGAGCGACCAATCGGCGTCCTCCTTGCATCCATCAGCTACATGGCGCCTGCGTAGTAGCGAAGTCTGTCTTCGTCTGGGGTCCCGTCTTCTCGCCCCCCCTCCCGGGCTGCGTCTCTCCCCAGGCAGGGCGGGGGGGAGTTGGGGGGCGCTTCCTCCCTTCTTCCTCCGGGGGGGCTCCGGCCAGGCCCCCCCGCGGCCCCCAGGCAGCCCCCCTCCCGCGCGGGGGTGGGAGCAGATGGGGAGAAGGGCGGGGGAGGCGGGAGAGCAGCCTTCCCGTATCTGGGGGGCGCCCCGAGGAGGAGGGAGCCGGGCTCGTCCCCGAAGCCCCCCGAAGGCGGGAGAAGCAGCGACGGAGGGAAAGCGAGCGGGGAGGAGGGAGGAATTTCCTGACAGGGAGAAGAATTAAGCAGTGGAACTACCTGCCACCAGAAGCTGTCAATGCTCCAACACTGGAAGGTTTTAAGAAGAGACTGGACAGCCATTTGTCTGAAATGGTGTAGGGTCTCCTTCCTGAGCAGGGGGCTGGACTAGAAGACCTCCAGGGTACCTACCAGCTCTCATCATCATCATCATCTTTATTTATTTATTGATTCATTTACATTAATTCTGTGATTCTGATCCTGATCTCATGGACGAATCTGCCTGTTTCGGTCTTTTGGCTCTCCAGAGCTTCTGCCCCTCCCTTCACTCGCTCTGCATTCACACTGGAACCTCTTCGTGCATAGGGGGGGGAAGGGGGATATGCAATTATTGTTTGACTTTAAATATTTGTATTCATCTCATGCTTTTCCCAAATGTTTTTCTTGGGTTTTTTTCTCACATCTTCTGCCCTGCCAAAGAGAAAGGAGGAAAGTGGGGAGAACAGATGGTACCATAAACTGGCCTTGAGAACCACCTTTCCCATTGAAGTCCCAACTAACCCTAATCAAGATTACTTCCCAGGACAGTCAATGATGTCCAGGGCCAGGCTGAGAGTCCCCGGCTGGAGAAGGTTCCCAGTGGACACCCTTCGGGCGAGTCCCTGCAATAAGCCTCAATGGCAACATATGAGAGAAACCAAGAGCAACTTCTGTGGGTCCTCTTCCCACTGCTGCCCTGTTCAAGGCTGGAGAGCTGCAAACTTAGGCCCGGGACGATGAAGGCCACGCCAGCCCTCCAGCTTCGGCCCCCACAATCCGCGGGTCCTTCCTTGCACTTGCCCAGGAACTGCCAGTGAAAAGATCTTTGAGGGACCTGCTGAGGTCTTTGTTGAGTGGGGGGGCGCGGAGTGCCATGGCTTTCCCAGCCCTGGAGATGAAGTACAGCTGAACAGCAACTCCCCCACTGGCCATCAGGGGCAGCCAAGGATGGGTCTTGCCGCCACCTGCTGGTCCTTGGGAGCACTGCAGCCCAGATACACTCGGCCCAGTGTTTCCTTTGGATGGCAGCTATTCCTCTCAAGGAGGCGGGGCACTGTCTGGTTTTAGATTAGAGCTCACAACAACCTGCCCAGGTAGGCTGGCAAACGCACTGTAGAGGGTGAATGGCAAGAAAGTTGCGATTTTATACTTCAGCACAACGCCTTGTTTCAGTTCACACAACAACACAATTTCTTCCCTAGGATCTAACGCCCACATTCACATGTGCTAAGTGTGGCAGTGTTGACAAGGGCTGGATTTCTGGGGCTTTGCCTATTGTCCAAGACCAGTCTTCCTTACTTCCTGCTCAAATTCCAGCCGGCCTCTCAGCTGCCCCTTTTCTGGGCCATCCTGGCTGCAGCTGAGACCCTGAAGGTGAAGAAGCCAGAAACTGTCCTCTCCTAAGAATACAGATCAGGGCCATGAAACAGAGGCCAAGAATTGTTCTGATCGGTTCTGCTTTGCTCAACCTGCATCATAAATACTGTGCCTGGTTTGGGCCCCTCAAATTCTGTGCAGGAGAGTCAGAGAAGGACAAGGTGAATGGTCGAATCCTCCCATTGGAGCAAAAAGTATTTAGGGGTACCTTTTTACCAAATAATTTCAATTTACTGATGCAATTAAACAGTATCCAGTTCCTTCATAATGCATTGAGTGTAAATTTTGATTTATGACTTTCTTCTAAATAAAAAAATAGCATGGAAAATCAGGTGCTTCCTTTGATCAGGAAGCTTGGAAGGCACTAGAGCTGTGAATCTGGAACCCTGGTGTCAGAATCCATTTATATTCCATTCCTAACTCCCTATATGTGCAACCCTAAATCTCACCCTGTTCCTGGATTCTGCCATTCCCATTAATTGGCTATCCCTATCCATTAGATGGAAGGTTGTTTATTCAGCCTGCCTGGAGGCCATCATCAAAGACCAGGGAAGAAACTTTGAACTGAGAAGAACAAAGAAAGAGGGGGATGAGGAATTCTGGTTTATCTCTGATTGGAATTTGAAGGGGAGGAAGCAAAAGTTTAAAATGCATTGAAGTTCTCTTTTCCCAAGAAGGGTTTTGACACATGAAACTTAACTGAACCCGGATTGACCAAATGGACTGAAGGTAGAGGTTTTTACTCGGGGACACTTTAAACGTATCGATCTGCAACACATTTTCCAGATCCTGTCTAGATTATCCACTGTCAACCATGTTTTAGTAAAAGTTCCTGTCTGGACAATCCTGTCTCCAAGAGTTCTTTCCTAAGATGTGGATTGGGGTGGGTCCTGACAGCTGGTCAGGTCAGCCAGGCTGTTGCTTGGAAGCTGCAGAACAGGTTTGTGGAACTGGTTTCCTGGGTAAAGAAGGAACTTTTCCTGGCGTATCCAGCAGGGGTGGTGGTGGTGGAGAGCACTCTTGGATTTTTCTATATGAAAAAAGAAAAAAAAAACCTCAGGTGTAGGAAACCTGTGATATTTCCACCTTAGGCTCACATAAAATGGCGCAGGTCTGACTCAGGGCAGAGATAAGTTTCGTTTCTGTTCATAAAGCCCCAGGCGCCTGATGGACCCAGATAAATTCCAGATGGCACTTGGACCGATTCCCACCTCCCTCTCCCACAACCCGGTCGAGTCCTTAGTTAATGCCTGGCAACAGGCTGCTTCGGAGGCGCTCGACCGCGTTGTCCCTTTGCGGCCTCTGACCCGGCGCAAGTCCCGACTCGCTCCTTGGTTCTCCAAGGACCTGCGGGAGATGAAGCGCCAGAGAAGGGGCCTAGAGAGCATTTGGAGAGCCAGTCGGTCTGAGTCTGACCGAACACAGTTAAGATCCTTTTCTAGATCCTATCTTGTGGCAATGAGGGTGGCAAAGCGCGCCTACTTCACCACCCTCATTGCGTCCGCAGATAATCGCCCGGCCGCCCTATTTAGAGTGGTCCACTCCCTTTTAAGTCAAGAGACGGGAGAGGACCCCCTACATGGACGGGCTGAGGAATTTAGTAAATATCTGGTGGACAAAATTGCTCAGATTTGGGCTGGTCTGGACTCTGACTGGGCAGTATCTAACGAGAGGAAAACGATGAAGTTGGCCGAGTACATTTGGGAAGAGTTCGATCCTGTGACTCCGGATGAAGTGGACAAGATCATGGGGAAACTAAGTGCCGCCACATGTTTGTTGGACCCGTGTCCCTCCTGGCTAGTCTATGCATCTCGGGAGGTTACACGAGGCTGGCTCCTAGCAGTTACCAATGCCTCACTGAGTGAAGGGTACTTCCCTGCTGCCTTGAAAGAGGCGATGGTAAGGCCCCTCCTCAAGAAACCGGCACTGGACCCAGCTGTTTTAAACAACTTCCGTCCTGTCTCCAACCTTCGCTTCCTTGCGAAGGTCGTTGAGAGCGTGGTGGCACGACAGCTCCCTTTGAACCTGGAGGAAGCTGAATATCTAGATCCGTACCAATCGGGTTTCAGACCAGGGCACAGCACGGAGACGGCATTGGTCGCGCTGGTGAATGATCTCTGGCGGGCCCGAGATAGAGGTTATTCCTCTGTCCTGGTCCTATTAGATCTATCAGCGGCTTTTGATACCATCGACCATGGTATCTTACTGCGTCGTCTTGAGGGGCTGGGAGTGGGAGGCACCGTTCTGCGTTGGTTCTCCTCCTACCTCTCGGACCGTTCGCAGACGGTGTTGGCAGGAGGGCAGAGGTCAAGCCCTAGGCCTCTTAATTGTGGAGTGCCTCAGGGTTCAGTGCTCTCGCCCCTCCTGTTCAACATCTATATGAAGCCGCTGGGAGAGATCATACGTAGCTTCGGGGTGAAATATCATCAATATGCTGATGATACCCAGCTATTCATCTCCACCCCGAACCAACCCAGTGATGCCCTTGATGTGATGTCCCGTTGTCTGGAAGCGGTACAGATTTGGATGGGAGAAAACAGGCTTCGACTCAACCCGGCCAAGACTGAGTGGCTGTACATACCGTCATCTCGTTTAGTCCAAGAGGTTCCATCTCTGACTATAGGAGGAGAGATGTTACCTCCCATTGATAAAGCACGCAATCTGGGCGTCTTCCTAGATTCACGACTCAGTTTTGAAGATCACATTGGAACCGTGGCTAGGGGGGCATTTGCACAGATTCGTCTTATATACCAATTGGGCCCCTTTTTGGACCGAGATGCCCTACATACAGTCACCCACGCACTTGTTACCTCCCGTATTGATTACTGTAATGCTCTCTACATGGGGCTGCCCTTGAAGACCACCCGGAGGCTTCAGCTGGTGCAGAATGCAGCTGCACGGGTTGTGATGGGAGCTCCCCGATACTCCCATATTACACCCCTCCTGCGTGAGCTGCATTGGCTACCAGTTGCCCTCCGGGTGAGATTTAAGGTGCTGGTACTTACCTTTAAAGCCCTACATGGCTTAGGTCCGGGATACTTGCAGGACCATCTGCTGCCTGGAACAAATTCCCATCGTCCAGTACACTCACACAGAGAAGGCCTCCTCAGGGTACCGTCAGCTAGGCAATGTCGGCTGGCGACCCCCAGGGGGAGGGCCTTCTCTGTGGGAGCGCCAACCCTATGGAATCAGCTCCCCCCTGAGCTTCGGATAGCCCAAAACCTCCAATCCTTTCGCCGCGGCCTCAAAACACACCTGTTCCACCAGGCTGACCTAGACTGACAGGCATTTTAATTAATTTATATTTAGTATTTTTAATTCATTTTTAAATTCTCTAATTTTTTATTGCACTGATGTTCTCAATTTCATTTTATCTTCATTTATGTACTTATTATATGTTTTGTTGTTAGCCGCCCTGAGTCCTTCGGGAGATAGGGCGGGATATAAATCCCATCAATAAATAAATAAATAAATAAATTTCATTTTGAGATTCAGAAGCTGCTACTGGAATGTTCTGAAGAAACTTAGCAATTTCCATTGTGCCCACGGTTCTTTCCATGGGTCTTGAAATCAGACCCTTCTGGGTTAATTTTCCCCTTGAAATAGGACTCTCGCCTCTTCTGTACCTTTTGGCACACTCCCTCCTTCCACACAGAGAACAAACCACTCTTATTACTGAATCAGTTAATTATTACTGAATCAATTAATGAGTCAATTTACCCTTGTCTCTCCTTATGCAGGCCATAACCTTTGCCTCCTCTGAAGACCTCTGTGTTGCAGGAATACAGTCCTTGCTGAAGGCCAAGCAACGGGTTTCTTGAACTTGGTTGTGCTTTCTTGTAACTAATATTTTTATGATAACCTGGTAATATTCTAGGTGCCTGTAACTTTCTAACTGCAAAACAAGGCACTCTCTCAGGGTGAATAGCAAAGGACTTTTTCATTTGTACATGCTAAAGTTTCAGCTGGCCGAAATGGTATCTTTTCACAGCAGATTTCTGTGGCTCATGATGCTTATGATGCCTTTTCCCATGCGAACGTTATCCTTTTAATACATTGGTTTTAAATGGTTATGGTTTTTTTTAATTTAAAAAGTTTTACAATACATTTTGACTTTAATCCCCCCCTCCCCCACCCCTATCTAGCCCTCCCTATCCCTCTCCCCCATTCCCTCCTCCCCCCCCCCGACTTCCCAGAGCTAAATACAGGGTATAAAACCAAAAAACAAACATAAGCACCCCTATGTTATCAACAATAAACTATTAATTCTATCTCCCTCTAGCTCATATAAAATGAATACAAACAATATTAATATTACAAATAAAGTAAAAGAGAAAAAGAGAAAACAGAAAAAGAGCTTTACTCAGAATAGATTTTCTTAATCCCAGTCCTTATTCATATTAATTTAAAAAAAAAATTTTTCACCTACTATTTGCATTCTCCCACCTTTCTCTAATTTCTAAACAAATTCTCAATTACGCACCAAAAGCGCCTATCTCTGTTAACCTTAATAATCTCCAACCAAACTAAACTATGATCAAAAATAGTTCTTGCATGTATCACGCCAAATGTCTCGCAGTTCCAGATCATCCTTGAGTTCAAGTAAAAAGAATAAAAAAAGGTTTAGGCAGTCTCTAAGACAACTTGTTGTTAATTAGGAGCTTGCGTACCCATTCTCAGTTCAACACATACTTTTAGTCCATAACCCTAATATACTTTTCTAGCAAGCAAATAACATCAATCTTAAATTGTGTTAAATATTAAAAAAAACTTTCTTTCTCCTCTATGATAAATTTAATCCATTGAGATTCTAATTTAAAAATTTAATCACCAATCTTGACACCCCAAAGCTTTTGGAGCACGTCTGTCATAACCCCCATAACTTCTTTGGACCGTGCCCCGTCCACAGCTTCACTGTAAGTACGCTTTGGAGATTCCATAACTTTCTGCTGGTCTTGCTCTTGCTCTCGTCTCGCTCTTCTTAGGGCGGCATGCGTCATCCTCTGGCCTCCTGCAACAACCGATGAGACTGTAACATGATCCCCTCCAACACCATTGTCCTCTATCTGTCTACCTGCAACATCTTGAAGCTTTCCCTCGCCGTATCCCTTTACAGCTTCCAAAAATGATAGGGGGGTTGCTTTTAACACATTACTATAAAAATCACGTGCCTGGGCCACAGTAACCAGATGATGTCTTTTACCTTCGTGCGTCACCACCAGTCCAACTGGAATCTCCCATCTAAACTTAATATCACATTTCTTAAGTTCCTGCACTAGAAATGCAAAATCTTTCCTTCTCCTTAAAATCTTCGGAGGAATCTCTTTTAAAACCAAGACTTCTTGCTCAGCCACTACCAATTTAGTATCATAGGCAGCTTGAATGACTTCATCTCTAATTACTCTCTTTGTAAAATAGACCACCACATCTCTGGGTAACTTCCTCTGTCTTGCAATCCATGAATTTATACGAAAAATTTTGTCCATATTTCCCTCAATTTCAGATGCTGGCTGGCCCAGTACCCCTTCCAGAGCCTCAGAAATCAGCTGCTTTAAATCTTCTTTACAATTCTCCTTTAAACCCCTGATTCTAATAGCATACTGCATCTGATGATACTGAACAAGGCTCAATTCTCCGTCCATTTAATCCCTTATATCTTCATTTTCTAATACCTTTGCTTCTAATATAGAGTTCTTTTGACTGAGATCCTCCACTTTTACATCCAGCTGTTGCACACATTCAGCTACAGATTCAATCATAGACAACATGTCCACCCTCATTACTCTAAACTTCTCTTCCATCTTCTTCTCCAATTTCTCCATTTTCTCCTCCATTTTCTCCTCCAGCTTTTTCAACTTTTCATCCATCATGTCAGACATCAATTGTGAATGCTTTCCAAGAGCATCTTGTAAATCCTTAAGCGTCAATGCCGGAGGAGGTGCAGGAGGAAGCAAAGCTTGCAATGAGGTCTGTTGCACCAGGGAAGACCCCGCACTCCGAAGAGCTTTAGAAGTTTTAGCCGCCATCTTCCCCCACTTTCACTTATTGCGCACTTTCACTTTAAAGCTATAAAATCCATTGAGCTAGAGAGTAAAGATAAGAGTCCACATCACCTTGACCTCCTGTACCGCTCTGCCTGCATCTTGATAATCAAAAGTATTTCCTTTTGGCAGGGGTGGTTGCTAACGCCTGGCTCTGCTCCATAAATCACGGAGCAGAGACGCTGCGCAGCTCGGAGCAACCCAGGCTTCGGGGGGGCTCAATCCTTCAGCCGCCCAAACTCTCAGCTCAGGCGGCCCCGGAGAGCTCAACCCCTACCTGGGGCCTCACCCCCTCCTCTTCTCCCGAGGAGGGGGCTTCAAATCCATCTAAACAGCTGATCGGCGCTGTTTACGATGGAAAAACACAGCTGCGGAGCGGGCAGCCCAGAAACGGCTGTCTTCAGCGTCGCGTCGCCACCGGAAGTCTTAAATGGTTATGTTATGTTATGGGATATTTAACTTACTGTCCACGTTTCTGATTAACAGGATTTCTTCTGTCCAATCAACTGTTCTTTTGTACTTTTTCTACTGTTTGTGTCCTGTGCTCTTTTCATTAAGAGAAACCTCCTTGTGAGATTAATGTTGCCTTTAAATGATCTTCTAATTTGAACAAGTGTGCCGTGTCACAATCTAGGTGTCTGACCTACCCCAACATGGACCCTTACAAAGGAAAGACCCTCAACTTCATCAGACTGAAGCAAAAGGTGCCTCTGGTGGAAACCAGTTCTGGGCTTCTGTGGTCTTTGTCACCTGTCATTTCCCACCTTCCTGTTTCCCATCACGTAGAAACATATTTTCCATTTGTCTAAATACAGCCCTGGGAGACACTAGATTGAGATTTGATAAAAAGTTACCCCTACTTTTTGCTTCAACAGGTGGACTTGACCATTCACCTTGTCCTCTGAAACTTAATAATAGTAATAAAGTTGGAAGGGACCTTGCAGGTCACCTAGTCCAACCCCCTGCTCAGACAGGAAACCCTATACCATTTCAGACAAATGGCTGTGTAAAGTATTTGAGGGACTCAAACTGGGCAAAGTATTTATGCTGGTGGTTGGCTGGAGCAGAACCAGGTGGAAGAATTCTTGGTCTGTTTTGTGTCTGCCATCTGTATTTTTATGAGGGGGCAGTTTCTGGCTCCTTATCTCTCCTTCAGGAAAGGTTTCAGCTGGAACCAGGATTGCCACCGAGATGGCAGCCCAAGGCATCTCGGCTCAGTCCAGGTCAACCAGACACTGATGTACAACCTGGTTGTGTCCATCAAAGTCAGAACCTGCCTTAGATCCACAGGGCAGCCCTGGAACCAGCAACGTGTGCCCCTGGGTGCAGTGGAGTCTGGTGACCCTGCTGACTATCTTGCCCCGCAGGCTTACTTCACCCAGGGTGCTGGCCGTCTCCTGTGTGCACAGCCTGTTGGCGGGGTGGCTCGCTGGTTCCAGGGCTGCCCCGTGAATCCAAGGCTGAGCTTGTTCTGGCTTTGATGGATGCAACCAGGTTGCAGATCAGCACCAAGCACCACCCCCCACCAGCACCTCCATGGTCCCCTCGCTGAACTAGCCTTGCAGCCACGAGGCTTCCCTTTCACCAGGACCAGCCCCGCCCACCCACGAGGCATAGCGATGGCCAGTGGCAGCATGGAGACCGGTAGCACTGCCAATTTCTCTGTCCCCTCCTATCACCGAGCATATCTGGGCTGCTGGGCTCCCGAGGGCCGGCAGTTGGCACCAACAGCTGTCCTTTGCTACCCCCTGATGGCTGGTGGGGTAGTTACAGCAAAGATCTCAGTGGGTCAGCCTGGGGGTCGTGGGGGCCGGAGCTGGAAGGCCGCCCGGGCGGCGAGGGCAAGTGGAGCTGCCTTCATCGTCCACGACCGCAGTGGAGAAGACCTGTGAATGGAAGTGCTGGAAGGCACCATCTTTGTGCTGGGTGGAAGCACTGCAAGTGCCATCTTTCCAGCAGGCGGAAGCAAAAGTTAACTGAGCTTGCTGTCGCATTGTTTGCAGCTGGCAGAACAGAGCGAGGCTCCTGGTACCCTCTGCTGGCGGTCAGCGGGAAAAGGAAAGGGATGAACTGGGCAATTGCCTAAATTAGAACTATGGCCCTTTTTTGACTTGTGGACTTCAAGTCCCAGAATTCCTCAGCCAGCGAAATACTGTCCATGCTGGCTCAGGAATTCTGCAAGCGGAAGTCCACAAATAATAAAAAGAGCATCGTTCCTCACCTCTGACATACAGCAACCTGAAGGGGGACGCAGCAGTACCCAAGGTTCTGTTCACGTGACCTGCTTCCTCACTCCTGGCTTTGCACACCCAGACCCCTGGCATTGTTTAACGGGCTTAGTGTGTGTGTGTGTGTGTGTGTGTGTGTGTGTAGAAAACTTTGATTTATAATACATGATGTGTTTGCTTTATAATACATGTGTAGGTGAATTTTTCCCTTGTAATTTTGGGAGATGGACAATCCTCCGAGTGTAACAAAAGAAGTCATACCTAAATAAATGGGCACATCCCCCAAATTCCCTGCCCTTGGATATCCCAGAAAGCCACTTTTGAACATCCCTGAGTGGATCCTGGCTTCTTTGTTAGTTATACGGGATGCAATCTTTGAAAACTATTTCTAGGGTGGCTTATCATCATGGAATTGTGGTATGTAGAGATGGAGGTCAAGGATATGAAGGGACGTGCGCAGCAAACTGCCTGTCTTAGTATCTTATTCCCATGTTCTATGAGCTCATTCTAACTAGCCTTGCCAAGGACTGCAAGAACCAGCCAGATAAGAACTGGCTAGATAAGGAAGACTCTTCCCTCGCTTGGGAGGTTTGGGATGTTCTGTAAGATTGACTAGGGAGTAGAACAATAGATAATGCTTTTGCTGTGCGTAATTTCCTGTTTGTTAACACTGTATAAATACAATAAACTCTGTGTAGGCAGACAGACATATTTGGGACACCCTGCTTGACTGGTCTTTGAATCCCACATTTTGGCACCCTGAACAGGGACCCATAAATCTTTAAAAACAAACAAAAAGAGATTTGGAATAGGAACCTCCCTCCGGGGGAGCAACTTTCAACATATTTACCTTCATCTGGAATAGAACCCAAAGGTACCTTCGTCCTACGGGACCCCTCCGAGGTAAGTATGGGTTGCAATCTATCTCTCCAACAGCAGCAGCAAGTAGAGGAACTTACCTTCCTGCTACCAAAGTCAGGCCTTAAAACACCCGTGGCAGAGTTAAAGAAGCTCATAGGAGAGAGAGGGAAACATTGTCCTTGGTATCCGGAGCGCGGGGCGCTCCATTTACAGGACTGGGTAAAGATAGGGCATACTTTACATCTTGAACCCCGGGCTCCAGTTGAGATATTTCATCTATGGCTTCAATGCCGTCAAGCAGTGGAAAAATTTGGCTCTGATGCTTTGGCAGGACAGCAATTGACCACAACACCTCCACCTAATTATGATCAAATAAAATTTTTTCCTCCAGTGTTGTCTTTAATTGCACGTTCAGCTCCTCATGAAGAGGTTAATTCTTCTGCTTCTTCACAGCCATTGTATACCCCCAAGAGGCAAATTTTAAAGGAACAATTAGCAAAAGTGGGGGGGGGGATGTAGAAGAAATTGCTGTCGGGTCTGGTCCCTTTGTTCCAGTTCATGTTGCAGTTCTTTTACCAGCTGCTACTTTACAAATTTCTTACCAAGCATTTGGAAAAATATCTGTTTCTGGCAAACCTCATCAAGCCTTCTCTAACATCAGGCAGAAGGCTACTAAGCCGTATCCTGATTTTGTTATCAGATTACAGGATATCGGAACAACCTAAATAAATTTCATTCAATCTCCAAGATCTTCTCTCCCCATTTTCAACGAATAACTCCAACCATACAGGACTATGATCCGACAACGTTCTAGGAAAAATCTTGACATTTTTGACCCTAGAAAGAAAATCAGTAGTAGTTAAAAAAAAGTCAATTCTGGAAAACGATTGATGTCTATCCAAAAAAAGGTAAAATCTCTTTCTTCCATATTTCACTCCAGCCAAATATCTCTTAATTCCAAGTCCTCTTTCAAGTCAAAAAAAGCTTTAGGCAATTTAGAATGATTGGGAGAATTTTTAAAAGATCCCTTCTTGTCTGCTTGAATCCAAAACACCATTCCAATCACCCATCATAATAACAGATTTGTAATCCAGCTGAATAAGTTTATGTTGTATAAGTTTATAAAACTTTTGTTGCTGTTGATTAGGATCATATAATCCAATAATAAGAACTTTCTTGCCTTGTAACACTAATTCGATGATAACATATCTTCCTTGTATATCTGATTCAATTAATCTAGCCGATAGATCTTTTCTTAAGTAAATAACCACTCCACCTTTTTTATCTGGGCAGAAGCTATAAAATGTGACCCCAGCTGAGAGTTAATCAAATACTTTTGATCTTTTGCAGCAATATGAGTTTCTTGTAGACAATGTCATTTTTATGTTGTTTCAGGTAATTAATTTATTTTTTATTTATTTTAATCCCATTTATATCCCGCCCTTCTCCGAAGACTCAGGGCGGCTTACAATCTAAGCACAAATCAAATGTGCTTAGCAATAGTCTTCATTCTATGTATATGCCTGCTTATTAGGGCTTTCGGGGGGGCCCCAAGCGGCATTATTACAAAGTCAGCTTATTGCCCCCAACAATCTGGGTCCTCATTTTACCTACCTCAGAAGGATGGAGGCTGAGTCAACCTTGAGCCTGGTGGGATGCGAACCTGCACTAATTGCAGGCAGCTGGTGTTACTTAAGGAGGCATTAGTTTAGTTTAGTTTAGTTTAGTTTTATTGGATTTTTATACCGCCCTTCTCCCGAAGGACTCAGGGCGGTGAACAGGGCATATAATAAAAATACAAAAGTACAAAAGTTAAAAAAAAGAATTAAATTAATGCCCAAAATAAAACAATAGAAATATACAAATAATTAAAACCCTAAATTGACTCCCCATCAGGCCAGGCCAGCTTGTTCAAATAAGTGGGTCTTTAACCCGCGCTGGAAGGAGCGGAGATCCGGTGCCATCCGGAGCTCAACCGGCAGTTGATTCCACAGGGCCGGGGCGCCCACAGAGAAGGCCCTCCCCCTGGGGGCCACCAGCCGGCATTCTCTGACCAGAGGCACCCTGAGGAGGCCCTCTCTGTGGGAACGCACAGGGCGGAGGGGTGTTGACGCCGGCAGCAGGTGGTCCCCGAGGTATTCCGGACCCATGCCATGTAAGGACTTAAAAACCATCACTAAGACCTTGAACCTCATCCGGAAGACAACTGGTAACCAATGCAGCTCGCGGAGCAAAGGTGTAACATGGGAGTACCGGGAAACTCCCAAGACAACTCTCACGGCCGCATTCTGTACCAGTTGGAGCCTCCGAGTGGTCTTCAAGGGAAGCCCCATGTAGAGAGCATTGCAATAGTCAAGATGAGAGGTCACGAGCGCATGAGTGACCGTACACAGGGCATCCCGGTCTAGATAGGGCCGCAACTGACGCACCAGGCGAACCTGAGCGAAAGCCCCCCTAGTCACGGCTACTATATGATCTTCTAAGGTAAGCCATGAATCTAGGAGGACTCCCAAGTTGCGCGCCCTATCCACGGGGGGTAAAGACTCACCCCCCATAAAAAGCGATGGAACATTTTGAATGTCCCGGGATGCCGGAATGTACAGCCACTCAGTCTTGTCAGGGTTGAGTTGAAGTCTGTTCCTCCCCATCCAGACCCGAACCGCCTCCAGGCAACGGGACACCACAGCGAGGGCATCACTGGGGTGGTTTGGGGTCGAAATAAAAAGTTGGGTATCATCAGCATATTGATGATACCCAACTCCAAAACCACAAATGATCTCACCCAGCGGTTTCATGTAGATGTTGAACAGGAGAGGCGAGAGAACCGACCCCTGAGGAACTCCACAAACGAGAGACCTAGGGGCCGATCTCTGCCCCCCTGCCAACACCGACTGCGAACGTCCCAGGAGATAGGAGGAGAACCACTGAAGAACCGTGCCTCCCACTCCCAATCCCCTGAGACGCCGCAGCAGGATACCATGGTCGATGGTATCGAAAGCCGCTGAGAGGTCTAATAGGACTAGGACAGAGGAACATCCCCTATCCCGGGCCCTCCAGAGATCATTCACCAGAGCGACCAATGCCGTCTCCGTGCTGTACCCGGGCCTGAAACCCGATTGGTACGGGTCCAGATAATCCGCTTCATCCAGGACCAGAGGGAGCTGATGCGCCACCACACTCTCAACAACCTTCGCAAGAAAGCGAAGGTTGGAGACTGGACGAAAGTTGTTCAACACAGCTGGGTCCAAGGCAGGCTTCTTGAGGAGGGGTCTCACCACCAGAGACGGTGGTGAAATTACCCTCACTCAAAGAAGCAGATATAACCGCCTGGAACCAGCTTCGTGTCCTCTCCCTAGCTGTATAGGCCAGCCAGGAAGGGCACGGATCCAATAAACATGTGGTGGAGCTCAACCTCCCCATAATCCTGTCCACTTCATCAGGGGTCACAGAATCAAACTCCTCCCAGATAACATTGACAAGAGCGCCCGTGTCCTGATCGTCAGACTCTGCCCAGCTGGAGTCCAAACCGGTCCGAATCCGAGCGATTTTATCCGACAGATGTTGACCAAACTCCTCGGTACGACCCTGAAAGGGATCCTCCCTCACCTCCTGATTAAGGAGGGAGCGAGTCACCCTGAACAGGGCGGCCGGGCGATTATCTGCGGACGCGATGAGGGCGGAGAAGTAATTACACCTCGCCACCCTCATCGCTGCGAGATAAGACCTAATATAGGTTCTTAACCGCAACCTGTCGGATTCAGATCGGCTGGACCTCCAGCAGCTCTCTAGGCCCCATTTCCGACGCTTCATCTCCCGGAGCTCCGCGGAAAACCATGGAGCTCGTTGGGATCTGCACCGGATAAGGGGCCGCAAGGGTACAACTCGGTCCAGTGCCTCAGTGGCTGCCCTTTCCCAGGCTTCCACTAAGGCATCCGCTGAGTTGTGAGCGACGGAGGCAGGTGGGGATCCCAGCGCTGCCTGGAACCCGTCAGGGTCCATTAAGCGCCTGGGGCGGTACCATCTAATTGGTTCCACATCCCCACGGCGGGGGGTGGCAAGACGGAAGACCAGCCGCAGGAGGTGATGATCGGTCCATGACAGGGGCATAATAAATGGAGAGCCCCCACCAAGATCATCCAACCATCGTCCAGATAAAAAACCAGGTCAAGGGTGTGGCCTCCCTCATGAGTTGGTTCAGAAATTACCTGCGTCAGGTCCATGGCCGTCATGGAAGCCATGAACTGCCGAGCTAACTCAGATGACCCTCCCAGGGATGGTAGATTGAAGTCACCGAAAACTAAAAGTTTGGGGAACTCAATCACCAAACCGGAGAGGACATCGAGTAGCTCAGGCAGGGCTGCCGCTGTGTGACTAGGCAAAACATACACCAGCAGCAAGCCCAACTGCGCCCCCGGACCAAACCTCAAAAAGAGAGACTCACACCCGACTATCTGAGGGACGGTGGTCTCCCGCGGACATAAGGTCTCCCTGATAACTACCGCCACTCCCCCGCCCCTACCTTGAGCCCGAGGCCGGTGTAACGCTCGGAAACCTGGTGGGCAAAGATCAACCAAAGGGACCCCACCCTCTGGACCCAACCAGGTTTCGGTGATACAAGCCAGGTCCGCATGCTCACCCTCCACCAAATCCCGCACAAGGGGAGCCTTGTTAACCACGGACCTGGCATTCAGGTAAACCAGCCGGAGCTCAGGAGGCTGCACATCCTCGCTCCCGGCACCTCGGGGAAGAAACAGAGGGTCGGAGCGCCTCACCGCTTGTAGACAGCAGAGACGGCCCTCCCGGTAATGATACGGCCCTCTGTCCATACGCCTGCTGCCATACCCCAGTGTCGTGGGAATCGGTAATCCCACGACCCGCTCCCGAGCCCCAGATGTAACCACAACCCGCTCCCCCCGAACGCAGTCGGACCCAGGCCTGGCCTGCACCACGGCTGTATGGCCACCCCCCATAGTCAGACAACCATTACCCCCGCCCCTCTCCCTAACCCCCTAAAAAATTTGACTAAAAAATTAACCAGGGGCCTCACTAGCTCACTGCTCCACCAAGGCCTAATGAAATACTTTCTTTCTTTTTTGTGGTGAGTTTAAGCCATTAACATTCCATGTCAAAAACTTTTCCATCTTTGGTGGCCTGGAGCCTCTGGAACACTGCCTGAAGATCTGCCATTGGTCTCTTTGGTCGTGCCCCTCCCACAGGCTCTGTAACAACCAGATCTTGTTTTGTTGGCCCAGAATCGGCCTTCTGTTTCTGCTCCTTTTCTTTACAGAGTCATCCTCTGTTCCCTTGGATCATCCTTTAAGGCCAAACTCTGCTCAGTAGACTCCTCCTGCAATAACTCTCCAACCACTAATGATGTTGCACCTTCAGTTGGTTATTTATCTTCCAGCCTTTCTTCTATTCTTTTAGAACGTGGAGATGGTGGTGGTGAACCTGCTTTCAGGACATAAGTATGAAAGTCTTTTGCCTTTGAAACTGTATTCAGTCTGTATCGTGTCCCTATATGAGTCACCACTATTCCAATGGGTATCTGCCATCTAAACTGGATTTGTCGTTTTTTAAGCTCCTCAGACAAAAATGCAAAATCTTTTCTTTTTCTGAGAATTTTTGGAGGTATTTCTTTTAAAATTATAATATTCTGACCTGCAATTTGAAATTTCTGTTGATAAAAAGCCTGAATAATTACATTTCTGAGTGACCTCTTAGAAAAATAAATCACCACATCTCTGGGTAAATTCTTCTGTCTTGCAATCCAGGAATTAACCCTGAATATCTTATCCATATCTTTTATTAATTCCTCAGGTTCATATCCCAAAATAGGGGCTATTGCTCCTGCCACCTCCTGTTGCAAATCCTCACGTGGGTTCTCCTTTAATCCCCTAATACACAAAGCAAATTCCATATCTCTATATTGTGAGATGATCATTTCATCCTCTGTTCTATCAATCTTAAAGCATCTTGAATATCTTTAAGAGTAAATGCTGGAGGAGGGGGAGAGGGGGCGGATTTAGGCTTGGCTTGTGCTACAGTCTGTGTTAAAGGAGATGAAATTGTGCTTTTAGAGACAGCAGGAATTCCCAAATGTTTTGAGGCCATTTTCCTGCTCATAAAAATCCACTTCTTATAAGTTTCACTTTCCCTTATGCTTCAACAAATGTAAGAAAAAAAAGGAAAGATAAAAAACAAAATCCCAGAAGACAAAGGAGAAATATAATTCCTTCCTTCTTCCTTTACTTTAAAAAAGAAAAAGAAAAAGCACTTGAATACACAAAATCCAAACTTTGTAACCAAATGCCGTGCTTTCAAACAAAGAAGCAACATTCCAGCACCATTTTTCCCCTTTTGAATCAACTTTACATATTGAGAAGATTAATTCTCACTGAGTTAAAGTTCCAACTCTTGCCATTTTAACTGCTCCTGGTCAACTCTGTCTGCTTTTAAATCACTCACAAGTCTCTTTGATCAGCAGATGTGGATTCGGCGTCTTGCTTCACTCCTAGCAAAGGCGTCCTAGGAGTGGAGAAATCCTCAGGCTCCAAGGGAGCTCTCACCCTCCGACCCCCACCTGATTAAGGGGGTCTAGGGGAGCTCTACCTCTACCGAGGAAAGCTCTCCTCCCCCTCTTCTCCCGAGGGGGAGGTTTCCAAGCCGCGGGGCAGCTGATTTTCGCTGTCTCCGCAGGCTTTAACAAAATCCCAGGACGGGCGGCTGAGAGAAAGCCACCATCAGCGCCTGCGTCGCCACAGGAAGTCCTCTTGAAGCACAGTGTTGTCTCAACCAGTTGATTCCTGTTTTGCTTTCCAAACAGCAAGTTCACTCAAATCATTTTCGACGAGTTACGTTAGTGAACACCTGTGACTCTGAAACAACTTTCCTTAATAAAGCAGAATACGTAGCTTTGGGGGTGTGCCAGCGCTTGCTGCTCATGCTCATCTTAACATTAATGCTATTGCATGTAATTTGGCAAAAACAATTAATGCTACTTCTATAACTATGTCAGCTATCAACCACGAGCTGCAAGCTTTGCGTAAAGGTATTTTACAAAATTGTGATGCTATTGATTATTTGCTTTTGTGTCAGCATTTGGGTTGTGAAAGTTTTGAAGGAATGTGTTGTTTCAATCTTTTAGATGAATCACAAACTATCCAACACCAGCTCAATATTTTACACAATTTGGCCTCTGATGAGGAGGGGGCTTCAAATTCACCCGAACAGCTGATCGGCGCTGTTTCGGGTGAAAACTACACAGCTGAGCCGCGGGCAGCCCGAAAAGGCTGTCTCCGGTGCCGCGCCGCCACCGGAAGTCTCCAGTGTCTCCCTTTCTTTTGCAACATATGCATTACAGCCTTTTGCCCTAAACCCCTCCCACACTGCCTAAAGGCCAGGTATATGTCTTGTATAAGCAATTTCAGGAATATTCCTCTCCTGATTAGGACCCTTCCATTAACCCTTTATACAAGTCCTTGGCAAATAAATTAAAAAGGAGCTCAATGTAGAGATGGAGGTCAAGGATATGAAGGTATGTGCACAGAACACCGCCTGCCTCAGCATCTTGTTCCCATGCCTCTGAGCTCATTCCAAATAAAAAAGAAAAGAGTGAGATGTAGAGATGGAGGTCAAGGATATGAAGGGACGTGCGCAGCAAACTGCCTGTCTTAGTATCTTATTCCCATTGTAGTGTATGCTCTTAAGCACACACGGAAATGTCAGCACAGCAGGGGGCTGGACAGCTCCAGGCTATAACCGCTTGGCGGGAAAGCCTGAATAGAGCGAGTCGTTGACAGCCCCAGGGCATGGTCAGCTCTGGCGGGAAGCCAGGGTTTAAAGCCATTGGCCACCTGCACTGGCGGGAAGCCCAGGTTCAAATCTATTGGTCACCATTCACCTGGGCAGGTATAAGAGACGCCAGGTAAACCCCTTTGTCTCAGCTTCATTCCTGATCCAAATAAAGAAGTACTACCCAGCTCAAGTGTCCGTCTCTCTGTGCGACCACGCGACATTGCACTGGCGAAGAAGGTGGGATCCTGCACCGGACAATGCTAGCCGTGGACGGAATCCAATTGGCAGCCCCGGATCAAGACGCAGGACGACCGAGACGGTGGAATGGCACAACTGGGTCAGTATCCCCTTTTCAATGGCAACCGCCCAGAGGAGTGGGAAGCCTTCGTGGGGCAGCTCGAGTGCTACCTACGGGTGAACGGGGTGAAAGAGGACCGGCAGAGAGTGGCGGCGCTACTCTGCAGCTGTGGCACGGAAACGTACCAGCTGGCGGTCGGTCTCTGCGCTCCCGATGACATCCACTCCGTCGGGTACAATGAGTTGCTGGCTAAACTGACCGAGCACTTTAAGCCCGAGACGTCTGAGATCGCCTGGCGGTATCGGTTCGAGAAGCGGGACCAGCGGCTGGGTGAGTCTGCCAAACAATACATGGCAGCCCTGAGGCAGGCAGCTCGCCTCTGTAATTTTGAGAACTTAGAGATCCGACTGCGGGATCGGATCATCTGTGGGTTGAGGGACAGGAAGCTGCGCCAGAAAACTTTGCCAAACAGAAGCTGACGCTGAGGGATTGATTACATCCAGAACAAATATGGGACTAAAAAGTTTCATTTAGCATTTGTATAAGTTTTGATGTGATATTAGTATTGCTTGTAGTCATTTTACATGAGCTAGATAGACTTAATAGCTTATTGTTGTTAACATATGGTTGTTTATGATTGTTTTTACTTTTATACCTTGTATTTAGCTCTGGGAAGTCGGGGAGGGGTGAGGGGGGAAGGGGTGAGGGGAGGGTTAGGGAGGGTTAGGAAGGGTTGGGTGGAGGGAGGGGGGCAGGGATTGTTAAAGATAAAATGTAATGTAAAACTTTTCAATAAAAAAGAAAGAAGCTGACCCTGAGGGATGTCCAAGAGGAATTCCTAGCCTGGGACGTGGCTGAGGAGTCCAACGCGAGGGAAGGCGGATCCATCCACCAGTTGAGAGGGTGCAGCGACGTAGACGGGGCAGAGCTGGAAGTAGACGCCATCCACTGACAACAGCGACCCATCACCCCCAACCGAGACAACGTGAGGGAGCCGAGACCAGCCGCAGCAGACGCAAGAGGCCAGGAGTGCAGGTGTAGAGCGAACGGCCCCTGGTCTACCCAGCTCCACGGCCACAGCGTGAATTGCCCCCGGTCTACCCAGCATTGCGGTTGCGGGCCCCGGTCTACCCAGCACAGCGGCTGCAAACAACCCCAGTCTACCCAGTGTTCTGGCTGCGGCACGAACAGCTCCCGGTCTACCCATTGTGCAAGCTGCAGAGGACAGCATCCCTGGTCTACCTGCCGTTTCAAGTCGGCAAAGTGTCGGACATGCAGGAAAACCGGGCACATTGCGGCGGTCTGCAGGAGAAAGCAGCGGGACAGCCTGCACGAGGTGGAAGCTGAGTTCCAGTGTGCTACAGGTACCTGGAAGCGGTTGCCGGGACTGACTGTCAGCCACATGGCGGGATGGCCGGGCGGTTTTCTAACAGGGGCCCCTGCGGTGCTAACCCCAAAAATAAAACTGAGGGTGAGGCTGCAAGGGGTCCCCTGCACAATGGAGTTGGACTCAGGGTCAGCCGTGTCCATCATCTCCACCAAAATGTTTAAGGAAATTTGCAAGTGGAGCGGCCAACGGGTTCCCTTGAGGCCATCCAGACTGACCCTCTCTGACTTTCAAAATTCACCCATTAACGTCCGGGGGGAGGCATTGGTGAGGGTTCAGTACAAGGGGTTCGAGGGCAATTTAAGTGTACTGGTCGTCGAGGGCCAGCGGTCCAGCCTCGTGGGGTTAGGGTGGTTCAACGCGCTGGGCATCGGAATCACGGGGATTCACCAGACGCAGAGCTGCCTTTCCCTTGAAGCTGTCTGCAAGGATTTTGCGGACGTGTTCGACGGGCAGCTGGGAAGGTACACAGGTCCCCCAATCTCATTTAAGTTAGACCCCCAGGTGCAGCCCATAAGAATAAAGGCTAGGAGAGTTCCGTTCGTGCTAAAGCATAAGATAGAGCGGGAATTGGATAAGCTGGTAGACCAGGGGGTGCTAACGCCAGTCGATGGAGCGGAATGGGAAACTCCCATCGTAACACCGCTCAAGGCAAATGGCGAAATTAGAATCTGCGCCAACTATAAGGGGACCATTAACCGAGCTTTGAGTGCCCATTCCTACCCGGTTTCCGCGGTCAACAGCATCCTGGCGTCCCTGCAAGGCGGGTCGGTGTTCGCTAAATTGGATCTTGCCCAGGCTTATCAGCAACTGCCGGTAGACCCAGGGGCTGCTAGAGCACAAACAATCATCACTCACAAGGGAGCGTTCCAGGTAGACCAGTTGCAGTTCGGGGTCAGTGTAGCTCCTGGAATATTCCAGGAGGTGATGGAAAGGACCCTCAAGGGAATACCAGGGGTTTGCCCTTACTTTGATGACGTCCTGATCGCAGCTAGCTCCAAGGACATACTAACAGCTCGGTTGAAGGCACCCTGCACAGCCACAGGCAAAAGTCCAGCGGAACTCAGATGGGGGAGACGCCTCATAACAACATTAGACAGGCTCCACCCAGACAGGGTAGCAGCAGACGCCGGGACCCCCAACATCAAAGCAAGTTTCAACACGGGAGACCCTATCTGGGCTAGGAACTACAGCACAGGTCACCCATGGGTGCCAGAGGAGATATTAGAGCAGACAGGACCCCTTTCCTACAGAGTAAGGGTGGAGGGGGGACTCCTTTGGAAGAGGCACCTGGATCAGCTGAGGAAAAGGGCTCCTGAAAGGGTCATAGAGGACACACTGGGGGCTGAGGAGGAAGAGCCAACAAAAACACAATCACCCAGAAGGGTTACCAGAGGGGCACAGTGGCAACCCCACCCCAGGCAGGAGACTGACAGAGAAACCAGGCAGTCACCAGAACCCAGCAAAACACACACAGAGACACACCACAATCCACCACAACAGGAGCAACAAGGAAGAGAACCTAGTCACAACACCACACCATCTGGAGAACCAGTCCCAAAAAGATCAAGCAGGCCGCACAAGGCTCCAAGCTACCTCGCAGACTATGTGCGTTCTTAGGGGGGTGGAGAACAACCAAGGATTAACAATTGTAATTCTGTGTTTGTAAATGTTGTACAGTGTAAATAAGTGTATATAGTTATGGAGACAGAATGACAGAGGGAAGTTCCTCACTATGGGGGAAGGGGTGTAGTGTATGCTCTTAAGCACACACGGAAATGTCAGCAAAGCAGGGGGCTGGACAGCTCCAGGCTATAACCGCTTGGCGGGAAAGCCTGAATAGAGCGAGTCATTGACAGCCCCAGGGCATGGTCAGCTCTGGTGGGAAGCCAGGGTTTAAAGCCATTGGCCACCTGCACTGGCGGGAAGCCCAGGTTCAAATCTATTGGTCACCATTCACCTGGGCAGGTATAAGAGACGCCAGGTAAACCCCTTTGTCTCAGCTTCATTCCTGATCCAAATAAAGAAGTACTACCCAGCTCAAGTGTCCGTCTCTCTGTGCGACCACGCGACATTGCACCCATGTTCTATGAGCTCATTCTAACTAGCCTTGCCAAGGACTGCAAGGGCCAGCCAGATAAGAACTGGCTAGATAAGGAAGGCTCTTCCCTGGCTTGGGAGGTTCGGGATGTTCTGTAAGATTGACTAGGGAGTAGAACAATAGATAATGCTTTTGCTGTGCGTAATTTCCTGCTTGTTAACACTGTATAAATACAATAAACTCTGCGTAGGCAGACAGACATATTTGGGACACCCTGCTTGACTGGTCTTTGAATCCCACAGTGGTAGTGAAATGCTCGGGATGCAACAACAATCATATGTTTGCTGATAACTTGGACTGTTCTTCACGGTTTGCTACTGTACTTCAGCTGGAATTAGTTCCTGGGAACAGTTCAGAGCTGACAGGTTATTAGTGAAGGCAAATTCAAATTTAGAATAGAAGTAGAAGGGGTCTTGGAGGTCTTGTTAGGACCCACCCCAATCGACATCTTAGGAAAGAAAGAACTCTTGAAACAGGAATTATCCAAAAGGAGCTTTTACTAAAACATGATTGGTAATGGAATACTAGACAGGATCTGAAACTGTGTTACAGATTGGTACTTTTAAAGAGTTCCCGAGTCAAACCCCTCCCCTCAAACCATCTGGTCAGTCCCGGATCAATGAAAATTCAGGTGTCAAACCCTTCCATGGGAAAGAGGGATCTTCCCATGCCTTTACAACAATTACCTCCTTCCTTTTAGATTCTAATCAAAGATACAAACCAGATCTCTTCTCCCCCCCCTTCCTTTGTTGTTCTCAGTTCAAAGGTACTTCCACTGGTCTTTGAAGACAGCCTCCCAGCAGGCTGAATATACATCTTCTCTTCTCCTCCTTGGAAAAATGGCAGAATCCAGGGAACGGTATAAGAGTTTACAAACATACAGATAGAGTTTTATGAATGGGATATGAATGGATTCTGACAGGTCTTCTAGTCCAACGCCCAGCTGAAGCAGGAGACCCTATATAAAGGGGAGAACACGTCAGCGGGGCACTGTGTGACTGTCGGGAATACACGCCAGTTGCCTGAATTTTGGTCACGTGACCATGGGGATCTGCAATGCTCACAATTGTGCAAACCGATCAGGTCACTTTTTTCAGAACTGCTGTAACTTCAATCACTAAACAAAGGGTTGCAAGTCAAGGACTCTCTCTTCAGCCCTTTAAAAATAGCCCATAATAGCCCCCAAAATGGAACCCACTAAAATCAAAATTATCCTGCATCCAATCTCCAAAACTAGCCCACTGTTGTGTTTTTGGTTCACACTAAAGTTATATTCAGTCTGCTAAAGTCTTGCAAACTCGGAAGATAAATGTGGGAACTGCTGAATCCAAAATAAAGCATCTCACCCCACTGAAGAAACTTCTGTCCTGGAAATACTCAACTGGTTTCTAATATTGGTTTCATTGGTTATGAAAAAGCATACAAAATGTTTATTTATTTATTTATTATTTAAATTTATATACTGCCCTATTCCCGTAGGACTCAGGGCGGTTGACAGGGAAAATTAAAATACATAGCATACAAAATTAAAATCAGTTAAAACTATGATTAAATTACAGTCCCTGAAGTTAAACTAAAACCCAATTAAATTAAATTAAATTAAAACCCCTCAGTCTGGGCCAAACAGCTCGAAGAACCAGGTTTTCAAGTCCCGGCAAAATGAGCGAAGGTCGGGGGCAGTCCTGAGTTCCGTGGGAAGTTGGTTCCATAGGGTCGGCGCGCCCACAGAGAATGCCCTTCCCCTGGGAATAACCCGCCGGCATTCCTTAACCGGCGGTACCCTGAGAAGGCCCTCCCTGTGGGAGTGCACAGGACGATGGGAAGTTGATGCCGGCAGCAGGTGTTCCCTTAGATAGATATTGCAGGATTGATTTTACTTTATTTGGAAGTACAGGCAGTCCTCAAGTTACAAGAGTTCATTTAGTAACCGTTTGAAGTTACAAATGGCACTGAAAGTGATTTATGACCATTTTTCACTTATGACCATTGCAGCATCCCTATGGTCATGTGATTTACATTCAGATGCTTGGTAGCGGGTTGATATTTATGACGGTTGTAGCATGGGGGGATCATGTGGTCCCCTTTTGCAACCTTGGCAAGCAAAATCAATGGGGAAGCCAGATTCACTTGACAACCATGTTAGTAATTTAACAACTTCAGTGATTCAGCTGACAAATGTGGTGAGGAAATTCGTAAAATGGGGCGAAACTCACAAGTTTCACAAGCAACCCTCTTTTCAGATAAGGCATCTTGAACCTAACCCCATCAATAAGTCAAGGCAGTCAAGCCTCTGGGTACATGATTAGCTTAACCCTAGACTAATTCTATGGACATTCAAAACAAACAGAATAAGCTAAATAAACAATTAACAGAGGCCTCTGCTTTTAGGAAACAACCCCTACTTTGGGAAGCTGGGAAATAATAATAATAATAAATGCTTTTTATTTCTAATCATTCTAGCCTAATGATGCTTTTAATTTTTGTGGAGTTTTAAAAATCAGCGCCTCAAAAGCAGGGAAAAAGGGAGGCCCTAAAAGGAGGCCAGGGCTTGCGTTTAACCCCCTTTTTCTAAAAGGTATTTATTTCTAGGAGGTTTTAAAATCATTTTTTTGAATGCAGGGTGGGGAAAAAACATTTAAAACATGCCTGTGCATGTCATAGCACGTGATTCTGGACAGGCGCAAGGCTCAAGGACGTGTCATAGCATGCGCGGGGGAGATTGTACAGGCAGGTCTGAACAACTAGCGATTTAATTCCACCAGTCTCTTGAAGATGGCAACCTCTGGTTCCAAAGCTGGTTTTAAAACAACTGCAAAAGTGAGCGTCACACGGGCTGACACAAGGCCCCAGCCGGAAGAATGTGACAAAATCTGTTGCAGGGGTTATGATAAAGAAATTTTTTTATTCAGGCCCGTTTTGCCCGGCTGTAGCATGGTGTGTTGTAATTTTAACGATGAGGTGCAGAATACTTACTGTATAGCCTGTGAAATGAAGAATGATGCTACATTATCTCCCTGCAATGGTAAGTAAAATATGTTTTTATTTATGTTAATGTAAATGCTGCTGGCGCTGATATCACACTAGCAGGATGTGCTTTATATTTTGCAGACTCTGAATTAATAATGCCTAGACAGCAAACAGCCTTGGTGGAGCAATGGGCTAATGCCTCCTTAAGTAACACCAGCTGCCTGCAATTAGTGCAGGTTCGCATCCCACCATGCTCAAGGTTGACTCAGCCTTCCATCCTTCCGAGGTAGGTAAAATGAGGACCAAGATTGTTGGGGGCAATTAAGCTGACTTTGTAATAATGCCGCTTGGGGTGTGTGTGAAAGCCCTAATAAGCATGCATATACATAGAATGAAGGCTACTGCTAAGCTTGTAAGCCGCCCTGAGTCTTCGGAGAAGGGCGGGATATACATGGAATTTAAAAAAAAACACTTCAAGACACCCCAATTTTATATTCCTGTGGTAATCGCAGCAGTCACAAAGCTTCTGCAGATTTTACTGATCTAGACTATAACTGG
Source organism: Vipera ursinii (assembly GCF_947247035.1). Lineage (NCBI taxonomy): Eukaryota > Metazoa > Chordata > Lepidosauria > Squamata > Viperidae > Vipera > Vipera ursinii. The sequence continues at coordinate 2,459,351 of NC_139529.1, read as the reverse complement.
AGTTCTGAGCTATCCCAGAGACCACGCTACCAACCCTGTGAGTTAAAGAGCTGCAATTTGTGTAAAGACTGGCTTGCTTGCAACTGTGGACATGGATTGGAGGGTACAGGCGGGTTAGGAGCAGGAGCTCTATCACTGCTGGATTAGCAAAACTGAAACAAAAACAGCCCACAATTAAAGCTAATTAGGATTTAGCACCATGTATAAACCGGCACAAGAATGAGCTTAACGTCCCTGATAATCACAATGAGGTGGTCACTGACCTCGAGCCAGACATCCTATGTGGGTTTTTCGCACCCTGCGGGCTCCTCATGAACTTGCCGATGAATGAGGACACGTGTCTGAGCTTTCTCGGGATGAGGGCCCAGACCGAAGTCCCAAGCTCTCTTTTATTGAGATACCAGCAACGCATCAGCAACAAGCAATTAGCAACAAACAATTATCTAAGCGTTCAGCTATCCATGAAGCAGTTATCTTAAGGTTACGAATGGTTACATCTCAGCCATGCACCAAGCAATTATCTTAAGGTTATAAATCAGCTACATATCTGTATGGAATGTCTTTGTTCTTGTAACTATCTTGTATGTGTTACTTTCTTGTACGTGTTCCAACAGGTGTCCGTCTGCACGTAGCAAGGTCATCTGATTTTTGGTAAACTGCAACTTATGCACAGAAACGAAACTTGTCTCTGCCCTGAGCCAGACCTGCGCCATTTTATGTGAGCCTAAGGTGGAAATATGACAGGTTTCCTACATCTCCTCCTTTTTTGTTTTTTGACCCAAAGGGCTCAGTAGGACAGAGATGTGGTGCATTCCGTTGCTAAGCATAAGGCTTTCTTTTGGCCCTCCTCGCCATCTGTGTCTAATACGAAGGAGGCCTTTTCAATGGCACGGTCCGTAGTATCTGACTCAAGGTCTTCTTGAGGCAATAACTGATATTTTCTTTCCCACAAGGCATTTACATGCTTGATGGCATGTTGCTCTGCTATAAATGAAATGCTATTAGAGATAGTTCTAACAAAAATAGGTAAAACACAAGGCAAAATAATACATCCTAAAGCAATCATACTAATTAAAGCTACAATAGCTTGCAAATCAGGTAATTTGGGAAACCAGGAGCCAAATAATTTCTGAAAGTTAAAACCATTCCATGTTTGAACAGGAACATGAGCTACTTTAATCATTTTATCTGTGATCTCCTGAATCACTTTCCCACTGTCATCAATTTCAATACAACAATTTGTAAGATTAAATTTTTCACATACCCCCCCTTCTTTAGCTAAAAGATAGTCCAGGGCCAATCGATTTTGCATAATATAAATGTTTTGGTTATTGTTGTACCTAGCTTGGTGGTAACCATACAGAGTTCACATTGTCCCTCAGTCTGAGTATCAGTAGAACGTTGACACCGGGACAAAACTTTATACATGCTCATCTGTCTTGCCTTGGTCTTATAACGATGCGTGTAAACAAACAAGTCCTGGGAGAGGGGAGGTTTAGCAAAGTTATCAATGGAAGCAAGTTCTACCCAGTCTTTAAATTGGCGTCCTCTACTGAAACCTTGACAATAATAGAAACCAGTGGTCCTGGAGCTAACAATAAGTTGAAGCAAAACTCGACATGGATGATGATGGTAAATGACCATAGACTCGTTGTTGACAACAGGTTGTTCCTTCTGGGTCCATGCGATGGGGCAATAAGGTTGAGCGTGATCTGAACAATGAAAATAAACAATATCTCCAGTATGTCCATAAACAAAGGTAGGGCCAAGTATCACCCCATGGTGTGGGGATCGAGAGGGGTGAGGACGTGGCTGCCAAATGACTCGAACCCCTATCCAATAATGTTCAAAATTATCAATGATGTCTTAGCCAAAACACCAATAGTTGGCGGTTTGATTGATCATGGGTGGAAAAAGAATCAAGGTTAGCACTGAGTCTTGAATAAAAACAGTGTGAAAAGAGTCATTTTTGACTGAAACCAATGTCAAAGGTGTGAGCCATTGTAAAGAACGGGATGGGATAACTGGTGAAGTGGAGGCACAATGAAATACTGCAGGCTGAGTAGACAGCAAAACTTGACATCTGGGGTAAGCTTTCAGATGGAATTGTGTTTTAGTGGCATCAGTCAGTGGTGTTAGAACAAAGCTGAAAAAAGTCACAAACCATGCTGTCATCTTTAATGGGTTCTGCAGTTGTGTTTGTGGAGGCATGATACGGACGAACGTGGCGACCTGGGATCCACAGCACTTTGTCTGGCAGTTGAGCAGCTGCGTAGCCTCTTCCCCAAGTGAGAAGGTCTGCAGGGCCTTTCCAAGTTAGGTCTGGAAGTTGGCGATACCACACTTTGGGTTTAGGCTGATCTGCAGCTGGAGATAAAAAATGCTGCTCTGCAGCCGTGGTTAAGGGATAGCCAGTCAAGTTTGAAAAGTTCAGAGTGTAGAGGCAAAGGTTAAGAGTTTCTTGCACTGCTGGGAGCTTGGGGCTTCGTTTTCCCCTGTTCTGATTTTTATAGCGATCTAAAGCATGTTTCAAGGTTTGGTTTACCCTTTCCACCAAGGCTTGGCCTTGGCTATAATATGGAATTCCGAATTTGTGTGTGATTTGCCAATGATGACAAAATTTTGCCATGGCTTGACTGCTGTAGGCAGGGCCATTATCTGTTTTGAGTTCTTTTGGACATCCCAGCACTGCAAAGGTCCGAATACAATGATTAATGACATGTTTGGTGGCTTCTCCCCTTTGGGGGGTAGCCATGATGAATCCTGAAAAGGTATCAATTGAAACATGCAAATACTTCCATGGGGCAAATGGTGCATTTTGTGTGACATCCATTTGCCAAATTTGGCAAGGCTCCAATCCCCTTGGATTTACACCCATAGGAATTGCAGTTGCTTGTTTGCTGCATGTTGGACACTGCTGGCAAATTGCAATAGCTTCTGCAGCGGTGATGTCAAACTGCTTTTGCAAAGCTTTGGAATTTTGATGAAAATATGAATGACTTTCCCAGGGGGTGAGGGGTTGCAAGGAACAGGCTGAAGGTCCGGAGGCAGCCTGATCTGCAACATTGTTTCCCTCTTGCAAAAAACCTGGAAAAGGCTGATGACTACGAATGTGAGCAACAAAAATAGGATGTTGGAGTTCAGAAAGCAAATTTTGCAAGGTTAAAAAAAGTTGTAACAAATCTGGTTGAATGGAGGGGGATAAATAAGATCCATAAATCACTTGAATTGTGTGATAAACATAAAAGCTATCCACAATAAGATTCAAAGGTTGAAAGGAAAAAAGTTGACAAGCCAAAATTGAAGCAGCCAGTTCAGCTTTTTGAGCTGACCGCTGGGGTGTTGTTTGCTTGGTTATCCATTGACCATTTTCCAACCAGGCACAGGTGCCACACTCCTTGCTCCCATCTGCAAAAACTGTAACAGCCGAATGTAGGGGGTGAGGAGACAAGGGTGACAACCAGTCGATGGGTACAGTGCGAACAATTTGCAAACGATAATCGGGTGATGGGTGGCAAGAAACCTTGCCATGCCAATCAGCTAAGGAAAATTGCAATTCACTTGAGGTTTGAAAAAATGATTCCCAAATTTGCAAAGACATAGGCACAAAAAGAGTGTCTATCTCCAGCCCAATCAAGGCTTTCGTTCGGTGACGAATTTTAAAAATCAATTGAGCCAATTGTGCTTCTCTGGTTAAAATAGAAACTTTGGGCGTATGGGATAAATGAATCCACTCCAAAATTTTCAATTGGTTAGCACGTTGAACAATAGCAGCAGTAAATAGTCCAGGCGTGTTTAAAATAATAGCAGCAAAAGGAACATCCAACTCCCATCATGCAACATCCACCTCTCACTTTCTTCTACTTCCCATGTTGCTCCCTATCCATATTTCTATAGTACATTCTTGTTCCTATCACAAATCTGTGCAAACCAACTTAAAAACCACTTTTCTGTTTCTCCCTTCCATTATCCATTCATTCACTGCCCTTCTGCCACTCTGGCCTAACTTCTGTCTTTTCTGCTTCCACAGCTTCTATCAACTTTTGCATGAGCCAACTGTTTCCCTTAGCTATTAATCAATCCTCTACATTTCTCTTCTCCAAAAGTATTGAAGATTCCATAATCATATTTGGAGTCAGTGTATATGTTCCTCCTTTCCTGTATTAACAATCTCAGAGCCTGTTGTAAGGCATAAAATCCACAGGTTAGTGCTGATTAAGGGAGGGAAATTCTCCCAGATATCACCTTCCATCAATGTGTCCTGCACACAGACACAAAAACATCAAAAACAAAAAACAAAAACAAAAAACAACTCCACAAAAAGAGCAGAGTAATTTCTTTTGGGTGATGTATAACTAAAACTCAAAAAATTCCAAAAACTTGTCCAACAATTAATCTCTCCTCTTTCGAGTAAAAAAAATTGCAAGCTGAAACTGCAAGAGTGGGCATCAAGTTTCACATCCACCCCCCTTTCTCAGACTGGAATTCTAAGCAGAGAAAAAAATGGTTAAAAGGACCAGCCACCCCCCCTTTCTGGCTGTCTCTCCCTTTCACACTCTTAAAGTAACACAGTGGGGTTGGGGGGGAGTAAAAGAAACTTTACAAAAATCTCACCACTAAAAAAAAAATAGTTTGCTCTCCTTTACATGCATTTTCCATAAATTCTCTCACACATCCTCCATGGCTTTTACAACAATAATATCTGCAGTTTACTGTTCCTTCCACAGCCTGGGACGGGGTGGGGGGTGGTAGGTGGGTTTGAGGGCTAACACACTCACATTTACATATCAGCAATTTAACTCATTCACTTCCATTCTGACTGCTTGCATAAACAATTTCACATACAAAAATTTCATTTCATACTTTCTCCAGACAAACCATACATTGTTAAATAAGGCCTTTTTGTTTGGTGTTATCAGAGAGGATTTTGACCCTCTTCCAAGTCTTGGAAATAACACAGAACAACAAAGAAAGACATATATACACAGATACTATTAAAACAACATTTATTTAGACATATGGCTTGTCCTACAAGAGGTGAGAAAAATCATGAGGTGATTCCAACTGAACATGGTTTCTATAGGGCCCTTTAACCATCTCCTATTTTTCTCACCATTCCAAGTCCAAGCTTAATGTTCCAAATATATATATATATATATATATATATATATATATATATATATATATATATATATATATATATATATATATATATATATATATATATATATATATATATATATATATATATATATATATATATATATATATATATATATATATATATATATATATATATATATATATAACAAAACAAAACACACATATCAATTTGGGGTTTTAGTCCAAAACAATAGTCCAAAAAGCTAGATTAAAAGAAAAAGATAGAAGAAAAACTTGGTTTTATTTCTTTGATTTTTCTTTTCTTTAGGTTTACAACAACAACTACTTTCCTATTCTTTGATTTGGTAGACCAGAATTGTCAATTTAGTTTCGCTTGGAGCCTGCAATGGGAAGCTAGATCTCAGACAACTCCAGGCAGTTGAAATCAACAGGCGCGCCCCTGGACTTTACTGAGAACAGCTCGCCCCAAGAGGCTCTTTCAAGCCCCACATAAGCCAATTTTAACAGGAGTTCATTTCGGTCATATTCATTGTCTACTTGCCTTGTTATTTCTTCCTGCAGTCTATCCACAAAGTCTGAATAAGCCTGATTGGGACCTTGATAAACTTTTGCAAAAGACATTTTAGCTTTTCCGTGAGGATCATCTATCTTGCGGAAAGCTGCTAAAGCCCCTTCCTGTATCAAATTAAAAGCCTCCCTTGGGCTTTGAGCCTGTTGGTCATTTGTAACGAATTGTCCTGTGCCAAATAATTGATCCCTATCTACCCCTTGAGGTAATCCAGCAAGAATTTTTTTCTCTATTTCTTTTTTATACTCAGATTCCCAAACTACATATTGTGAAGGTGTCAATATCATGTGTGTAATGGACTTCCAGTCTACCAATGGCATCACATAAGTAGCAGCCATGGAAACAAAAAGTCCCTGCACAAAAGGCGATTGAATGCCATATGAAACAACAGCTTTTTTAAGATCTTTCACTATATTCCATTCCAGTCCTTCATATGTGTGAACAGCATTTCCTCCAGCTGCCGGAGCTGGCTGGATGTTTACTGGATAGCAAGATAAATCTTCCAATGTTAGCTGTCCTTATCGGGCGGCTTGTCTAATAGAATTTGCCACCATTCCTTCTTAGGATAATTCTTAATTACTTCTGGCTGAGCCTGAGGGGCACTGGGGGCCGCAGCTGAGGTGCCCTGCTGAGTTTCTCCCGGCTGAGTAGGTTCCTCATAAGGAGGGGGAGCCGGAGAAATGGAAAAGGCTTCTTTAAGTCCCCTTTCGTGAACCAACAAACTTTCCATTAAGACTCGCCAGGCTGTTAACATTTTTGGAGGTGCTCAAGGAGGTTCGTGGAGCCATTCTCCAATTTTTCTCCAAGTCCCTGTTTTCAACGAGCCCTTTTCCGGATAAGCCGGAGTATTTTCCCAAATATATTCCATTAAAACAATCAACTCCTTTTTTGAAACTGCTGGTAATTGTTTGCCACTACTTTTAAGTAAAATATTAGAAATTCTGACTATTTCCTCAAGCTCTTTCAGGTGTGCTGCCTGTTGCTTAGAAAATTTGTTCCCCATACTCACGAATGGATCGTCGTCTTCATGAGGCGAGATCGTGTGCACAGCCTATTCCAGGCGATGAGTATGGAGACCGTCAGAGACATATCCACTCGCAGCAGATCACGTCGGGGTGCTGGGAACCCGTTGCTTGAAGCAGCCGGGTTGCTGGGAACCTGCTGCTTGTGAACAGCCAGGTTGAGCACGGCCACCATCGGGTGAATGAGGATGGACGGCTGAAGACGTATTCCGCAGAATCACGTCGGGGTCACCAGTTGTGGGTTTTTCGCACCCGGCGGGCTCCTCATGAACTTGACACATCTCTCTGAACGTTCTCGGGATGAGGGCCCAGACCGAAGTCCCAAGCTCTCTTTTATTGAGATACCAGCAACGCATCAGCAACAAGCAATTAGCAACAAACAATTATCTAAGCGTTCAGCTATCCATGAAGCAGTTATCTTAAGGTTACGAATGGTCACATCTCAGCCATGCACCAAGCAATTATCTTAAGGTTATAAATCAGCTACATATCTGTATGGAATGTCTTTGTTCTTGTAACTATCTTGTATGTGTTACTTTCTTGTACGTGTTCCAACGGGTGTCCGTCTGCACGTAGCAAGGTCATCTGATTTTTGGTAAACTGCAACTTATGCGCAGAAACGAAACTTGTCTCTGCCCTGAGCCAGACCTGCGCCATTTTATGTGAGCCTAAGGTGGAAATATGACAGGTTTCCTACAATCCTAGAATGTGAAGTGAAGTGGGCCTTAGAAAAGCTGAGCAACAACAAAGCTAGTGGAGGTGACAGTATTCCAGCTGAGCTATTCAAAATCTTAAAAGACGATGCAGTAAAAGTGCTACACTCAATTTGCCAGCAAATTTGGAAAACTCAAGAGTGGCCACAGGATTGGAAAAGATCAGTTTACATTCCAATTCCAAAGAAAGGCAGCGCCAAAGAATGTTCAAACTACCGCACCATTGCACTCATTTCTCATGCTAGTAAAGTCATGCTTAAAATCCTACAAGCTAGACTTCAGCAGTATGTGGATCGAGAACTACCAGAAGTACAGGCAGGATTTCGAAGAGGCAGAGGAACTAGAGATCAAATTGCCAACATACGCTGGATCATGGAGAAAGCTAGGGAGTTCCAGAAAAACATCTACTTCTGCTTCATTGACTATGCTAAAGCCTTTGATTGTGTGGATCATAACAAACTGTGGCAAGTTCTTAAAGAGATGGGAGTACCAGACCATCTTATTTGTCTCTTGAGAAACCTATATGCGGGTCAAGAAGCAACAGTGAGAACTGGACACGGAACCACTGATTGGTTCAAAATTGGGAAAGGAGTCCGGCAAGGCTGTATACTGTTGCCCTGCCTATTTAACTTATATGCAGAGCACATCATGAGAAAGGCAGGGCTAGATGAATCAAAAGTTGGAATTAAGATTGCCGGAAGAAATATCAACAACCTAAGATACGCAGATGATACCACTCTAATGGCAGAAAGTGAAGAAGAACTAAAGAGCCTCTTGTTGCGGGTGAAGAAGGAGAGTGCAAACTTGGGTTGAAACTTAACATTAAGAAAACCAAGATCATGGCATCTGGCCCTCTCAATTCCTGGCAAATAGATGGGGAAGAAATGGAGGTAGTGACAGATTTTATTTTCCTGGGCTCCAAGATCACTGCAGATGGGGACAATAGCCAAGAAATTAAAAGACGCTTGCTCCTGGGGAGGGAAGCCATGGCAAATCTAGACAGCACACTAAAAAGCAGAGACATCACCCTGTCAACAAAAGTGCGTATAGTCAAGGCTATGGTCTTCCCAGTTGCAATGTATGGCAGTGAAAGTTGGACCATAAGAAAGGCTGAGCGCCAAAGAATTGAAGCCTTTGAGCTATGGTGCTGGAAAAGACTCCTGCAAGTCCCTTGGACTGCAAGGCGATCAAACCGGTCGGTCCTAGAGGAGATCAACCCTGACTGCTCTTTAGAAGGCCAGATCCTGAAGCTAAAACTCAAATACTTTGGCCACCTAATGAGAAGGAAGGACTCACTGGAGAAGAGCCTAATGCTGGGAAAGATTGAGGGCAATAGAAGAACGGGACGACAGAGAATGAGGTGGCTGGATGGAGTCACTGAAGCAGTAGCCATGAGCTTAAATGGACTCCAGAAGATGGAGTCCAAAACCTTGATGACCAAAAGTTCATTTAGTGACTGTTCGAAGTTACAATGGCACTGGAGCCTGGCGATGATCCTGGCGCTTCCGCTGAGCCCTGACAGCCCTGCAGCTACAGCCGTCTCTTGCTCAGGCTTGTGCGGTGCTGCCACCGGTTCCGCTTATTCCCCTCCCCTGCTACTTTTCTAGGATGGTCGCGTACCACCTGCCAGGTGCCAATGTACCACCGGTGGTACCTGTACTACTGGTTGAAAAGCCTTGGACTACAGTGTTCTTTTCACCTTCATCTTTTGAAAGTGCGCCTTTTACTGCTTTTAACACTTGCTTATTTTTATAGTTGCAAGTGGCACAGAATCCTCGACTTATGACCGTAATGGAGCCTGACTCAAAACTACAGCGCTGGCTTTCCCCAGATGTCCGGGAAGGAAACAGCTGCCTGCTGAAAGAGGTCTGAGCTTCCTCCCACCAGCCGAGCACGGTGTTCCCTCCTCTTTCTAGCCTTTAGAAGCACTGCAAATCCAATCTTTCTGGAGCTTCCCCCTCTTTCAAAAGACCTTGATGATGTTCAGATATTTTGGATCAACATCCATAATTCCGTCTTCATGGTCAAAGGAAATACAGTAACTGGCCAAATTCTACGCGTACTGCACATCCTTCCGATCTTTTTTTATCACTTTAACTTTTTTCTAGCTGCTCTGAGAACAGGTTTAAGGCAAACCCTCCATTTTAAATCGTAAAAAATCACTTTATGTAACCGAGAATTGAACTGGTGTTCAATTCTCACTCCAGCCAACACCATCCAGTCGGGTGTGTAGTAATTCCTCAGGTACAAGTGGAGGACCGTCGTGTCGATTTTCTCAATGTTCTCTGCTGGACAGAACCTGTTCATTCCCACGGTGTTTTCCCTGTAAGCCGCCTGTGGGAAGGGCAAACTCAAATGATTTTCAGAAAAGAAGGCAATGACTAAACAGATATTTGGCCAGACTTTCTTGCTTTAGGATTGCTGTTGGCCACCGGCACCCAGAAGAGCCCTTGCTGCTTGCAATGTAGCGTGGTCGCACAGAGAGACGGACACTAAGCTGGGTAGTAACTTCTTTATTGAGGTCAGGAACGAAGCTGGGGAAAAGGGGTTACCTGGTGTCTCTTTATACCTGCCCAGGTGAATCCCAACCAATGGATTCAAACCTGGGCTTCCCACCAGTGCAGGTGGCCAATAGATTTAAACCCTGGCTTCCCGCCAGAGCTGACCATGCCCCGGAGCTGTCAGGCTTTGTTCCATTCAGGCTTTCCCGCCAAAAGCGGTTATAGCCTGGAGCTGCCAGCCCCCTGCTGTGCTGACATCCTGTGTATGCTTAAGACTACACCCCTTCCCCCATAGTGAGAGGTTATCCCCCTTTCATTTCAACCCTCACAACTATATACAACTTATTAACACATATATACAATATTTACATTCTGTTGATTCTTTTGTGTCGCTTCCACCTTCCACCCCCCCCCCTTAGGAACGCACATAGTCAGCGAGATAGCTTGGAGCCTTGTGGGCCCTCCTTGACCTTCTTAGAACTGGGTCACCCGGTGGTGTGGTGCTGTTTCCCTTCTCCCTTGATTGTTGTGGTGGTGGTGGTGGATTGTGGTGTGTGTGTGTGTGTGTGTGTTGAGGTTCCTGGGGTTTGTGTTATGCTGGGTTTTGGTTGGCTGCCTTGATAGTATTGCTGTGCCCTTCCTTCACTTGGGTCCAGTGTCTCCCTGTTCCCCTGCCAGTTTCCTGCCTTGCGTAGGGTTGCCCATGTGACCCTCTAGTAGCCCTCCTGGATGCTTGTGTTAATGTTTCCACCTCCTCCTCATCAACTCCAAGGGTGTCCTCAAAAACCCTCTCTGGAGCCCTTTTCCTTAGCTGGTCCAGATGCCTTTTCCACAGGAGTCCCCCCTCCACCCTTACCTTGTAGGACAGAGGCCCTGTCTGGTCTAGTATTTCCCCTGGCACTCATGGGTGACCTGAGCTATAGTTCCTTGCCCAGATAAAGTCGCCAGTGTTAAAAAGTGTCTTGATATTTGGGGTCCTGACGTCTGCTGCTACTCTGTCTGGGTGGAGCCTGTCTAGTGTTGGTGAAGAAGGAAGGTGGCCAGTCGTTGCTTCCATTCCCCCTGAACTATGCGCTTGAGGGCGTCCTTTGTTGTGCGCACGAATCGCTCCTCCAAACCGTTACTGACCGGATGGAAAGGGGCTGAGGTGGCGTGTCTAATCCCCAAGGTCTTCAGGAACACCTGGAAATCCGACGAAGTAAATTGCATTCCGTTATCCGACACAATTACATCTGGCAGACCATGGGTTGCAAACAGCCCCCTTAATGCCTGAATGGTTCCTGCTGAAGTCATGTTGCCTACAGGCACCACCTCCAACCACTTAGAGTGGCTGTCTACCACTACTAAGAATGTGTGTCCTTGGAATGGGCCTGCATAGTCTATATGCACCCTGGACCATGGCGTGTGTGTTTCCTCCCACTTGTGTACTGGTGCATGTGGTTGTTCGGGCCATGACCTTTGGCATGTGTAGCACCCAGCTACTAGCCCTTCTATTTCCTTGTCTAACCCTGGCCACCTCAGGTAACTCCTTGCCAGAGCTTTCATCCTTACTACCCCTGGGTGGCCCTCATGCAGAGACTGAAGGACTCTTCCTCTTAGACCCTGTGGAATTATGACTCTACTCCCCCACAACAGGCACCCCTTGTGTGTTGATAGCTCGTGCCTCCTGGAAAAATATGCAACGAACTCTTGCCCTGGTGATTTGTCCTGCCACCCGCTGCTTACCCATGCCTGTACCCTGCTCAGGATTCTGTCTTTGGGAGTCTCTGTCGCTACGTCTTTGGCACTGAGGGGGCATTCCGGCAGCTCCTGTATTGCCAATATTTGAGCAGCAGGTGCGGGATCTGGCTCCGTGTCCCTTAAGGGAAGTCTGCTGAGGCCATCTGCGTGCCCCATCTCCTTGCCTGGTCTGTGTACAAACTTGCATGCATATGCTGACAGAAAAATGGACCAGCGGAGCATCCTGGGTGACAGGATTTGTGGCGTCTGCTTCTCAGTTGTAAACAACCCTAACAGTGGCTTATGGTCAGTGTATATTAGGAAGTCCCTACCATATAGGTAGTCATGAAATTTCTTTACTCCTGCGACCACTGCCAGTGCCTCCTTATCTATCTGCACGTAATTTCTTTCAGCAGCTGACAGGGCCCTGGAGTAGTATGCGATGGGGGCTTGAGTTCCATCCTCCTCTAAATGGCTGAGGACTGCCCCAATCCCATAAGGGGATGCATCGCACGCAAGATAGATTGGCTTATTTTCCTTGAAGTGTGTAACTGTAGCATTGCCTGCTAACAGGTTCTTCATTGTGTTGAACGCGTTTGTGTGTGTGTCAGACCAGTCCCAGGGTGATTGCTTGTCAAGCAGCCTGTGTAAAGGCTCTGCTATTGTTGCTTTGTGTGGCAGGAAGGTGTGATAAAAGTTGAGCAGGCCCAGGAATGCCTGCAACTCAGACTTGTTTTTGGGAATTGGGGCTTCTTTGATCGCCCTGACTTTGAATGCTGATGGGTGGATGCCTTGAGCCTCAATCCTGAACCCTAGAAACTCTGTCTCAGTGACCCCAATCTTGCATTTTTCCCTCTTGAGTTTCAGTCCTGCATCCCTAAACCTCTCTAACACAGCTTTCAATCGGTCCGCCAAAACGTCCTCAGAGCTACCTGCAATTAGGACGTCGTCGAAGTAAGGGCAAACCCCTGGTATTCCCTTGAGGGTTTTTTCCATCACCTCCTGGAAAACCCCAGGAGCCACGCTGACCCCGAACTGCAGCCGGTCTACCCGGAACGCCCCCTTGTGGGTGACTATCGTTTGCTCTTTAGCAGCCTCTGGATTGACCGGCAGCTGCTGATAAGCTTGGGCAAGATCCAGCTTTGCGAACACCGACCCGCCTTGCAGGGATGCTAGGATGCTGCTAACTGCGGGGACCAGGTAGGAATGGGCACTCAGAGCTCTGTTAATTGTCCCTTTATAGTCAGCGCAAATACGGACCTCATCATTTGCCTTGAGGGGCGTCACGATGGGGGTTTCCCAATCCGCCCCATCGACCGGAGTTAACACCCCCTGGTCTACTAGCTTGTCTAGTTCCCACTCTATCTTGTGCTTTAAAGCAAACCGGACTCTCCTAGCCTTCATTCTGATTGGCTGCACCTAGGGGTTTAATTTAAAGGAGATTGGGGAGCCTGTGTATTTCTCTAACTGCTCATCAAACACGTCTGCAAAATCTTTGCAGACAGATTCCAGTGAATAACAGTTCCGCATCTGGTGAATTCCGGTGATTCCGATGCCCAGCACTTTGAACCACCCTAACCCCACAAGGCTGGTTCTCTGCCCTTCCACGACCAACATGTCCAATTTGCCCGAGAAATCCCTGTACTGCACCGTTACTGATGCCTCCCCCCGAACGTTTATCGGTGAGTTTTGAAAGTCAGAGAGGGTCAGTCTAGATGACCTCAAAGGGACCCGCTGGCCACTCCGCTCACAAATTGCTTTAAACGTTCTGGCGGAGATGATTGAAACGGCCGACCCTGAGTCCAGTTCCATCGTGTAGGGGACCCCTTGCAGTTTCACCCTTAGCTTTATTTTCAGAGTGACTGTCTGTGGCCCCCTTGTTAAGCAAATGGCCGCCCGTCCCTTCGTGTGACTGACCGTCAGTCTCTGCAACCGCTCCCCGGTACCTGTGGCTGACTGGAACTCCGCTTCCACTTTGTGCAGGCTGTCCCGTTGCTTGCTTCTGCAGACCGACGCGATGTGTCCGGTCTTCCCACATGCTCGACACTTTGCCGATTTGAACCGGCAGGTAGACCGGGGGTGCTGACCTCCGCAGCTTGCACAGCGGGTTGATCAGCAGCTGTTCGCGCTGCAGCCGGAACACTCGGTATATTGGGGCTGTCCACAGCCACCGTGCGGGGTAGACTGGGGCCGGTTTGCATCGTAACTGGGGAGTTGGGTAGCCCGGGGGGTGTTTACTCCGCACCTGCACTCCTGGTACTTCGGGTCCATCGCGGCTGGTCTTAGCTCCTTCGAGTTGTCTCGGGTTGTGGTGAACGGTCGAGGGGTTTGGTGTATGGCGTCTACTTCGCATGCTGACCCTTCGGCCCCGCAGCAACCGCTCAGCTGGTGGATGGCTCCTCGGCCACGTCCCAGGCTAGGAATTCCTCCTGGACGTCCCTCAGGGTTAGCTTTTGTTTTGCGAATATCTTCTGCCGCAGCTTCTGATCCCGCAACCCACAGACGATCCGATCCCCTAGCCTGATCTCTAGGTTCTCAAAATTGCAGAGACGGGCTACCTGCCTTAGGGCGGCCATGTATTGTTTAGTGGACTCACACGGGAGTTGGTCCCGTTTTTCAAAACGATACCTCCACGCGATTTCGGACGTTTCTGGTCTGAAGTGCTCAGTCAGCTTAGCCAACAGCTCGCTGTAGCCGATGGTGTTGACGTCGTTGGGTGAGCAGAGGCCGACCGCCAATTGGTACGTTTCTGTACCGCAGCTGCAGAGTGGCGCCGCTGCTCTCTGCTGGTCATTCTTAACCCCGTTCGCCCTTAGGTAGCACTCGAGCTGTCCCACGAAGGCTTCCCACCTTAAAAAGGGGATACTGACCCAGTTGTGCCATTCCACTGTCTCGGGTCGTCCTGCATCCTGATCCGGTGCTGCCGATGGGGTCTCGTCCTCAGCTAGCGATGTCCAGGGCAGGATCCCACCTTTGTCGCCAGTGCAATGTAGCATGGTCGCACAGAGAGACGGACACTAAGCTGGGTAGTCAGGAACGAAGCTGGGAAAAAGGGGTTACCTGGCGTCTCTTTATACCTGCTCAGGTGAATACCAACCAATGGATTCAAACCTGGGCTTCCCGCCAGTGCAGGTGGCCAATAGATTTAAACCCTGGCTTCCCACCAGAGCTGACCATGCCCCGGAGCTGTCAGGCTTTGTTCCATTCAGGTTTTACTGCCAAAAGCAGTTATAGCCTAGAGCTGTCCAGCCCCCTGCTGTGCTGACATCCTGTGTATGCTTAAGACGCATACACTACACTGCTCAACTCTGCTGATTAAAAATACAAGCTCCAGTGAGCACAAGGGAGAGAAAGCTCCATATCTAAGAAAATAACAGCCTCTCCTAAAGAGTATGCAATGGATTAAAAAGTTGATGGTATGCCTTCACTGTCTGATAAACCTGAATTTGAACCCAGGTCTCCCTGATCCACGGCCTGGGCTACTGAGAACATCTTTGAAGGAACCTTCCTCGGCCCCCAACATCATGACGTGCAAGCGGTTCCGTGTGTGAAGCGTTGTGGGCCCAGTAAGCTGACAAGGGGCTTTGAGTAGGGATGGGTGCAGGTGCAGCAGGCGAGGTTCCCCCACAAAGGCGGAGCATTGGATCATGGGCTGCACGATCCAAAAATAGTGCAGATTACAGGGGAAATCAATAGTGCCCCCCGAGCACGTCCCCCCCGAAGCATAATATCACACTACTCTGTTGGCCAGAACAAAAGACACAGTTAAGGGGTGGGGGGGCACCCAAACTCACACAAAGCCCCGTTTTGACTTTGCGTTCCGCAATGTTGCACACCACTGGACTATTCTTTCACTTCCCAAACTGCAGGCAGGAACACAACGCAGTGTGTTTTGCCTTATTGTGCCCCGCCTCACATAATGAGCGCAATGATGCTTATCATTAACAAAGGCAAGCTTGTTTCTTCTGAAAACTATTCAGCTCCTGCATCGACCACCGGAAGGGAATTCCCAGTGAGACTGAGGAAGCCCCCACGGGCCCCTCAGGGGTTGCCCTGCCTGGCATGCCGATCACAGCGTCCTTTGCCCACTTGCCCCCCCCCGCTGCTCTGGGATTCGACATCCAGACGGCTTACCTCCATGCCAACTTGGACCGGCAGATCTACGTGAGGGCCCCTCCTGGCTACCAGCAGGAAAGGGGAAACACATGGCTGCTCCGAAAAGGGTTATATGGCTCAAACTATGGTACGACTGCCTTAGAAAAAGCTTAGAACAAATTGGTTTCAGGGCATCCCATGCAGATGAGTGCATTTTCACATGCAACTCCAAGGGTACCACAGAACGGGTGTTAGTTTATGTGGAGGACCCTGAAGTTCTTGGGGCAGGTTGACAGGTACTTGGGTGTGCACATCCTGCCCACTGAGAAGGGGTTCGCCCTATCTCAGAAAGAAAAGATTGAGGAGTTGGCCAGATGCAAAATGGCAGAATCTAACCCAACGCGTAGCCCGATACAAAGTGACTATTACAGTCACACTCACAAGGACAGTCCTGAGTTCACAGATAATAAGTTTTACAGATCTGTGATTGGCTCCTTGCTATATATCAGCAATTGGAGCAAGCCTGACATAGCTTTAGCTGTGAATCTATTGTCCAGGTAAGTGGAACACCCGAAAGAATTCCACTGGACTGCTGTTAAGAGGGTACTTAGGTACCTCAGGGGCATGGCCGATGCTCTCCTTGTGCTGGAGCCAGAGAAGGGGAAACCGGCTCAGCTCTCCGCTTACTCGGACGCAGACTGGGCTGGTGACGCCAAGAGTAGACAGAGCACCTCTGGTTTCCAAATATTGCTAAATGGCTGTCCTATCCATTGGCATGTTAGGCAGCAAAAATTTGTTTCTTGCTCCACGGCTGAGGCAGAATATGCCAGTCTGTCGGACACGGCCAATGATTTGATTTGGTTCGATGCTCTGGTAACGAGCATCTGGGCACCATCCAAATTCAAGAAGACAATACGGCCACAATTGGGATCTCGGGGGCATACGCGGTGGGCTCTAGGTCCCGCCACATAGACATCCGCTATAAAAATCTCAGGCAGCTTGCCAGAATGGGATTCATACATGTCAAACATTGTAGTACAACTGACCAGGTAGCTGACGTGTTCACCAAACCTGTACCCATTGACCGGCACAACCTTATGCGTAAGCGTTTGTGTTTGGTCTTGTGAACATGTACAATGCATCTGTATGTCTATGACACCTGCTCGCCCCCTCACATACATTCACTAGTCCCTGTCATTGGCTGGCAAGAAGGGGAATTGTTAGATGTTTTCGTGCCAGCCATGGCAGTTCCTTAAAAGGTCACCAGATGGGAGGAAAGAGGCACCTTTGCTCCCACTTGTGGATCAGGGGGCTCCAGCCCCTGCAGCCCTATTGGGGAGAGTTAATGGTCCTCTGGCCCCCTCACTCTCATTGGTAAGGGAGGGGCCAGGAACCCCATAAAAACCCCTGCACGGGGGCTGATCTTTAGCTCTTGTTCTAGCTCCCTCTGGGACTGATCCATGGGCTCAATCCAGGCATGGATATCTCCATGCCAGGGAACTCTTTTTCTCTGCTTTATCTTTAAATAAAGCTTCACCTGATTGCATCCCTGCATGCTGCCTTTTTCTTGGAAGCGCCTCAACGAACCATTGGCCTTGTGAAGGCTCTCACACCCACTGAATGCAAGCATGGGATAAACTGAACCTGGTTTGTTCTCGGTATTTAAGTGGCCACAGACTACCAGCCAAAGTGGCATTTGATCACAAGGCAAGAAGGCATAGAGAAATGTTTCCCCTTTTGCCTTTCAGCATCCAAGGGACAGGGAAGGAGAAAGGGAAAGAGGAAAGACAAAGAAAAAGGGGAAAGGGTGGGAGGAAGATTATAAAGAGAGGAAGGGACCAAGAGAAGTCCTGCATTAGCACTTAACCACAAGCAGCCATGCTGCCTTTTTGTCAATCCCTTGTCCCCTCCTCCTGACCTCTCCTGGTGGTCTCCCATCCAATTGCCAAGGACAGCGAGCCAATCAGCAGCAACCATAAGGAGGAGGTAAGCGCAGCCGGGTGCCCCCCAAGCAGCTGGCATCACTGGGGGTCCTCTGCATGGCCTGAGAACGACAGCCAGGCTCCTCTGGTGGACATGGCTTTAGTGCTCGCCCTGGTCTTGCCTTCCACACCTGGAGACAATGGATCCCCCCAACCTGGGCCCTCACAGGCGCCCCCCCAAACCAAACAATGTTGAGATGACCACCCCCAACCCAGCCCCCCCCAAGGTCAACCACAGTGCTAATGCAGCCCTCAGTGAAATTGAGTTTGATACCCTTGCTCTAGAGCATGTTGGGCAGACTACCTGGACAGGTGGTTGTGAGGCGTTAATCTGGGGAGACCCAGCACCCCACTTCCTTGGCAGGAAGGCAGGCTAGGAGTGGCCCTTCAAAGAAAACTTGGGGCTGAGCATCTCAGGGAGGGCCAGCAGATGGCGCAAAGTCTGGTCCTTTGCTGCCCTCTGATGGCTGTTAGCAGAGCTGCTACTCTGATCTAATTCCATCTCAAGAACCCAGGCAGCTTTGGCAGGCCCCACAGTAAGGATGGCAGTTGGGTCTTCAAAGTGCTCCCATGACCTCTCTGGTGGTTCCTCAGCAGGTGCAAGGGCCCTTGGACCATGGGGGCCGAAAAGAAGTGGCTGGTGCGGAGGGAAATTGCTCCATAGTCCCCAACTGTGGCTTCCTGGCCAAGAGTAGCTTTGTTTGCCTAAGGTCACTTGCATCAGCTATATTATATGCCTAGGCAGAAAATAAGTTTTCAGTGCCAGAGAAATGCTGTTCTCCAATTTCCGCTGCCTTCTATCAAGTGCCAGGAACATTGGTGGTGTGTTCCTGGGCCCCTGAGGTTTTTTTCTTTTTTCATATAGACAAATCCAAGATTGCTCCACCACCACCACCCCTGCTGGATACCCCAGGAAAAGTTCCTTCTTTACCAGTGGATATGTCTGTGACGGTCTCCATACTCATCACCTGGAATAGGCTGTGCACCCGATCTCGCCTCGTGAAGATGACGATCCATTCGTGAGTATGGGGAACAAATTTTCTAAGCAACAGACTGCGCATCTGAAAGAGCTTGAGGAAATAGTCAGAACTTCTAATATTTTACATAAAAGTAGTGACAAACAATTACCAGCAGTTTCAATAAAGGATTTGAACAGCCTGGCGAGTCTTAATGGAAAGTTTGTTGATTCATGAAAAGGGAAAGAAGCCTTTTCAGTTTATCCGGCTCCCCCTCCTTATGAGGAACTTGTTCAGCCAGGAGAAACCGTGCAGGGCACCTCAGCTTTGGCTCCCAGTGCCCCTCAGGCTCAGCCAGAATCTGTTAAATCATAACCAAAAGGACTAGTGGCGGCTGCTTTTCGACAAGCTGCACAGACAGGACAATTGAACATGGAAGATTTGTCACCTTGTTATCCTGTCAATTTTTTGCCAGCAGCAGCAGCCGGAGGTCAACCAATCCAAGAGTATACAGCCTTGCACTATGAATTGATCAAAGAAATAAAAGAAAGCTGTTTCTAGTTATGGCATTCAATCTAACTATGTGCAAGGATTTTTAATAAGTATAGGTAGCGCTTATACCATGTGTTTAATTGACTGGAAATCTATAGCTAACATGGTTTTGACTCCATCACAATATGTTGTTTGGGAATCTGAAAAAAAAGGTAGAAAAAAAAGATTCTTGTTGGGCTACCTCAAGGAGTCAACAGAGATCAATTATTTGGTACAGGGCAATTTGTAGCAGCCACAGAACAGGCAGATTCTCCTAGAGACGCTTTTCCTGTCATAAAAGAAGCTGCATTGTCTGCCTTTTAAAAAGTGGATGATAGCACTTCAAAACCAAAATTATCTTTTTCAAGAATTTTTCATGGCCCTAATCAGCCCTATGCAGAGTTCATAGACCAACTCCAGCAAGAAATTGCAAGACAAATTGACAATGAATATGCTCAAACTGAATTGATAATGAAATTGGCTTATGAAAATGCTAACGAGGACTGCAAAAAATTATTAAAACCTATCATTTCTATGCCAAATGCCACTCTTGCTGACTATTTAAAAGCATGTCGCATAGTAGGTACAACGGCTTATTCCATGGACGCCTTGGCTATGGCCCTTAATAACGGAGGCAATAGACCCAAGGGAAATTGTTTTAATTGTGACAAATCTGGACATTTTAAAGTGCAATGTCGGGCGCCTGGAGAAGGAGCAAAGAAAAATCAAAATAGCTCCTCTATTAAGCCAAAAACCAATGGGAGCATTGCAGCTAGGACTCCCAAATCCAAATTTAATTCCTCAAAATTATGATTTAATGATCATTGATTTAAAGGATGCATTTTTTTCGATCCCATTGTGTAAAGAAGAAAGACAACTTTTTGCTTTTACATTGCCAGTTTTTAACAATTCAGAAACTGCCCAAAGATATCAATGGAAAGTGCTGCCTCAAGGCATGCTTAATAGCCCCACCATGTGTCAATGGTACGTGGCAAAGGTGTTGCAACCATATCGTGATAAGCATCCACATTTTTTGGTTTATCATTACATGGACGATATTTTAATTGCAGCACCAGGGCCCAAAGGAACTGTCATGGCCACTTTTGATTTTTTAACAAGGATTTTAAATCAGTTTGGTTTTTTTGTCAGTCCACAAAAGGTTCAATATATGTTACCCTATTCCTACTTAGGCCATAAGCTTTTATCCACAGCGGCTTATCCCCATATTCCAAAATTATTTTTGCCATCAGAACCAACATTGGTACAATTGCAGCAATATCTGGGAACCATTAATTGGGCAAGACCATATTTGTCATTGACAACATCAGACCTATCTCCATTGTTTAATGCTTTGACCTTAGGAAAGCATCCAGCAGACAAAATTTGTTTGTCAGAACAACATATTAAAACTTTGCAGTTAGTAAATGATGCCTTAAAAAAGGTCTGGGTAGATCGTATGGTTATTGATGTTCCTTTTGCTGCTATTATTTTAAACACGCCTGGACTATTTACTGCTGCTATCGTTCAATGTGCTAACCAACTGAAAATTTTGGAGTGGATTCATTTATCCCATACGCCCAAAGTTTCTATTTTAACCAGAGAAGCCAAATTGGCTCAATTGATTTTTAAAATTCGTCACCGAACGAAAGCCTTGATTGGGCTGGAGATAGACACTCTTTTTATGCCTATGTCTTTGCAAATTTGGGAATCATTTTTTCAAACCTCAAGTGAATTGCAATTTTCCTTAGCTGATTGGCATGGCAACGTTTCTTGTCACCCACCACCCGATTATCGTTTGCAAATTGTTCGCACTGTACACATTGACTGGTTGTCACCCTTGTCTCCTCACCCCCTACATTCGGCTGTCACAGTTTTTGCAGATGGGAGCAAGGAGTGTGGCACCTGTGCCTCTTTGGAGCATGGTCAATGGATAACCAAGCAAATGACACTCCAGCGGTCAGCTCAAAAAGCTGAATTAGCTGCTTCAATTTTGGCCTGTGAAATTTTTTCGTTTCAGCCTTTGAATCTTATTGTGGATAGCCTTTATGTTTATCACACAATTCAAGTGATTTATGGCTCTTATTTATCCTCATCCATTCAACCAGATTTGTTACAACTTTTTTTAACCTTGCAAAATTTGCTTTCTGAACGCCAACATCCTGTTTTTGTTACTCACATTCGTAGTCATCAGCCTTTCCCAGGTTTTTTGCAAGAGGGAAACAATGTTGCAGATCAGGCTGCCTCCGGACCTTCGGCCTGTTCTTTGCAACCCCTTACCCCCTGGGAAAGTCATTCGTATTTTCATCAAAATTCCAAAGCATTACAGAAGCAGTTTGGCATCACCGCTGCAGAAGCTATTGCAATTCGCCAGCAGTGTCCAACCTGCAGCCAACAAGCAACTGCAATCCCTATGGGTGTTAATCCAAGGGGATTGGAGCCTTGCCAAATTTGGCAAATGGATGTCACACAATATGCACCATTTGCCCCATGGGAGTATTTGCATGTTTCAATTGATGCTTTTATTGTATTCGGACCTTTGCAGTGCTGGGATGTCCAAAAAAACTCAAAACAGATAATGGCCCTGCCTATAGCAGTCAAGCCATGGCAGAATTTTGTCATCATTGTCAAATAACACACAAATTTGGAATTCCATATAATAGCCAAGGCCAAGCCTTGGTGGAAAGGGCTAACCAAACCTTGAAACATGCTTTAGATCGCTATAAAAATCAGAACGGGGGAAAACGAAGCCCCAACCTCCCGGCAGTGCAAAATATTTTAAATCTTTGTCTTTATACTTTGAACTTTGTTAATTTGACTGGTCAGGTCAACCAGACACTGATGTACAACCTGGTTGCGTCCATGAAAGTCAGAACCCGCCTTAGATCCACAGGGCAGCCCTGGAACCAGCAACGTGTGTCCCTGGGTGCAGTGTGCGGGTTTTTCGCACCCGGCGGGCTCCTCATGAACTTGCCAATACATGAGGACAGGTCTCTCTGAAGCGTTCTCGGAGTCAGGCCAAGCTCTCTTTTATTAAGATACACACCTGCACAAGCAACAAGCAGCTATCCAATGGTTACATTTCAGCTATCCAATGGTTACATTTCAGCTATAGCCATGTATGGAATGTCATTGTTTCTGTTACTTTCTTGTGTTACTTTCTTGTACGTGTTCCAACGGGATTGTCCATCTGCACGTAGCAGGGTCATCTGATTTCTGGTAAACTGCAACTTATGAACAGAAACGAAACTTATCTCTGCCCTGAGTCAGACCTGCGCCATTTTATGTGAGCCTAAGGTGGAAATATCACAGGTTTCCTACACCTGAGGGTTTTTTTTTCTTTTTTCATATAGAAAAATCCAAGAGTGCTCTCCACCACCACCACCCCTGCTGGATACCCCAGGAAAAGTTCCTTCTTTACCCAGGAAACCAGTTCCACCAACCTGCTCTGCAGCTTCCAAGCAACAGCCTGGCTGACCTGATCAGCTGTCAGGACCCACCCCAATCCACATCTTAGGAAAGAACTCTTGGAGACAGGATTGTCCAAACAGGAACTTTTACTAAAACATGGTTGACAGTGGATAATCTAGACAGGATCTGGAAAATGTGTTGCAGATCGATACTTTTAAGTAAAAACCTCTACCTTCAGTCCATTTGGTCAATCCGGGTTCAGTTAAGTTTCATGTGTCAAAACCCTTCTTGGGAAAAGAGAACTTCAATGCATTTTCAACTTTTGCTTCCTCCCCTTCAAATTCCAATCAGACATAAACCAGAATTCCTCATCCCCCTCTTTGATCTTCTCAGTTCAAAGTTTCTTCCCTGGTCTTTGATGATGGCCTCCAGGCAGGCTGAATAAACAACCTTCCATCTAATGGATAGGGATAGCCAATTAATGGGAATGGCAGAATCCATCGTCCCGGGCCTAGGTTTGCAGCTCTCCAGCCTTGAACAGGGCAGCAGTGGGAAGAGGACCCACAGAAATTGCTCTTGGTTGCTCTCATGGAATTTATGGAACCATCTTCCGGTCGAGCTCTGGATGGCGCCCGACCTTCGCTCCTTCCGGCGCGATCTCAAAACCTACCTTTTCGAACAAGCTGGCCTGGCCTGATGGGATGGGGTTGGGTTTTATTAATCTGTTTTAACCTTTTTTAATGTGTTCTAAGTTATTCATGGGCATTGTTGTTTAATCGTTTTTAATTTTTGTATCTTGTTTTTTAATATGTATTGCCCTGGTCACCACCCTGAGTCCTTCGGGAGAAGGGCGGTATACAAATAAAATAAACAAATAAATAAATAAATAAATAATATGTTGCCATTGAGGCTTATTGCAGGGACTTGCCTGAAGGGTGTCCACTGGGAACCTTCTCCAGCCGGGGACTCTCAGCCTGGCCCTGGACATCATTGGCTGTCCTGGGAAGTAATCTTGATTAGGGTTAGTTGGGACTTCAATGGGAAAGGTGGTTCTCAAGGCCAGTTTACGGGACCATCTCTTCTCCCCATTTTCCTTCTTTCTCTTTGGCAGGGCAGAATTCCTCATTCCCCTCTTTCTTTGTTCTTCTCAGTTCAAAGGTTCTTCCCTGGTCTTTGATGATGGCCTCCAGGCAGGCTGAATAAACAACCTTCCATCTAATGGATAGGGATAGCCAATTAATGGGAATGGCAGAATCCAGTAACAGGGCGAGATTTAGGGTTGCACAGATAGGGAGTTAGGAATGGAATATAAATGGATTCTGACACCAGGGTTCCAAATTCACAGCTCTAGTGCCTTCCAAACTGCCTGATCAAAGGAAGCACCTGATTTTCCATGCTATTTTTTATTTAGAAGAAAGTCATAAATCAAAATTTACACTCAATGCATTATAAAAGATCTGTCAATACTGTTTAATTGCATCAGTATCAATGGATTTCACAGTAAATTGAAATTATTTGGTAAAAAGGTACCCCTAAATACTTTTTGCTCCAATGGGAGGATTCGACCATTCACCTTGTCCTTGACTCTTCTGCACAGAATTTGAGGGGCCGAAACCGGGCACAGTATTTATGATGCAGAACCGATCAGAACAATTCTTGGCCTCTGTTTCATGGCCCTGATCTGAATTCTTAGGAGAGGACAGTTTCTGGCTCCTTCTCCTCCTTCAGGGTCTCAGCTGCAGCCAGGATGGCCCAGAAAAGGGGCAGCTGAGAGGCCGGCTGGAACTCAAGCAGGAAGTAAGGAAGGCTGGTCTTGGACAACAGGCAAAGCCCCAGAAATCCAGCCCTTGTCAACACTCCCACACTTAGCATGTGTGAATGGGGTGTTAGATCCTAGGGAAGAAATTGTGTTGTGTTGTGTGAACTGAAACAAGACGTTGTGCTGAAGTATAAAATCGCAACTTTCTTGCCATTCAGCGTCTACAGTGCGTTTGCCAGCCTACCTGGGCAGGTTGTTGTGAGCTCTAATCTAGGGCCAGACAGTGCCCCGCCTCCTTGAGAGGAATAGCTGCCCTCCAAAGGAAACACTGGGCCGAGCGTATCTGGGCTGCAGTGCTCCCAAGGGCCAGCAGGTGGCGCCAAGACCCATCCTTGGCTGCCCCTGATGGCCAGTGGGGGAGTTGCTGTTCAGCTGTACTTCATCTCCAGGGCTGGGAAAGCCATGGCGCTCCGCACCCCCCCCTCAACAAAGACCTCAGCGGGTCCCTCAAAGATCTTTCCACTGGCAGTTCCTGGGCAAGTGCAAGGAAGGACCCGCGGATTGTGGGGACCGGAGCTGGAGCGCTGGCGTGGCCTTCATCGTCCCGGGCCTAAGTTTGCAGCTCTCCAGCCTTCAACAGGGCAGCAGAGGGAAGAGGACCCACAGAAGTTGCTCTTGGTAGCTCTCATATGTTGCCATTGAGGCTTATTGTAGGGACTTGCCCGAAGGGTGTCCACTGGGAACCTTCTCCAGCCGGGGACTCTCAGCCTGGCCCTGGACATCATTGGCTGTCCTGGGAAGTAATCTGGATTAGGGTTAGTTGGGACTTCAATGGGAAAGGTGGTTCTCAAGGCCAGTTTATGGGACCATCTCTTCTCCCCACTTTCCTCCTTTCTCTTTGGCAGGGCAGAAGATGTGAGGAAAAACCCCAAGAAAAACATTTGGGAAAATCATGAGATGAATACAAGTATTTAAAGTCAAACAATAATTGCATATCCTCCTTCCCGCCCCCCCATGCACGAAGAGGTTCCAGTGTGAATGCAGAGCGAGTGAAGGGAGGGGCAGAAGCTCTGGAGAGCCAAAACACCGAAACAGGCAGATTCGTCCATGAGATCAGGATCAGAATCACAGAATTAATGTAAATGAATTAATAAATAAACAAAGATGATGATGATGAGAGTTGGAAGGGACCCTGGAGGTCTTCTACTCCAACCCCCTGCTCAGGCAGGAGACCCTGCATCCTTTCAGACAAATGGCTGTCCAGTCTCTTCTCAGCTTCTGGTGGCAAGCTGTTCCACTGCTTAATTCTTCTCCCTGTCAGGAAGTTCCTCCCTCCTCACCGCTCGCTTTCCCTCCGTCCTGCTTCTCCCGCCTTCGGGGGGCTTCGGGGACGAGCCCGGCTCCCTCCTCCTCGGGGCGCCCCCCAGATACGGGAAGGCTGCTCTCCCGCCTCCCCCGCCCTTCTCCCCATCTGCTCCCACCCCCGCGCGGGAGGGGGGCTGCCTGGGGGCCGCGGGGGGGCCTGGCCGGAGCCCCCCCGGAGGAAGAAGGGAGGAAGCGCCCCCCAACTCCCCCCCCCGCCCTGTCTGGGGAGAGACGCAGCCCGGGAAGGGGGGCGAGAAGACGGGACCCCAGACGAAGACAGACTTCGCTACTACGCAGGCGCCATGTAGCTGATGGATGCAAGGAGGACGCCGATTGGTCGCTCTGGCGAGGGCGGCTATTGACAGGAGGACTCGTAGGGGCGGTCCCTTCAAGCGAAAGAGGAAGAGCAACCAGCAAAAGGGCGCACAGAGAAGTCCCGCCTCCACTTCCGGGAACGAAGCGAACTGAGGCGCTTAATTGACTCGGCCGCGGACTGGCTCGGAGGGTAGGGCGCAAGGGATGCCGGGAGTCGCAGTCCGAGCTCTTCTCTGGCGGAGAAAGGGGGGAGGGGGAGCCCGAGGCCTGGTCTGGCGGGAGGGGCGCTGGGAGGGAGGCCTGCCCGGAAAGTCTCACTGAGAGGCCGAGGCTTCGGCCTTCTTCCCCGGGCGGGACTGGGACTCCCCTCCGGGGAAGGGACGAAGCCTTGACCCGCCTCTCCCCCTTCGCCCCTGCAGGACTTCGGGCGAGCCCGGCGGAGGAAGGAAGGAAGGAGGCCCCGCGGAGCAGCCCCGGGAGGAGACGGCGGGGAAGGCGCGGAAGGGATGAGCCGAAGGGGACTCCGGGAAAGGAGGCCGCCTGGAGGGCGAAGCGGGGAGCAGGAAACGGGCGGAGACCCCAAGACGGGCCTGGAGGGCGGAGGGTCCCTCAGAAGAGGCGGGAGACGCGGGAAACGCCACAGAATCCAGGAGGGAGGAGAGAAATATCAGTGCCCAGAATGTGGAAAATCCTTCAAAAGAAATGGAGATCTTAACAAGCATCTAAGAATCCATACTGGATTGAGACTGTATGAATGCCTGGAGTGTGGAAAGAGCTTCAGTCAGACAGGACACCTTTATAGACATCAAAGGATTCACACAGGAGAAAAACCATTTAAATGTTCTGAGTGTGGAAAGAGCTTCAGTCAGAGGGGAAACCTTTATACACATCAAAGGATCCACTCAGGAGAGAAACCACATAAATGCCTGGAGTGTGGAAAGAGCTTCAGTCAGAGGGGAAGCCTTTATGGACATCAAAGGATCCACTCAGGAGAGAAACCATTTAAATGCCTGGAGTGTGGAAAGAGCTTCAGTCAGAGGGGAAAACTTTATACACATCAAAGGATCCACTCAGGAGAGAAACCACATAAATGCCTGGAGTGTGGAAAGAGCTTCAGTCAGAGGGGACACCTTTATGTACATCAAAGGATCCACTCAGGAGAGAAACCACATAAATGCCTGGAATGTGGAAAGAGCTTCAGTCAGAGGAGAAGCCTTTATGTACATCAAAGGATCCACACTGGAGAGAAACAATACAAATGCCTGGAGTGTGGAGAGACCTTCACTCAGAAGGAAAGCCTTTATTTACATCAAACGATCCACTCAGGAGAGAAACCACATAAATGCCTGGGGTGTGGAAAGAGCTTCAGTCAGAGGGGAAGCCTTTATACACATCAAAGGATCCACTCAGGAGAAAAACCATATAAATGCCTGGAGTGTGGAAAGAGCTTCAGTCAGAGGGGAAGCCTTTATAGACATCAAAGGATCCACTCAGGAGAGAAACCACATAAATGCCTGGAGTGTGGAAATTGCTTCAGTCTGAGGAGCAACCTTTATGTACATCAAAGGATCCATTCAGGGGGAAAAGAGCTTTACTGAAAATAGGCGTCTTCGTAGACATCAAAGAATTCACACAGGAGAGAAACCATATGTCTAGAGTTTGGAAGGTGTGAACACTTACCCTTCATTGCCACCTCATCCTTTGTGTTTCACCATTTTACTGTTCCCTTTATTGCTACTCTGTTTAATGATTTTGCTATTCTGCGATGTCTAATAGTTGAATTTGAATCTTACACACTTTTCAAAGGGGTATGTAATCTTATGAGTAGAAGTCTATTCAATTCCACAAACCCGTATCACAATTTCTTCTCATTTCATTTTGAGATTCAGAAGCTGCTACTGGAATGTTCTGAAGAAACTTAGCAATTTCCATTGTGCCCACGGTTCTTTCCATGGGCCTTGAAATCAGACCCTTCTGGGTTAATTTTCCCCTTGAAATAGGACTCTCGCCTCTTCTGTACCTTTTGGCACACTCCCTCCTTCCACACAGAGAACAAACCACTCTTATTACTGAATCAGTTAATTATTACTGAATCAATTAATGAGTCAATTTACCCTTGTCTCTCCTTATGCGGGCCATAACCTTTGCCTCCTCTGAAGACCTCTGTGTTGCAGGAATACAGTCCTTGCTGAAGGCCAAGCAACGGGTTTCTTGAACTTGGTTGTGCTTTCTTGTAACTAATATTTTTATGATAACCTGGTAATATTCTAGGTGCCTGTAACTTTCTAACTGCAAAACAAGGCACTCTCTCAGGGTGAATAGCAAAGGACTTTTTCATTTGTACATGCTAAAGTTTCAGCTGGCCGAAATGGTATCTTTCACAGCAGATTTCTGTGGCTCATGATGCTTATGATGCCTTTTCCCATGCGAACGTTCTCCTTTTAATACATTGGTTTTAAATGGTTATGGTTTTTTTTTAAAGTTTTACAATACATTTTGACTTTAATCCCCCCTCCCCCACCCCTATCTAGCCCTCCCTATCCCTCTCCCCCATTCCCTCCTCCCCCCCCCCCGACTTCCCAGAGCTAAATACAGGGTATAAAATCAAAAAACAAACATAAGCACCCCTATGTTATCAACAATAAACTATTAATTCTATCTCCCTCTAGCTCATATAAAATGAATACAAACAATATTAATATTACAAATAAAGTAAAAAAGAAAAAGAGAAAACAGAAAAAGAGCTTTACTCAGAAAAGATTTTCTTAATCCCAGTCCTTATTCATATTAATTTCAAAAGAAAAGAAAAAAAATTTTTCACCTACTATTTGCATTCTCCCACCTTTCTCTAATTTCTAAACAAATTCTCAATTACGCGCCAAAAGCGCCTATCTCTGTTAACCTTAATAATCTCCAACCAAACTAAACTATGATCAAAAATAGTTCTTGCATGTATCACGCCAAATGTAACGCAGTTCCAGATCATCCTTGAGTTCAAGTAAAAAGAATAAAAAAAGGTTTAGGCAGTCTCTAAGACAACTTGTTGTTAATTAGGAGCTTGCGTACCCATTCTCAGTTCAACACGTACATTTAGTCTATAACCCTAATATACTTTTCTAGCAAGCAAATAACATCAATCTTAAATTGTGTTAAATATTAAAAAAAACTTTCTTTCTCCTCTATGATAAATTTAATCCATTGAGATTCTAATTTAAAAATTTAATCACCAATCTTGACACCCCAAAGCTTTTGGAGCACGTCTGTCATAACCCCCATAACTTCTTTGGACCGCACCCCGTCCACAGCTTCACTGTAAGTACGCTTTGGAGATTCCATAACTTTCTGCTGGTCTTGCTCTTGCTCTCGTCTCGCTCTTCTTAGGGCGGCACGCGTCATCCTCTGGCCTCCTGCAACAACCGATGAGACTGTAACTTGATCCCCTCCAACACCATTGTCCTCTATCTGTCTATCTGCAACATCTTGAAGCTTTCCCTCGCCGTATCCCTTTACAGCTTCCAAAAATGATAGGGGGGTTGCTTTTAACACATTACTATAAAAATCACGTGCCTGGGCCACAGTAACCAGACGATGTCTTTTACCTTCGTGCGTCACCACCAGTCCAACTGGAATCTCCCATCTAAACTTAATATCACATTTCTTAAGTTCCTGTACTAGAAATGCAAAATCTTTCCTTCTCCTTAAAATCTTCGGAGGAATCTCTTTTAAAACCAAGACTTGTTGCTCAGCACTACCAATTTAGTATCAGCTTGAATGACTTCATCTCTAATTACTCTCTTTGTAAAATAGACCACCACATCTCTGGGTAACTTCCTCTGTCTTGCAATCCATGAATTTACACGAAAAATTTTGTCCATATTTCCCTCAATTTCAGATGCTGGCTGGCCCAGTACCCCTTCCAGAGCCTCAGAAATCAGCTGCTTTAAATCTTTACAATTCTCCTTTAAACCCCTGATTCTAATAGCATACTGCATCTGATGATACTGAACAAGGCTCAATTCTCCGTCCATTTTATCCCTTATATCTTCATTTTCTAATACCTTTGCTTCTAATATAGAGTTCTTTTGACTGAGATCCTCCACTTTTACATCCAGCTGTTGCACACATTCAGCTACAGATTCAATCATAGACAACATGTCCACCCTCATTGCTCTAAACTTCTCTTCCATCTTCTCCAATTTCTCCATTTTCTCCTCCATTTTCTCCTCCAGCTTTTTCAACTTTTCATCCATCATGTCAGACATCAATTGTGAATGCTTTCCAAGAGCATCTTGTAAATCCTTAAGCGTCAATGCCGGAGGAGGTGCAGGAGGAAGCAAAGCTTGCAATGAGGTCTGTTGCACCAGGGAAGACCCCACACTCCGAAGAGCTTTAGAAGTTTTAGCCGCCATCTTCCCCCACTTTCACTTATTGCGCACTTTCACTTTAAAGCTATAAAATCCATTGAGCTAGAGAGTAAAGATAAGAGTCCACATCACCTTGACCTCCTGTACCGCTCTGCCTGCATCTTGATAATCAAAAGTATTTCCTTTTGGCAAGGGTGGTTGCTAACGCCTGGCTCTGCTCCATAAATCACGGAGCAGAGACGCTGCGCAGCTCGGAGCAACCCAGGCTTCGGGGGGGCTCAATCCTTCAGCCGCCCAAACTCTCAGCTCAGGTGGCCCCGGAGAGCTCAACCCCTACCTGGGGCCTCACCCCCTCCTCTTCTCCCGAGGAGGGGGCTTCAAATCCATCTAAACAGCTGATCGGCGCTGTTTACGATGGAAAAACACAGCTGCGGAGCGGGCAGCCCAAAAACGGCTGTCTTCAGCGTCGCGTCGCCACCGGAAGTCTTAAATGGTTATGTTATGTTATGGGATATTTAACTTACTGTCCACGTTTCTGATTAACAGGATTTCTTCTGTCCAATCAACTGTTCTTTTGTACTTTTTCTACTGTTTGTGTCCTGTGCTCTTTTCATTAAGAGAAACCTCCTTGTGAGATTAATGTTGCCTTTAAATGATCTTCTAATTTGAACAAGTGTGCCGTGTCACAATCTAGGTGTCTGACCTACCCCAACATGGACCCTTACGAAGGAAAGACCCTCAACTTCATCAGACTGAAGCAAAAGGTGCCTCTGGTGGAAACCAGTTCTGGGCTTCTGTGGTCTTTGTCACCTGTTGTTTCCCACCTTCCTGTTTCCCATCACGTAGAAACATATTTTCCATTTGTCTAAATACAGCCCTGGGAGACACTAGATTGAGATTTGATAAAAAGTTACCCCTACTTTTTGCTTCAACAGGTGGACTCGACCATTCACCTTGTCCTCTGAAACTTAATAATAGTAATAAAGTTGGAAGGGACCTTGCAGGTCACCTAGTCCAACCCCCTGCTCAGACAGGAAACCCTATACCATTTCAGACAAATGCTGTGTAAAGTATTTGAGGGACTCAAACTGGTCAAAGTATTTATGCTTGTGGTTGGCTGGAGCAGAACCAGGTGGAAAAATTCTTGGTCTGTTTTGTGTCTGCCATCTGTATTTTTATGAGGGGGCAGTTTCTGGCTCCTTATCTCTCCTTCAGGAAAGGTTTCAGCTGGAACCAGGATTGCCACCGAGATGGCAGCCCAAGGCATCTCGGCTCAGTCCAGGTCAACCAGACACTGATGTACAACCTGGTTGTGTCCATCAAAGTCAGAACCTGCCTTAGATCCACAGGGCAGCCCTGGAACCAGCAACGTGTGCCCCTGGGTGCAGTGGAGTCTGGTGACCCTGCTGACTATCTTGCCTCGCAGGCTTACTTCACCCAGGGTGCTGGCCGTCTCCTGTGTGCACAGCCTGTTGGGGTGGCTCGCTGGTTCCAGGGCTGCCCCGTGAATTCAAGGCTGAGCTTGTTCTGGCTTTGATGGATGCAACCAGGTTGCAGATCAACACCAAGCACCACCCCCCACCAGCACCTCCATGGTCCCCTCGCTGAACTAGCCTTGCAGCCACGAGGCTTCCCTTTCACCAGGACCAGCCCCGCCCACCCACGAGGCATAGCGACGGCCAGTGGCAGCATGGAGACCGGTAAAGGTAAAGGTAAAGGTTCCCCCGCACATGCGTGCTAGTCGTTTCCGACTCTAGGGGCCGGTGCTCATCTCCGTTTCAAAGCCGAAGAGCCAGCGCTTGTCCGAGGACGTCTCCGTGGTCATGTGGCCGGCATGACTAGACGCCAAAGGCGCATGGAACGCTGTTACCTTCCCACCGTAGTGGTCCCTATTTTTCTACTTGCATTTTTACGTGCTTTCGAACTGCTAGGTGGGCAGAAGCTGGGACGAGTAGCAGGCGCTCACTCTGCTACGCGGCACTCGGGATTCGACCCGCCAAACTGCCGACCTTCTGATCGACATGCTCAGCGTCCTAACCCACTGAGCCACCGCGTCCCATGGAGACCGGTAGCACTGTCAATTTCTCTGTCCCCTCCTATCACCGAGCATATCTGGGCTGCTGGGCTCCCGAGGGCTGGCAGTTGGCACCAACAGCTGTCCTTTGCTACCCCCTGATGGCTGGTGGGGTAGTTACAGCAAAGATCTCAGTGGGTCAGCCTGGGGGTCGTGGGGGCCGGAGCTGGAAGGCCGCCTGGGCGGCGAGGGCAAGTGGAGCTGCCTTCATCGTCCACGACCGCAGTGGAGAAGACCTGTGAATGGAAGTGCTGGAAGGCACCATCTTTGTGCTGGGCGGAAGCACTGCAAGTGCCATCTTTCCAGCAGGCGGAAGCAAAAGTTAACTGAGCTTGCTGTCACATTGTTTGCAGCTGGCAGAACAGAGTGAGGCTCCTGGTACCCTCTGCAGGCAGTCAGCGGGAAAAGGAAAGGTATGAACTGGGCAATTGCCTAGATTAGAACTATGGTCCTTTTTTGACTTGTGGACTTCAAGTCCCAGAATTCCTCAGCCAGCCAAATACTGTCCATGCTGGCTCAGGAATTCTGCGAGCGGAAGTCCACAAATAATAAAAAGAGCATCGTTCCTCACCTCTGACATACAGCAACCTGAAGGGGGACGCAGCAGTACCCAAGGTTCTGTTCACGTGACCTGCTTCCTCACTCCTGGCTTTGCACACCCAGACCCCTGGCATTGTTTAACGGGCTTATTGTGTGTGTGTTTGTGTGTGTGTGTGTGTGTGTGTAGAAAACTTTGATTTATAATACATGATGTGTTTGCTTTATAATACATGTGTAGGTGAATTTTTCCCTTGTAATTTTGGGAGATGGACAATCCTCCGAGTGTAACAAAAGAAGTCATACCTAAATAAATGGGCACATCCCCCAAATTCCCTGCCCTTGGATATCCCAGAAAGCCACTTTTGAACATCCCTGAGTGGATCCTGGCTTCTTTGTTAGTTATGCGGGATGCAATCTTTGAAAACTATT
This sequence comes from Vipera ursinii, assembly GCF_947247035.1. Taxonomy (NCBI): domain Eukaryota; kingdom Metazoa; phylum Chordata; class Lepidosauria; order Squamata; family Viperidae; genus Vipera; species Vipera ursinii. The sequence goes on along the minus strand of NC_139529.1, from coordinate 2,425,886 downwards.
TCTAGGGTGGCTTATCATCATGGAATCGTGGTATGTAGAGATGGAGGTCAAGGATATGAAGGGACGTGCGCAGCAAACTGCCTGTCTTAGTATCTTATTCCCATGTTCTATGAGCTCATTCTAACTAGCCTTGCCAAGGACTGCAAGAACCAGCCAGATAAGAACTGGCTAGATAAGGAAGACTCTTCCCTCGCTTGGGAGGTTCGGGATGTTCTCTAAGATTGACTAGGGAGTAGAACAATAGATAATGCTTTTGCTGTGCGTAATTTCCTGTTTGTTAACACTGTATAAATACAATAAACTCTGCGTAGGCAGACAGACATATTTGGGACACCCTGCTTGACTGGTCTTTGAATCCCACATTTTGGCACCCTGAACAGGGACCTATAAATCTTTAAAAACAAACAAAAAGAGATTTGGAATAGGAACCTCCCTCCAGGGGAGCAACTTTCAACATATTTACCTTCGTCTGGAATAGAACCCAAAGGTACCTTCGTCCTACGGGACCCCTCCGAGGTAAGTATGGGTTGCAATCTATCTCTCCAACAGCAGCAGCAAGTAGAGGAACTTACCTTCCTGCTACCAAAGTCAGGCCTTAAAACACCCGTGGCAGAGTTAAAGAAACTCATAGGAGAGAGAGGGAAACATTGTCCTTGGTATCTGGAGCGCGGGACGCTCCATTTACAGGACTGGGTAAAGATAGGGCATACTTTACATCTTGAACCCCGGGCTCCAGTTGAGATATTACATCTATGGAAAAATTTGGCTCTGATGCTTTGGCAGGACAGCAATTGACCACGACACCTCCACCTAATTATGATCAAATAAAATTTTTTCCTCCAGTGTTGTCTTTAATTGGACCTTCAGCTCCTCATGAAGAGGTTAATTCCTCTGCTTCTTCACAGTCATTGTATACCCCCCAAGAGGCAAATTTTAAAGGAACAATTAGCAAAAGTGTGTGTGTGGGGGAAATGTAGAAGAAATTGCTGACGGGTCTGGTCCCTTTGTTCCAGTTCATGTTGCAGTTCTTTTACCAGCTGCTACTTTACAATTTCTTACCAAGCATTTGGAAAAGTATCTGTTTCTGGCAAACCTCATCAAGCCTTCTCTAACATCAGGCAGAAGGCTACTGAGCCGTATCCTGATTTTGTTATCAGATTACAGGATATCGGAACAGCCTTTTATCAAACCAATTTATTGGCAGCCGCTTTATCACAAGGCAGCAAGCCCCAAGGAAAGTGTTATAACTGTCTTCTGTCTTAACCTGGCTCTTTGGACTATTTGATTCTTTTGTCGGAGGTGAGGACACCTCCCACTTCACACCTACAAAAGATCCCAGGTTCAATTTTCCTTTTAGTCTTTCCCCACTGTCTTTTGAAGTTGGTGGGATAAATTGTAAGTAACCATAAATGTTCCTCTCCTTTTAATAAAAAGGGGAGGCCTGTTTTGGCCTCAAACTCCAAATTGATGTGTGTTTTGTTTTGTTATATATATCTCTGTACATTTGGAACATTAAGCTTGGACTTGGAATGGTGAGAAAAATGGGGGATGGTTAAAGGGCCCTATAATCACTTCCTGATTTTCTCAATTCTGGCAGGACAAGCCATATGTCTAAATGAATGTTGTTTTACTACTATCTGTGTATGTATGTCTGTTTATGTTGTTCTGTGTTATTCCAAGACTTGGAAGAGGGTCTAAATCCCCTCTGATAACAATAAACAAAAAGGCCTTATTAACAATAAACAAAGAAACAAAAAGATTGGGAACGAGCTCATTGGCTTGTAAACAGCTCCCTGAAATTATAATAAGTGATTGGTTTGCGTGGAGAAAGTATGAAGTGTTTGCATGAGAAGATGCCGGCAGTTGGAATGGACGTGAATGAGTTAATTTGTTGATGTGTAAATGTTTGTGTGTTAGCCACCTTGTCCCAGGCTGTGAAAGGAACAGTAAATTGCTGATTTTATTGTTGTGTTTGCATGTGAAGAGTTTTATGGGGGATCTGTGAGTAAAATTCCTTTTAACTTTTCTTTCCCCCCTCCAGTCTCTTTCTTCCCCCCCCCCCTGTGTTACTCTAAGAATGAGACACACACACACAAACACACACGGAGGAGAAAGGGGGGGGCTGGTCGTTTTAACTTTTTTTCTCTCTGCTTGGAATTCTGGTCTGAGAAAGGGAGGGTGGATGTGAAATTTAATACCCATTCTTGCAGTTTCAGCTTGCAGTTTTCTTTTGTTTTGTTCTTTTCCTGGAAGGAGGAGACTGCTTGTTGGACAATTCTTTTTGAAATCTTTTGAGTTTTAAAAGAAATTACTCTGCATTGTTTTGTTTAGATTTGTAAGTTTTAACCTACTTGACAGACGTTTTTTTCCATCTGATTGGAATCTGATTTTCAATTTTATTTTCAGAATAAGCTATCTCTTCAGTGTGCTTTAACTGACTATGTGGGCTGTATTACATATCATTTGCCTAAAGAACCTAGGCTTGTGTGTTTAATGACTATAATAATAATAATAATAATAATAATAATAATAATAATAATAATAATAATAATAATAATAGTAATAGTAATAATAATAAGTTGGAAGGGACCTTGGAGGTCATCTATTCCAACCCCCTGCTAAGGCAGGAAACCCTATGCCATTTCAGACAAATGGCTGTCCAGTGTTGGAGCACTCACAGCTTCTGGTGGCTGGTAGTTCCACTGGTTAGTTGTTCTAACTGTCAGGAAGTTTCTCCTTAGTTCTAGGTTGCTTCTCAATTCAGTTGTAGAATTGATGGAGATAATAACGCAATATGGGAAAGTTTCTGGATTTAAGGTTAATATACAAAAAACTAAAATGTTGTCTAAAAATATGACAGTATTACAAAAGGCTGTTTTAGAAGAACTAACGGGATTTGAAATAGTTAAAAGGGTTAAATATTTGGGGATATATTTGTCACCCTCAAATGTGAAGTTATATAAAAATAATTATGAAAAGTTATGGGGAAAAGTACAAAAAGAATTAGATAGTTGGAAAAAATTACAATTATCCTTATTGGGAAGAATTGCAGCAGTGAAAATGAATGTTTTGCCAAAATTTTTATTTTTATTTCAAATGATACCTATACTTAAAAAGGATTTAAATTTGGAGGAATGGCAAAAAGGAATTAATAAATTTGTTTGGGCAGGGAAAAAGCCACGAGTTAAATTTAAGATAATGCAAGATATGCGTGAAAGAGGTGGTCTTAAAATGCCTAATTTTAAATTATATTATGAAGCTGCTGCTCTATCAGCGATAAGTGACTGGTTTAATTTAACACAAGCGAGATTATTAAATCTTGAGGGTCATGATTTGTTATTTGGATGGCATGCATATTTATTGTATGATAAGGTGGATAATGTGTTTAAGATACATATTATAAGGTATGCTCTGTTGCGAGTTTGGAAAAAGTATAGACATAAGTTAAATTATAAGATACCACTTTGGGCAATACCTAAACACGCAATAGAAAATATAAATGTGGGATTTAAACATGATGTGACTACATATAAGGAAATTTTAAGGTTTGAGAGGAATGTATGGCAATTAAAGTCATATAATATTTTAAAAGAAGAAAAGATTGTACAAACCTGGTTTCAGTATGGGCAATTACAGGCTAGGTGGAAAGAGGACCAGAAAACTGGTTTTTCAATGTTTGATGAAAATTTGGTAAAGCAAATTAGAGATCAAGGTCAAGCACATATAAAACGGATATATCTTGCATTGATAGAAATTGATTCAGAGACGGAACTTGTCAAAAACTGTATGATAAAATGGGCTCAGAATTTTCAAGAAGTTATCACAATGGATACTTGGGAAAAGATCTGGGTGAGAAATGTAAAATTTACACAGGCCCAAAATTTAAGAGAAAACTTTTATAAAATGTTTTATAGGTGGCACTTAGATCCTAAAAAATTAGCAAGTATGTATCCGAACTGCCAGCCCAAATGTTGGAGGTGTGGTTGTGAGGATGCAACGTATTTTCATATATGGTGGACTTGCAAAAGGGTTAAAGCTTTTTGGATTAAAATTTGGTGGAATATGCAAAAAATATTGAAGAAAAGGATAAAGTTTTGTCTGCAATTGTTTTTACTGGGCATTATCACAGACACTACCGTTGTGGACACTAAGTTGATGTTGAATTTAATTATGGCAGCGAGACTTTTAGTAGCGCAATATTGGAAGAAGGAAGAACTGCCGACTATAGAAGAATGGACTTTAAAAGTTTCCAATTTGGCAGAAATGACAAAGATTTCAGCGTATTTGAAAGACCAATCGCAACAGAGATACATTGTGGAGTGGAGAAGATGGATTGATTATATCCAGAATAAATATGGGACTAAAAAGTTTCACTTAGCATTTGAATAAGTAATGGATTTATATGATGTATAACTAGCTTGTAGTTATTTTATTAAGAGTTAAAGTGCGATAGAATTTAATATTTTATTGTTGGCATATTTTAGATTATGTTTGTGTTGGAATAACCATGATCTCTGTTCCTATACATGAAGCTGGCTAGTACTTTTCTACCATGGAAAGTCTTCAGTGAACCATGTATAAGGAAGTAAACAAAGAAACCTAGTAAACAAAGAAAACTAGTAAACGAAGAAACCTAGGAGAGATGTCATTGGCTACAGCCATATAAGGGCATAACCACAGTATTCCTTCACACCATTGGCTATTCCATTTAAGGCGAATTCTGACGCCCCCTGCAAGTGATTGGTCATTACTGTATTTGAATCTACCATTGACACCAATGTCCTTTCAGGATAGTTTAAAAATACACGTGTATAATCATGATTGGTTAATTTGAACAATAATAAAATATGATTGGTTGCTTTTACTATAAATAAACAAGGTCCACTGCTCCTCGTGGTTGTGAGTTCATCCCAGGAGCAGCGGAGCCCTCACCCGGAGAGATCTCTGTGTCCTTCTTTCATGGGCGCCAACCCTGGGCAGGAGCAGCCTCTGCCCAGCTTCACCAGCAGCTAATTTCTCAACCTGGCTGTTCTCAAGCAGCAGGTTCCCATCAACCTGGCTGTTCTCAAGCAGCAGGTTCCCAGCATCTCAACCCGGCTGCACAAGCAGCAGGTTCCCAGCAACTGGTGACCCCGATGTGATTCTGCGGAATACGTCTTCAGCCATCCATTCTCATTCGCCCAACGGTGGCCGCGACTCATCCTCGTCCGTCGCTAGACGCAGGACTTTTCGTGAGTATGGGTGGAAAATTCTCTCAACAGCAGACAGCGCATCTGCAGGAGTTGAGGGAATTAATTGATAATGGCAGGAAATTGGCTGCTTTTAAAACAGGCAAACAACCTCCCCCGGTTAAAAAGAGAGACTTAATTCGGCTTCTTTCTTACGTGTGGGAGCAATGCCCAAAATATCCTGAAAAGGGATCACTCAAATTGGCTACATGGACCAAATTAGGAGAATATTTTCATGAGACCCCTAGGGCTCCAGTAAAAATTTTAAAATTGTGGAGGATCATAATGGAATGTTTAACTCTCCACTACGCATGTTTTAACCAAACAGGAGGGGCGGGCGAAACATTAGGCTTCTCCGTGCCGCCCCCACCCTATGAAAAATCAGAGAAACTTCCTCCTATTGCTGTGCCTGTCCCCCCCTCTGCTCTGCCTCCGGAGAATCTTCCTTCTGCCCCTTCTCCTTCCCCTGCTGTGCCTGTCCCTCCCTCTGCCTCCGACCAAGAGAAAAAAGCCTCTGAGTTTGTTGCCATCAATATCCCTAAACCTCCTCCTCCCCCTCTCCCTCCTCCTCCTTCCTCAAATCTCTCTCCGGAAAAACTTCCTTCTGCTTCTGCTCCAAAAGCCTCTGAGTTTGTTGCCATTTCTAAACCTCCTCATCCCTTCCCCCCTCCTCCCTTCCCCCCTCCTCCTTCTTCAGATCTCCCTCCTCCGCCTCCCCGCCCCACTCAAGGGGCACCTTTTGTTCACTCTATGCTTGCAGCTCGTGCCTCCGGGATATTAGATCCAGAGGATTTAGAAGCTTGTGCTGCCTATCCTGTCACCTTTGTACTACGTCCGGCTGCTGCTGCTGCTGCTGCTGCTGCTGGTGGAGCAGCTGCTGCTGGTGGAGCAGCTGCTGCTGCCCCCCCACCACCTCCACCCGCACAACCTGTTTATACTCCTCTGACTCCAAAAACTATTAAGGATATTAAAGCTGCTGTGACTCAATATGGCCTTCATTCTAAATACACTCTTGGCCTGATCACAGGTTTGAATTACCTTGGCACTCATATGACCATCGCTGATTATCGCATGCTGTTTGATATGATCTTAACCCCAGCTCAAAACGTTGTTTGGTCAGCAGAGTATGCCAAACAAATCCAAATTTTAGAAGGGAGAGGTCTTCCCCAAAACGTAACCAAAGAACAGCTATTGGGGGCGGGCCAATTCCTAAATTTGGACAATCAACTTCAAATGGACCAAGCTGGCTTTCCTTTAATTGCACAAGCTGCTATGGCTGCGCTCAGGAAAGTTGATGAGTCTGGCAGAACACCCACCCAGACATTTTCTAAGATCCAGCAAGGACCAAACGAAAGTTATCAAGACTTCATCAGTCGTTTGACAATTGCTATAGAAAGACAAATTGACAATGTTCAGGCCCAAAATGAAATTCTGCTCAAATTAGCTTTTGAAAATGCAAACAAAGATTGTCAGAAAGTACTTCAGGCTATCGCAAACAAGCCTGGGGTTACTGTGGCGGAAATGTTGGAGCAATGCCGCATCGTCGGCACCACCGCCTACTCCATGGAAGCACTGGCATCAGCCATGGTCACTGGCTTTTCTACCCAGGGGGAATTAAAAAAGAGCTCCCGCCCAGGCGGAAATTGCTTTAACTGTGGCAAGCCAGGCCATTTCAAATCCCAATGTAGAGCCCCCGGTGGAGGTGCCTCCAAATTTGGCAATCAATTGGCTAAACCAAAAACGGTGTGCCCCCGCTGCAAAAAGGGGTTCCATTGGGCCAATCAATGCCACGCCTCTTCTGGCTCCCAGCAGGGAAACTAGAGGAGGGGCAGTCAGCCAGCCCGACACCCAAGGCTGACATTTCTTCTCCTTTTAACACTTCTAACCCCCCTGAACTTTTCCCTGATTCTCTTTTTCATTCTCCCCCTATTCGCATAGTCGCCTCAGAAGAGGTTGAAATTAATGTTCCTGGCTCAGTCTATTTTCTGCCTACTGAACCCGATCCTAAATGCCCTTTACCTCCTAAAGGCCCACTCCTGGTTTTTCCTGTGCGCGATCTTATTGCTAAGGGAATTCTAGCTTCCCCATTCTTGCGAGACTCTCGTGACTTTTCCTCTGTTGCTATGGCGGTTACCGGAAACTCACCCACCATTTTTCACAAAGGGGACCTTGTGGCATCAGCCATTTTATTGGTCCCAGCCACGGCTCCGCCCTCCTCTGAGGTCACGGATGCGCTCGCAGTTGAGCAGCCAGTCCAAGATGGTCGCCCCATGATGACGTTTACTATCAATGACCGGAGTTTTTCTGGTTTATTGGATACAGGGGCGGACGTAAGTGTCATCCGATCTTCGGAATGGCCACAGGGCTGGGAGACTGAGAGCGCCCCTGCTGTCAGGGGAATTCAACACGCCGTGCGCAGCAAGAGGTGGCTCCCGGTAACTTCTTCCTTTGTTTCTTCAGTCGCTTACTTTCAACCTGTCATATTGCCTATTCACACAAATCTGTGGGGTCGTGATTTGATGCAACAGTTCCAAGCTAAATTGACACTTGAATAGATTCACTATGTCTATTTCACCCTTAAAGCTCCAATTAACAACTGATACTCCTGTTTGGATAAACCAATGGCCCCTCACCTTAGAAAAGTTACACGCCTTAAAGCAATTAGTTAAGGAGCAATTGGAAAGTGCTCATATCGAGCCATCCAACAGTCCTTACAATACGCCTGTCTTTGTCATTAAAAAGAAATCTGGTAAATGGAGATTCTTACACGACCTCCGAGGGATAAACTCCATAATTAAACCGATGGGGGCGCTACAACTTGGCCTGCCAAATCTGAATTTGATTCCTCAAAATTACGACCTCATGATCATTGACTTGAAAGATGCTTTCTTTTCTATTCCTTTATGTGAGGAAGATAGACAACTGTTTGCTTTTACTTTGCCTGTTCTCAATAACTCTGAACCTGCCCAAAGATACCAATGGAAGGTTTTACCTCAAGGCATGCTTAACAGCCCCACCATGTGCCAATGGTACGTGGCAAAAGTATTACAACCATATCGTGATAAACATCCACATTTTTTGGTTTATCATTATATGGATGATATTTTAATTGCGGCACCAGGCCCCAAAGGAACGGTTATGGCCACTTTTGATTTTTTAACCAGGATTTTAAATCAGTTTGGCTTTTTTATCAGTCCTCAAAAGATCCAGCAGATGGCGCCATTTTCCTATCTGGGCCACAAATTGTTGAGCACAGCTGCTCATCCACACATTCCAGCATTACATTTGCCTCCAGAACCAACCTTGGTACAACTTCAACAGTATCTGGGCACAATAAACTGGGCCAGGCCTTACTTGTCCTTATCTACTGCTGATTTGTCTCCCTTGTTTCATTCCTTGTCCTCTGCCAAACATCCTGCAGACAGAATTGTACTCACATCGTCTCATTTGGAATCCTTGCAATTGGTGAGTAATGCCCTACAAAAGGTCTGGGTGGACCGTAGCATCCCAGATGTTCCTTTTGCTGCTATTATTTTAAACACTAAATCACTTTTCACAGCTGCTATAGTTCAACATACTGACAAACTGAAAATCATTGAATGGATTCATTTGTCTCACACTCCAAAGGTTTCCATTCTCACAAAAGAAGCTCAATTGGCACAAATCATCTTTAAAATTCGGCACAGGTCAAAGGCCCTTGCAGGCCAAGAGATTCACACTCTTTTCATTCCGATGTCACTGCAGATCTGGGAACAATTATTCCAGCACTCCAGTGACCTTCAATATTCCTTGGCGGATTGGTATGGAAATATCTCTTGCCATCCACCTCCAGATTATCGTTTGCAATTAGTCCGCACTATTCCAATCAGATGGCATTCACCTCTCTCCCCCAGTCCTCTCAGAAATGCTGTTATGGTTTTTGCAGATGGTAGTAAGGGAGGAGGTGCTTGTGCCTGGTTGGAAAATGGTTCTTGGAAAACAGAATCAACCACCCTCCAGAAGTCTGCACAGAAAGCCGAACTGGCTGCTTCAATTTTGGCCTGTCAACTTTTTTCAGCTCGCCCTTTGAACCTAATTGTGGATAGTCTTTATGTCTATCACACTATCACTGTAATCTTTGGATCCTACTTGTCACCCTCTATTCAACCAGAATTATTGCAACTTTTTTCCACGCTGCAAGAGTTGCTCTTTTCACGCCCACATCCTATTTTTGTTGCTCACATCCGCAGTCACCAGCCTTTCCCAGGTTTTTTGCAAGAGGGAAACAACGTTGCAGATCAGGCTGCCTCCGGACCCTCGGCCTGTTCTTTGCAGCCCCTCACCCCCTGGGAAAGTCATTCATATTTCCATCAAAATTCCAAAGCTTTGCAGAGGCAGTTTGGCATCACCGCTGCAGAAGCAATTGCAATTCGCCAGCAGTGCCCAACATGCAGCAAACAAGCAACTGCAATTCCTATGGGTGTAAATCCAAGGGGATTGGAGCCTTGCCAAATTTGGCAAATGGATGTCACACAATATGCACCATTTGCTCCATGGAAGTATTTGCATGTTTCAATTGACACCTTCTCAGGATTCATCATGGCCACCCCCCAAAGGGGTGAAGCCACTAAACATGTAATTAATCATTGTATTCAGACCTTTGCAGTGCTGGGATGTCCAAAAGAACTCAAAACAGATAATGGCCCTGCCTACAGCAGTCAAGCCATGGCAGAATTTTGTCATCATTGGCAAATAACACACAAATTCGGAATTCCATATAATAGCCAAGGCCAAGCCTTGGTGGAAAGGGCTAACCAAACCTTGAAACATGCATTAGATCGTTATAAAAATCAGAACGGGGGAAAACGAAGCCCCAACCTCCCAGCATTGCAAGAAACTCTTAACCTTTGCCTCTACACTCTGAACTTTTCAAACTTGACTGGCCATCCTTTAACCACAGCTGCAGAGCGGCATTTTTCTTCTTCTTCTTCTTCTTCTTCAGATCTCCCTAAGCCAAAGGTTTGGTACCGACAGTTGCCAGACCTGACGTGGAAAGGCCCTGCAGACCTTGTCACCTGGGGCAGAGGCTACGCTGCAGTCCAGCTGCCAGACAAAGTGCTGTGGATCCCCGGTCGTCATGTTCGCCCATATCATGCCTCCACAAAAACAACTATGGAACCCGCTAAAGACGACAATATGGTTTGCGACTCTTATTGCTTTTTCACTGACATTACCAACTCATACGACCACGGTGCTTCAGACTGAAGGACAATGTGAACTTTGCATGGTAACCACCAAACAAGGCCCCATCATAACTAGAACATTGATTTTTCACACTCACCTGTCTTGCAAAACCAAACTGTCACATCACTGCACCTATAATGGTACATCATACTCCATCTGTACTGACGCTGGTAAGATTCAATGTTTCAATCCAAAGGGACCCACTCATCGATACACAATTAAAATTGAAGCAGGGTCAGCTCTCCTGGTTAGTCATGATTTTTATAACAAAGAGGTTTCTCAATCTGTCATCTTTGATGCGTGCAGAGCCATGGATGAAGGGGCTAGTGACTGCGGATCCTTAGAATGGCGGCGAACTTATTCCAACAATGAAAAATATATATGCGCCCGACGATCCGACCAACGTGACTCTTGCGGCAGAGGCACCTATTGTGGGGACTGGAAATGCGTGGATTTTGTCTCCTGCGGAATGACTGTCCATCCAGACACCATACCCAGGTATAACCAGCATAAGACACTCTATATTACCAGGTTGCCAGCAAATTCCTCCTGCCACCAGCATAATTGCAACTTAATAAATTTGACATTCCCAGTCCCAAAAAATTGGTTGGGATCACATTCCTGGAAAGGGGTCAACAATGAATATGGGCTGGGTATCGACGGAACAGGCGCAGACCCCAGTGTAATTCTAACAATCCAAATCATTCAACATAATTTAGACCCCATCAGCCAATCACTTTTTCATTCCTATTATCAAGAGATCCAACAAATGGAGGGGTTGGTACTTCCCCCTAGAGCTCAGAACATGTTTTTGGCCTTGGCAGAAGCTATTGCAAAGGAGCTCACGGTACAAAATTGTTTTGTGTGTGGAGGCACTAACATGGGAGATCAATGGCCATGGGAAGCCCATGAACTCAATTACACTCAGGTGTTAGAAAATCAGGCCAATTACACCTTTAATCAGAAAGGAGAAGAAATCTGGGCTATAACTACCAACCTGGTAGGCAACATTTGTTACCAACGTAATAAGACTGATTTTCGACATAGTAGCGTGGGTTCATTAAGATGCAAAGGAACTTGGGAGAACAATACTTGGTGGTCAGGTTCTTCGGACCCACAGCCCAACAACGTATTGGCGAAAATGACTAACATGGCCTTCCTGTTAGATCCAGAAAACAACACCGTCAAATGGATAGCTCCAACTGGCCTATATTGGATTTGTGGACGTTTTGCCTATAATTCTCTTCCCAAGGACTGGTATGGTTCTTGTGTTCTAGGAGCCATCAGGCCTAGCTTTTTCCTTTTGCCCCTTCAACAACGACAAGTGTTGGGTGTCCCCATCTATGAAGAAATTGGTAACATCCGCAGCGTACGAGACACAAAAAACATTCATTGGGGTGTTTGGAAAGACAATGAATGGCCCCCTGACCGTATAATCAATTATTATGGACCTGCAACTTGGGCAGAGGATGGGACCTATGGTTATAGGACCCCAATTTATTTACTCAATCGTTTAATTCGGCTGCAAGCAGTTGTAGAAATTGTCACTAATGAAACAGTTTCAGCTATGACCCATTTTGCAAAAGAAAGCGCTAAATCAAGAACTTACATCATGCAAAATCGATTGGCCCTGGATTATCTCTTAGCAAAAGAAGGGGGGGTATGTGGAAAATTTAATCTCACAAATTGCTGCATCGAAATTGATAACAGTGGTAGGGTAATACAGGAGATCACAGAAAAAATGATTAAGGTAGCTCATGTTCCCATCCAAACTTGGAATGGTTTTAACGTTCAGGAATTATTTGGCTCCTGGTTTCCCAAACTACCTGGTTTACAAGCTATTGTAGCTTTAATTGGTATGATTGCATTAGGATGCATTATTTTACCTTGTGTCTTGCCTATTTTTATCAGAACTATTACTAACAGTATTTCTTTGATAGCTGAACAGAGAGCCGTTAAACAAATTAATTCTTTATGGCACAGTAAGTATCAATCCCTTCCCCAGGAGGATCCAGAAGAGCCCAATGCTCAATTTGAACTAGAGACTCCTTTGTCTCCTAAAGAGGAAAATAAAAAAGCCTTTTGGGCCCGTTTGCCTCTTGACTCTCCCGAGGGTGCATCTCTAAAGAACCCATCCCTCCTCAACTTTGAAGCGGAACACACAGATTCTGCATTTAAAACAAAAACGGAGGAGATGTTGGAATAACCATGATCTCTGTTCCTATACATGAAGCTGGCTAGTACTTTTCTACCATGGAAAGTCTTCAGTGAACCATGTATAAGGAAGTAAACAAAGAAACCTAGTAAACAAAGAAAACTAGTAAACGAAGAAACCTAGGAGAGATGTCATTGGCTACAGCCATATAAGGGCATAACCACAGTATTCCTTCACACCATTGGCTATTCCATTTAAGGCGAATTCTGACGCCCCCTGCAAGTGATTGGTCATTACTGTATTTGAATCTACCATTGACACCAATGTCCTTTCAGGATAGTTTAAAAATACACGTGTATAATCATAATTGGTTAATTTGAACAATAATAAAATATGATTGGTTGCTTTTACTATAAATAAACAAGGTCCACTGCTCCTCGTGGTTGTGAGTTCATCCCAGGAGCAGCGGAGCCCTCACCCGGAGAGATCTCTGTGTCCTTCTTTCATGGGCGCCAACCCTGGGCAGGAGCAGCCTCTGCCCAGCTTCACCAGCAGCTAATTTCTCAACCTGGCTGTTCTCAAGCAGCAGGTTCCCATCAACCTGGCTGTTCTCAAGCAGCAGGTTCCCAGCATCTCAACCCGGCTGCACAAGCAGCAGGTTCCCAGCATGTTTGTTTGTATTTTTATACCCTGTATTTAGCTCTGGAAAGTCGGGGAGGGGGGGACGGGAGAGTTGGGGAGGTTTGGGGAGAGGGGAGGGGTTTTGTATTCAAAAATGTACTGTAAAGCTTTTCAAATAATAATAATAATAATAATAATAATAATAATAATAATAATAATAATAATAATAATAATAATAATAATAATAATTTGGAAGGGACCTTGGAGGTCATCTAGTCCAACCCCCTGCTAAGGCAGGAAACCCTATGCCATTTCAGACAAATGGCTGTCCAGTCTCTTCTTAAAAACTTCCAGTGTTGGAGCATTCACCACTTCTGGAGGCAGGTTGTTCCACTGGTTAGTTGTTCTAACTGTCAGGAAGTTTCTCCTTAGTTCTAGGTTGCTTCTCTCCTTGACTAGTTTCCATCCATCACTTCTCGTCCTGCCTTCAGGCGCTTTGGAGAATAGCTTGGCTCCCTCTTCTTTGTGGCAGCCCCTCAGATATTGGAACACTGCTATCATGTCACCCCTCACCCTTCTCTTCATTAAACTACACATACCCAATTCCAGCAACCGTTCCGCATATGTTTTAGCCTCCAGTCCCCCAATCATCTTTGTTGCTCTTCTCTGTACCCTTTCTAGAGTCTCAACATCTTTTTTACATCGTGGAGACCAAAACTGGATGCAGTATTCCAGGTGTGGCCTTACCAAGGCATTGTAAAGTGGTATTAGTACTTCACGTGATCTTTTGCCTTCTCCGCTTTTGCAAGCTCCAACTGTTTTTTTTTCCCCCAGACCGAGGGAGAATGAGAGGAGCGATTGCTTACAATGATGATACATGGAAAGTGTCCTATACTGCAAAACAATCATCTCTGCAACGCTCAGAATTGTCTGCTGTTATTTTAGCTTTTCATACTTTTTCTCAACAGCCTTTTAACTTAATCTCTGACTCTTATTACATGTTTGATTCCTGTCTGTACTCCTTCTGCAGTAATTCAAAACTTTACTGGCTTGAGTAACTTTCTATTGTATAAAAACTTTAACTATGGGACTATATGTAGTTGGGGGTTGATATGATACCCCCTAATGTAATTGCTTTGCACACCCCAATAGTAGCAATCCCTGAAAATATAACATGTGCTAAAATAGTTAATTGTACATTTTCAAGTAAAAAACCTCACTGTTTTCGTATTAGTTCACCTGTTTAAATTGTACAGCTTTTGAGGAAACTTTAATTTTGTTCATGTTTGACTCCCGCAAGGATGGTTTTTTACATGTAGTCAAGAAACTTTTAATTACATTCCTGCTAATATTAGTGAAGCACAGTGTTGTTTCCTGCCTGAGCAGGGGGTTGGACTAGATGACCTCCAAGGTCCCTTCCAACATTATTATAATATTATTATTATTATTATTATTATTATTATTATTATTATTATTATTATTTTATTATATTATTATTATTATATTATATTATATTATTATTATTATTATTATTATTATTATTATTATTATTATTATTATTATTATATTGAAAGTTTTATAAAAGTTACAATATAAACCCCAAAACCCAGCCCACCCCACCCTCCCGCTCCCTCACTTCCCAGAGTTGAATACAGGGTTACAAATAAAATACCCTGACTGCTCTTTTGAAGGCCAGATCCTGAAGCTAAAACTCAAATACTTTGGCCACCTAATGAGAAGGAAGGACTCACTGGAGAAGAGCCTAATGCTGGGAAAGATTGAGGGCAATAGAAGAAGGGGACGATAGAGAATGAGGTGGCTGGATGGAGTCACTGAAGCAGTAGGCGTGAGCTTAAATGGACTCCAGAAGATGGTAGAGGACAGGAAGGCCTGGAGGAACATTGTCCATAGGGTCGCGATGGGTCGGACACGACTTCGCAACTAACAACAACAACAAACTGGCCTGCAGTAGGTGCTGGTTGTGCAGGCTGTGCCATCCGGACATAGCCAGCAGGGGGCACCAGTGGCGCCTGTGCCAGGGCTTGCGGCAGTTGCATTGAAGCTGCCAGTAGTATTGGTGCTGGCTGTGACTGTCTTTGAGCTGCTATTCCACCCTGGCCAGCAGAAGGCGCTGGCACATTAAGTTGGCCTGCAGTTAGCACTGGCCTTTGTATTTGAGAAACCAGTGGAGGCCGCACTTGGGCTGAAGGCTGCTGTGCTCCATCTGAGACAGGAACCTGGATAGTAGCAGTATTAATAGGCATTCTAGCTGACGCTCCCAATGAATGAGGAGGTGTGGCAGCTTGGAGCGATGCCTGATGAAGAGACATCTGTGAAAAAGCATTCGGCATTCTTTGAAATGCATCTTGTAAAACAGGCTCACCAGCAGATGGTGCTATAACATTAGATTCAGGCACCATTGTATCCTCGCATGTCATTTGACACAGCAGGCAGTCAGGCTCCCATTTGTCTGACATAACACTCAATGGGTGTGCCTTTGTCTCTGAGGAAGAAGGCAAAATGGCTGACCCTTGTGGGTGTGGCAATGCTTGTGAAGAGGGGGGCAATATGGCTTCTTCTGAAAACTGAATGCCAGCAGAGGCTCTCCCTTGCTTTTTATACCATGCTGCACACAACTTTGCGTTTTGCAGCTCTCTCTCAAAATCTTCAATTTGTTCATAATAACTTTGCAAAGCCTTCTCCTGCACAGTTTGCTCAGAACTTGGAGGATAATCCATTACTTCCTTCCCTAGTAAAGCCTTAGGTCTAGCACCAAATCTCTCATAATCAGCCTGATCCCCATGAGCATAGGTTACTACTGGGGCATCAGCTTGAGAGTCTGCAAAAACAGAAAACGGTGAAACTGACCTTGGCTCAAAGGCTGCTTCTGATGTTATAGTTAGGTGTTATAGTTATCCAAGAGACTCACATTAAGGAACAACATACACAGGTGTTGGAATGCCCTAAACTGGGAAAGATGTTTGCATCTTTATCACAGCACAAATAAAGAGTAGCAATATATATCAGAGAGTCAATCTTAGCCAAGCAAATTTATAAAGATAAGAGAAGGTAGGATTTTAGTAGTGGAGATGATAATTAAGCAAAAACAGATATTAGTAGGAATCTATGCCCCAAATGAGTGAGGGGTACTTCCCTGCTGCCTTGAAAGAGGCGGTGGTAAGGCCCCTCCTCAAGAAACCGGCACTGGACCCAGCTGTTTTAAACAACTTCCGTCCTGTCTCCAACCTTTGCTTCCTTGCGAAGGTCGTTGAGAGCGTGGTGGCACGACAGCTCCCTTTGAACCTGGAGGAAGCTGAATATCTAGATCCGTACCAATCAGGTTTCAGACCCGGGCACAGCACGGAGACGGCATTGGTCGCACTGGTTGAATGATCTCTGGCGGGCCCGAGATAGAGGTTATTCCTCTGTCCTGGTCCTATAAGATCTATCAGCGGCTTTTGATACCATTGACCATGGTATCTTATTGCGTCGTCTTGAGGGGCTGGGAGTGGGAGGCACTGTTCTGTGGTGGTTCTCCTCCTACCTCTCGGACCATTCGCAGACGGTGTTGGCAGGAGGGCAGAGGTCAAGCCCTAGGCCTCTTAATTGTAGAGTGCCTCAGGGTTCGGTGCTCTCGCCCCTCCTGTTCAACATCTATATGAAGCCGCTGGGAGAGGTCATCCGTAGCTTCGGGGTGAAATATCAATATGCTGATGATACCCAGCTATTCATCTCCACCCCGAACCAACCCAGTGATGCCCTCGATGTGATGTCCCGTTGCCTGGAAGCGGTACAGATTTGGATGGGAGAAAACAGGCTTCGACTCAACCTGGCCAAGACTGAGTGGCTGTACATACCATCATCTCGTTTAGTCCAAGAGGTTCCATCTCTGACTATAGGAGGAGAGATGTTACCTCCCATTGATAGAGCACGCAATCTGGGCGTCCTCTTAGACTCACGACTCAGTTTTGAAGATCATATTGGAGTCGTGGCTAGGGGGGCATTTGCACAGATTCGTCTTATATACCAATTGCGCCCCTTTTTGGACCGAGATGCCCTACGTACAGTCACCCACGCACTCGTCACCTCCCGTATTGATTACTGTAATGCTCTCTACATGGGGCTGCCCTTGAAGTCCACCCGGAGGCTTCAGCTGGTGCACAATGCAGCTGCACGGGTTGTGATGGGAGCATCCCATATCACACCCCTCCTGCGTGAGCTGCATTGGCTACCAGTTGCCCTCCGGGTGAGATTTAAGGTGCTGGTACTTACCTTTAAAGCCCTACATGGCTTAGGTCCGGGATACTTGCAGGACCATCTGCTGCCGGGAACAAATTCCCATCGTCCAGTACGCTCACACATAGAAGGCCTCCTCAGGGTACCGTCAGCTAGGCAATGTCGGCTGGCGACCCCCAGGGGGAGGGCCTTCTCTGTGGGAGCGCCAGCCCTATGGAATCAGCTCCCCCCTGAGCTTCGGATGGCCCAAAACCTCCAATCCTTTCGCCGCGGCCTCAAAACACTCCTGTTCCACCAGGCTGACCTGGACTGACAGACATTTCAATTAATTTATATTTAGAACTTTTAATTTATTTTCTAATTTCCTTAATTTTAATTTATTGCACAGATGATTTCAATTTTATTTTTATCTTGATTTCTGTACTTATTATATGTTTTGTTGTTAGCCGCCCTGAGTCCTTCGGGAGAGAGGGCGGGATATAAATCCCATCAATAAATAAATAAATAAATAAATAAATAAATAAATAAATAAATAAATAAATAAATAAATAAATGGGGGGCAAGAACAGTTCTACAGGAAACTATATAATGCACTATGGGCGATAGACTGTGAGAACATCTGTATTATGGGCGATTTTAATGCAATAATAGACAGAAGCTAGACTATAAAAGCAAGGAAGAAAGAAAAGGACCCAGAAGATTGCCAAAAACTTTTTCAAGATGGTGGACGAATTAAGGATGCAAGATATTTGGAGAGAAAGGAAGCAAGGGGGAAGCCTATACACGTACTATTCAAGTAGATATAAAATGTGGTCCAGGATAGCCCTGGAACCAGTGACGTGTGCCCTTCCCTGCGCCCTGGCGCACGAGCCAGCAGAGTCTGGTGACTTTGCTCCCTATCTTCCCTACAGGCTGACTTCACCCAGGGCTCTGGCGCGGGCCATCTCCTGTGCGCACACCTTAGTGGGGGGGGAACTTGCTGGTTCCAGGGCTGTCCCGTGGATCTAAGGCTGAGTATGTTTTGGCTTTGTTATACCAGGTTGTATATAAGTGCCACCCCCCAAAACCACCTCCATGGCTCCCTTGCTGATGTAGCCTTGCAGCCACGAGGCTTCCCTTTTACCAGGACCAGCCCCAGCCACCCACGAGAGATAGCGAATTGGACCAGAATTGGTTTCTACGAGAGGCACCTTTTGCTTCAATCTGATGAAGTTGAGGATCTTTCCTTCCTAACGGACCTAGTTGGGGCAGCTCAGACACCTAGGTTCTACCAGGCAAAAGAATAGTTGATTGGATGGAAGAAATCCTGTTAATCAGAAACGTGGGCAGTAAGTTAAACATACCATAATAACATAACCATGTAAAGCCATTGTATTAAAAGGAGAATGTTCGCATGGGAAAAGGCATCCTGAGCCATATAAATCTGTTGTGAAAAGATACCATTTCGGCCAGCTGAATCACATGTACAATTGAAAAAGTCCTTTGCTATTCACCCTGAGAGAGTCCCTTGGTCCTCAGCAAGGACTGTATTCCTGTAACACAGAGGTCTTCAGATGAGGCAAAGTTTATGGCCCACATAAGGAGAGAAAAGGGTAAATTGACTCATTAATTGACTCAATAATAACCAAGAGTGTAGTTTGTTCTTTCTGTGGAAGGAGGGAGTGTGCCAAAAGGTACGGAAGAGGCGAGAGTCCTATTTTAAGGGGAAAATCAACCCAGGAGAGAATGTTCTGATTTCCAGGCCCATGGAAAGAACTGTGGGCACAATTGAAAGTGGTAAGTTTCTTCAGAACATTCCAATAGCAGCTTCTGAATCTCAAAATGAAATCTCACCAATAAGAAGAAATTGTGATACAACTTTGTGGAAATGAATACACTTCCACTTATAAGATTATGTACCCCTTGAAAAGTGTGTATGATTCAAATTCAACTATTAGAAATAACAGAATAGCAGAATCATTAAACAGAGTGTAGCAATAAGGTAAAGGTTCCCCCGCACATGCGTACTAGTCGTTTCCAACTCTAGCGGCCAGTGCTCATCTCCGTTTCAAAGCTGAAGGGCCAGAGCTTGTCTGAGGACATCTCCATGGTCACGTGGCTGGCATGACTAGATGCAAAAGGCACACAGAACGCTGTTACCTTCCCACCATAGTGGTCCCTATTTTTCTACTTGCATTTCACGTGCTTTCGAACTGCTAGGTGGGCAGAAGCTGGGACGACTAACAGGAGCTCACTCTGTTATGCGGCACTCAAAATTCGGCCCGCCAAACTGCCGACCTTCTGATCGACAAGCTCAGCGTCTTAACCCACTGAGCCACCACGGAATAGTAGGGAATAGTAAAATGTTGACACAAAAAAGGATGAGATGACAATGAAGGGTAAGTGCTCACACCTTCCCAACTCTAGACATATGGTTTTTCTCCTGTGTGAATTCTTTGATGTTTACGAAGACCACCACTTTCAGTAAAGCTCTTTCCACACTGGAGGCATTTATACGCTTTCTCCTCTGAATGGATCCTTTGATGTACATAAAGGTTTCCCCTCTGACTGAAGCACTTTCCACACTCCAGGCATTTATTTGGTTTTTCTTCTGTGTGGATCCTTTGATGTAAATAAAGATGTCCCCTCCGACTGAATTTCTTTCCACACTCCTGGCATTTATGCTGTGTCTCTCCTGAGTGGATTCTTTGATGAAGACGAAAGGTGCTCCTATCACTAAAGCTCTTTCCACACTCCAGGCACTCATATGGTTTGTCTTCTGTGTGGATCCTTTGATGTATATACAGGCTGCTCCTCCGACTAAAGCTCTTTCCACACTCTGTGCATTTATTCGGTTTTTCTCCTTTGTGAATCCTTTGATGTGTATTAAGAGTGCCCCTCAGACTGAAGCTCTTTCCACACTCTGTGCATTTATTCGGTTTTTCTCCTGTGTGAATCCTTTGATGTCTATTAAGGGTGCCCCTCAGATTGAAGCTCTTTCCACACTCCAGGCATTCATATGGTTTTTCTCCTGTGTGGATTCTTAGATGTCTATGAAGGCTACCCCTCAGACTGAAACTCTTTCCACACTCCAGGCATTTATACGGGTTTTCTCCTGTATGGATCTTTTGATGACCATTAAGGGCGCTCCTCTGACTGAAGCTCTTTCCACACTCCAGGCATTTATGCTGTTTCTCTCCAGTGTGAATTTTTTGATGTCTATAAAGGGCACTACTCTGACTGAAGCTCTTTCCACACTCCAGACATTTATATGGTTTTTCTCCTGAGTGCATTTTCTGATGTCTATAAAGGTTGCCCCTGCGACTGAAGTTCTTTCCACACACTGTGCATTTATTCGGTTTTTCTCCTGTGTGAATCCTTTGATGTCTATTAAGGGTGCCCCTCCGACTGAAGCTCTTTCCACACTCCAGGCATGCATATGGTTTTTCTCCAGTGTGAATCCTCTGATGTCTACAAAGGGTACCCCTCAGACTGAAGCTCTTTCCACACTCCAGACATTTATATGGTTTTTCTCCAGTGTGGATCCTTTGATGATTATAAAGGGCGCTACTCTGACTGAAGCTCTTTCCACACTCCAGGCATTTATGCTGTTTCTCTCCAGTGTGAATTTTTTGATGACTATAGAGGTTTCCTCTCTCACTGAAGCTTTTCCCACACTCCAGGCATTTATGTGGTTTTTCTCCTATGTGGATTCTTAAATGCCTTTCAAGATGGTGGTTCCTTCTGAAGGATTTTCCACATTCTGGGCACTGATATTTCTTTCCTCCCTCCTGGATTCTCTCGGGACTCCTGAGTCTTCCATCTGTTCTCCTCTCACTGAATATCTTTCCACACTCCAGGTATTTATGTGGTTTCTCGCCTAAGTGGATCCTTTGATGTCTATAAAGGTGTCCTGTCTGACTGAAGCTCTTTCCACATTCCAGGCATTTATATGGTTTTTCTCCAGTGTGGATTCTTAGATGGTTTTTAAGATCTCCATTTCTTTGGAAGGATTTTCCACAGTCCGGGCATTTATACGGTTTCTCTGCTGTATGGATTCTTTGATGTGCATAAAGGTTTTCACTCAAATTGAACCTCTTTCCACACTCTGGGCATTCATACAGTTTCTCTGCTGTGTGGATTCTTCGATGTGCATAAAGGTTTCCCCTCTGACTGAAGCTCTTCCCACACTCCAAGCATTTAAATGGTTTTTCTCCTCTGTGGATCCTTCGATGGTTTTTAAGAGCTTCATTTGATTTGGAGGATTTTCCACATTCCGGGCACTGATATTTCTCTCCTCCCTCCTGGATCCTCTGGGGACTCCCGAGTTTCCCGCCTCTTCTGAGGGACCCTCCGCCCTTCAGGCCCGTCTCGGGGTCTCCGCCCGTTTCCTGCTCCCCGGATCGCCCTCCAGGCGGCCTCCTTTCGCGGAGTCCCCCTCCGTTCATCCCTTCCGGGCCTTCCCCGCCGTCTCCTCCCGGGGCTGCTGCGCGGGGCCTCCTCTCCTCTCGGCCGGCATCTCCTTCCTTCCTCCGCCGCGCTCACTCAAAATCCTGCAGGGGCGAAGGGGGAGAGGAAGGTCACGGCTTCGCCCCTTCCCCGGAGGGTAGTCCCAGCCCCGCCCGGGGAGGAAGGCCGAAGCCTCGGCCTCTCAGTGAAACTTTCCGGCCAGGCCTCCCTCCCAGCTCCCGTTCCACCAGACCAGGACTCGGCCTCCCCCTCACTCCCTCCCTCCTCGGCCAGAGACTTTCAGACTACAACTCCCGGCATCCCTTACTTCCTACCTGGCTCCCAGGGGTCCTCAAACTTGGCCCCTTTCAGACTTGTGGACTTCAACTCCCAGAATTCCTCAGCCAGCGTGCCTGGCTGAGGAATTCTGGGATTTGAAGTCCACAAGTCTGAAAGGAGCCAAGTTTGAGGACCCCTACGCTAAACGGACTAGTTAATTCGGCGCCTGGATTGTTTGATTCCGGAAGTGGAGGCGAGAGTTCCATGCGAGCCCTTTTGCTGGTTGCTCTTCCTCTTTCGCTTGAAGGGACCGCCCCTACGTGTCCTGCTGTTAAAGCCGCCCTCGCCAGAGCGACCAAGCGGCGTCCTCCTTCCACCCATCAGCTAGGTGGCGCCTGCGCAGTAACGACGTCTGTCTTCCTCCCACCGGGAAGGTGAATTCTAGAATTCTGAGGTCCCGTCTTCCCACACCCCCACCCCGCATCCAGGCCGGCGGAGCTGAGGGGCCTCCCGGGCTGCGTCTCTCCCCAGGCAGGGGGACCCTCCGCCCTCCAGGCTCGTCTCAGGGTCTCCGCCCGTTTCCCGCTCCCCGCTTCGCCCTCCAGGGGGCCTCCTTTCCCGGAGTCCCCTTCGGCCCATCCCTTCTGTGCCTTCCCCGCCGTCTCCTCCAGGGGCTGCTCCGCGGGGCCTCCTTCCTTCCTTCCTCCGCCGGGCTCGCCCGAAGTCCTGCAGGGGCGAAGGGGGAGAGGCGGGTCACGGCTTCGTCCCTTCCCCAGAGGGAGTCCCAGCCCGTCCCGGGAGGAAGGCCGAAGCCTCGGCCTCTCAGTGAGACTTTCCGGGCAGGACTCCCTCCCAGCGCCCCTCCTGCCAGACCAGGCCTCGGGCTCCCCCCTTTCTCCGCCAGAGAAGGGCTCGGACTGCGACTCCCGGCATCCCTTGCGCCCTACCTGGCTCCGAGCCAGGCCGCGGCCTAGTCAATTAAGCGCCTCAGTTCGATTCGTTCCCGGAAGTGGAGGCGAGAGTTCCCTGCGAACCCTTTTCTTGGTTCCTCTTCCTCTTTCGCTTGAAGGGACCGCCCCTACGAGTCCTCCTGCCAATAGCCGCCCTCGCCAGAGCGACCAATCGGCGTCCTCCTTGCATCCATCAGCTACATGGCGCCTGCGTAGTAGCGAAGTCTCGCCCCAGGCAGGGCGGGGGGGAGTTGGGGGGGCTCCGGCCAGGCCCCCCCGCGGCCCCTAGGCAGCCCCCCTCCCGCGCGGGGGTGGGAGCAGATGGGGAGAAGGGCGGGGGAGGCGGGAGAGCAGCCTTCCCGTATCTGGGGGGCGCCCCGAGGAGGAGGGAGCCGGGCTCGTCCCCGAAGCCCCCCGAAGGCGGGAGAAGCAGCGACGGAGGGAAAGCGAGCGGGGAGGAGGGAGGAATTTCCTGACAGGGAGAAGAATTAAGCAGTGGAACTACCTGCCACCAGAAGCTGTCAATGCTGCAACACTGGAAGGTTTTAAGAAGAGACTGGACAGCCATTTGTCTGAAATGGTATAGGGTCTCCTTCCTGAGCAGGGGCTGGACTAGAAGACCTCCAGGGTCCCTTCCAACTCTCATCATCTTTATTTATTTATTAATTCATTTACATTAATTCTGTGATTCTGATCCTGATCTCATGGACGAATCTGCCTGTTTCGGTCTTTTGGCTCTCCAGAGCTTCTGCCCCTCCCTTCACTCGCTCTGCATTCACACTGGAACCTCTTCGTGCATGGGGGGGGGTTGGGAAGGAGGATATGCAATTATTGTTTTGACTTTAAATATTTGTATTCATCTCATGATTTTCCCAAATGTTTTTCTTGGGTTTTTTTCTCACATCTTCTGCCCTGCCAAAGAGAAAGGAGGAAAGTGGGGAGAAGAGATAGTCCCATAAACTGGCCTTAAGAACCACCTTTTCCATTGAAGTCCCAACTAACCCTAATCAAGATTACTTCCCAGGACAGCCAATGATGTCCAGGGCCAGGCTGAGAGTCCACGGCTGGAGAAGGTTCCCAGTGGACACCCTTCAGGCGAGTCCCTGCAACAAGCCTCAATGGCAACATATGAGAGCAACCAAGAGCAACTTCTGTGGGTCCTCCTGCTACTGCCCCGTTCAAGGCTGGAGGGCTGCAATCTTAGGTCCGGGATGATGAAGGCCGCACCAGCCCTCCAGCTCCGGCCCACACAATCCGTGAGTCCTTCCTCGCACTTGCCCAGGAACTGCCAGCAAAGAGATCTTTGAGGGACCCACTGAGGTCTTTGCTGCAGGGGGGGGGGCGCTTTGGCTTTCCTGGCCCCGGAGATGAAGTACAGCTGAGCAGCCACACCCCCACCGGCCATCAGGGGGCAGCCAAAGATGGGTGTTGGCACTACCTGCTGGCCCTTGGGAGCGCTGCAGTTCAGAGATGCTCGGCCCAGTGAAGGAGGAGGGGCACTATCTGGCCCTAGATTAAAGCTCACAACAACCTGCCCAGGTAGGCTGGCAAAGGCAATATAGAGGCTGAATGGCAAGAAAGTTGCAATTTTATACTTCAGCATGACTTGTTTTCGTTCACACAACACAATTTCCTCCCTAGGATCTAACACCCCATTGACATGTGCTAAGTGTGGCAGTATTGAGAAGGGCTAGATTTCTGGAGCTTTGCCTGTTGTCCAAGACCAGCCTTCCTTATTTCCTGCTTGAGTTCCAGCCGGCCTCTCAGCTGCTCCTTTTCTGGGCTATCCTGGCTGCAGCTGAGACCCCTCCTGAAGGTGGAGAAGGAGCCAGAAACTGTCCTCTCCTAAGAATTCAGATCAGGGCCATGAAACAGAGGCCAAGAATTGTTCTGATCGGTTCTGCTCTGCTCAACCTGCATCATAAATACTGTGCCAAGTTTGGGCCCCTCAAATTCTCTGAAGAAGAGTCAGAGAAGGACAAGGTGAATGGTCGAATCCTCCCATTGGAGCAAAAAGTATTTAGGGGTACCTTTTTACCAAATAATTTCAATTTACTGTGAAATCCGTTGACACTGATGCAATTAAACAGTATCCAGTTCCTTCATAATGCATTGAGTGTAAATTTTGATTTATGACTTTCTCCTAAATAAAAAAATAGCATGGAAAATCAGGCGCTTCCTTTGATCAGGCAGCTTGGAAGGCACTAGAGCTGTGAATCTGGAACCCTGGTGTCAGAATCCATTTATATTCCATTCTTAACTCCCTATCTGTGCAACCCTAAATCTCGCCCCATGGATTCTGCCATTCCCATTAATTGGTCATCCCTATCCATTAGAAAGGGACGCGGTGTCTCAGTGGGCTAGGACGCTGAGCTTGTTGATCAGAAGGTTGGCAGTTTCGCGGTTCGAATCCTGAGTGCCTGTTACTCCTCCCAGCTCCTGCCAACCTAGCAGTTTGAAAGCACGTAAAAATGCAAGTAGAAAAATAGGGACCACTAGGGTGGGAAGGTAACAGCGTTCTGTGCGCCTTTGGCGTCTAATCATGCCAGCCACATGACCACGGAGATGTCCTCGGACAAGCTCTTCGGCTTTGAAACGGAGATGAGCACCGGCCCCTAGAGTCGGAAACGACTAGCACATGCGACTAGCACGCATGTGCGGCGGAACATTTACCTTTTACCTTTATCCCTTAGATGGAAGGTTGTTTATTCAGCCTGCCTGGAGGCCATCATCAAAGACCAGGGAAGAAACTTTGAACTGAGAAGAACAAAGAAAGAGCGGGGGGGGGTATTCTGGTTTATCTCTGATTGGAATTTGAAGGGGAGGAAGCAAAAGTTGAAAATGCATTGAAGTTCTCTTTTCCCAAGAAGGCTTTTGACACATGAAACTTAACTGATCCTGGATTGACCAAATGGACTGAGGGGAGGGGTTTTTACTCAAGGATACTTTAAAAGTATCGATCTGCGACACATTTTCCAGATCCTGTCTAGATTATCCACTGTCAACCATGTTTTAGTAAAAGTTCCTGTTTGGACAATCCTGTCTCCAAGAGTTCTTTCCTAAGATGTGGATTGGGGTGGGTCCTGACACCTGATCAGGTCAGTCAGGCTGTTGCCTGGAAGCTGCAGAGCAGGTTGGTGGAACTGGTTTCCTGGGTAAAGAAGGAACTTTTCCTGGGGTATCCAGCAGGGATGGTGGTGGTGGAGAGCAGTCTTGGATTTGTCTATATGAAAAAAGAAAAAAACTCGGGGCCAGGAACACACCACCAGTGTTCCTGGCACTTGATAGAAGGCAGCGGCAATTGGAGAACAGCATTTCTCTGGCACTGAAAACGTCTTTTTTGCCTAGGCCACGGGTCGGCAACCCGCGGCTCCGGAGCCGAATGCTGCTCTTTGAGCCGTCTCCTGCGGCTCCCAGCCGCCCGGTGTGCGCGCACCTCTTCGAATGGGCAGTGGTGCACGCGCACCTCTCCAAATGGAGAGTGGCACCGCCCGTTTGGAGAGGTGCACGTGCACCTCCCCAAACCTTTGGAGAGGTGCGCGCACACCACTGCGCGAACGGGCAGCGGCGCCGCTCTTTGGGAAAGCTGCCGCGGCACGTTTGCAGGCTGCCAAAAGCGGCAGCTCTGCAGACGGGCCGCGGCAGCTTTCCCAACAAGTGACGCCGCTGCCCATTCCGAGAGGTGCGCGCGCACCTCTCCGAACGACCGTAGGTGCGCGCGCACCTCCCCAAACCTTTGGAGAGGTGCGCACGTACCTCCGCGCAAACGGGCAGCAGCGCCGCTCTTTGAGAAAGCTGCCGCAGCATGTTTGCAGACTGCCGAAAGCGGCAGCTTTGCAGACGGGCCACAGCAGCTTTCCCAACAAGCGACACTGCTGCCCATTCCGAGAGGTGCATGTGCACCTCTTCGAATGACCGTAGGTGCGCGTGCACCTCCCCAAACCTTTGGAGAGGTGCGCCCGCACCTCCGCACAAATGGGCAGTGGCGCCGCTCTTTGGGAAAGCTGTCGCGGCATGTTTGCAGGCTGCCGAAGGCGGTAGCTCTGCAAACGGGCCGTCGACATCGCGTAACCGGGAACCGGTTCCATCACATTAAAAAATGGCAACCACGCGCGTTCGCACATGCGCAAGAAAAAATGTTTTGCGCATGCGCAATTTTTTTTCCGCATGCGCATGCATGGACGCACGCACGCGGCTCCCACTTTTTTTTATGTGTGATGGAACCGGTTCCCAGTGGCTCTTTTGCTTTTTCAGGTTGCCGACCCCTGGCCTAGGCATATAATATAGCTGATGGAAGTGACTTTAGGCAAACAAAGCTACTCTTGGCCAGGAAGCCACAGATGGGGACTATGGAGATATTTCCCTCCGCACCAGCCACCCACCCAGCCCCTGCTTTCTGGCCCCCATGGTCCAAGGGCCCTTGCACCTGCTGAGGAACCACCAGAGACGTCAGGGGAGCACTTTGAGGGACCCAACTGCCATCCTTACTGTGGGGGCTGCCAAAGTCTTCAGGGTTCTTGAGATGGAATTAGATCACAGCAGCAGCTCCACTAACGGCCATCAGAGGGCAGCAAAGGAGCAGACCCTGAGATGCTCAGCCCCAAGTTTCCTTTGAAGGGCCATTCCTAGCCTGCCTTCCTGCCAAGAAGGTGGGGTGCTGGGTCTCCCTAGATTAATGCCTCACAACCACTTGCCCAGGTAGTCTGCCCAACATGCCCAATTTCATTGAGGGCTTCATTAGCGTTTTGGTTGACCTTGGGGGGCCGGGATGGGGGTGGCCATCTCAATATTAGGAAGCTTGGTTGAGCAGTGGGCTAATGCCTCCTTAAGTAACACCAGCTGCCTGCAATTATTGCAGGTTCGCATCCCACCAGGCTCAAGGTTGACTCAGCCTTCCATCCTTCTGAGGTAGGTAAAATGAGGACCCAGATTGTTGGGGGCAATAAGCTGACTTTGTAATAATGCCGCTTGGGGGGGGGGGTGAAAGCCCTAATAAGCAGGCATATACACAGAATGAAGGCTATTGCTAAGCACATTTGATTTGTGCTTAGATTGTAAGCCGCCCTGAGTCTTCGGAGAAGAGCGGCATATAAATGGGATTAAAATAAAATAAAAAAAATATTGTTCGCTTTGGGAGGGCACCTGTGAGGGCCCAGGTTGGGGGGGGAACCATTGTCTCCAGGTGAGGAAGGCACTATAGCCTTGTCCACCAGAGGAGCCTGGCTGTTGTTATCAGGCCATGCAGAGGACCCTCAGTCATGCCAGTTGCTTGGGGGGCACCCGGCTGCACTTATCTCTTCAACGCTGCTGCTGATTGGCTCGCTCTCCTTGGCAATTTGATGGGAGACCACGAGGAGAGGTCAGGAGGAAGGTACAAGGGATTGGAAGCATGGCTGCTTGTGGTTAAGTGCTAAATGCTAAGTTAAGTGCTAAGGCAGGACTTCTCTCGGTCCCTTCCTCTCTTTATAATCTTCCTCCCTCCCCATTGCTGAAAGGATGCTGAAAGGCAAAAGGGGAAACATTTCTCTATGCCTTCTTCCCTTGCGATCAAATGCCACTGTGGCTGGTAGTCTGTGGCCACTTAAAAGACCGAGAACAAACCAGGTTCAATTTATCCCATGCCTGCATTTAGTGGGGACGTCCACAGACAACAGTACAGCAAAAGTGTCAAAATGGTGGCTGTGATAGTTGATCAGAGCACCTCCATTTTTTATGTGCAACAGCTTTAGCATTTAGGAGCAGGTGTAAGTTAGTTGCTTTTCTATTAATACATAACCCTTACAAGGGCTCTCCTGTAGGGACCCTGCCTTGGTCTAATTCAGACTGGAAATATAACAAAGGAAAATGTTTTCCCCCACTCTGCTCTGTCCTGTTTTCCCCACTTGAAATGGCTCTTTGCAACACACAAGGAGGGGACACTTTCCTAAAGAGCTCACAATTCAAGAATACCAATGTTAACTTGGACTGCCAATCAAGTCCTGTCTGCGACAAAAGAGAACATAAAATTGCTTTCTCCTTTGAGCCCAAGTCTCAATTGAAGTAGCCGAAGGACCACTCGGGACGACAGGCTAGTTAACAACAGGTTTATTAAGAGCAAGGCAAACATAGAATAACTTGTCCGGCTTTTATAGCCGGCAGCTGGTAGCGAGGACCAATCAGAGGTGTTTATTTTGGCGCCGTGTCAGGCAGGGACCAATCCGCGTCGTCTTCTGTTGACAGCTCCGGCTTCCGCGTGGTTTGGTGTTTTGACAGCCGCGAGCTGTCAGAGGTTGCGCCTGCGCTGTGCGGTGGACGCTTTGACAGCTCAGGCTTCCTCATGGTCCGGAGTTTGACAGCCGCGAGCTGTCAGTGGTGGCGCCTGCGCTGTGCGGGGAACTTTGACAGCTGTCAAAGTTCCCGCGTGTTTTCCTGTCAGATGGCTTTATGTTTATACACTTTGATGATGCAGTCTTATTTGTATTGTTAACATATATACACATCAATTAAAGGATTGTTTACATATATAACACACCCCTTACCCCTCCCCTGGTGCGTTTCTTTCCTCTTGGATGTTTGAACCTGCCCACTGATAGTCTTTTAGGTAGGTGGGTGGTCTTCGATTTCTGGTTGAGCGGCGAAGGGGTGGAGGGTGGTCTGGTTCTGGTTCTTCATTTTGGTGTTCCTCTTCCTGGTTTGGGATAGGCAGCATTTCCGGTGGGGGTTGTATGTCGGCACTGGTTGGTCGCTCAGAATTGTGTGGTGGTTGTCTGGGTCTGAGCTGGTCAATATGGCGGCGTATGTTGCCCTGTGCCTGCGTAGCTATAAGGTATGAGATGGGCCCTGTTTGTTTTATTACTGTCCCTTGGACCCACTTGTTTTTATCTGTGTATGATCGTGCCCAAATCAATTGACCTGGGTTGAGTGTGCGGGCGGGGTGGGGGTGCTGTTTTTCTTCCGGGTATGTGTCAGGGTGCAGTCTGTCGAGACGTGTTATTAGCCTCCTCCCCCATCTTAATTCCGCCGGAGATTTGCCGGTTGTAGAGCATGGAGTTGTGTGTTGTGATAAGAGGAACTGGCTGAGTCGCCTCTGCCAATTTCCTTTAACGAATTTTTTTAACGCTTCTTTTGTGGATCGTACCATAATTTCAGCCATTCCGTTCGACGATGGGTGGAACGGCGCCGACGTGACCAGCCTAATACAATTCTTCATAGCGAAGATCTGAAATTCACGAGAGGTGAATTGAGGTCCGTTGTCGGAAACTATGGTGTCAGGTAGGCCGTGTGTAGCGAATATTTTTCGTAAGGCTTGAATAGTGGCTTCGGATGTTGTTTTTCTAAGGGGTGTGACTTCCAGCCATTTAGAATAGCTGTCCACTACAATTAAGAAACTTTGGCCCTGGATAGGTCCTGCAAAATCTATATGTATACGTGACCAAGGGTTCCTTGTAGTCTCCCATTTATGGATTGGTGCTTGGGGTGGTTCGTTTCTGGTCTCTTGACAGGTATAACACCCACCCACATACTTTTCTATTTGTTTATCTATGCCTGGCCACCACACATAACTTCTAGCCATCGCCTTCATTTTTACAATTCCAGGGTGTCCTTCATGTAAAATGTGTAATGTTTGGTCTATGTTTTTCTCTGGTATGATGACCCTATTTCCCCACAGCAGGCATCCTCTATGTGTTGA
Organism: Vipera ursinii; assembly: GCF_947247035.1. Taxonomy (NCBI): domain Eukaryota; kingdom Metazoa; phylum Chordata; class Lepidosauria; order Squamata; family Viperidae; genus Vipera; species Vipera ursinii. Next base: position 2,395,097 of record NC_139529.1, on the reverse strand, counting down.
GATCTCATTTTTTCTGTTATAATAAGGTTGGAATTGGGGTTGTGGGTTTTGAGCTGGCCACCCTGTTGTGGCCCATTTGAGGACTCTGGCAAGTATCTTATCTTTGGCTGAATTATTAGCTATAATGTTTGCAGTCAGGGGGCATTCTGGAAGTTGGGAGATTGCTAAAATCTGGCTGGCTGGGTCTGGGTCTGAGTCCCTGGTTTGTATGGGCAGTCTGCTGAGGCAGTCAGCATGTCCCAATTCCTTACCTGGTTTATGTATTAGCTGATAGGAATAGGCTGCTAAGAATGTTGACCATCTTAAAATTCTCGGTGAGAGAATTTGTGGAGTAGTTTTATTCCAAGTGAATATGCCTAGCAGGGGTTTGTGATCCGTAAATATAGTAAATGGTCTTCCATACAGGTAATCGTGAAATTTTTTGACCCCTGCTACTATCGCTAGGGCTTCCCTGTCAATTTGTGCATAGTTTCTTTCAGCTTTGGTCAGAGTGCGTGAATAGAAGGCTATGGGTCTTTGTGTACCGTCCTTGAATAGGTGACTTAAGACAGCCCCGATTCCATAGGGTGAGGCATCGCAAGCGATGCATATTGGGGTGTCCTCTCTGAAAAGGGTGATAGTTGAACTGTGGCAGATAATCTTTTTTAACGATTGGAAGCTATTCTCATGTTCTTTGGTCCAGGACCAAGTTGTACCCTTGTCTAGGAGCCTGTGCAGAGGCTCCGCAATAGTGGCTTTATGGGGGATGAAGGCGTGGTAAAAGTTTAACAGTCCTAAAAAGGATTGAAGCTCTTGCTTATTCCTAGGGCTGGGTGCGGTCTGGATAGCCTGGAGTTTTTCTGAGGTGGGGTGGATGCCCTGGCTATCTATTTTGTACCCTAGGAATTCAGTGGATGTGACTCCAATAGAGCACTTTTCCCGCTTAAGTTTGAGGCCGGCTTCTCTGAGCCGGCTCAGCACAGCTGACAGCCTGTCAGCTAAGTTCGCTTCGTTTTCTCCGGCGATGAGAACATCGTCGAAATAGGGGCAGACCCCGGGTATTCCTTTCAGGGTCTTCTCCATGATACCCTGAAATATACCCGGGGCCGCCGATATGCCAAATTGGAGCCTCTTTACTTTAAAGGCACCGCGGTGGGTGACAATTGTCTGGGCCTCCGCGGTGTCATCAGTGACAGGCAGTTGCAAATACGCCTGCGTGAGATCAAGCTTGGCGAAAAGGGCGCCAGAGCGGATGGAAGCAAATACGTCCCTTACCGCTGGCACTGGGTAAGCATGGGGGCTGAGGGCTAGGTTGACTGTCGCCTTATAATCAGCGCACACTCTCACTTCACCATTAGGTTTGATTGGGGTGACAATAGGGGTCTCCCAGGTGCCCCCTTCTGTTGGCTCAAGCACCCCTAGTCCTACGAGGCGATCAAGTTCATTTTCAATTTTTTCTTTAAGGGCAAAGGGTACCCTCCTGGCTCTTATTTTAATTGGTTGGATTGCTGGGTTTAACTGCAAGGAAATGGGGGGACCCGTATATTTTCCTAAAGTGCCATCGAAAACGTCGGCGTACTTATCGCAAACGGCTTCTAGGCTGGGTGCTTGAATGGTGTTAACCCCCGTTAGGGCGATGCCTAGTGAACTGAACCAGTTTAGCCCTATCAAGTTGGTACGGTTCCCTGGCGTGACTAAAACCTCCAGGGGACCCTTGAACCCCTTGTACTGCACCACGACCTTGGCTTTCCCTTCCAATGGAATGGGGGTTTTCTGGAAGTCTGCTAGGTGTACCTGAGTTTGTTTCAGAGGAATTTGTCCTCGGCCTTTCTGACAGATCTCCTGATAGGTTGTCAGCGAAATTAAGGAGACTGCTGACCCTGAATCTACTTCCATGTGGCAAGGCACCCCCTGAATTTTGACCCAAACCTTAACCTTGGAGCTTATGCTGTTTACCCTGTCTATTGTCTCTACCAGGGGCCCTGGTGGGGTTTCCCTGCTGGCCTGGGCAGCCGGCCTACCTGGGGGATTTGCCTCCACCTCATTGATGTTGTCCCGGCCCTTGCTGCGGCACACCGGCTTGATGTGGCCAGTCTTCCCGCAGTTGTGGCATTTCGCGTTCCTAAAGCGGCAGCTTCCTCGGGCATGGTTGCCCCCGCAGCTGGCACAGGCGGCTCGTTGCTCGTAACGCGGTGGTGGCGGTGGGGGGTTCCTGGACCCACGGCGGTCCGACGTGTTGCCTCTCCTTGGCTGCCGGTGCTCCATTCTGCGCTGTAGGGCTTCTCCATCGGTGAAATCCACCGACTCTCCGCTGTCGCTGAAGGTTGCGCTTTCCTGGTAGACGGTCGCGGGGGTCTCTGGGGTCGTGTTCGTCGGCTTCTTCTTGTGGCTGTGTTCGTATGCCATGATCTCTCTGGTCAGCTCTGCCAGGTTCATGTCGGGTTTGGACGTCAGTTTCTTCTGTAGCCTCTCGTCCCTCAGACCGATCACCACCTGGTCTCTGATGCGGTCTTCCAGGTCGGGGAAACAGCAGTTCCGTGCGGCGTGTCTGACCCCGGCGATGAACTCGTTGGCGGGCTCATCCTGCCGTTGTTTCTTTTGTGCGAATTGCACCCGCCAGTACAGTTCTGAACTAGCCGGCATGTAGTACTTGTTCAGCTGGTCCACCAGGTCCGCGTAGGAGACTTCAGTGATGGGCACCGGGCTGAACAAGCCGACGGCTGCATCATACACCGGGGGTCCGCTGATGTACAGCAGAGCTGCGGCCTTTGCTCGGTCGTCAGTGATTTTACTGACGAGGAGGAATCCCTCGACTTGGCCGAGGTGTGATTGCCATCTCTCGGGATGGCGGGTATCAAACTCCCTCACACGGCCGAAGTTTGCCATGTCGTCCGGTCCTGGGTTGCTCCGATGGAAGTTAAAACTTCCGTGACAGCTCTTGCCGGGAACTCTCTTCCTCGGCCGTGACTTCAGCTCCGGAGCGATCCCACCTTCGTCGCCAGTGAAGTAGCCGAAGGACCACTCGGGACGACAGGCTAGTTAACAACAGGTTTATTAAGAGCAAGGCAAACATAGAATAACTTGTCCGGCTTTTATAGCCGGCAGCTGGTAGCGAGGACCAATCAGAGGTGTTTATTTTGGCGCCGTGTCAGGCAGGGACCAATCCGCGTCGTCTTCTGTTGACAGCTCCGGCTTCCGCGTGGTTTGGTGTTTTGACAGCCGCGAGCTGTCAGAGGTTGCGCCTGCGCTGTGCGGTGGACGCTTTGACAGCTCAGGCTTCCTCATGGTCCGGAGTTTGACAGCCGCGAGCTGTCAGTGGTGGCGCCTGCGCTGTGCGGGGAACTTTGACAGCTGTCAAAGTTCCCGCGTGTTTTCCTGTCAGATGGCTTTATGTTTATACACTTTGATGATGCAGTCTTATTTGTATTGTTAACATATATACACATCAATTAAAGGATTGTTTACATATATAACACATCAATGATACAGGATTGATGCTACCAAGGTGCTTTTCCTTCCTCCCTTGTTCCCTCCCTTCTCATCTCTTTCCTTCCTCCACTCAGAAAAGGGTGATGGGGGGTGGGGGAGATTGCCAGCACTGCCGGTCTTGCATCCAAGAGGCTTCCCTTTCACCAGGACCAGCGCCGCCCACCCACAAGGGATAGCGAATTGGACCAGAATTGATTTCTACGAGAGGGACCTTTTGCTTCAATCTTATGAAGTTGAGGATCTTTCATTCCTAAGGGACCCAGTTGGGGCAGATGAGACACCTAGATTGTGCCACGACACACATGTTCCAATTAGAAGATTATTTAAAGGCAACTTATTAATCTCACAAGGAGGTTTCCCTTAATGAAAAGAGGAGCACAGGACACATACAGAAGAAAAAGTACAAAAGAATAGTTCATTGGATGGAAGAAATCCTGTTACATCAGAAACGTGGACAGTAATTGAAACATCCCATAAAAACATAACCATTTAAAAGCATTGTATTCAAAGGAGAACGTTCGCAGGCATGGGGTAACAGCGTTGTGTGCGCCTTTGGCGTCTAGTCATGCCAGCCACATGACCATGGAGACGTCCTCAGACAAGCTCTTCGGCTTTGAAACAGAGATGAGCACTGGCCCCTAGAGTTGGAAACGACTAGCACGCATGTGCGGGGGAACCTTTACCTTTATCCCTTAGATGGAAGGTTGTTCATTCAGCCTGCCTGTAGGCCATCATCAAAGACCAGGGAAAGAACCTTTGAACTGAGAAGAACAAAGAAAGAGGGGGGGGGATTCTGGTTTATCTCCGATTGGTATTTGAAAGGGAGGAAGCAAATGTTGAAAATGCATGGAAGTTCTCTTTTCCCACGAAGGGTTTTGACACCTGAAACTTAACTGATCCCGGACTGACCAAATGGACTGAGGGGAGGGGTTTTTACTCGGGGACACTTTAAAAGTATTGATCCTGTCTAGATTATCCACTGTCGATGTTTTAGTAAATGTTTCTGTTTGGACAATCCTGTCTCCAAGAGTTCTTTCCTAAGATGTGGACCGGCGTGGGTCCTGACACCTGATCAGGTCAGCCAGGCTGTTGCTTGGAAGCTGCAGAGCAGGTTGTTGGAACTGGTTTCCTGGGTAAAGAAGGAACTTTTCCTGGGGTATCCAGCAGGGGTGGTGGTGGTGGAGCAATCTTGGATTTGTCTATATGAAAAAAGAAAAAAAACTCAGGGGCCACGAACACACCACCAGTGTTCCTGGCACTTGATAGAAGGCAGCGGAAATTGGAGAACAGCATTTCTCTGGCACTGAAAACTTCTTTTCTGCCTAGGCATATAATATAGCTGATGCAAGTGACTTTAGGCAAACAAAGCTATTCTTGGCCAGGAAACCACAGATGGGGACTATGGAGCTATTTCCCTCCGCACCACCCACCCACCCAGCCCGATTTTCAACCCCCATGGTCCAAGTGCCCTTGTACCTGCTAAGGAACCACCAGAGGTCAGGGAAGCGCTTTGAAGGACCCAACTGCCATCCTTACTGTGGGAGCTGCCAAAGCCGCCTGGGTTCTTGAGATGGAATTAGAGCAGCAGCTCTGCTAACAGCCATCAGGGGGCAGCAAAGGACCAGACTGCGCCATCTGTTGGCCCTCCCTGAGATGCTGAGCCCCAGGTTTTCTTTGAAGTGCTACTCCTAGCCTGCCTTCCTGCCAAGGAGGTGGGGCGCCAGCTGACCTCAGATTAGTGCATGACAACCAGCTGCCCAGGTAGTCTGCCCAACACGCTCTAGAGCAGGGGTGTGAAACTCAATATCATTGAGGGCTGCATTAGTGTTGTGGTTGACCTTGGGGGGCTGCGGTGGGGGTGGCCACCTCAACATTGTTTGTTTCAGGGAGGGTGCCTGTGGGGGCCCAGGCGGGAGGGAATACATTGTCTCCAGGTGAGGAAGGAAAGACCAGGGCGAGCACCATAGCCTTGTCCACCAGGAGCCTGGCTGTCCCTCCCAGGCCATGCAGAGGACCCCCAGTGATGCCAGCTGCTCGGGGGGCACCCAGCTGCACTTACCTCTTCAAGGTCCTGGGGCGCAGTTGGGCTTGCTGCTGGTGTACCTTTCGCCTAGTCGCGCAGCGGGAGCCCTGCCTGAGCTACTCGATGTCCTCTCGGGGTTGGTGATTGAGTTCCCCAAACTTATAGTTTTGGGTGACTTCAATCTACCATCCCTAGGAGGATCATCTGAGTTAGCTCGGGAGTTCATGGCTTCCATGACCGCCATGGACCTGATGCAAGTAATTCTTGGACCAACTCATGAGGGAGGCCACACCCTTGACTTGGTTTTCTTATCTGGACAGTGGTTTGATGATCTTGGTGGGGGCTCTCCAACTGTTATGCTCCTGTCATGGACCGATCATCACCTCCTGCGGCTGGTCTTCTGTTTTGCCACCCCCCGCCGTGGGTGTATGGAGCCAACTAGATGGTACCGCCCCAGGCGCTTAATGGATCCTGACAGGTTCCAGGCAGCGCTTGGGGCCCCACCTGCCTCCCCTGCTCACAACTCGGCGGATGCCTTAGTGGAAGCCTGGGAAAGGGCAGCCACGGAGGCACTTGACCGAGTTGTACCCTTGCGGCCCCTGACCCGGTGCAGATCCCAGCGAGCTCCATGGTTCTCTGCGGAGCTCCGGGAGATGAAGCGTCGGAGACGGGGCCTAGAGAGCCGTTGGAGGTCCAGCCAATCCGAATCCGACCGGTTGCGACTAAGAACCCATATTAGGTCTTATCTCGCAGCGATGAGAGCAGCGAGGTCTAATTACTTCTCCGCCCTCATCGCGTCCGCAGATAATCGCCCGGCCGCCCTGTTTAGGGTGACCCGCTCCCTCCTCAATCAGGAGGTGAGGGAGGAGCCCTTGCAGGGTCGTGCTGAGGAATTTGGTCAATATCTGTTGGATAAAATCGCTCGGATTCGGACCGGCCTGGACTCCAACTGGGCAGAGTCTGACGAACAGGACACGGGCGGTCTTGTCGATGTTATCTGGGAGGAGTTTGATTCTGTGACCCCTGAGGAAGTGGACAGGATTATGGGGAGATTGAGCTCCACCACATGTTTATTGGACCTGTGCCCTTCCTGGCTGGTTTATGCAGCTCGGGAGGGGACACGAGGCTGGTTCCAGGCGGTTATATCTGCTTCTTTGAGTGAGGGTAATTTCCCCGCCGCCTTGAAGGAGGCGGTGGTGAGACCTCTCCTCAAGAAGCCCGCCTTGGACCCAGCTGTGTTAAATAACTTTCGTCCGGTCTCCAACCTTCGCTTTCTTGCGAAGGTTGTTGAGAGTGTGGTGGCGCATCAGCTCCCTCTGGTCCTGGATGAAGCGGATTATCTAGACCCGTGCCAATCGGGTTTCAGGCCCGGGTACAGCATGGAGACGGCATTGCTCACTCTGGTGAATGATCTCTGGAGGGCCCGGGACAGGGGATATTCCTCTGTCCTAGTCCTATTAGACCTCTCGGCGGCTTTCGATACCATCGACCATGGTATCCTGCTGCGGCGTCTCAGGGGATTGGGAGTGGGAGGCACAGTTCTTCGGTGGTTCTCCTCCTATCTCCTGGGACGTTTGCAGTCGGTGTTTGCAGGTCGACCCCAAGGTCTCTCGTTTGTGGAGTTCCTCAGGGGTCGGTCCTCTCGCGTCTCCTGTTCAACTACATGAAACCGCTGGATGAGATCATTCGTGGTTTTGGAGTGGGTTATCATCAGTATGCTGATGACACCCAGCTTTTCATCTCGACCCCAAACCACATCAGTGATGTCCCGTTGCCTGGAAGCGGTCCGGGAATGGATGGGGAGGAACAGGCTTCAACTCAACCTGGACAAGACTGAATGGCTGTACATACCGGCATGTCAGGATATTCAGAGTATTCCATCTCTTAATATCGGGGGCGAGTTATTACCCCCCATAGATAAGGCTCGCAATCTGGGTGTCCTCTTAGATTCACAGCTCTCCTTAGAAGATCATATAGGAGCTGTGACTAGAGGGGCCTTCGCTCAGGTTCGTCTGGTGCGCCAGCTGCGACCCTATCTGGACCTGGATGCCTTGCGTACAGTCACCCATGCACTTGTGACCTCTCGTCTTGACTACTGCAACGCTCTTTACATGGGGCTGCCCTTGAGAACCACTCGGAAGCTTCAGCTGGTGCAGAGTGCAGCTGCACGAGTGCTTTTGGGGGTCTCCCGATACTCCCATATTACACCTCTGCTCCGTGAGCTGCACTGGCTTCCAGTTGCCTTCCGGGTGAAATTCAAGGTGCTAGTGATGACATACAAAGCCCTACATGGCGTGGGTCCGGATTACCTACGGAAGTACCTACTGCCAGCGTCAACATCCCTCCGTCCTGTGCGCTCCCACAGAGAGGGCCTCCTCAGGGTGCCGTCAGTCAGAGAATGTCGGCTGGTGACCCCCAGGGGGAGAGCATTCTCGGTGGGTGCGCCAATCCTTTGGAACCGCTTACCAGCTGAAATCCGGATGAGCCCCGACCTTCGCTCCTTCCAGCGTGATCTAAAAACTTATCTATTCCAACAAGCCGGCCTGGCCTGATGGATTTGGGTTTTAAAATTTTTTCACTCTATTGCTTTATTGTATTCTTACTTTATTGCTCTGTACACCGCCCTGAGTCCTCCGGGAGAAGGGCGGTATATAAAACAAACAAACAAACAAACAAATAAATAAATAAATAAATTAGGCTATTGCTAAGCACATTGATTTGGGCTTCTTAGATTGTAAGCCGCCCTGAGTCTTCGGAGAACGGTGGGATATAAATGGGATTTTAAAAAAGGCTGCTGCTGATAGGCTCACTCTCCTTGGCAATTTGATGGGAGACCACCAGGAGAGATCAGGAGGAAGGTACAAGGGATTGGTAGCATGGCTGCTTATGGTTAAGTGCTAAGGCAGGACTTCTCTTGGTCCCTTCCTCTCTTTATAATCTTCCTCCATCCCCAATTTTCTTCTTTTTCCTTCCCCCCTTTCCTTCTCTTTCTTTCTCTTTCCTCTTTCCATTTCTCCTTCCTTCTCCCTTGGATGCTGAAAGACAAAAGGGGAAACATTTCTCTAGGCCTTCTTGCCTTGTGATCAAATGTGACCACTTAAAAGACCGAGAACAAACCAGGTTCAGTTTATCCCATGCCTGCATTTAGTGGGGACTTCCACAGACAACAGTACAGCAAAAGTGTCAAAATGGTGGCTGTGATAGTTGATCAGAGCTCCTCCATTTTTTATGTGCAACAGCTTTAGCATTTCGGAGCAGGTTTAAGTTAGTTGCTTTTCTATTAATACATAACCCTTACAAGGGCTCTCCTGTAGGGACCCTGCCTTGGTCTAATTCAGACTGGAAATATAGCAAAAGAAAATGTTTTCCCCACTGGAAATTTTTGCAACACACAAGGAGGGGACACTTTCCTAAAGATCTCACAATTCAATACCAATGTTAACTTGGACTGCCAATAAAGTCCTGTCTGCGACAAAAGAGAACACAAAATTGCTTTCTCCTTTGAGCCCAAGTCTCAACGGGTGCAGGATTGATGCTACCAAGGTGCTTTTCCTTCCTCCCTTGTTCCCTCCTTCCCTCCCTTCTCATCTCTTTCCTTCCTCCGCTCAGAAAAGGATGATGGGGGTGGGGAGGTTGCAGCCACAAGGCTTCCCTTTCACCAGGACCAGCCCCGCCCACCCACGAGGGATAGCAAATTGGACCAGAATTGGTTTCTACGACAGGGACCTTTTGCTTCAATCTGATGAAGTTGAGGATCTTTCCTTCCTAAGGGACCCAGTTGGAGCAGCTCAGACACCTAGATTCTGCCACAGCACACTTGTTCCAATTAGAAGATCATTTAAAGGAAACTTATTAATCTCACAAGGAGGTTTCCCTTAATGAAAAGAGGAGCAAATGACACATACAGAAGAAAAAGTACAAAAGAACAGTTCATTGGATGGAAGAAATCCTGTTACATCAGAAACGTGGACAGTAAGTGAAAAATCCCATAATAACACAACCATTTAAAATCATTGTATTAAAAGGAGAACATTCACATGCGAAAAGGGATCCTGAGTATCATGAGCCACAGAAATCTGTTCTGAAAAGATATTTCGGCCAGCTGAAACTTTAGCATGTACAATTGAAAAAGTCCTTTGCTATTCAGCCTGAGAGTGTGCCTTGTTTTGCAGTTAGAAAGTCACAGGCACCTAGAATATTACAAGGTTATCATAAAAATATTAAAGTTACAAGAAAGGACAACCAAGTTCAAGAAACCCGTTGCTTGGCCCTCAGCAAGGACTGTATTCTTGCAACACAGAGGTCTTCACAGGAGGCAAAGGTTATAAGGAGAGAAAAGGGTAAATTGACTCACTGACTCAGTAATAACCAAGAGTGCAGTTTGTTCTCTGTGTGGAAGGAGGGAGTGTGCCAAAAGGTACGGAAGAGGTGAGAGTCCTATTTCAAGGGGAAAATTAACCCAGGAGAATGGTTTGATTTCCAGGCCCAAGGAAAGAACCGTGGGCACAATGGAAATTGCTAAGTTTCTTCAGAACATTCCAGTAGCAGCTTCTGAATCTCAAAATGAAATCTCACCAATGAGAAGAAATTGTGATACGGGTTTGTGGAAATGAATACACTTCTACTCATAAGATTACGTACCCCTTGAAAAGTGTGTAAGATTCAAATTCAACTATTAGAAATCACAGAATAGCAGAATCATTAAACAGAGTAGCAATAAAGGGAACAGTAAAATGTTGACACACAAAGGATGAGGTGGCAAAGAATGGTAAGTGTTCACACCTTCCAAACTCTAGACATATGGTTTCTCTCCTGTGTGAATTCTTTGGTGTTTACGAAGACCACCACTTTCAGTAAAACTCTTTCCACACTGGAGGCATTTATATGCTTTCTCCCCTGAATGGATCCTTTGATGTACATAAAGGGTTCCCCTATGATTGAAACTCTTTCCACACTGGAGGCATTTATACGGTTTCTCTCCTGAATGGATCCTTTGATGTACATAAAGGTTTCCCCTGTGACCAAAGCTCTTTCCACATTCCAGGCATTTATGTGGTTTTTCTCCTGTGTGGATCCTTTGATGCACACAAAGGGTGGACCTCCGATCAAAGCTCTTTCCACACTCCAGGCATTTATATGGTTTTTCACCTGAGTGGATCTTTTGATGTCTATAAAGGGTGCTCCTCCGACTGAAGTTCTTTGCACACTCCAGGCATTTATGCTGTGTCTGTCCTGAGTGGATTCTTTGATGAACACGAAAGGTGCTCCTATCCCTAAATCTCTTTCCACACTCAAAGCATTCATAAGGTTTTTCTCCAGTGTGGATCCTTTGATGAATACGAAGGTGTCCACTATCAGAAAAGCTCTTTCCACACTCCAGACATTCATAAGGTTTTTCTCCTGTGTGGATCCTTTGATGTATATAAAGGCTGTTCCTCCGACTGAAGCTCTTTCTAGACTCTGTGCATTTATTCAGTTTTTCTCCAGTGTGGATCCTTTGATGTGTACGGAGATGTCCCATCCGAGTGAAGCTCTTTCCACACTCTGCGCATTCATATGGTTTTTCTCCAGTGTGGATCCTTTGATGATTACGGAGGTTTCCACTATCAGAAAAGCTCTTTCCACACTCCAGACATTCATATGGTTTTTCTCCCGAGTGGATTCTTTGATGTCTATAAAGGCTGCTCCTCCAACTGAAGCTCTTTCCACGCTCTGTGCATTTATTCAGTTTCTCTCCTGTGTGGATCCTTTGATGTCTATAAAGGTTTCCCCTCAGACTGAAGCTCTTTCCACACTCCAGGCATTCATACGGTCTCTCTCCAGTATGGATTCTTAGATGCTTTTTAAGAGCTTCATTTGATTTGGAGGATTTTCCACATTCCGGGCACTGATATTTCTCTCCTCCCTCCTGGATTCTGTGGCGTTTCCCGAGTTTCCCGCCTCTTCTGAGGGACCCTCCGCCCTCCAGGCCCGTCTCGGGGTCTCCGCCCGTTTCCTGCTCCCCGGATCGCCCTCCAGGCGGCCTCCTTTCCCGGAGTCCCCTTCGGCTCATCCCTTCCGCGCCTTCCCTGCCGTCTCCTCCCGGGGCTGCTCCGAGGGGCCTCCTTCCTTCCTCCGCCGGGCTCGCCCGTCCTCCTGCAGGGGGGAATGGAGATGAGGAGAGGCGGGTCACGGCTTCGTCCCTTCCCTGGAGCCCCGCCCAGGGAATAAGGCCGAAGCCTCGGCCTCTCAGTGAGACTTTCCAGGCAGGACTCCCTCCCAGCGCCCGTCCCACCAGACAGGCCTCGGCCTCCCCCCTCCCCACTTTCTCTGCCAGAGAAGAGCTCGGACTGCGACTCCCGGCATCCCTTGCGCCCTACCTGAGTCAATTCGGCCCTTCTGTAATGTTTGATACCGGAAGTGGAGGCGGGACTTCTCAGAGCGCCTGTTAGCTCTTCTTTCCATTGAATGGACCGCCTTGAGAAGTCCTTGTGCCAATCGCCACCCTCGCCAGAGCGACCAATCAGCGTCGTCCTTCCATCCATAATCCATTTTGCGTCTGCGCAGTAGCAAAGGTTTTCTTTTGGAAGGGGAGCGAGGTGCTCCCTTTGATCTTTGGGGTCCTGTCTTCCCACCCCCCTACATCCAGGCCGGTGGAGCTGAGGGGCCTGCCGGGGTTTTTTCTGACCTCCCTTCTTCCCCTGGGGGGCTCCAGCCAGGCTCCCCCCGCAACCCCCAGGCAGCCCCCCTCCCGCGAGGGGGTCGGAGCCGATGGGGAGAAGGGTGGGGGAGGCGGGAAAGCAGCCTTCCCTTATCTGGGGGGCGCCCCGAGGAGGAGGGAGCCGAGCTTTTTAAACGTTCCATTGCTAGACATCATCTCTTGCATTTCCTGGTGGTCCCCCATCCAAGCCTAAGCAAGCTTTCCTTCCCAAGTCAGCCAAGGCTGCCCAGGTACAGACTGAGAGTCACCTGCCTGGAGAGGTTCCCCGGTGGAGTCCCTGCAATAAGCCACAGTGGCAAGGGAAGCCCTCACACATGCAGGGTCTGCTCAGTTTGCCAGGTTAAATCGGCATGCACTGAGCCTGTTAAACAACGCCAGGGGTCTGGGTGTGCAACGCCAGGAGTGGGGAAGCAGGTCGTGTTAACAGAACCTTGGGTACCGCTGCGTCCCACTTCAGGTTGCTGTATGTCAGAGGTGATGAACGACGGTCTTTTTATTATTTGTGGACTTCCGCTCGCAGAATTCCTGAGCCAGCATGGACAGTATTTGGCTGGCTCAGGATTTCTGGAAGTTGAAGTCCACAAGTCAAAAATTGGCCATCGTTTTAATCTAGGGCAGGCGATCGCCCAGTTCGTCCCTTCTCTTTTCCCGCTGACCGCCTGCAGAGGGCGCCAGGAGTCTCGCTCTGTTCCGACACTTGCAAAGAATGCGACAGCGAGCTCAGTTAACTTTTCCTTCCGCCTGCTGGAAAGATGGTGCCTTCAGCCTGCAGCGCTTCCGCCCGGCACAAATATGGTGCCTTCCAGCACTTCCACTCACAGGTCTTCTCCGCTGCGGTCGTGGATGATGAAGGCCGCACCACTTGCCCTGTCCGCCCGGACAGCCTTCTAGCTCCAGCCCCCACGAGCCCTGGGCTGCAGGAAGTGCCAACGAAGGAATCTTTGAGAGAGCCACTGAGCTCTTTGCTGGGGGGGGGGGCGCCGTGGCCTTTCCCCGGCCCTCGAGATGAAGTACAGCCGAGCGGCAACCCCTCTACCGACCATCAGGGGACAGCAAAGGACAACTGTTGGCGCCACCTGCCGGCCTTTATGCTCGGTGATAGGAGGGGACGGGGAGATTGCCAATGCTATCGGTCTCCATGCTGCCACTGCCCGTCACTATGCCTCGTGGGTGGGCAGGGCTGGTCCTGGTGAAAGGGAAGCCTGTGGCTGCAAGGCTATTTCAGCAAGGGGACCGTGGAGGTGCTGGTGGGGGGTGGCGCTGATCTACAATCTGGTTGCGTCCATCAAAGCCAGAACCTGCTCAGCCTTAGATCCATGGGACAGCCCTAGAACCAGGAAGCCGCCCCACCACCAGGGTGTGCGCACAGGAGATGGCCAGTACCCTGGGTGAAGTCAGCCTGCGGGGCAAGATAGCCAGGAGACTCCACTTGCGTGTGCACCCGGTAAGCAGGGCAGGGAACGTCGCTGGTTCCAGGGCTGCCCTGTGGATCTAAAGCTGAGCACGTTCTAGTTTTGATGGACGCAACCAGGTTGTAGATCAATGTCTGGTTGGCCTGGGGTGGTCTTTTGTTGTTCCAGAGCAGGTCTCCGGGACAGACGGACAACATTGCAGGCTGGATGTGGCCCGTGGGCCTTGTGTTTGACATGTCTGCTCCAGAGTTTGAGATATCGTGGCCAGACCAGTAAATTTTGATTTGATTCACGCAACACTACTCTCTCCATAGCATCTAACACCCACATTCACATTTGCTAAGTGTGGCAGTGTTGAGAAGAGTTGGATTTCTGGCTGTTGTCCAAGTCCAGCCTTCATTACTTCCTGGCTGAGTTCAAGCTGGCCTATCAGTTGGCCCGTCTCGGTGGCAATCCTGGTTCGAGCTGGACCTGCAAGGTCCCTTCCAAGTTTCAGAGAAGGACAAGGTGAATGGTCGAGTCCCCCTGTAGAAGCAAAAAGTTAGGGGTACCTTTTTATCAAATCTCAATCTACTGTGAAATCAGTTGAAACTGATGCAATTAAACAGCACTGATAGTTCCTTGCATAATACATTGGCTGTGAATTTTGATTTATGACTAACATTCTTCTAAATAAAACAAAATGGCATGGACAAAATCACTGCATGAAGCCTTTGTAGATTTTAAACCAACATTTGAGAGAAATCTTGATGAACATGGCGAATACAGTACAAAGGGATGTTACTTTTTCTCATTCAGCATTTGTATGAAATGTGCTAATCAACCTGGTACCTCTTCAGTCTCCCAGGGCTGTATTTAGACCTCCACGCTCTTTACGTAGCAACTCCACTGCTCAACAGCTCATCTGATCATTCTCCTGCTTACACCTGTGTCAATCCCTGGGCCCTACTTCTTCTCCTATATGCTGAGGATATGGATTGTATCTCACAAAGCTTTGTTGGCCTTAGAGAGTCTCTTGTTTCTGCTAAAAAGCTTTATAAAGATAAGGGAACTACTGAGAGCATCCAATTTACAAGAGTTTCAGATATCTGGGGATGGTCTTACATGGTGCTGACATTTGGAAAACCCATTTAGATTATATCAAACAATGACATCCCCAACCATGAAGGCCAAATTAGCTCTAGAGCCAGGTCCTGCCAGTTCCTGCCATCTGGACGGGCATTGGAGGTGGGGTGGGGTGTGGACAAAGGGAAAATTTGTACCTGATGGGACACTTGTTCCAATTAGAAGATCATTTAAAGGCAACTTATTAATCTCACAAGGAGGTTTCCCTTAATGAAAAGAGGAGCACAGGACACATACAGTAGAAAAAGTACAAAAGAATATGTAGCATGTTTCCTGAGTCCATCTTGAAGTACACATTCTGTATGTTCCTTTTTGGATGGCAAAGCTCAGACAGGGACTGCAAAGGATGTGTACAGAGTGGACTTGAGATAACATGCAAAAAACAAGATCTTAAATTAGAAAGATAAGCTTATGGAATGCAGGAAACTGGATCATATATTATTCCTTGTGTTAATTGAAAAGGATAAGCAATAGATAAGGAAAAACAACCAATTTCGGGATGGCATGTAAACTGTTAATGTTTAACTGCTAAAGCTATTGTTTAAGACATACATATATGAGTGAATGTTAACCAATAAAGAACACAGCTGCTCAAGATTCGTGTGAGTCTCCTTTCATACTACAAGAATAGTTGATTGGATGGAAGAAATCCTGTTAATCAGAAACATGGACAATAAGTTAAACATCCCATAATAACCATTTCAAACCATTGTATTAAAAGGAGAATGTTCACATGGGAAAAGGCATCCAGAGCATGAGCCACAGAAATCTATTGTGAAAAGGGACATTTATAGGCAGCTGAATCTTCTAGCATGTACAACTGAAAAAGTCCTTTGCTATTCAGCCTGAGAGAGTGCCTTGTTTTGCAGTTAGAAAGTTACAAGCACCTAGATGCTAAGGCAGAAACCTTCTATATTACAAGGTTATCACAAAAACATTAAAGTTACAAGAAAGTGCAACCAAGTGCAAGAAAGCCGTTGCTTGGCCCTCAGCAAGGACTATATTCCTGCAACACAGAGGTCTTCACATGAGGCAATGGTTATGGCCCGCATAAGGAGAGAAAAGGTTAAATAGACTCATTAATTGATTCAGTAATAACCAAGAGTGCAGTTTGTTCTCTGTGTTGAAGGAGGGAGTGTGCCAAAAAGTACGGAACTATTTCAAGCGGAAAATTAACCCAGGAGAGAGCGCTCTGATTTCTAGGCCCATGGGAAGAACATTTCAGTAGTAGCTTCTGAATCTCAAAATGAAATCTCAGCAATGAGAAGAAATTGTGATATGAGTTTGTGGAATTGAATACACTTCTACTCATAAGATTTTGTACTCCTTGAAAAGTGTGTAAGATTTAAATTCAACTATTAGGCATCACAGAATAGCAGAATCATTAAACAGAGAGTAGCAATAAAGGGAGAAGTAAAATGTTTTTTTTATTGAAAAGTTTTAAAATACATTTTATCTTTAACAATCCCCCCTCCCCCTCCCCTACTTATCCCTTCCTACCCCTCCCCCCTCTCCCCCCCCCCCGACTTCCCAGAGCTAAGTACAAGGTATAAAAACAGGAAACAATCATAAACATCCATATGCTAACAACAATAAGCTCTTAAATCTATCGCCCTCTAGCTCATATAAGATAAAGGGAGCAGTAAAATGTTGTCACACAAAGGATGAGATGGCAATGAACAGTAAGTGTTCACACCTTCCAAACTCTAGACATATGGTTTTTCTCCTGTGTGAATTCTTTGATGTTTACGAAGACCACTATTTTCAGTAAAGATCTTTCCACACTGGAGGCATTTATATGCTTTCTCCCCTGAATGGATCCTTTGATGTACATAAAGGTTTCCCCTTAGACTGAAGCTCTTTCTACACTCCAGGAATTTATGCTGTGTCTCTCCTGAGTGGATTCTTTGATGAATGGAAAAGGTGCTCTTTCCACACTCAAAGCCGTCCAGGCATTTATACGTTTTTACTCCTGTGTGGATCCTTTGATGTCTTCGGAGGTGTCCAGCCACAGTAAAGCTCTTCCCACACACCAGGCATTCATATGGTTTTTCTCCAGTGTGGATCCTTTGATGGATATAAAGGTGTCCTATCCGAGTGAAACTCTTTCCACACTCCAGGCATTTAAATGGTTTCTCTCCTGTGTGAATTCTTTGATGATTAGAGAGATCTCCCCTCTGACTGAAGCTTTTTCCACATTCCAGGCATTTATATGGTTTTTCTCCTGTGTGGATCCTTTGATGATTACTGAGTTTTTCACCATTAATAAATCTCTTTCCACATTCGAAACATTCATATGGTTTCTCTCCAGTGTGAATTTTTTGATGTTTATAAAGGTTTCCTCTCTGACTAAAGCTCTTTCCACACTCCAGGCATTTATGCTGTTTTTCTCCAGTGTGAATTTTTTGATGTTTATAAAGGTTTCCCCTCACATTGAAGCTTTTCCCACATTCAAGGCATTTATACGGCTTTTCTCCTGTGTGAATCCTTTGATGTATATAAAGGGTGCCTGTAGGAAACCTGTCATATTTCCACCTTAGGCTCACATAAAATGGCGCAGGTCTGGCTCAGGGCAGAGATAGGTTTCGTTTCTGTGCATAAGTTACAGTTTACCAAAAATCAGATGACCTTGCTACGTGCAGACGGACACCCGTTGGAACACGTACAAGAAAGTAACACATACAAGATAGTTACAAGAACAAAGACATTCCATACAGATATGTAGCTGATTTATAACCTTAAGATAATTGCTTAGTGCATGGCTGAGATGTAACCATTCGCAACCTTAAGATAACGGTTTCATGGATAGCTGAACGCTTAGATAATTGTTTGTTGCTAATTGCTTGTTGCTGATGCGTTGCTGGTATCTCAATAAAAGAGAGCTTGGGACTTCGGTCTGGGCCCTCATCCCGAGAAACCTCAGAGAGATGTGTCCTCATTCATTGGCAAGTCATGAGGAGCCCGCCGGGTGCGAAAAAACCCACAACTGGTGACCCCGACGTGATTCTGCGGAATACGTCTTCAGCCGTCCATCCTCATTCACCCGATGGTGGCCGTGCTCAACCTGGCTGTTCACAAGCAGCAGGTTCCCAGCAACCCGGCTGCTTCAAGCAACGGGTTCCCAGCACCCCGACGTGATCTGCTGCGAGTGGATATGTCTCTGACGGTCTCCATACTCATCGCCTGGAATAGGCTGTGCACACGATCTCGCCTCGTGAAGACGACGATCCATTCGTGAGTATGGGGAACAAATTTTCTAAGCAACAGGCAGCGCACCTGAAAGAGCTTGAGGAAATAGTCAGAACTTCTAATATTTTACTTAAAAGTAGTGGCAAACAATTACCAGCAGTTTCAAAAAAGGAGTTGATTGCTTTAATGGAATATATTTCGGAAAATACTCCGGCTTATCCGGAAAAGGGCTCGTTGAAAACAGGGACTTGGAGAAAAATTGGAGAATGGCTCCACGAACCTCCTCGAGCACCTCCAAAAATGTTAACAGCCTGGCGAGTCTTAATGGAAAGTTTGTGGATTCACGAAAAGGGACTTAAAGAAGCCTTTTCCATTTCTCCGGCTCCCCCTCCTTATGAGGAACCTATTCAGCCGGGAGAAACTCAGCAGGGCACCTCAGCTGCGGCTCCCAGTGCCCCTCAGGCTCAGCCAGAAGCAATTAACAATTATCCTAAGAAGGAATGGTGGCAAATGCTGTTAGACAGGCCGCCTGATCAGGACAGCTAACATTGGGAGATTTGTCTTGCTATCCAGTAAACATCTAACCAGCTCCGGCAGCTGGAGGAACTGGAAGTCCATTGCACACATGATACTGACACCTTCACAATATGTAGTTTGGGAATCTGAGTATAAAATAGAAATAGAGGAAAAAAAATTCTTGCTGGATTATCTCAAGGGGTAGATAGGGATCAATTATTTGGCACAGGACAATTCGTTACAAATGACCAACAGGCTCAAAGCCCAAGGGAGGCTTTTAATTTGATACAGGAAGGGGCTTTAGCAGCTTTCCACAAGATATCCTCACGGAAAAGCTAAAATGTCTTTTGCAAAAGTTTATCAAGGTCCCAATCAGGCTTATTCAGAATTTGTGGATAGATTGCAGGAAGAAATAACAAGGCAAATAGACAATGAATATGCCCGAAATGAACTCCTGTTAAAATTGGCTTATGTGGGGCTTGAAAGAGCCTCTTGGGGCGAGCTGTTCTCAGTAAAATCCAGGGGCGCGCCTGTTGATTTCAACTGCCTGGACTTGTCTGAGATCTAGCTTCCCATTAAATTGATAATTTTGGTCTACCAAATCAAAGAATAGGAAAGTAGTTGTTGTTGTAAACCTAAAGAAAAGAAAAATCAAAGAAATAAAATCAAGTTTTTCTTCTATCTTTTTCTTTTAATCTAGCTTTTTGGACTATTGTTTTGGCCTAAAACCCCAAATTGATATGTGTGTTTTGTTCTGTTTTAAATAAATGTTGTTTTAATAGTATGTGTGTATATATGTCTGTCTGTGTTGTTCTGTGTTATTTCCAAGACTTGGAAGAGGGTCAAAATCCTCTCTGATAACACCAAACAAAAAGGCCTTATTTAACAATGTATGCTTTGTCTGGAGAAAGTATGAAATGAAATTTTAGTATGTGAAATTGTTTATGCAAGCAGTCAGAATGGAAGTGAATGAGTTAATTTGCTGATATATAAATGTGAGTGTGCTAGCCCTCAAACCCACCTACCACCCCCCACCCCGTCCCAGGCTGTGAAAGGAACAGTAAACTGCAGATTTTATTGTTGTAAAAGCCATGGATGATGTGTGAGAGAAAATGCATGTAAAGGAGAGCAAACTATTTTTTTTTGGTGGTGAGATTTTTGTAAAGTTTCTTTTACCCCCCCCACCCAACCCCGCTGTGTTACTTTAAGAGTGAGAAAGGGAGAGACAGCCAGAAGAGGGGGGGTGGCTGGTCCTTTTAACCATTTTTTTTTCTCTGCTTAGAATTCCAGTCTGAGAAAGGGGGGTGGATGTGAAACTTGATGCCCACTCTTGCAGTTTCAGCTTGCAATTTTTTTTACCCGAAAGAGGAGAGATTAATTGTTGGACATGTTTTTGGAAATCTTTGAGTTTTAGTTAAACATCACCCAAAAGAAATTACTCTGATCTTTTTGTGGAGTTGTTTTTTGTTTTTGTTTTTTTGTTTTTGATGTTTTTGTGTCTGTGTGCAGGACACATTGATAGAAGGTGATATCTGGGAGAATTTCCCTCCCTTAATCAGCACTAACCTGTGGATTTTATGCCTTACAACAGGCTCTGAGATTGTTAATACAGGAAAGGGGGAACATATACACTGACTCCAAATATGATTATGGAATCTTCAATACTTTTGGAGAAGAGAAATGTAGAGGATTGATTAATAGCTAAGGGAAACAGTTGGCTCATGCAAAGGTTGATAGAATGTACTAAGCAGAAAAGACAGAAGTTAGGCCAGAATGGCAGAAGGGCAGTGAATGAATGGATAATAGAAGGGAGAAACAGAAAAGTGGTTTAAGTTGGTTTGCACAGATTTGTGAATTGCATGCATGAATTGTATGCCTTAACACAAGCCTTAGAATGCTGAAGGAACAAGAATGTACTATAGAAATATGGACAGGGAGAAACATGGGAAGTAGAAGAAAGTGAAAGGTTGATGTTGCATGATGGGAGTCGGATGTTTCTTTTGCTGCTATTATTTTAAACACGCCTGGATTATTTACTGCTGCTATTGTTCAACGTGCTAACCAATTGAAAATTTTGGAGTGGATTCATTTATCCCACACGCCCAAAGTTTCTGTTTTAACCAGAGAAGCACAATTGGCTCAATTGATTTTTAAAATCTGTCACCGAACGAAAGCCTTGATTGGGCTGGAGATAGACACTCTTTTTGTGCCTATGTCTTTGCGGATTTGGGAATCATTTTTTCAAACCTCAAGTGAATTGCAATTTTCCTTAGCTGATTGGCATGGCAAGGTTTCTTGCCACCCACCACCCGATTATCGTTTGCAAATTGTTCGCACTGTACCCATTGACTGGTTGTCACCCTTGTCTCCTCACTCCCTACATTCGGCTGTTACAGTTTTTGCAGATGGGAGCAAGGAGTGTGGCGCCTGTGCCTGGTTGGAAAATGGTCAATGGAGAACCAAGCAAACAACACCCCAGCGGTCAGCTCAAAAAGCTGAACTGGCTGCTTCAATTTTAGCCTGTCAAATTTTTTCATTTCAACCTTTAAACCTTATTGTGGATAGCTTTTATGTTTATCACACAATTCAAGTGATTTATGGATCTTATTTATCCCCCTCCATTCAACCAGATTTGTTACAACTTTTTTTAACCTTGCAAAATTTGCTTTTTGAACGCCAACATCCTATTTTTGTTGCTCACATTCGTAGTCATCAGCCTTTTCCAGGTTTTTTGCAAGAGGGAAACAATGTTGCAGATCAGGCTGCCTCCGGACCTTCAGCCTGTTCTTTGCAACCCCTCACCCCCTGGGAAAGTCATTCATATTTTCATCAAAATTCCAAAGCTTTGCAAAAGCAGTTTGGCATCACCGCTGGAGAAGCTATTGCAATTCGCCAGCAATGTCCAACCTGCAGCAAACAAGCAACTGCAATCCCTATGGGTGTTAATCCACGGGGATTGGAGCCTTGCCAAATTTGGCAAATGGATGTCACACAATATGCACCATTTGCTCCATGGAAGTATTTGCATGTTTCAATTGACACCTTCTCAGGATTCATCATGGCCACCCCCCAAAGGGGTGAAGCCACTAAACATGTAATTAATCATTGCATTTGGACCTTTGCAGTGCTGGGATGTCCAAAAGAACTCAAAACAGATAATGGCCCTGCTTATAGCAGTCAAGCCATGGCAGAATTTTGTCATCATTGGCAAATCACACACAAATTTGGAATTCCATATAATAGCCAAGGCCAAGCCTTGGTGGAAAGAGCTAACCAAACCTTGAAACATGCTTTAGATCGCTATAAAAATCAGAACGGGGGAAAACGAAACCCCAACCTCCCAGCAGTGCAAGAAACTCTTAACCTTTGCCTCTACACTCTGAACTTTTCAAACTTGACATTCATATGGTTTCTCTCCAGTGTGAATTTTTTGATGTTTATAAAGGTTTCCTCTCTGACTAAAGCTCTTTCCACACTCCAGGCATTTATGCTGTTTTTCTCCAGTGTGAATTTTTTGATGTTTATAAAGGTTTCCCCTCACATTGAAGCTTTTCCCACATTCAAGGCATTTATACGGCTTTTCTCCTGTGTGGATCCTTTGATGTATATAAAGGGTGCCCCTCCGACTGAAGCTTTTTCCACAGTCAGAGCATTTATGCGGTTTCTCTCTTGTGTGGATCCTTTGATGGATACGAAAGTGTCCCGTCGGAGTGAAGCTCTTTCCACACTCCAGGCATTCATATGGTTTTTCTCCTGTGTGGATTCTCAGATGCCTTTCAAGATCTCCATTTCTTTCAAGGGATTTTCCAAACTCCGGGCATTTAATTTAACAAGAGGCCCCTGATTACTTTTTTAGCTAAATTTTTTGTAGGGTTAGGGAGGGGGGAGGGTTGTGGTTGGTTGGAGAGAGGGGGCACTCTGCCAACTGCTGTTCAGACCAGGCCTAGTAGAGATCGCGTTGAGAGGGAGCCGGGGTCGGTCATCTCTGGAGCTCTGGAGCGGGTCGTGGGAATGCCAATTCCCACGACGATAGGGAATGGCTGCAGGTGTAAGATCAGAGGGCCGTATCGACCTCCGGGAGGGCCTCTCCGCTATCTCCAAGTGGTGAGACGCTCCGACCCTCTGCCTTCGACCCAAGGCTCTGGGAGCGGGGATGTGCAGCCACCTGAGCTCCGACTGGTGTACCTAAATGCCAGGTCCGTTGTTAATAAGGCTCCCCTCGTCCGGGATTTAGTCGAGGGTGAGCAAGCGGACCTGGCTTGCATTACGGAAACCTGGTTGGGCCCAGAGGGTGGTATCCCCCTGGTGGATCTCTGCCCACCAGGCTTCCGGGTGCTACACCGGCCTCGGACTCAGGGTAGGGGTGGGGGAGTGGCTGTAGTTATGAGGGAGACCTTATGTCCGCAGGAGGCCACCGTTCCTCAGATAGTCGGGTGTGAATCTCTCTTATTGAGGTTTGGTCCTAGGGCGCAGTTGGGCTTGCTGCTCGCGTACCTTTCGCCTAGTCGCGTAGCAGCAGCCCTGCCTGAGCTTCTCGATATCCTCTCAGGGCTGGTGATTGAGTTTCCTAAACTAATGGTTTTGGGAGACTTCAATCTACCATCCCTGGGAGGAGTATCTGAGTTAGCTCGGGAGTTCATGGCTTCCATGACGGCCATGGACCTGACGCAGGTAATTCATGGACCAACCCATGAGGGAGGCCACACCCTTGACTTGGTTTTCTTATCTGGTCGGTGGTTAGATGATCTTGGTGGGGGCTCCCCAATTGTTATGCCCCTGTCATGGACCGACCATCATCTCCTGCGGCTGGTCTTCCGTTTTGCCACCCCCCACCGTGGGGTTGTTGAGCCAACTAGATGGTTCCGCCCCAGGCGCTTAATGGACCCTGAGAGGTTTCAGGCAGCGCTGGGGGCCCCACCTGCCTCCCCAGCTCACAGCTCGGCGGATGCCTTAGTGGAGGCCTGGGAAAGGACGGCCACGGAGGCACTTGACCGAGTTGTACCCTTGCGGCCCCTGACCCGGCGCAGATCCCAATGGGCTCCATGGTTTTCCGCGGAGCTCCGGGAGATGAAGCGTCGGAGACGGGGCCTAGAGAGCGTTTGGAGGTCCACCCGATCTGAATCCGACCGATTGCGACTAAGAACCCATATTAGGTCTTATCTCGCTGCGATGAGGGTAGCGAGATCTAACTATTTCGCTGCCCTCATCGCGTCCGCAGATAATCGCCCGGCCGCCCTGTTTAGGGTGACCCGCTCCCTCCTCAACCAGGAGGTCAGTGAGGATCCCTTGCAGGGGCGTGCCGAGGAATTTAGTCAACATCTGTCGGACAAAATCGCTCGGATTCGGACCGGTTTGGACTCCGACTGGGCAGTATCGGATGATCAGGACACGAGTGATCTTGTCGATGTCATCTGGGAGGAGTTCGATCCTGTGACTCCGGAGGAAGTGGACAGGATCATGGGGAGGCTGAGCTCCACCACATGTTTATTGGACCCGTGCCCTTCCTGGCTGGTTTATGCAGCCCGGGAGGGGACACGAAGCTGGTTCCAGGCGGTTATAGCTGCTTCTTTGAGTGAGGGCAGTTTTCCCGCCGCCTTGAAGGAGGCGGTGGTGAGACCTCTCCTCAAGAAGCCTACCTTGGATCCGGCTGTTTTGAATAACTTTCGTCCGGTCTCCAACCTTCGCTTCCTTGCGAAGGTTGTTGAGAGTGTGGTGGCGCATCAGCTCCCTGTGGTCCTGGATGAAGCGGATTATCTAGACCCGTACCAATCGGGCTTCAGGCCTGGGTACAGCACGGAGACGGCATTGGTCGTGCTGGTGAATGATCTCTGGAGGGCTCGGGACAGAGGATACTCCTCTGTTCTAGTCCTATTAGACCTCTCAGCGGCTTTCGATACCATCGACCATGGTATCTTGCTGCGGCGTCTCAGGGGATTGGGAGTGGGAGGCACGGTTCTTCAGTGGTTCTCCTCCTATCTCCTGGGACGTTCGCAGTCGGTGTTGACGGGGGGGCAGAGGTCGACCGCGAGGCCTCTCGCTTGTGGAGTCCCTCAGGGGTCGGTCCTCTCGCCCCTTCTGTTCAACATCTACATGAAACCGCTGGGTGAGATCATTCGTGGTTTTGGAGTTGGGTATCATCAGTATGCTGATGATACCCAACTTTTCATTTCGACCCCAAACCACCCCAGTGATGCCCTCGACGTGATGTCCCGGTGCCTGGAGGCGGTCCGGGTCTGGATGGGGAGGAACAGGCTTCGTCTCAACCCCGACAAGACGGAGTGGCTGTGCGTACCGGCATCCCGGGATATTCAGGATATCCCACCCCTCATTATGGGGGGTGAGTCATTACCTCCTGTAGATAGGGCTCGCAACTTGGGAGTCCTCCTAGATTCACAGCTCTCTTTAGAAGACCATATTGTAGCTGTAACTAGGGGGGCGTTCGCCCAGGTTCGCCTGGTGCGCCAGTTGCGGCCCTATCTAGACCGGGATGCCTTGCGCACGGTCACTCATGCGCTCGTGACCTCTCGTCTTGATTACTGCAACGCTCTCTACATGGGGCTACCCTTGAAGACCACTCGGAGGCTCCAGCTGGCACAGAATGCAGCCGCGAGAGTTGTGTCGGGGGTCTCCCGATACTCCCGTGTTACACCTTTGCTCCGTGAGCTGCATTGGTTGCCAGTTGTCTTCCGGGTGAGGTTCAAGGTGTTGGTAATGACCTACAAAGCCCTCCATGGCATGGGTCCAGAATACCTTGGGGAGCACCTGCAGCCGGCGTCAACTTCCCTCCGCCCAGTATGCTCCCACAGAGAGGGCCTCCTCAGGGTGCCACCGGTCAAAGAATGCCGACTGGTGGCCCCCAGGAGGAGAGCGTTCTCTGTGGGTGCACCGGACTTATGGAACCATCTTCCGGTAGAGCTCCGGATGGCGCCCGACCTCCGCTCCTTCAGGCGCGACCTTAAAACCCATCTCTTTAAGGAAGCGGGCCTGGCCTGATGGGATGGGGTGGGTTTGTTATTATGACTTTAATTTTAAATTTGTACTATTTGTACTATGGGCATTGTTTAATCATGTTTTAATAATTTTAACTTTTGTATCTGTCTTTTACGTATTGCCCTGTTAACCGCCCTGAGTCTCTTGAGAGAAGGGCGGTATATAAATTAAATAAATAATAATAATAATAATAATAATAATAATTAATTGGTTTTTCTCCAGTGTGGATTCTTAGATGATTTTTAAGATCTCCATTTCTCTTAAAGGATTTTCCACATTCTGGGCACTGATATTTCTCTCCTCCCTCCTGGATTCTGTGGCGTTTGCCGAGTCTCCCGCCTCTTCTGAGGGACCCTCCGCCCTCCAGGCCCGTCTCGGGGTCTCCGCCCGTTTCCTGCTCCACGCTCCTCCCTCCAGGCGGCCTCCTTTTGCGGAGTCCCCCTCGGCTCATCCCTTTCGGGCCTTCTCTGCCGTCTCCTCCCGGGGCTGCTCCGCGGGGCCTCCTTCCTTCCTTCCTCCACCGGGTCGCCCGAAGTCCTGTAGGGGCGAAGGGGGAGAGGCGGGTCACAGCTTCGTCCCTTCCCCGGAGGGGAGTCCCAGCCCCGCCCGGGGAGGAAAGCCGAAGCCTCGGCCTCTCAGTGAGACTTTCCGGGCAGGCCTCCCTCAAAGCGCCCCCCCAGCCAGACCAGGCCTCGGCCTCGGCCTCCCCCTTTTCTCCACCAGAGAAGAGCTCGGACTGCGACTCCCGGCATCCCTTGTGCCCTACCTGGCTCCGAGCCCGTCCGCGACCGAGTCAATTAGGCGCCTCAGTTCTATTCGTTCCCGGAAGTGGAGGCGGGACTTCTCTGCGCACCCTTTTCCTGGTAGCTGTTTCTCTTTCGCTTGAAGGGACCGCCCCGAAGAGTCTTTTTGTTAATCGCCGCTCTCACCAGAGTGACCAATCCGCGTCGCCCTTCGTCAGCCAGCCAGGTGGCGCCTGCGCAGTAGCGAAGTCTGTGGATTTGGGGGTGCCGTATAACGTCTTAACGCTGCTGCCCCTTTGGGGGCTCCATCCCCCCCCCACGAGGGTGGCAGCTATGTCTCTTCCTCAATCCTGACTCGTCCATCGCAGGGCAGGGAGACTGAAGCTTCTGCGCCGGATCTTGGCGCTTCCTAGCACTGCCTTCCTCTGGGCAGAGGGAGCTCAGAGTCGGCTCCTGGGGTGCCAAGAAGCCCCTCGCCCAGCTTGGGACTCCCCGCCCTGAGTGCTCTGATTGTGACTACTTCCCCATATAATAAAATCAATATTTTACTTTTGCAATAGTTCTTATGCTTTTTCATACACCTAACTCTACCCTTCTCTCTTTGACCCTAATAAAGCTTTGATTAGAAACCAGCTGAGTATTTCCAGGGCAGAAGACTCTTCAGTGGGGTGAGATGCTTTATTTTGGATTCAACCATTCCCACATTTATCTCCTGAGTTTGCAAAGCTTTAGCAGACCAAATTTAACTGTAGGGTGTACCAAAAGTACAACAGTGTCATTTTCTTCCCTTGAAAAGCCAAACTGTGTCCATGAGGTGGAAGTTTGGGGACTGAGTTGGAATACTGGCTGGGAACAGAGAGTGGAGCAGTTTTTCTACCCAATTGGGCTAGTTTTGGAGATTGGTTGCAGGACAGTTCTGTTTTGGGGGATATTATGGGGTGTTTTTCAAGGGCTGTAGAGAGAGTCCTCGACTTAACACCATTTGTTTAGTGATTGATGTTACAGCAACTCTGAATAAAAGTGACATGATCAATTTGCACAATTGTGAGCATTGCAGATCCCCATGGTCACGTGACCAAAATTCAGGCAACTGGCGTGTATTCCCGACAGTCGCACAGTGCCAGGCTCACGTGCTCACACTTTATAACCTCTGCAGCTGCCGTCTGACAAGCAAAGTCAGCGAAGGAAGCCAGATTCGCTTAACAATGGTGTGAGTCACTTAGCAGCTGCACTAACTGGCTTAAAAACTGGGGAGATGACCTGAAAACTATAGCAAAAAAGGTAGTAAAATGGAGCGCAACTCACTTAACAACGGTCAGCAACAGAAACTTTTGGTTCAATTGTGGTCATAGGTGTACAGTTTGGGGTCAATATATCAATCTGTCATGAACGATAACTGCAAATTACGTCAGGGGCAGCAAAATTATTGTGTCAGTCAGCCCCCTCGCCTCTAGTTGCAACCCTAGCCCCTCCTTGCCCAGATCCAGCTTCTCTCTGGCCCATTCTCTCCCCAGGACCCCTTTGCAAAACTGCAGCTGAGGGAAGGGAAATCCCTCCAACGCCTCTCCCCTTAACACTTGGATTTTTCAACCTCTATTGCCCACACAGGCAATATCCTCCCTATCTCCCATTTTCCTCCCTATCTCCCCTTCGGAAGGGGCTCCTGTTGCTGCCGTGGCCAGCGTGTCCTGAGACACAGCCCTCCAACCCTGGGCTGGCACCTGTCTCATATTGCTAAGCACATTTGATTTGTGCTTAGATTGTAAGCCACCCTGAGTCTTCGGAGAAGGGTGGGATATAAATGGGATTAAAATAAATAAAATAAAATTTCCTCTTCTTCCTGCAGCTGACTGGCAAAACAGTGCACCTGCTTGTCTGCCAGCACATTTGCAAGTTAACCCCCCTCCCTCCACTCGAACTCCTTTCGTCACCGGAACATTTTCCAGGCCATTCCGGGCGGCTCCAAGTTCAGATATATATATGTGTGTACAGAAGACACTGTGACAATCTCACCTGGCCATATGTTTGTGTGTTTGTATGTGTGTGTGTATGTGTATATGCGTGTGTGTGTATATATAGAGAGAATAAATGTGTTTATATCTGTATGTGTGTGTATGTATGTATGTATGTATATCCCCTCCTCCCATCTCTCTCTACACACACACACACACACACACACACACACACACACACACGCAATTTAAAAAGTATAGTTAAAAAAGTAAATTGCCAGGTGAGATTGTCACGGCATCTTCTGTGCCTCAAGAGAAGAGAGCCAGGCAGGATTTCGCTGTCCCACCTGAACGCAAATTGCGTTGCCATAAAGATGTTTGTGATTTCTGCCAGAGGAAAATGTGGTGCAGTGGCATCATTTGGAAAGACAGGAGTGGGAGAGACCAAGGTGGCAGGAGTGGGGGGGGCTGTAGGTGGGTGTGCCCAATCCAGTTTATCTTCTGGGAAGGAACACAGGTTGATTCTGTGGGCCGTTTGGGAGGTGGGTAGGGATTTTCCTCCCCCTCCAGGGGGGTTGGGCCATTGTCCCTTGGGAGGAGGTTGGGTCCTGTGGCCTGGATCCAAAGGGGTTCCTCCTTGGCTTCTCTTGGCAGATGAGGAAATCGAGATGACTCGTATGGCGGTCCGCTTTGAGCTGCAGGACCTGAACATCAGGCCCGATCCAGAGCCGTTGCTGACTGAGATGATCCATGCAGTAAGGCCCTCTGGCGTTCTGCCCCACAAAGCCCCTGAGCTGTTCGGTGGCCTTCTAATCCGGATTGAGCTTGGGGGGGGCAAGTGGGCGAAGGACCCTGTGATCAGCGTGCCAGGCAGGGCAACCCCTGAGGAGTTTGGGGGGGCCGTGGGGGCTTCCTCAGTCTCACTGGGAATTCCCTTCCGGTGGTGGATGCAGGAGCTGAATAGTTTTCAGAAGAAACAAGCTTGCCTTTGTTAATGATAAGCATCATTGTGCCCATTATGTGAGGCGGGGCACAATAAGGCAAAACATGTTTTGCTAATGCGTTGTGTTCCTGCCTGCAGTTTGGGAAGTGAAAGAATAGTCCAGTGGTGTGCAGCATTGGGGAATGCAAAGTCAAAACGAGGCTTTGTGTGAGTTTGGGTGCCCCCCCACCCCCAAACTGCTGAAGAATGAACTCCTTTGCTTTCTCCCTCCCTTCTCCTGTCTTTCCTTCTGGACAACAGAGTAGTGTGATATTATGCTTGGGGGGGCGTTCTGGGGGGGCACTGTTGATTTCCCCTGTAATCTGCACTATTCTTGGATCGTGCAGCCCAAGATCCAATGCTCCGCCTTTGTGGGGGAACCTCGCCTGCTGCATCTGCACCCATCCCTGCTCAAAGCCCCTTGTCAGCTTACTGGGCCCACAACGCTTCACACACGGAACTGCTTGCAGGCCGTGACGTTGGGGGCCGAGGCAGGTTTCTTCGAAGATGTTCTCAAGTAGCTCAGGCCGTGGATCAGGGAGACCTGGGTTCAAATCCAGGTTTATCAGACAGTGAAGGCTTACCATCAACTGTTTAATCCATTGCACTCTTTAGGAGAGGCTGTTATTTTCTTAGATACGGAGCTTTCTCTCCCTTGTGCTCACTTGGGCTCTTCTTGGTGCCAGTGGCCAACAGCAATCCTAAAGCAAGAAAGTCTGGTCAAATATCTGTTTGGTCATTGCCTTCTTTTCTGAAAATCATTTGCGTTTGCCCTTCCCACAGGCAGCTTACAGGGAAAACACTGTGGTATTGAACAGGTTCTGTCTGGCAGAGAACATTGAGAAAATCGACAGGATGGTCCTCCACTCGTACCTGAGGAATTACTACACACCCGACCGGATGGTGTTGGCTGGAGTGGGAATTGAACACCAGCTGGACTGTGCTCGGAAGTACTTCCTGGGAACCGTTCTGGCGTGGGGAAGTGGGAAAGCCGAGGAGGTGGACAAGTCAGTTACCCAATACACTGGCGGGATCCTCAAGGTGAGGAAGGGGAGGCAGCCAGCAGTCAGTATTGGCAGGCTGGGAAGCAAAATGTTCTTTGCACCTCTCGGTTTCGTAAAGTGCTTTGTTAGGATTTAAAATGGAGGGTTTGCCTTAAACTGGTTCTCAGAGCAGCTAGAAGAAAGTTAAAGTGATAAATAAAAGATCGGAAGGATGTGCAGTACGTGCAGAATGTAGCCAGTTACTGTATTTCCTTTGACCATGAAGACGGAATTATGGATGTTGATCCAAAATATCTGAACATCATCAAGGTCTTTTGAAAGATGGGGAAGCTCCAGAAAGAATGGATTTGCAGTGCTTCTAAAGCCTGGAAAAAGGAGGCAATGCCGTGCTCGGCTGGTGGGAGGAATCTCAGACCTCTTTCAGGAGGCAGCTTTTTCCTTCCCGAACATCTGGGGAAAGCCAGCACCGTAGTTTTGAGTCAGGCTCCATTATGGTCATAGGTCTGTGGTTCGGGGGGGGGGTGTACTGCTGAGGCAGCAATTCCTGTTCCATTGGACGGCCCCGGGGTTTCAGGTGCTGGATCCCCTTCGTTACCTCTCCAGTTGCGGCCGCAGGCACTGCCTCGGTTGCAGTTTTCAGCTCTCTCCTCCCTTAGTGAGCTCAGGGTTGCTTTCATCAGATCAATGGCTTTTTCCAGGATCCGGTCCTCCTCACTGGTGTGCAGGGAGCTGTCCATCTCTTGCCTCCAGTCCGGTTGGTGGTCGCTCCAACTCAGGGTCACTTCTCTCGATGCCTTTTCCCACTCACTTTTCCTTCCAACGCCCATCGACCACCGCGGTTTTCGGTCGTACTGCTCCACCGCTTCTTCCCCAGGGAAATATGCCGCTTCAGCTTCCCATCGTCTCTGGGGTTCCATTCGGGGGGAAGACTCCCTTCCCTCCTCTCTTGCTTCATCGCCAGACATTGTATTTGTCGCAAAGTCCCCCGGTAAGGTTTTCCCTTCCAGGTTGACTCTTATAGCAGATCCCGGGTCCTGACAGTCCACTTCTAGCTTGGGCGGGCCTTTTGCTTGGACGCCTGAGTGACCTTCCGGTTTGGCTTCTCTGCGCTAGGAGGAAGACTTCATCCCATTCGCTGTCCTGAACATGATGGGGGGCGGGGGGTCTTTCTCGGCAAAGGCATGTTCACGCGGCTGTATCTCAATGTCCTCAACCGGTACGTCTCTCTGCCTCCCCTGAAGGAGCCGGAAGGCTTCGCTGCTAAGAGCCAGGAGCGGAACCAAGCTGGGCCAGAGCCTGGGGGCGGGGAGGGCAGTGTTGCAGGCGGGATGTGGCCCGTGGGCCTTGTGTTTCACATGTCTGCTCCAGAGCTTGAAATATCCTGGCCAGACCAGTAAATTTTGATTTGATTCACGCAACACTACTCTCTCCATAGCATCTAACACCCACATTCACATTTGCTAAGTGTGGCAGTGTTGAGAAGAGTTGGATTTCTGGCTGTTGTCCAAGTCCAGCCTTCATTACTTCCTGGCTGAATTCAAGTCGGTCTCTCAGTTGCCCCGTCTCGGTGGCAATCCTGGTTCCAGCTGAAACCTTTCCTGAAGGAGAGATAAGGAGCCAGAAACTGCCCCCTCATAAAAATACAGATTGCAGACACAAAACAGAGACCAAGAATTCTTCCACCTGGTTCAACCACCAGCATAAATACTTTGCCCAGTTTGAGTCCCTCAAATACTTTACACAGCCATTTGTCTGAAATGGTATAGGGTTTCCTGTCTGAGCAGGGGGTTGGACTAGGTGACCTACAAGGTCCCTTCCAACTTTATTGCTATTAAGTTTCAGAGGACAAGGTGAATGGTCGAGTCCACCTGTTGAAGCAAAAAGTAGGGGTAACTTTTTATCAAATCTCAATCTAGTGTGAAATCAGTTGAAACTGATGCAATGAAACAGCATTGAGAGTTCCTTGCATAATACATTGGGTGTAAATTTTGATTTATGACTAGCATTCTTCAAAGTAAAACAAAATGGCATGGACAAAATCACTGCATGAAGCCTTTATAGATTTTAAACCTACATTTGAGAAAAATCTGGATGAACATGGAGAATACAAAGGGATGTTACTTTTTCTCATTCAGCATTTGTATGAAATGTGCTAATCAACCTGGTACCTCTTCAGTCTCCCAGGGCTGTATTTAGACAAATGGAAAATATGTTTCTACGTGATGGGAAACGAAGGTGGGAAATGACAGGTGACAAAGACCACAGAAGCCCAGAACTCGTTTCCAGCAGAGGCACCTTTTACTTCAATCTGATGAAGTTGAGGGTTTTTCCTTTGTAAGGGACCCAGTTGGGGCAGGTCAGACACCTAGATTGTGCCATTGGCACACTTGTTCAAATTAGAAGATCATTTAAAGGCAATTTATTAATCTCACAAGGAGTTTTCTCTTAACGAAAAGAGCACAGGACACATACAGTAGAAAAAGTACAAAAGAACAGTTGATTGGACGTTAGAAATCCTGTTAATCAGAAACATGGAGAATAAGTTAAACATCCCATAATAACCATTTAAAACCATTGTATTAAAAAGAGAACGTTCGCATGGGGAAAGGGATCCTGAACATCATGAGCCACAGAATTCTGTTGTGAAAAGATACCATTTCGGCCAGCTGAAACTTTAGCATGTACAACTGAAAAAGTCCTTTGCTATTCAGCCTGACAGAGTGCCTTGTTTTGCAGTTAGAAAGTTACAGGCACCTATAATATTAGACGGTTATCATAAAAATATTAAAGTTACAAGAAAGTGCAACCAAGTGCAAGAAACCCATTGCTTGGCCCTCAGCAAGGACTGTATTCCTGCAACACAGAGGTCTCCACAAGAGGCAAAGCTTATGACCAGCATAAGGAGAGACAAGGGTAAATTGACTCATTAATTGATTCTGTAATGAGAGTTGGATGGAACGAATTCCCATCGCCCAGTACGCTCACACAGAGAAGGCCTCCTCAGGGTACCGTCGGCTAGACAATGTTGGCTTGCGACCCCCAGGGGAAGAGCCTTGTCTGTGCGAGCGCCAGCCCTGTGGAACCAGCTCCCCTGAGCTTTGGATGGCCCAAGATCTCCAGTCCTTTCGCCGCGGCCTCAAAACACTCCTTTTCCACCTGGCTGACCTAGACTGACAGGGATTTTAATTATGTTTACAACTCTAACTCTATTCTTTATTTTAATTTATTTCAAATTTTTATTTTTAATTTACTGTACAGAGACCTTTAGGTTCTGTTGTTGTTAGCCGCCCTGAGTCCCTCGGGAGATAGGGCGGGATATAAATCCCATAAATAAATAAATAAATAAGTTTGTTCTCTTGTGTGGAAGGAGGCAGTGTGCCAAAAGGTACGGAAGAGGCGAGAGTCCTATTTCAAGGGGAAAATTAACCCAGGAGAAGGGTCTGATTTCCAGGCCCATGGAAAGAACCCTGGGCACAGTGGAAATTGCTAAGTTTCTTCAGAACATCCCAGTAGAAGCCTCTGAATCTCAAAATGAAATCTCACCAATGAGAAGAAATTGTGATACGGGTTTGTGGAAATGAATACTTCTACTCATAAGATTACGTACCCTTTGAAAAGTGTGTAAGATTCAAATTCAACTATTAGACATCGCAGAATAGCAAAATCATTAAACAGTAGCAATAAAGGGAACAGTAAAATGGCGACACACAAAGGATGAGGTGGCAATGAAGGGTAAGTGTTCACACCTTCCAAACTCTAGACATATGGTTTCTCTCCTGTGTGAATTCTTTGATGTCTATGAAGACCCCTATTTTCAGTAAAGCTCTTTTCCCCCTGAATGGATCCTTTGATGTACATAAAGGCTTTCCTTCCAAGTGAAGCTCTTTCCACACTCCAGGCATTTATGTGGTTTCTCTCCTGTGTGGATCCTTTGATGTCTATAAAGGTGTCCCCTCAGACTGAAGCTCTTTCCACATTCCAGGCATTTATGTGGTTTCTCTCCTGAGTGGAGCCTTTCATGAACATAAAGGCTTCCCCTCTGACTGAAGATCTTTCCAAACTCCAGGCATTTATGTGGTTTCTCTCCTGAGTGGATTGTTTGATGTACATAAAGGTGTCCCCTCTGACTGAAGCTCTTTCCACACTCCAGGCATTTATGTGGTTTCTCTCCTGTGTGGATCCTTTGATGTCTATAAAGGTGTCCCCTCAGACTGAAGCTCTTTCCACATTCCAGGCATTTATGTGGTTTCTCTCCTGAGTGGATTGTTTGATGTACATAAAGGTGTCCCCTCTGACTGAAGCTCTTTCCACACTCCAGGCATTTATGTGGTTTCTCTCCTGTGTGGATCCTTTGATGTCTATAAAGGTGTCCCCTCAGACTGAAGCTCTTTCCACATTCCAGGCATTTATGTGGTTTCTCTCCTGAGTGGATTGTTTGATGTACATAAAGGCTTCCCCTCTGACTGAAGCTCTTTCCACACTCCAGGCATTTATGTGGTTTCTCTCCTGAGTGGATTGTTTGATGTACATAAAGGTGTCCCCTCTGACTGAAGCTCTTTCCACACTCCAGGCATTTATGTGGTTTCTCTCCTGTGTGGATCCTTTGATGTACATAAAGGTTTCCCCTCAGACTGAAGCTCTTTCCACATTCCAGGCATTTATGTGGTTTCTCTCCAGTGTGGATTCTTAGATGCCCTTTAAGGTCTCCATTTCTTTTAAAGGATTTTCCACATTCTGGGCATATTTCTCTCCTCCCTCCTGGATTCTGTGGCGTTTCCCGAGTTGCCCACCTCTTCTGAGGGACCCTCTGCCCTCCAGGCCCATCTCGGGGTCTCGGGGTCTCCGCCCGTTACCCGCTCCCCGCTTCGCCCTCCAGGCGAACAGAACAAAGCAGCATCCACCAATCGAAATAGCACAAATAATGACTAAATAGCATAGAATATTTCCCAATAAATTTGTGGGTAGCCAGGTCCATAGGCTCTCCCACCAAGATCCTAAAGGATCGATTTTCAAATCAGAGGCCAAATTGTGTAAAATATTGAGCTGGTGTTGGATAGTTCGTGATTCATCTAAAAGATTGAAACAACACATTCCTTCAAAACTTTCACAACCCAAATGCTGACACAAAAGCAAATAATCAATAGCATCACAATTTTGTAAAATACCTTTACGCAAAGCTTGCAGCTCGTGGTTGATAGCTGAAATAGTTATAGAAGTAGCATTAATTGTTTTTGCCAAATTACATGCAATAGCAGTAATGTTAAGATGAGCATGAGCAGCAAGCGCTGGCACACCCCCAAAGCTACTGCTTTATTAAGGAAAGTTGTTTCAGAGTCAGAGGTGTTATCTAACGTAACTCGTCGAAAACGATTTGAGTGAACTTGCTGTTTGGAAAGCAAAACAGGAATCAACTGGTTGAGACAACACTGTGCTTCAAGAGGACTTCCTGTGGCGACGCAGGCGCTGATGGCGGCTTTCTCTCAGCCGCCCGTCCTGGGATTTTGTTAAAGCCTGCAGAGACAGCGAAAATCAGCTGCCCCGCGGCTTGGAAACCTCCCCCTCGGGAGAAGAGGGGGAGGAGAGCTTTCCTCAGGTAGAGGTAGAGCTCCCCTAGACCCCCTTAATCAGGTGGGGGTCGGAGGGTGAGAGCTCCCTTGGAGCCTGAGGATTTCTCCACTCCTAGGACGCCTTTGCTAGGAGTGAAGCAAGACGCCGAATCCACATCTGCTGATCAAAGAGACTTGTGAGTGATTTAAAAGCAGACAGAGTTGACCAGGAGCAGTTAAAATGGCAAGAGTTGGAACTTTAACTCAGTGAGAATTAATCTTCTCAATATGTAAAGTTGATTCAAAAGGGGAAAATGGCGCTGGAATGTTTGAAAGCACGGCATTTGGTTACAAAGTTTGGATTTTGTGTATTCAAGTGCTTTTTCTTTTTCTTGTTTAAAGTAAAGGAAGAAGGAAGGAATTATATTTCTCCTTTGTCTTCTGGGATTTTGTTTTTTATCTTTCCTTTTTTTTCTTTCTTACATTTGTTGAAGCATAAGGGAAAGTGAAACTTATAAGAAGTGGATTTTTATGAGCAGGAAAATGGCCTCAAAACATTTGGGAATTCCTGCTGTCTCTAAAAGCACAATTTCATCTCCTTTAACACAGACTGTAGCACAAGCCAAGCCTAAATCCGCCCCCTCTCCCCCTCCTCCAGCATTTACTCTTAAAGATATTCAAGATGCTTTAAAACAAGCGACACAAGAAATGAAGGAGGAGATGGCAGATCTTCTTGAGAGTAAAAATAGAGAGATGAGGGAAGATATATTGCTTGCACTCCAAGGGTTGGCTACACATATTGAACGTTTGGATGATCGTGTGGATGAAGTTGTGGAATATACTGAAAAATTAGAAAACAGAGTTGAAAAAGTTGAAAATAAGATTGATAGAACAGAGGATGAAATGATCATCTCACAATATAGAGATATGGAATTTGCTTTGTGTATTAGGGGATTTTGGCCACCTAATGAGAAGGAAAGACTCACTGGAGAAAAGCCTAATGCTGGGAAAGATCGAGGGCAATAGAAGAAGGGGACGACAGAGAATGAGGTGGCTGGATGGAGTCACTGAAGCAGTAGGCGTGAGCTTAAATGGACTCCAGAAGATGGTAGAGGACAGGAAGGCCTGGAGGAATGTTGTCCATAGGGTCGCGATGGGTCGGACACGACTTCGCAGCTAACAACAACAACATTAGGGGATTAAAGGAGAACCCACGTGAGGATTTGCAACAGGAGGTGGCAGGAGCAATAGCCCCTATTTTGGGATATGAACCTGAGGAATTAATAAAAGATATGGATAAGATATTCAGGGTTAATTCCTGGATTGCAAGACAGAAGAATTTACCCAGAGATGTGGTGATTTATTTTTCTAAGAGGTCACTCAGAAATGTAATTATTCAGGCTTTTTATCAACAGAAATTTCAAATTGCAGGTCAGAATATTATAATTTTAAAAGAAATACCTCCAAAAATTCTCAGAAAAAGAAAAGATTTTGCATTTTTGTCTGAGGAGCTTAAAAAACGACAAATCCAGTTTAGATGGCAGATACCCATTGGAATAGTGGTGACTCATGTAGGGACACGATACAGACTGAATACAGTTTCAAAGGCAAAAGACTTTTATACTTATGTCCTGAAAGCAGGTTCACCACCACCATCTCCACGTTCTAAAAGAATAGAAGAAAGGCTGGAAGATAAACAACCAACTGAAGGTGCAACATCATTAGTGGTTGGAGAGTTATTGCAGGAGGAGTCTACTGAGCAGAGTTTGGCCTTAAAGGATGATCCAAGGGAACAGAGGATGACTCTGTAAAGAAAAGGAGCAGAAACAGAAGGCCGATTCTGGGCCAACAAAACAAGATCTGGTTGTTACAGAGCCTGTGGGAGGGGCATGACCAAAGAGACCAATCTTCAGGCAGTGTTCCAGAGGCTCCAGGCCACCAAAGATGGAAAAGTTTTTGACATGGAATGTTAATGGCTTAAACTCACCACAAAAAAGAAAGAATTTCATTAGGCCTTGGTGGAGCAGTGAGCTAATGCCTCCTTAAGTAACACCAGCTGCCTGCAATTAGTGCAGGTTCGCATCCCACCAGGCTCAAGGTTGACTCAGCCTTCCATCCTTCTGAGGTAGGTAAAATGAGGACCCAGATTGTTGGGGGCAATAAGCTGACTTTGTAATAATGCCGCTTGGGCCCCCCCCCGAAAGCCCTAATAAGCAGGCATATACATAGAATGAAGACTATTGCTAAGCACATTTGATTTGTGCTTAGATTGTAAGCCGCCCTGAGTCTTCGGAGAAGGGCGGGATATAAATGGGATTAAAATAAATAAAAAATAAATAAATTACCTGAAACAACATAAAAATGACATTGTCTACAAGAAACTCATATTGCTGCAAAAGATCAAAAGTATTTGATGAACTCTCAGCTGGGGTCACATTTTATAGCTTCTGCCCCAGATAAAAAAGGTGGAGTGGTTATTTACTTAAGAAAAGATCTATCGGCTAGATTAATTGAATCAGATATACAAGGAAGATATGTTATCATCGAATTAGTGTTACAAGGCAAGAAAGTTCTTATTATTGCATTATATGATCCTAATCAACAGCAACAAAAGTTTTATAAACTTATACAACATAAACTTATTCAGCTGGATTACAAATCTGTTATTATGATGGGTGATTGGAATGGTGTTTTGGATTCAAGCAGACAAGAAGGGATCTTTTAAAAATTCTCCCAATCATTCTAAATTGCCTAAAGAGAGGACTTGAAAGAGGACTTGGAATTAAGAGATATTTGGCTGGAGTGAAATATGGAAGAAAGAGATTTTACCTTTTTTTGGATAGACATCAATCGTTTTCCAGAATTGACTTTTTTTTAACTACTACTGATTTTCTTTCTAGGGTCAAGAATGTCAAGATTTTTCCTAGAACGTTGTCGGATCATAGTCCTGTATGGTTGGAGTTATTCGTTGAAAATGGGGAGAGAAGATCTTGGAGATTGAATGAAAATTTATTTAGGTTGTTCCGATATCCTGTAATCTGATAACAAAATCAGGATACGGCTCAGTAGCCTTCTGCCTGATGTTAGAGAAGGCTTGATGAGGTTTGCCAGAAACAGATACTTTTCCAAATGCTTGGTAAGAAATTTGTAAAGTAGCAGCTGGTAAAAGAACTGGAACATGAACTGGAACAAAGGGACCAGACCCGTCAGCAATTTCTTCTACATTTCCCCCCCCCACTTTTGCTAATTGTTCCTTTAAAATTTGCCTCTTGGGGGTATACAATGACTGTGAAGAAGCAGAAGAATTAACCTCTTCATGAGGAGCTGAAGGTCCAATTAAAGACAACACTGGAGGAAAATTTTTTATTTGATCATAATTAGGTGGAGGTGTTGTGGTCAATTGCTCTCCTGCCAAAGCATCAGAGCCAAATTTTTCCACTGCTTGACGGCATTGAAGCCATAGATGTAATATCTCAACTGGAGCCCAGGGTTCAAGATGTAAAGTATGCCCTATCTTTACCCAGTCCTGTAAATGGAGCGTCCCGCGCTCCGGATACCAAGGACAATGTTTCCCTCTCTCTCCTATGAGTTTCTTTAACTCTGCCACGGGTGCTTTAAGGCCTGACTTTGGTAGCAGGAAGGTAAGTTCCTCTACTTGCTGCTGCTGTTGGAGAGATAGATTGCAACCCATACTTACCTCAGAGGGGTCCCGTAGGACGAAGGTACCTTTGGGTTCTATTCCAGATGAAGGTAAATATGTTGAAAGTTGCTCCCCCGGAGGGAGGTTCCTATTCCAAATCTCTTTTTGTTTGTTTTTAAAGATTTATGGGTCCCTGTTCAGGGTGCCAAAATGTGGGATTCAAAGACCAGTCAAGCAGGGTGTCCCAAATATGTCTGTCTGCCTACGCAGAGTTTATTGTATTTATACAGTGTTAACAAACAGGAAATTACGCACAGCAAAAGCATTATCTATTGTTCTACTCCCTAGTCAATCTTAGAGAACATCCCAAACCTCCCAAGCGAGGGAAGAGTCTTCCTTATCTAGCCAGTTCTTATCTGGCTGGTTCTTGCAGTCCTTGGCAAGGCTAGTTAGAATGAGCTCATAGAACATGGGAATAAGATACTAAGACAGGCAGTTTGCTGCGCACGTCCCTTCATATCCTTGACCTCCATCTCTACATACCACGATTCCATGATGATAAGCCACCCTAGAAATAGTTTTCAAAGATTGTATCCCGCATAACTAACAAAGAAGCCAGGATCCACTCAGGGATGTTCAAAAGTGGCTTTCTGGGATATCCAAGGGCAGGGAATTTGGGGGATGTGCCCATTTATTTAGGTATGACTTCTTTTCTTACACTCGGAGGATTGTCCATCTCCCAAAATTACAAGGGAAAAATTCACCTACACATGTATTATAAAGCAAACACATCATGTATTATAAATCAAAGTTTTCTACACACACACACACACACACACACACACAAAGCCCGTTAAACAATGCCAGGGGTCTGGGTGTGCAAAGCCAGGAGTGAGGAAGCAGGTCACGTGAACAGAACCTTGGGTACTGCTGTGTCCCCCTTCAGGTTGCTGTATGTCAGAGGTGAGGAACGATGCTCTTTTTATTATTTGTGGACTTCCGCTTGCAGAATTCCTGAGCCAGCATGGACAGTATTTGGCTGGCTGAGGAATTTTGGGACTTGAAGTCCACAAGTCAAAAAAGGGCCATAGTTCTAATCTAGGCAATTGCCCAGTTCATCCCTTTCCTTTTCCCGCTGACCACCTGCAGAGGGCACCAGGAGCCTCACTCTGTTCTGCCAGCTGCAAACAATGCGACAGCAAGCTCAGTTAACTTTTGCTTCCGCCTGCTGGAAAGATGGCACTTGCAGTGCTTCCGCCCAGCACAAAGATGGTGCCTTCCAGCACTTCCATTCACAGGTCTTCTCCACTGCGGTCATGGACAATGAAGGAAGCTCCACTTGCCCTCGCCGCCCGGGCGGCCTTCCAGCTCCGGCCCCCACGACCCCCGGGCTGACCCACTGAGATCTTTGCTGTAACTACCCCACCGGCCATCAGGGGGTAGCAAAGGACAGCTGTTGGCGCCACCTGCCGGCCCTCGGGAGCCCAGCAGCCCAGATATGCTCGGTGATAGGAGGGGACAGAGAAATTGGCAGTGCTACCGGTCTCCATGCTGCCACTGTCCGTCGCTATGCCTCATGGGTGGGTGGGGCTGGTCCTGGTAAAAGGGAAGCCTCGTGGCTGCAAGGCTAGTTCAGCGAGGGGACCATGGAGGTGCTGGTGGGGGGTGGCGCTGATCTGCAACCTGGTTGCGTCCATCAAAGCCAGAACAAGCTCAGCCTTGGATTCACGGGGCAGCCCTGGAACCAGCGAGCCACCCCGCCAACAGGCTGTGCACACAGGAGACGGCCAGCACCCTGGGTGAAGTAAGCCTGTGGGGCAAGATAGTCAGCAGGGTCACCAGACTCCACTGCACCCAGGGACAAACGTTGCGGGTTCCAGGGCTGCCCTGTGGATCTAAGGCGGGTTCTGACTTTGATGGACGCAACCAGGTTGTACATCAGTGTCTGGTTGACCTGGGCTGAGCCGAGATGCCTTGGGCTGCCATCTCGGTGGCAATCCTGGTTCCAGCTGAAACCTTTACTGAAGGAGAGATAAGGAGCCAGAAACTGCCCCTCATAAAAATACAGATGGCAGACACAAAACAGACCAACAATTCTTCCACCTTTTTTCTGCTCCAGTCAACCACCAGCATAAATACTTTGCCCAGTTTGAGTCCCTCAAATACTTTACACAGCCATTTGTCTGAAATGGTATAGGGTTTCCTGTCTGGACTAGGTGACCTGCAAGGTCCCTTCCAACTTTATTACTATTATTAAGTTTCAGAGGACAAGGTGAATGGTCGAGTCCACCTGTTGAAGCAAATAGTAGGGGTAACTTTTTATCAAATCTCAATCTAGTGTCTCCCAGGGCTGTATTTAGACAAATGGAAAATATGTTTCTACGTGATGGGAAACAGGAAGGTGGGAAACGACAGGTGACAAAGACCACAGAAGCCCAGAACTGGTTTCCACCAGAGGCACCTTTTGCTTCAGTCTGATGAAGTTGAGGGTCTTTCCTTCGTAAGGGTCCAAGTTGGGGTAGGTCAGACACCTAGATTGTGACACGGCACACTTGTTCAAATTAGAAGATCATTTAAAGGCAACATTAATCTCACAAGGAGGTTTCTCTTAATGAAAAGAGCACAGGACACAAACAGTAGAAAAAGTACAAAAGAACAGTTGATTGGACAGAAGAAATCCTGTTAATCAGAAACGTGGACAGTAAGTTAAATATCCCATAACATAACATAACCATTTAAAACCAATGTATTAAAAGGAGAACGTTCGCATGGGAAAAGGGATCATGAGCATCATGAGCCACAGAAATCTGTTGTGAAAAGTTACCATTTCGGCCAGCTGAAACTTTAGCATGTACAAATGAAAAAGTCCTTTGCTATTCAGCCTGAGAGAGTGCCTTGATTTGCAGTTAGAAAGTTACAGGCACCTAGAATATTACAAGGTTATCATAAAAATATTAAAGTTACAAGAAAGCACAACCAAGTTCAAGAAACCCGTTGCTTGGCCTTCAGCAAGGACTGTATTCCTGCAACACAGACGTCTTCAGAGGAGGCAAAGGTTATGGCCCGCATAAGGAGAGACAAGGGTAAATTGACTCATTAATTGATTCAGTAATAATTAACTGATTCAATAATAAGTGGTTTGTTCTCTGTGTGGAAGGAGGGAGTGTGCCAAAAGGTACGGAAGAGGCAAGAGTCCTATTTCAAGGGGAAAATTAACCCAGAAGGGTCTGATTTCCAGGCCCATGGAAAGAACTGTGGGCACAATGGAAATTGCTAAGTTTCTTCAGAACATTCCAGTAGCAGCTTCTGAATCTCAAAATGAAATGAGAAGAAATTGTGATACGGGTTTGTGGAATTGAATAGACTTCTACTCATAAGATTACGTACCCCTTTGAAAAGTGTGTAAGATTCAAATTCAACTATTAGACATCGCAGAATAGCAAAATCATTAAACAGAGTAGCAATAAAGGGAACAGTAAAATGGTGAAACACAAAGGATGAGGTGGCAATGAAGGGTAAGTGTTCACACCTTCCAAACTCTAGACATATGGTTTCTCTCCTGTGTGAATTCTTTGATGTCTATGAAGACCCCTATTTTCAGTAAAGCTCTTTTCCCCCTGAATGGATCCTTTGATGTACATAAAGGCTTTCCTTCCAAGTGAAGCTCTTTCCACACTCCAGGCATTTATGTGGTTTCTCTCCTGTGTGGATCCTTTGATGTCTATAAAGGTGTCCCCTCAGACTGAAGCTCTTTCCACATTCCAGGCATTTATGTGGTTTCTCTCCTGAGTGGATCCTTTGATGTACATAAAGGTTGCTTCTCCGACTGAAGCAATTTCCACACTCCAGGCATTTAAATGGTTTTTCTCCTGAGTGGATCCTTTGATGTCTATAAAGGCTTCCCCTGTGACTGAAGCCCTTTCCACACTCCAGGCATTTAAATGGTTTTTCTCCTGTGTGGATTCTTTGATGGCTATAAAGGTGTCCCCTCCGACTGAAGCTCTTTCCACACTCCAGGCATTTTAATGGTTTTTCTCCTGAGTGGATTGTTTGATGGCTATAAAGGTTTCCCCTCCGACTGAAGCTCTTTCCACACTCCAGGCATTTATGTGCCTTCTCTCCTGAGTGGATCCTTTGATGTTTATAAAGGTTTCCCCTCAGACTGAAGCTCTTTCCACACTCCAGGCATTTAAATGGTTTTTCTCCTGAGTGGATCCTTTGATGTGTATAAAGGTGTCCCCTCCGAGTGAAGCTCTTTCCACACTCTGGGCATTCATACGGTCTCACTCCAGTATGGATTCTTAGATGCTTGTTAAGATCTCCATTTCTTTTGAAGGATTTTCCACATTCCGAGCACTGATATTTCTTTCCTCCTCCCTCCTGGATTCTGTGGCGTTTCCCGAGTCTCCCGCCTTTTCTGAGGGACCCTCCGCCCTCCAGGCCCGTCTCGGGGTCTCCGCCCGTTTCCTGCTCCCCGCTTCGCCCTCCAGGCGGCCTCCTTTCCCGGAGTCCCCTTCGGCTCATCCCTTCCGCGCCTTCCCCGCCGTCTCCTCCAGGGGCTGCTCCGCGGGGCCTCCTTCCTTCCTTCCTCCGCCGGGGTCGCCCGAAGTCCTGCAGGGGCGAAGGGGGAGAGGTGGGTCCCGGCTTCGTCCCTTCCCGGAGGGGAGTCCCAGTCCCGCCCGGGAACCAAGGCCGAAGCCTCGGCCTCTCAGTGAGACTTTCCGGGCAGGCCTCCCTCCCAGCGCCCCTCCCGCCAGAGCAAGCCTCGGGCTCCCCCCTCCCCCCTTTCTCCGCCAGAGAAGAGCTCGGACTGCGACTCCCGGCATCCCTTGCGCCCTACCTGGCTCCGAGCCCGTCCGCGACTGAGTCAATTAAGCGCCTCAGTTCTATTCGTTCCCGGAAGTGGAGGCGAGAGTTCCATGCGCGCCCTTTTGCTGGTTGCTCTTCCTCTTTCGCTTGAAGGGACCGCCCCTACGAGTCCTCCTGCCAATAGCCGCTCTCGCCAGAGCGACCAATCGGCGTCCTCCTTGCATCCATCAGCTACATGGCGCCTGCGTAGTAG
Source organism: Vipera ursinii (assembly GCF_947247035.1). NCBI lineage: Eukaryota > Metazoa > Chordata > Lepidosauria > Squamata > Viperidae > Vipera > Vipera ursinii. The sequence goes on along the minus strand of NC_139529.1, from coordinate 2,350,745 downwards.
CGAAGTCAGTCTTCGTCCCGGCGCAAAGGGGAATTCTGCTACAATTCTGGGGTCCCGTCTTCGCCCCTTCGCCCCCCCCCCGCATCCAGGCCGGCGGAGCTGACGGGCCTCCCGGGCTGCGTCTGCGTCCCTCCCTCCCCCTCCGGGGTCTCTCCCCAGGCAGGGCGGGGGGGAGTTGGGGGGGCGCTTCCTCCCTTATTCCTCCGGGGGGGCTCCGGCCAGGCTCCCCCCGCGGCCCCCAGGGCGCCCCTTATTTCTTCTTTTCTCTCTCTGATTAGTTTCCATCCAGTTTGTTATCTTGCCTTCTGATGCTTTGGAAGTAGGTGGACCCCATCTTCTTTGTGGCACCCCCTCAAATACTGAAATGCTGCTATCAGGTCACCCTTATTCTTTTCACTAGACTAGCCAAAGCCAAATCTTGCAACCTCCTCTCAAAGAAGCCCCAAAGAGGCAGCAGCGTTAGATGTTATACAGCACCCCAAATCTACCCCAGTCCAACGCACCCCGAGAGGCTGGGAAAGGTGGTCCTCGGGGCCATTTTCTGGCAGCGTCTCCTCCCCTTCGTCCTCCCCCCTTTCCTCCCTCCACTTTGCGAGGGCAGAACTGGGGGAAAACATTTCGAAAAAACATCATTGGAATAGAAATCTTCAAAATCAAACACTGCCTGCGACTCCATCTTCTCCTCCCGCCACTCCCTTGCATGGAGGTTCCAGTGTGAATGCAGAGGAAGGGAATGGAGAGGCAGAGTTTGACATGCCTGCTCTAGAGCATGTTGGGCAGACTACCTGGGCAGGTGGTTGTGAGGCGTTAATCTGGGGAGACCCAGCGCCCCACCTCCTTGGCAGGAAGGCAGGCTAGGAGTGGCCCTTCAAAGAAAACTTGGGGCTGAGCATCTCAGGGAGGGCCTGCAGATGGCACAAAGTCTGGTCCTTTGCTGCCCCCTGATGGCTGTTAGCAGAGCTGCTACTCTGATCTAATTCCATCTCAAGAACCCAGGTGGCTTTGGCAGCTCCCACAGTAAGGATGGCAGTTGGGTCCTTCAAAGTGCTCCCCTGACCTCTCTGGTGGTTCCTCAGCAGGTGCAAGGGCCCTTGGACCATGGGGGCCAAAAAGCAGTGGCGGGTGCGGACGGAAATGGCTCCATAGTCCCCATCTGTGCCTTCCTGGCCAAGAATAGCTTTGTTTGCCTAAAGTCACTTGCATCAGCTATATTATATGCCTAGGCAGAAAAGAAGTTTTCAGTGCCAGAGAAATGCTGTTCTCCAATTTCCGCTGCCTTCTATCAAACGCCAGGAACACTGGTGGTGTGTTCCTAGCCCCCTGAGGGTTTTTTTTTCCATATAGACAAATCCAAGATTGCTCCACCACCACCACCCCTGCTGGATACCCCGGGAAAAGTTCCTCATTTACCCAGGAAATCAGTTCCAACAACCTGCTCTGCAGCTTCCAAGCAACAGTCTGGCTGACCTGATCAGGTGTCAGGACCCACGCCGGTCCACATCTTAGGAAAGAACCTTTGGAGACAGGATTGTCCAAACAGGAACTTTTACTAAAACATGATTGACAGTGGATAATCTAGACAGGATCTACAAAATGTGTCGCAGATCGATATTGGTTTCTACTGCAGATATGCAAGACAGGATCTGCGAAAAGTATTTCTACAGCGGTATATCATCAGATAGCCATGATAGCGTAATGCTGGGGGCACATCTTCTGCCCCCCCACTCCCTTGCATGGAGGATCCAGTGTGAATGCAGAGGAAGGGAATGGAGAGGCAGAAGCTCCGATGAGCCAAACCCCCAAGAAAGGCAGGATCATTCATTAGATCAGTATCACAAGAGCTTGGAAGGACCTTGTAGGTTGTATGTATGTATAAATGAGTAAGTTAGAAGGGAACTTGGAGGTCTTCTAGTCCAACCCCCTGCTCAGGCAGGAAGCCCTACACCATTTCAGACAAATGGCTGTCCAGTCTCTTCTTTAAAACCTCCAGTGTTGGAGCACGTTCAGCTTCTGGTGGCAAGCTGTTCCACTGGTTAATTCTTCTCCCTGTCAGGAAATTCCTCCTTCCTGCCTGGCTGCTGCCTTCCCCTCTCAGTTTCCCTCCGTCGCTGCTTCTCCCGCCTTCGGGGGGGGCTTTGGGGAAGAGCTCGGCTCCCTCCTCGGGGCGCCCCCCCAGATATGGGAAGGCTGCTCTGCCGCCTCCCCCGCCCTTCTCCCCATTTGGTCTGACCCCCGCCCGGGAGGGCGGCTGCCTGGGGGCTGCGGGGGGGCCTGGCCGGAGCCCCCCCAGAGGAATAAGGGAGGAAGCGCCCCCCCAACTCCCCCCTGCCCTGCCTGGGGAGAGACACAGCCCGGGAGGCCCGTCAGCTCCGCCGGCCTGGATGCGGGGTAGGGGGGTGGGAAGATGGAACCCCAAAGATCAAAGGGAGCCCCTCGCTCCCCTTCCAAAAGAAAACCTTCGCTACTGCGGAGACGCCAAATGGATTATGGATGGAAGGACAACGCCGATTGGTCGCTCTGGCGAGGGTGGCGATTACCATAACAACTCCTAGGGGCGAAAGAGAAAGAGCTCCCAGGAAAAGGGCAGGCAGAGAAGTCCCGCCTTCACCTTCCGGGATCAAACAGAACTGGGGCACTTAATTCCTGTCTCAGGACTTCTGGGAGTTGAAGTCCACAAGCCATAAAGGGGCCAAAGTTCCCCTATGCTGGCTCAGGAATTTTGGAGTTGAAGTCCGCGAGTCATGAAGGGGCCAAAGTTTCCTCCATGCTGGCTGAGGAATTCTGGGAGTTGAAGTCCGTGAGTCATGAGGGGGCCATAGTTCCCCCATGCTGGCTCAGGAGTTCTGGGAGTTGAAGTGCAAGAGACATAAAGGGGTCAAAATTTCCTCCATGCTGGCTGAAGAATTCTGGGAGTTGAAGTCCACGAGTCATAAAAGCCAAAGTTGCCTACCCCTAGTATAGGATGTCCTGCTCAGGCAGGGGGCTGGACTAGAAGACCTCCAAGGTCCCTTCCAGGTCTGATTGCAAACCTCCCACCACTGTGCTTGGGGTCTCACCTCAGCCATGGCTTCAGAGCTACTGGGATTCTTCTCATGCGCAGTTTGCGGTAATCCCAGAGAGCAGAAAGGCCCATCTTGGCCTTGCCTTCTGACGGGGAGAGAGGAGCTAAAAAGCTGCTCTTCCTCTCTTCTGTCACCTGAATAGTCAGTCAGTGGATAGAGCCACCTAACCATCTCGTTGCTTGATGTGGCGTCGGCAAATTAAGCCCCTTCACACAATGCAATTCAAGAGAAGGGAGTGTGGAACAAGAGGGGGCTCCCCACAGTTTATTGGCTCACACCCCCCCACAACTTGATTGACATTTAAAGGTGCTGTGTTAAAAGCAGAATTTGTGACCCTGAAAATTCTTTAGGGAAATTTAATCAGAAGCTGTGGGTAACCAAAAGCAGTTACACCGTCATTGTTGGTGTCTTCCAGGTTACCTGTCCTACCAGACTATTGCATTTTTCAGAAAATAAGATTGGAAAAATTAAGATTTGCAAAGAAAACCAACTTAGGAATATTGGTGGTGACAGGATGGGCACCAAATGGGCCAAAGATGCATTCTTAGAAAAGAAAAGAATCCCCTTTGCTCTGCGCTGGCTTTCCAGACTTCGCCTTGTCCTCCCACAATCAACTGTTTCTCTGCAAAAGTTCAGAATGGATTAAGTCTTGCTTTCCTTAGTGACCAGCTGAGGCAGTTCCTTAGAAACCCATAACAGAAGGGCACCAAAAAGAGTAAGTCTTATTGCTTTTAAGCCTTCTATGGACAGGGTTATCGAATCAAAGGGTCTAGAGAGCTTCAGAGAATAACAGCAGTTCTTCCACAGTTCTTCAGCCTTTTTCTTTGCTCAGAAGTGATGATAAAAATATTAGGCATGCTCTACCGAATAACAAGTGCTAGCCAGGGGCAGGTAGGCATGCATTACATTTATACAACCACACACTTTAATAAAAGCAGAACGTAGAAGCCAGTAAAGAACCTCCCAGCTCCTCCATACCCAGCGTATCCCCCCTTGTCTGGAATCACTGAGGGTCTCCTGCTGGAGCTGGGGTTGGACTAGAAGACCTCCAAGGTCCCTTCCAGCTCGGTTGCTCTGTTGGCTGGTAAGAGAACGCCCTGCCTATGTCTAAAAGCACCTGGAGGGCGTCGCTGGGCTCCAGCATCGGATCTCGCAGCCAAGGAGAAGCTGGGTGGAGCCTGAGAGCAGCAGGAGCAGGAATCCCTCCAGCCTTTGGGGAGTGCATGGAATGCGGGGAGCCCCCCAAGGCCGAGGGTCCCGGGCCAGGCTTTCCGGGGGAGAGGGGCGCACTTGGGGGGGCAGCGGAGGAAAAGGTTTCCCTTTCTGGAGGATTCGACCTCAGGAGGCCAAGAGGTCCGAGAGGCCCAGATGTTAAGGGGGGACTGCCTGGATGCGGGGCAGGGAAAAGCGGACCCCCAAGTTCAAAGGGAGCCCCTTTCCCGGCTTAAATGGACTCCAGAAGATGGTAGAGGACAGGAAGGCCTGGAGGAACATTGTCCATAGGGTCGCGATGGGTCGGACACGACTTCGCAACTAACAACAACAACAACAACAAGACCAGATTGCAAGGGAAGCGATGTGAGACAGTCAGAACAATTGCAATTGGCTAGAGCAAGGTCCATCACACGGCCAATGAGCAGAGCACGGAACCAAACAGGCTTACCAATGGTTTTTTTCAAACCTTCAATGCTTTCTCTGATGATGCTGGCAGAGGACCAGCGAAAGCTTAGATTAGGTAGATATACTTTAAACAGTTACTTTTTATTGTTTATTATGATCTTTTAGCAATAAACAACTGTTTTTATCCATCCCGGTGTTCGAAGATTTTATACTTAAATGTATATATGTATATGTATGTGTGTGTGTGTGTGTGTGTGTGTGTGTGTAGAGAGAGGGGGGAGGGTCTGCAGCTCTCTTGGGAGAAAAGCACAAACAAGCGGCCATTGCTGCCTTTCCAATTCCAGTCCCTGCCATGCTCCAAGTGCTAAAGAGGCTGGACCTCAATTAACCTTTTTCCAAACCAGCCATTAGTCAACTGAGCAGGCAAACCATCCTTGGGTCAATCCCAGACACTTCAAGGCATTTTCTGGGCTGCATCAGATGGGGCTGCTTCTTTTTTAAGCTTTGTAGTGCTAGACATCATCTCTTGCATTTCCTGGTGGTCCCCCATCCAAGCCTAAGCAAGCTTTCCTTCCCAAGTCAGCCAAGGCTGCCCAGGTACAGACTGAGAGTCACCTTCCTGGAGAAGTTTCCCAGTGGAGTCCCTGCAATAAGCCTCAGTGGCAAGGGAAGCCCCGCACACATCTAGGGTCTGCTTAATTTGCCGGGTTAAATTGACACGCACTAAGCCTGTTAAACAACGCCAGGGGTCTGGGTGTGCAAAGCCAGGAGTGAGGAAGTAGGTCACGTGAACAGAACCTCGGGTACTGCTGCATCCCCCTTCAGGTTGCTCTAGGTCAGAGGTCAGGAACGACTGTCTTTTTATTATTTGTGGACTTCCGCTCGCAGAATTCCTGAGCCAGCATGGACAGTATTTGGCTGGCTCAGGATTTCCGAGAGTTGAAGTCCACAAGTCGAAAAAGAGCCATCTTTATAATCTAGGCGATCGCCCAGTTCATCCTTTCCCTTTTTCCGCTGACCGCCTGCAGAGGGCGCCAGGAGCCTCGCTCTGTTCCAGCAGCAGCAAAGAATGTGACAGTGAGCTCAGTTAACTTTTGCTTCCACCTGCTCCAAAGATGGCACCTGCAGCGCTTCCGCCCATCACAAATATGGCCTCGTCCAGCACTTTCACTCACAGGTCTTCTCCGCTGCAGTCTTGGATGATGAAGGCCGCACCACTTGTCCTGGTCGCCCAGGCAGCCTCCCACCTCCAACCCCCGGACCGCAGGAAGCACCAACAAAGGGATCTTTGAGGGACCCACTGAGGTCTTTGCTGGGGGGCACTGCGGCCTTTCCCGGCCTTCAAGATGAAGTACAGCCGAGCAGCAACTCCCCCACCGGCCATCAGGGGACAGCAAAGGATGGCTATTGGCGCCACCTGCCGCCCCTCGGCAGCCCTGCAGCCCAGATATGATCGGTGATTGCCAGTGCTACTGGTCTCCATGCTGCCACTGGTCATTGCTATCCCTCATGGGTGGATGGGGCTGGTCCTGATGAAAGGGAAGACTTGTGGCTGCAAGGCTAGTTCAGCAAGGGGGCCATGGAGGTGTTGGTGGGGGATGGCGCTCATCTACAACCTGGTTGCATTCATCAAGCCAGAACAAGCTCAGCCTTAGATCCACGGGGCTGCCCTGGAACCAGCAAGCCTCGCCACCAGGGTGTGCATACAGGAGACGGCCAGCACCCTGGGTGATGTCAGCCTATGGAGCAAGACAGGCAGCAGGGTCAACATACTCCGCTGTGCCCAGGGGACGGCAGGGCAGGGCAGGGGCACGTTGCTGATTCCAGGGCTGCCCTGTGGATCTAAGGCTGAGCAGGTTCCGACTTTGGTGGATGCAACCAGGTTGTAGATAAGCATCTGGTTGGCCTGGGCTGGGTCAAGATGCCTCAGGCTGGTCCTTTCTTGTTCCAGAGCAGGTCCCGGGACAGACGGAGAACATGGCGGGCTGGATGTGGTCTTGTGTTTGACATGTCTGCTCCAGAGCTAGACATATCCTGGCCAGTCCAGTAAATTTTGATTTAATTCACGCAACACTATTCTCTCCATAGGATCTAACACCTGCATTTGCTAAGCATGGCAGTGTTGAGCTGGATTTGTGGGGCTTTACCTGTTGTCTATGTCCAGCCTTCATTACTTCCTGGCTGAGTTCAAGTCAGTCTCTCAGTTGCCCCATCTCGGTGGCAATCCAGGTTCCAGCTGAAACCTTTCTGGAAGGAGAGATAAGGAGCCCGAAACTGCCCCTCATAAAAACACAGATTGCAGACACAAAACAGAGACCAAGAATTCTTCCACCTGGTTCTGCTCCAGTCAACCACCAGCATAAATACTTTGCCCAGTTTGAGCCCCTTAAATACTTTACACAGCCATTTGTCTGAAATGGTATAGGGTTTCCTGCCTGAGCAGGGGGGTTGGACTAGATGACCTGCAAGGTCCCTTCCAACTTTATTACTATTAAGTTTCAGAGGACAAGGTGAATGGTCGAGTCCACCTGTTGAAGCATAAAGTAGGGGTATCTTTTTATCAAATCTCAATCTAGTGTGAAATCAGTTGAAACTGATGCAATGAAACAGCATTGATAGTTCCTTGCATAATGCATCGGGTGTAAATTTTGATTTATGACTAGCATTCTTCAAAGTAAAAAAAATGGCATGGACAAAATCACTGCATGAAGGCTTTGTAGATTTTAAACCTACATTTGACTCCATTTGAGAAAAATCTGGATGAACATGGTACCTCTTCAGTCTCCCAGGGTTGTATTCAGACAAATGGAAAATATGTTTCTATGTGATGGGAAACAGGGAGGGGGAAATGACAGGTAACGAAGACCACAGCAGCCCAGAACTGGTTTCTACCAGAGGCACCTTTTGCTTCGTTGATGGTCTTTCCTTCATAAGGGAGCCAGTTGGGGCAGGTCAGGTACCTAAATTCTGCCACGGTACACATTGTATTAAAAGGAGAACGTTCGCATGGGAAAAGACATCATGAGCATCATGAGCCACAGAAATCTGTTGTGAAAAGATACCATTTCGGCCAGCTGAAACTTTAGCATGTACAATTGAAAAAGTCCTTTGCTATTCAGCCTGAGAGAGTGCCTTGTTTTGCAGTTAGAAAGTTACAGGCACCTAGAATATTAGAAGGTTATCAAAAAAATATTAAAGTTACAAGAAAGTGCAACCAAGTGCAAGAAACTCGTTGCTTGGTCCTCAGCAAGGACTGTATTCCTGCCACACAGAGGTCTTCACATGAGGCAAAGGTTACGGCCCACATAAGGACAGAAAAGGGTAAATTGACTAAGTAATAACCAAGAGTGTAGTTTGTTCTCTGTGTGGAAGGAGGGAGTGTGCCAAAAGGTACGGAAGAGGCGAGAGTCCTATTTCAAGGGGAAAATTAACCCAGGAGAAGGGTCTGATTTCCAGGCCCATGGAAAGAACCGTGGGCACAATGGAAATTGCTAAGTTTCTTCAGAACATTCCAGTAGCAGCTTCTGAATCTCAAAATGAAATCTCACCAATGAGAAGAAATTGTGATACGAGTTTGTGGAATTGAATACAATTCTACTCATAAGATTACGTACCCCTTGAAAAGTGTGTAAGATTCAAATTCAACTATTAGGCATCGCAGAATAGTAGAATCATTAAACAGAGAGTAGCAATAAAGGGAACAGTAAAATGTTGACACACGAACTCTAGAAATATGGTTTTTCTCCTATGTGAATTCTTTGATGTTTACAAAGACCACCACTTTCAGTAAAACTCTTTCCACACTCCAGGCATTTATGTGGTTTTTCACCTGAGTGGATCTTTCGATGTCTATAAAGGGTGGTCCTCTGACTGAAGTTCTTTCCACACTCCAGGTATTTATGCTGTGTCTCTCCTGAGTGGATTCTTTGATGAACACAAAAGGTGCTACTATCCCTGAAGCTCTTTCCACACTCAAAGCATTCATAAGGTTTTTCTTCTGTGTGGATCCTTTGATGTATATAAAGGCTGCTCCTCCAACTGAAGCTCTTTCCACACTCTGGACATTCATACACTTTCTCTCCACTGTAGATTCTTAGATGCTTTTTAAGATCTCCTTTTGAAGGATTCTTCACATTCCGGGCATTTATGTGGTTTGTCTCCTGAGTGGATACTTTGATGTCTATCAAGGTGTCCTGCCTGCCTGAAGCTCCTTCCACACTCCAGGCATTTATGTAGTTTTTCTCCTGTGTTGATTCTTTGATGTATATAAAGGGTACTGTTCTTAGTAAAGGTCTTTCCACACTCCAGGCATTTATATGGTTTTTCTCCAGTGTGGATCCTTTCATGTCTATAAAGGTTTACCCTCTGACTGAAGCTCTTTCCACACTCCGGGTCTGTCTCCAGTGTGGATTCTTAGATGCTTGTTAAGATCTCCATTTCTTTTGAAGGATTTTCCACATTCCGGGCACTGATATTTCTCTCCTGGATTCTGTGGCTTTTCCCGCCTGTCCAAAAGGACCCTTTGCCCTCCAGGCCCGTCTCGGAGTCTCTGCTCGTTTCCTGCTCAATGCTTCACCTTCCAGCCAGCCTCCTTTCGCGGAGTCCCCCTTGGCTCATCCCTTCGGGCCTTGCCCGCTGTCTCCTCCTGGGGCTGCTCCGTGGGGCCTCCTTCCTTCCTCTGCTGGGCTCACCCGAACTCCTGCAGGGGGGAATGGGGAGGAGGAGAGGTGGGTCACGGCTTCATCCCTTCCCGGAGGAGAGTCACGGCCCACCGGGGGAAGAAGGCCGAAGCCTCGGCCTCTCAGTGAGACTTTCCAAGCAGGCCTCCTTCCCAGCGCCCGTCCCACCAGACCAAGCCTCGGGATCCCCCTACCCCCTTCCTGCACCAGAGAGCCTCTCAGATTGCAACTCCCGGCATCCCTTGCGCCCTACCTGGCTCCCAGCCCGTCCACGGCCGGGTCTAATAGGTGCCTCAGTTCTATTCATTCCCGGAAGTGAAGGCGGGACTTCTCTGCACACGCTTTTCCTGGGAGCTCTTTCTCTTTTCTTGAAGTGACCGCCCCTAAGAGTCCTGTTGTGAATCGCCGTCCTCGCCAGAGCGACCGATTGTTGTCGTCCTTCCATCTGTAATCCATTTGGCGTCTGTGCAGTAGCGAAGGTTTTCTTTTGGAAGGGGAGCAAGCAGTCCCGTCTTCCTCCCCCCCACCCCGCATCCAGGCCAGTGGAGCTGACGGGCCTCCCAGGCTGTGTCTCTCCCCAGGCAGGTCAGGGGGGAGTTTGGGGGGTGCTTCCTGCCTTCTTCATCCAGGGGGGTTCTGGGCAGGCTCCCCCTGTGGCCCCCAGGCAGCCCCCATCCCATGCAGGGGTTGGACTAGATGGGGAGAAGGGAGAAGTTAGAATATTATAAACTACACAGTGGACAACAGTTGGCGTTACTATTCTTAGATGCCCAGAAGGCCTTTGATAATGTTAAATGGTCATTTTTATATCAACAACTTAATTATATGGCTATGGGTGAAAAATTTATAAATACAATAAGGGCAATCTATACTAACCAGGAAGCAAAAGTAATTATTAATGGGGAAACATCTAGGAAATTTCAAATACAAAAGGGAACACGGCAAGGTTGCCTCTTATCTCCACTGCTGTTCATATTGACACTAGAAGTTCTAACGAGAATAATTAGAAATGAACCACAGATAAAAGGATTAGATATTAAAAAGGAAACTTTTAAATTTCAAGCATTTGCGGACAATCTGGTCTTTATCATGGAGGACCCAAAACATTCAGGACCAAAATTATTGGAAGAATTAGTTAAATATGGTGAAGTCGCTGGGTTGAAAATAAATAGACATAAGACTAAGATGATTGCTAAAAATATGACTAACAAACAGAAAGAAAACTTGGCTAGAATTATGGACATAGAAATAGTAAAAAAAATACTTAGGAATCAATATCATGGCTAGATGCACTTCACTTAAAGAAGATAACTACGATAAAATAGTGAAACAAATAAAAGGTGATTTGGAAAGATGGAGAAACTTGAACCTTTCATTACTGGGGAGAATTGTGGTGATTAAGATGAACGTCTTGCCTAAAATCTTGTTCTTGTTCCAACTTGACTCAAAATTTTTCCAAAACTTGAACAAACTGTCATTAAATTTTATTTGGCAAGGGAAAAAACCAAGAATTAAAATGAAATATTTGCAGGACACAAAGAAAACCGGGGGATTTGGATTGCCAGTCTGGGAATTATATTACCATGCTGCGGCGTTAAATTGGATTAGAGAATGGATAATTCTGAAAAATACAAGATTACTGACTTTAGAAGGCCATGACTTACAATTTGGTTGGCATGCTTTTTTATGGAATGAAAAACAAGGATTATTTTCACATTTTCAAAAACATTGGATTAGGCAAGCACTATTTAACATTTGGAATAAAATCAGAAATTATAACTATACTAAAGTACAGGTCTGGCTATCCACCCTCGAAGTGATTGTCTATCCAAATCTATTTAACTTGGATAACAAAATTTCATATAAGGACATCATGAATAATGAGGGGGAATTGAAATCCAGAAATGAATTAGAATTACAAGGGATAAAACTAGATTGGTGGGCCTATTTACAGATTCAATCAAGATTCGGGAAAGATAAAAAAGAATGGGGGATTACCCAGGAAACTGCTTTGGATAAAATATTATTGGGGCCAGATAATAAACAGATAAAGAAATTATATAATTTGCTCTTGGGATATAAATTGTTTGAGGAACAAGTGAAGGACCCTATGTTGACTTGGGCCAAAAATTTGGGACATGGCATTGATCTTGACACATGGCAAACGCTCTGGGACAGAAATAAAAGAATAACTCTGGCCTCAGCCTACAAAGAAAATTTATTTAAAATGTTCTATTGATGGCATCTTCCCCCAGCACGCTTAGTCAAAATGTATAAGACAGTATCTCCTAAATGTTGGAAATGCTCCAAAGAAATAGGCACATATTTTCATACATGGTGATCTTGCAGCAAGACTCAAAGATATTGGCAAATGATTTGGACTTGGCTAAAAGAAATACTAAGACGAAAAGTTGAGTTTAGTCTAGAATTTTTCTTATTGGGCATAATAAAAGAGAAATACTCCAAAGAAGAGTTGTATCTGATGATTCATATTATTACGGCAGCAAGAATGTCGTTTGCCCAGAATTGGAAAAGGAGTGAAATACCGGTAGAAAACGAGGTAATAAAGAAAATTTGGGAGTGTGCAGAAATGGACAAATTAACTCTGGAAATTAAGAATAAAGATCAATCAGGCTACTATAAAATCTGGAATAAGTTTTATTTCTGGTGGGAACAAAAGGAAGGTCTCCATTAGAATTTATAGATTGGTTGATTGCTCTAGATATTGTATTATTATATATAACTGATATGTATTTTAAGTGTATCTTATGTGTATATATATATGTAAATTTTAAAAATAATGTAGACAAGAAGGTATGTCAGTCCGTTCTCACCGTGTCCAATGTTTTAAATAATAAATTCAATTTTTTTTTAAAAAAAAAGATATGAAGGGACCATGTGCATAATACTGCCTGCCCAGTATCTGTTATCCACATGTCTATGAGCTCATTCCAATTAGCCTTGCCAAGGACTGCAAGGAACCAGCTAAGATAAGGAAGACTCTGCCCTGGCTTGGGAAGTTTGGATGTTCTCTAAGATTGACTAGGGAGTACACCAATAAACAATGCTTTTGCTGTGCGTAATTTCCTGCTTGTTAACTGTATAAATACAATAAACCCTGTGTAGGCAGACAGACATATTTGGGACACCCTGCGTTGACTGGTCTCTGAATCCCCACATTATGGCGCCCGAACAGGGACAATAAATCTTTAAAAACAAACAAACCAACGAAAAGAGATTTGGAACAGGGAGCCCTCCCTCTAGGGGAGCAACTTTCAACATATTTACCTTCGTCTGGAATAGACCCCAAAGGTACCTTCGTCCTATGGGACTCTGCAAAGGTAAGTACGGGTTGCAATCTATCTCATCAGCAGCAACAATGTGTAGAGGAATTTACCTTCCTGCTACAAAATTCAGGGCTTAAAGCACCTGTGGCAGAGATAAGGAAGCTCATAGGAGAGATAGGGAAAAATTGTCTTTGGTATCCGGAGTGAGGGACGCTCCGTTTACAGGACTGGGTAAAGATAGGGCATACTTTACATCTTGAACCTCAGGCTCCAGTTGAGATATTACATCTATGGCTTCAATGCCGTCAAGCAGTGAAAAAATTTGGCTTTGATGCTTTGGCTGGACACCAATTGACCGCAACACCTCCACCTAATTATGATCAAAAAAAATTTTCCCTCCAAAGTTATCTTTAATTGGACCTTCAGCTCCTCATGAAGAGGTTAATTCTTCTGCTTCTTCACAGCCATTGTATACCGCCAAGAGGCAAATTTTAGAGGAACAATTAGCAAAAGAAGGGGGGAATGTAGAAGAAATTGCTGACGGGTCTGGTCCCTTTGTTCCAGTTGATGCTGAAATTGTTTTACCAGCGTCCATTCTACAGGTTTCTTCTGAATACGCTTACCAAGCGTTTGGAAAAGTATCTGTTTCTGGCAAACCTCATCAAGCCTTCTCTAACATCAGGCAGAAGGCTACTGAGCCGTATCCTGATTTTGTTAACAGATTACAGGATATCGGAACAGCCTTTTATCAAACCAATTTATTGGCAGCCGCTTTATCACAAGGCAGCAAGCCCCAAGGAAAGTGTTATAACTGTGGAAAACCTGGTCATTTTAAAAGGGAATGTCGAAACCCAGGGGGAGGGGGGATGTCTGCAGCATCTCACAGCCCTTTCTATCAGAGGTTGAAACCAAAAGCAAGTTTTTTCTTCTGTCTTTTTCTTTTAATCTGGCTCTTTGGACTATTTGATTCTTTTGTCAGAGGTGAGGACACCTCCCACTTCACAAAAAATCTCAGGTTCAATATTCCTTTTAGTCTTTCCCCACTGTCTTTTGAAGTTGGTGGGATAAATTGTAAGTAAAGGGAAAAAAATAAAGGTTATTCTTTTATAAATTGTATAAAATGTAACACCAATGAATTGTATCAAATGTAACACTAAGTTGTGGGGCTGTTTCCTGCTCAGACAGAAAATTCACAAATGGTAATCAACAAAGTTCTTTTGAAAAGCTTCAAAGAAGATAGGAGGTTGCAAGTAAACAAGATAGTGAGGGATGTAAGGAAGTTGTTACAATAAGTCATTTTGAGTGTGAAAAGCTTCAAAGAAAATCTTTTAGAAATGTAAATGACTTCAAAGACTAACTTAAGTTTCTTAGGGGGCATGTATCGGGAAAAGAAAGTATAAATGCCTGGGTTGAAACTTGCCCAGTGCGCTCTTGGAACACAATCCAATTTGGTAAGGGTCTTAAGAGGCCGCCTTTGCAAACGCTTTTATTTTTTATTTTCAATTTTATTTTCAATAAATTTTTGCCTTTGTTAAACAGACTTGTCTTTGAGTTGTGAGTATCAAATTTTGGGCTTTTAAATCTCACATAAGTAACCATAAAAGTTCCTCTCCTTTTAATTAAAAGGAGAACTTGTTTCTGATGTGTGTTTTGTTTTGTTACTTATATTTGTACATTTGGAACATTAAGCTTGGACTTGGAATGGTGATGTGAGATTTAAAAGCCCAAAATTTGATACTCACAACTCAAAGACAAGTCTGGATAACAAAGGCAAAAATTTATTGAAAAGAAAATTGAAAATAAAAAAATAAAAGTGTTTGCAAACACGGCCTCTCAGACCCTTCCCTTTTTGGATTGGGTTCAAAGAACGCGCTGAGCAAGTTTCAAACTAAGCATTTTATACTCTTTCCTTTAATTCCACCCTTTTTTTCTTCTACCTGAATTATTCTACTTTTAGGAATTCATCATTCCCTAATTTTTCTTCAAATTCCTGTGGAAGCAAGTTATTATATTCTGAGTTTTCTTTCCCCAAACCCTTGTTTTCTTAGCTTCATTATTAACATTGTTTTTTTCTTCCCTTTTTCAATTGAAGTTGTTATTAAAGTCATACTTTTCATTGTTCGCCTTATTAGTATTTGTATGAGAGGAATCAAACATGGTAAAAACATAATAGCCAAGAATCCTAATATTGCAAATTTTGCTAATTCTTTCCAATTTGCAAACCACCCTCCGAACCAGTTATTTACCCCATCTAAGGTCAATCCCTTCCAGGTTTGGACTGGGACATGAGCTAATTTTATCATTTTGTCTGTAATTTCCTTTACTACCTTACCACTCTCATCTACTTCAATGCAGCAATTGCTCAAATTAAATTTTCCACATACTTCCTTCTTGAGCTAATAAGTAGTCTAAGGCTAACCGATTCTGCATGATGTAGGTTCGAGACTTTACACTTTCCTTAGCTAAATGTGTTAGAGTACTTACAATGTCATTGGTAATTACTTCAAGTACTGCTTATAGCCTAATTACCCTATTTAGAATATAGATGGGCTCTCTGGCACCTAAAGTGCCATCTTCCGCCCATGTAGCTGGTCCATAATAGTTGATGATCTTCTCTGGAGTCCAATCATCATCTTTCCAGGTCCCAATTTTTATATCGCTTGGTTGTATGGCTCTTTTCTCTCGGACTTTATCTGATAAATCATATAGTTACAGTTGCAAGAAAAAGTATGTGAACCCTTTGGGATTACGTGGAGTTTTGCATGAATTGGCCATAAAATGCGCTCTAAATGTCACAACAATAGAAAAACACAGTCTGCTTAAAATAATACTACACAAACATTAACTGTTGTCATGTTTTAATTGAACATAACATGTAAACATTCACAGTGCAGGGTGGGAAAGTATGTGAACCCCTAGCCTAATGACTTCTCCAAGAGCCAATTGGAGCCAGGAGTGAGCCAACCTTGACTCCAACCAGTGTGATGATATTGGATGTGTTGCTGACAGCTGTCCTGCCCTTTAAAAACACACACCTGTTTTGGGTTTACTGGTCTCAAGAAGCACTGTCTGATGTGAACCATGCCTCGCAGAAAAGAGCTCTCAGAAGACCTGCGATCAAGAACTGTTGACTTGCATGAAGCTGGAAAGGGTTACAAAAGTATCTCCAAAAGCCTTGATGTTCATGTGTCCACGGTAAGACAGACTGTCTACAAATGGAGAAAGTTTAGCACTGTTGCTACTCTCCCTAGGCATGGTCGTCCTGTAAAAATGACTGCAAGAGCACAGCGCATAATGCTTAATGAGGTAAAGAAGAATCCTAGAGTGTCAGCTAAAGACCTACAGAAATCTCTGGCACATGCTAACATTTTTGTTGACACATCTACAATAAGGAAAACATTAAACAAGAATGGAGTACATGGGAGGACACCACAGAGGAAACCATTGCTGTCCAAAAAAAATATTGCAGCATGTTTGAAGTTTGCAAAAGAGCACCTGGATGTTCTTCAGCACTACTGGCAAAATATACTGTGGACAGATGAAACCAAAATTGAGTAGTTTGGGAAAAACACACAACACTATGTGTGGAGAAAAAAAGGCACAGCACACCAACATCAAAACCTCATCCCCACTGTAAAACATGGCGGAGGTAGCATAATGGTTTGGGGCTGCTTTGCTGCCTCAGGGCCTGGACGGATTGTTGTCATTGATGGGAAAATGAATTCCAGAGTTTATCAGGACATTTTGCAGGAAAACGTACGACCATGTCTGCCAACTGAAGCTCCGCAGAGGATGGGTGATGCAACAGGACAATGACCCTTAGCATACAAGTAATTCAACAAAACAATGGCTTCAACAGAACAGAATACGCCTTCTGGAGTGGCCCAGTCAGAGTCCTGACCTCAACCCGATTGAAATGCTGTGGCATGACCTTAACAGAGCGATTCACACCAGACATCCCAAGAATATTGCTACACTGAAACAGTTTTGTGCAGAGGAGTGGTCCAAAATTACTCCAGATCGTTGTGCAGGTCTGATCTGCAACTACAGGAAACGTTTGGTTGAGGTTATTGCTGCCAAAGGAGGGTCAACCAGTTATTAAGTCCACAGGTTCACATACTTTTTCCACCCTGTACTGTGAATGTTTCCATCTTATGTTCAATTAAAACATGACAACAGCTAATGTTTGTGTAGTATTAAGCAGACTGTGTTTTTCTATTGTTGTGACTTACATGACGTTTAGAGTGCATTTTATGGCCAATTAATGCAAAACTCCACGTAATCCCAAAGGGTTCACATACTTTTTCTTGCAACTGTAGTCCCAGAAATTGTTTTTGTTCGATGGTGTCAGAGAGTAAATCAAAGAAATACTCCCTATCAGAGGTCGATGGAGATAAAGAAAAGGAAAGAAAAAAACTTAAACTAACCTCTTAGACTTGTGCACATAGTAGTAGAGCAAAGATATGAAACCAAAACATGGCTGGACATGTGACAATCACCTTGGTTACCATGATAAGATTACAGTACAGGTGGAATAAAAACAAACTGAGACATGCCTAGCTGACAAGCACAAAAGAACGCAGTGACAACCCCTTCTTTGTCAGTTAAGCAGAACTCAGATAAGGCACATCTTCTTACGCAGATTCTCATGCTGAGCTGCAGGAAGTGGCTTGTTAAGCATATCAGCAATCTGATCATGTGTAGGCACATATTGCAATTTCACAAAACCCTGTTTAACAACTTGTTTTATATTTTTATAATGGATGTCAATGTGTCTAGACCTAGAACCTGTAAAACGATTCTCAGATATATAAACCACAGATTCGTTGTCTTCCATCACAGTGATCGGTTGAATTGGGTGTGTCCAGATATCTGTGACTAAAGCATCAAACCACGTTATTATTATTTATTATTATTATTATTATTTATTTAATTTATATACCGCCCTTCTCTCAAGAGACTCAGGGCGGTTAACAGGGCAATACGTAAAAGACAAATACAAAAGTTAAAATTATTAAAACATGATTAAACAATGCCCATAGTACAAATTTAAAATTAAAGTCATAATAACAAACCCACCCCGTCCCATCAGGCCCAGGCCCGTTAGAGAATTACATGCATCTGAAACACAAGCATATTTAGCTTCAGTAGATGAACAAGACACAAAATTCTGTTTACGCACATGCCATTTAGAAACATCATATAACCTGAAGTACTTTTACATGATTTCTTATCACTCGCCCAATCAGAATCTGCATAACAACATAACTCTGCATAATCAGTATGTATGGGTTCTAACAATAAATTCATGTTTTTAGTGTGTTTTAGATATCTCAATAATTTCTTAACACATTTCCAATGAAACTGTTTTGCCTTGCCTACATGTTGTGATAAGAGATTAACACTAAGTGCAATGTCGGGTCTAGTCCAACTGTATATTTACAGCAGCGACCCAATTACTGAGCGATAGTGTTTGAACTTCGAACTCAGGACTTGGTTCATGTGCCAAGTTGTGAAAATCGGTTTGCATGGGTATACTCACTGTCTTAGCATCCTTCATGTTGCAGTGATGCAAAAGTTGTTCAATCTTATCTTCTTGTGAGAGACTAAACCCCTTCTGAGTTTTGACAACCTGAACACCCAAATAAGTATTAATATATCCTAAAGACTTCAATGTGAAATACTTTTGTAAAGCTTTAGCAAAGTTCTCATTCATCTGCTTATTTGGACCAATATAAACAATATCATCAACATAAATAAGAACAATCTCATACCTATTATCAGATCTTTTAGTAAACACGCATTCATCTGTTTCGGACTTAGGTAAAGGTAAAGCTTCCCCCGCACATGCGTGCTAGTCGTTTCCGACTCTAGGGGCCGGTGCTCATCTCCGTTTCAAAGCCGAAGAGCCAGCGCTTGTCCGAGGACGTCTCCGTGGTCATGTGGCCGGCATGACTAGACGCCAAAGGCGCACGGAACGCTGTTACCTTCCCACCGTAGTGGTCCCTATTTTTCTACTTGCATTTTTACGTGCTTTCGAACTGCTAGGTTGGCAGAAGCTGGGACGAGTAACAGGCGCTCACTCTGTTACGCGGCACTCGGGATTCGATCCGCCAAACTGCCGACCTTCAGATCGACAAGCTCAGCATCCTAACCCACTGAGCCACCGCGTCCCTTTGTTTCGGACTTAATAAAGCCCATTGAGTTTAGTTTGTCAGTAAGACATAAGTACCACATTGCACCAGACTGTTTCAGACCATAAAGACTTTTGTGTAGAAACCAAGTATCCCCTTCTTGCTGTCAGAACCCTGGAGGACCTTTCACATATTTTTCTTCATCTAGGTCAGCATGTAGATAAGCCGTTTCAACATCGAACTGGAAAGCTTCTAAACCAAGAATAGTTGCAGTGGCTAAGGCAATTTTCACACTCTCAGTCCGAACTGTCGGTGAGTAAGTATTTGTATGGTCCTCAGGATAACGTTGAGTGAAACCCTGAGTTACAAGTCTGGCTTTGTACAACGACTTACCATTTGGCTTCTTTTTAATTCTGTAGACCCACTGAGTGCCAATAACTTTCTTGTTTGCTGGAGGGCTTGCAGGCGTAAACACTTGAAGTTTCTTTAGACTGTCCATTTCAGCCTGCATTGCCTTATCTTGCTCGGATTCAGGAAGATGTTTGATTTGTGTGAACTTATCAGGAGGAAGTGTAACATTACAAATCAAAGGTAAAGGTGCTTTCGTTACTTGCCACGAATACCGTTTTGGAGGGATCCCCTTTGTGGCCCTCTTGGAACGTTTGCGAACAACTGTCCATTCTTCTTCCATTTCGTCCTCATCTTCATCATCGTCGCTAGCATCAGCATCAGCAGCTTGCGAAGACGGAACAGTGGGTTGAGAAGAACTCGTGGAAGGAACATTCGCCTGTGAATCTTGATCACCAGGATGCATGGCATTAGCAGCATCATCTCTAGGAAAATAAACTCCAGGATCGTTAGAATGAATCCTGGACCAGTCAGCATCTTCCTCAAAAGTAGCGGATTGGGAAATCACTATTACATGACGGGAGTCAATATATTTTCTCCATTTTGAATTATCATGAATACCCATAAATCTCATTCTTTTTGCCACAGGACCTCCTTTCTTTCTTTGAGCTAAAGGAATGTTCACCATAGCGTATGAAACAAAAATATGGAGATGCGAGAGGTCAGGCTTGTGTCCATATAACATGAAGTAAGGGGTCTGATTTATTACACTACTCCAAGTACGGTTGATAATATGATTGGCATATTTAATAGCCTCACCCCAGTATGGGAGACTGAGGTTAGCATCTTCAAGAAGGCAACGCATCATGGTTTGCAGTACCCCATTTCTGTGTTCTGCTACTCCATGTTCAGCCGGAGTGTAAGGAGCTGAGGTCTGGTGTAGTATGCCATTCTTACGCATCCAGTCCTGAAAACGCTGAGACATGAATTCAGCACCGTGATCACTCTGAATTCTGGCGATGCAAACTTTGTGTTGGGTATAGACAAGAGCGGCAAAGTCTTTAAAGATCTGAAAGGTCTCAGACTTTTCTTTCATAGGAAATACATATCCATATCTAGAGTAATTATCAACAATTGTCAAGAAATATTTTTTTACCACCAATTGTTGGCGCAAAAGGACCCACTATGTCAGTGTGTACCAAATCAAAAATGCATGTTGACAGGCGTGTAGCATGCTTTGGAATGGCTACTGCTTTGTATTTGGATTTTTTGCAGACAGCACAATCCAAAAACACCTTACACCCCTTTAGATCCAAACCTCTTGCGAACTCTGGCATCTTCTTAAGAACACGGAAACTGGCATGACCCAATCATCTATGCCACTTATGGATACACCTGCAAAGGTTTACCTGTTAGTGAATTCTCAACATTAGCATTTTTATTAGTAACCTCAGGCTTGCTGTGAGCAACCTGTGTCTTGTTTTCTTTCTTGTTGGCTTTAGGAACCTTTGGAGTAGCAACAGGATCTCTCTCTGGGACATCTCTCACTGGGCCTGTGCTCTCCTCTTTTGGAGTCTGTATACTTGCTTGCTCTTGCGGCTTAGACTTTGGCTTTATGTAATAAACACCACCAATCAACATGGTTTCAGCAACAATATCTCCATCTTTATCTACATAACTTGCTTTTTCAAGGTGATGGACCTGGAATTTTGATACTCTAGACAAGTGACTCTGACTAAGTAAACTATTATTTGCTGATGGTACATAATAAACATCAGGAATAAATGCATCGAGCTCTTCAATATAAACAGTTCCTTTTCCCATGACCTGAACAGAATGATTTGAAAAAGAGTAAAGTTCACGAAGTTTAGGTTCAGGCTCATGCATCTCTGTATAAAGCTCCTTTCTGTAGGTAACATGTAATGCTGCTCCACTATCCAAAGTCCAAAGAAGTCATCTGTCGTACTCTGGTTGAGGTTGTGGATCGTTGGTTAAAGCCAATGTGGTAAGTGGAGCTTGCGGATCATGCCTGGGACCATGACAACCTTGTCGTCCGCCTCTACTCTGCCCCCTCTGGAATCTGTTCCTCTGGGCTGGTACGTGGCGGGCGCTGGAAACCGTTGGGGACATTCCCGGGTGGCATCTTGGCATCCTTGGAATGTAGGCTCTTCCACGGAAAGAACGCCTCGCTGGAGCTCTTGATGCAGGTGGTCCTCTTAAATGTGGCGCGGCTTGATTAAGTGCCTTTTCTTCAGTTAAAATTCTGCATACATGATCCACTGTGCATTGAGCAATGGGCCCCTGATTAATTTTGGTAATGGCATCTTTCCATTCATAATTCAATGAGTTAATAATAATACTGATCATTTGAAAATCATCAATAGGATAGCCTTTTTCACCCAGTTCTTTTCTTATTCATTTTAGTTAAATGTTCTCCAATATGTTCACCAGGTTTTAATCTCGAACCATGGAACTCAGACAAAAGCACACATGTAGACTCAATTGAAGTAGGCCGATAGCATGCTTCTAATTGGGCCCAGATTTGTTGAGCAGTTGCATCTTGTGAAAAAGTGAGCTGCAATTCAGTGTCCATTGACATCAATAATGTTGTGCATGCTTTAGTATTTAAGTCCCATATGTCAGGAGCCCATGGCTGGTCAGGATGATTAAAAACCAGGCAATGGGTACCTTCTCTGCAGAGCAAAAGTCCAACTTCACTGACCCATGCCTTGTAAACATTAAGTTGGCCTGCAGAGGGTGCTGGCCTTTGTATTTGAGAGCCCAGTGGTGGCTGCACTTGGGCCAGGTGCTGCTGTGCTCCATCAGGGGCTGGAGCTTGGATAGCAGCAGTATCAATAGGAGGTGTTGCAGCTTGGAGCAATAATTCATTAATAGACATCTGTGAAAAAGAGAGCTGCAATCTCTGTATATGCTCCTGCAATACAGACAGTAATTCATTTCCTTCTTGTAGAACAGATTCACCAGCAGATGGTGTTATAAGATTAGATTCAGGCATCACTGTAGTCTTGTATGTCATGTGATCCTGCACAACATCATGGGACTGTGACGTAGGTGCTTTCTGTTCCCATTCGTCTGGCACAACGCCCACTTGTGGGAATGGCTTTGGCTTGGAAGAAGAAGGCAATATGGCTGAATCTGGGATTTGAATCACAGCAGTCCCTCTTAGTCTGCTTAATCAATGATGCATATGCCTTTGCCTGTTGTAGTCTCTGTTCAAATGCCTCTATTTGATCAAAATAACTTTGCATGGCCTTCTCATGCAGAGTTTGTTCAGGACTAGGGGGGGTAATAAATTACTTCCTTCCCTAGTGAAACTTTAGGTCTGGCACCAAGCCACTCAAAATCTGCATGGGCCCCTTGAGTGTGAACTCTTTCTGGGGCGGCTGCTTGAGAGCTTATAAAATCAGAAGATGGTGTAACTGACCTTAAATCATCATCTTCTCCACGACGTGTAGCAGATGCGAGCGGGGTCTGCAAACTGGAAGGGAGATGCCTCTGTGAAATAACCGTCTCCTTTTCAGCAGACTGATAACGAGCTTTCTTCTTCTTGCCCTTCTTTTTCAGCATATTGCAGTAATTAATCACAGTGTTCCTCAGTCGCTGAACTAACTGACAAATAGCCTATACGCTTATCAGCATCAAAAACACTTATCTCTTGAAAGTAAAAATAAACCATCCTCTGCTACCATTGTCAGAGAGTAAATCAAAGAAATACTCCCTATCAGAGGTCGATGGAGATAAAGAAAGCCCGAAGCATATTCTACTGTAAAAAACACTTTAATTAGAAAGCAAAGAAAAACTCCTAACCGCTTACATGTTCTTGCACAGAGAAAAGGAAAGGAAAAAAAACCTTAAACTAAATTCTTAGACTTGCACATAGTAGTAGAGCAAAGATATGAAACCAAAACATGGCTGGACATGTGACAATCACCTTGGTTACAGCTGGCAGAAAAACAGACTGAGACGTGCTTAGCTGACAAGCACAAAAGAACGCAGAGACAGATGGGGAGAAGGAAAAAGCCTGGCTTTATTATTCCTAAAATACAAGATCCATACCACCCCTTGGGTAGATACCCATAGGCATATTTTCCACGTATTCAATACATACCTTCTGGGGCTGCCCAGTCCAGGGTGTCATTTTCAGGATCTTTTAAATAAGCCATCTCAGTTATTTCAATTAATGTCTCTTTGATACTCCACTTCCTCCCCACCAACTGTCATTGTTCCATACAGACAAGCAAATCATGTCTCCTACTGCTACTTTTCTATTCTTTCTTTGTCTTTCATAACATACTTTCCCTACTAAATTTGTAGTTAATGCTCATGTTCCCTCTTTTCCTTTTGTGAACTTGAGTTTTATTTTTCCAC
This sequence comes from Vipera ursinii, assembly GCF_947247035.1. Taxonomy (NCBI): domain Eukaryota; kingdom Metazoa; phylum Chordata; class Lepidosauria; order Squamata; family Viperidae; genus Vipera; species Vipera ursinii. The sequence goes on along the minus strand of NC_139529.1, from coordinate 2,327,226 downwards.
ATTTCCACCACAATGTTATTTTTTAATTCTTGAGCCTCCCATGGCCATTGTTCTCCCATATTTGTTCCTCCACAAACAAAACAATTACTCAGTGTTAGAGTCTTAGCAATTTCTTCAGCCAATTGTACAAACAAACAGTGGGGGAGTTTATTATTAAAATTTTGTAAAACTTTTCAATAAATAAAAAAAAGAAATCCCAGAACTACTGGGGTGCCAAGCTGTGTGATAATCCCATTTAATTCCTATGGCCTCATTAATTAATTTTACTACCCTTGCCGTAAAATGCGTCCCCTGGTCACTATCTATTACTTCAGGAAAACCATACCTGGGTATTATGTTTTCTAACAATATTCTGCCCGTGGTGCTAGCATTTGCATTCACATATGGAAAAGCTTCCACCCATCGAGTTAAATGATCCACTATGACAAGCAAAAACCTTATTTTTCCTGCTTTTGGTAATTCAGTATAGTCAATTTGAATTCTCTGAAAAGGTTGTATTCCCAACTCCCTTCCCCCCATTGGTTTTCTTAGCGCTGCTTTATTTGTTTTTAGACAGACCATACATTTTCTAACCATTTTTAAGGCCAGGCTAAATATTCCTTTACATCTGTGTATCAAATCTATTAAAGCCTGTGCCCCCAAGTGTGTCCGTTCATGTAACCTCTCAATCAGATTTCTCATGATAGGTTTATTTAACATCTTTCTCCCATCTGGCAATATCCACCTCTCACTTTCTTCTACTTCCCATGTTTCTCTCTTTCCATATTTCTATAGTGCATTCTTGTTCCTTCAGCATTCTAAGGCTTGTGTTAAGGCATACAATTCACATGTTTAGGATGACCCCATTAGTGGCAATCCCCTTGTTTCCAACAATTTTAACGCATGCAGTTCACAAATCTGTGCAAACCAACTTAAAAACAACTTTTCTGTTTCTCCCTTCTATTATCCATTCATTCACTGCCCTTCTGGCACTCTGGCCTAACTTCTGTCTTTTCTGCTTCCACAGCTTCTATCAACTTTTGCAAGAGCCAACTGTTTCCCTTAGCTATTAATCAGTCCTCTACATTTCTCTTCTCCAAAAGTATTGAAGATTCCATAATCCTTTTTTGGAGTCAGTGTATATGTTCCCCTTTTCCTTTATTAACAATCTCAGAGCCTGTTGCAAGGCATAAAATCCACAGGTTAGTGCTGATTAAGGGAGGGAAATTCTCCCAGCTTCCACTTCCATTTTCTTTCCATTTAGTATCCCACCTTCATTGTGTCTTTTTTTCCTTCTTTTTCTTTTTGTTTTCCCAACTACTTTGCTATGAGCAAGTGGATACCTCCTTTCGGCTTTCTGATTTAAAATTATTTTATTTTTTTATTTTAATTCCATTTATATCCCGCCCTTCTCCGAAGACTCAGGGCGGCTTACAAGCTTAGCAGTAGCCTTCATTCTATGTATATGCCTGCTTATTAGGGCTTTTGCCCCCCCCCAAGCGGCATTATTACAAAGTCAGCTTTTGCCCCCAACAATCTGGGTCCTCATTTTACCTACCTCGGAAGGATGGAAGGCTGAGTCAACCTTGAGCCTGGTGGGACTCGAACCTGATAAATTACCCACACTTAACAAGAAATGCTAACCACCAAGACTTCCCCAAATGTCAATTTTAGACAAAAATGTCACTGGCTGCCTCTTTTCCCCCACTTCTGGGTCAAAACCTCCTCCAAGCCATTTCTTTGCCTATATTTACAAACAAATTACCTAGTGAAGAGCCAACAAAGGAGCGCTCACCAAACTGTTAGAGCTTGTTAACATTAGGCTCCTTTTCTAACAGTTTTCAATACAAATCTTTAATCAAAACAGCATAGCTCATATACAATCCCCAAAATTTTCTCAACTCCTTTGTTTTAAACAAGGGTTGAATTACAATTCCTTCAATGCTCTTAGGTATTATTTTCTATCAGTGTGTCCTGCACACAGACATAAAAACATAAAAATAAAAACAACAAAAAGCAACTCTACAAAAAATAAGCTTAATAACATTTTCTGAGTTACTGAAATAGTCCTATACCAAGCTTTAATATTGCTTTTTAATATAAAGTTAGTCAGATTCCAATTTAATCCTATTCCAATCAGATGGAAACAAATTTCCATCAAGTAGGTTAAAACTTACAAATCTAAGCAAAACAATTCAAAGTAATTTCTTTTGGTTTATGAATATATATATATATATATATATATATATATATATATATATATGTCTAATTAAAACACAATTTCCAAAAAAGATTGTCTAACAATTAATCTCTCCTCTTTCAAGTAAAAAAAAAATTGCAAGCTGAAACTGCAAGAGTGGGCATTAAATTTCACATCCACCCCCACTTCCTCAGACTGGAATTCTAAGCAGAGAAAAAAAATGCTTAAAATGACCAGCCCCCCCTTCTTCTCTCTCTCTCTCTCTCTCTCTCTCTCTCTCTCTCTCTCTCTCTCTCTCTCTCTCTCTCTCTCTCTCTCTTAAAGTAACAGGGTAGGGGGGAAGAGAAAGAGACAGGAGAAAAAGAGTAAAAGAAATTTTACAAAAATCTCACCACTAAAATTTTTTTTGCTCTCCTTCACATGCATTTTCCATAAATTTTCTCACACATTGTCCATGAAACTTGTCTCATTGTTTTTTTTCATTTACTTTTACAACAATAAAATCTGCAATTTACTATTCCTTTCACAGCCTGGGACTGGTGGGGGTGAGTGATGTTTGAAGGCTAACACACATTTATATATCAACAAATTAACTCATTCACTTCCATTCTGACTGCTTGCATAAACAATTTCACATACAAAAATTTCATTTCATACTTTCTCCAGACAAACCATATATTGTTAAATAAGTTAAATAAATTTGTTTGGTGTTATCAGAGAGGATTTTGACCCTCTTCCAAGTCTTGGAAATAACACAGAACAACACAGACAGACATATATACACAGATACTATTAAAACAACATTTATTTAGACATATGGCCTGTCCGTGAGAAAAATCATGAGGTGATTCCAACCGAACATGGTTTCTATAGGGCCCTTTAAACACCTATTTTTCTCACCATTCCAAGTCCAAGCTTAATGTTCCAAATGTCCAAATATATATATATAACAAAACAAAACACACATATCAATTTGGGGTTTTAGGCCAAAACAGGTCTCCCCTTTTAATTAAAAAGGGGAAAAACATTTATGGTTACCTCCAATTTATCCCACCAACTTCAAAAGACAGTGGGGAAAGACTAAAAGGAATTTTGAACCTGGGGTCTTTTGCAGGTGTAAAGGGGGAGGGGAAAAGTAGCACCCTCCTCACCTCATCTTTGACAAAGGGAATTGAATAGTCCAAAGAGCTAGATTAAAAGAAAAAGATAGAAGAAAAACTTGCTTTTATTTCTTTGAATTTTCTTTTCTTTAGGTTTACAACAACTACAACAATTGCCCATCTTCTTTCAGAGTTTCCCTGATTATGGTTCCCTGAGGTTCTCAATTTTATGGCCACTCAAAATTTTCAACACCAGTTCGCTTCCCTTCAGGCTATCCTTTCCCCTCGCGGGTTAAGGAAATGCAACCTTTCAGGTCCGCACTCGCTTTGGACTTACCAGTGTTCCCAGAACACAGCCCATCACACTCACACAGCCATTATCGCAGAAACCTCCCACAATCGATCTCCTGACCACCCAGGTACAATTGCGTGCTTCCCTCCTTCGGGGCAAAAGTTTCTTACCTGGGCCAGTGCACTGGATTAACTGGTCCTGGGCCTCAGTTGTTGACTCTCTTCCTTTTCTTTTCTTTTTTTTCCCCTATTCTTTGATTTTGTAGACCAGAATTGTTAATTTAGTTTGGCTCGGAGCCTGCAATGGGAAGCTAGATCTCAGACAATTCCAGGCAGTTGAAATCAACAGGCGCACCCCTGGACTTTACTGAGAACAGCTCGCCCCAAGAGGCTCTTTCAAGCCCCAAGTTTGGTTGCCAAGATTGTGAGATTTAAAAGCCCAAAATCTGATACTCACAACTCGAAGAAAAGTCTGGTTAACAAAGGCAAAGATTTATTGAAAAGAAAATTGAAAAGAATAAAGAAAAGAATAAAGAAAGCGTTTGCAAACGCAGCCTCTTAGACCCTTTCCAAATTGGATTGGGTTCAAAGAGCACTCTGAACAAGTTTCAAACCAGGCACTTATACTTTCTCTTCTTGATATATGTTACTCCTAAAAAAAACCCTTAGTCTTTGATGTCATTTACACTTCTAAAAGATCTTCTTTGAACTTTTACATCCAAAAAGACTTATTGTAACAACTTCCTTACATCCATCACTACATTATCTTGTTTTACTCACCACCTTTGAGATGTTCCTATCCTTTTTAACATTTCAAAAGAGCTCTGTTGATTACCATGTGTGAATTCTCTATCTAAGCAGCAAATAGATGGCCCCACATCTTAGTGTTACATTTTATAAAAGAATAACCTTTATTTTCCTTTACCTTGAAACGTGTGTAAGATTCAAATTCAACTATTAGAAATCACAGAATGGCAGAATCATTAAACAGAGAGTAGCAATAAAGGGAATAGTAAAATGGTGACACACAAAGGATGAGATGGCAATGAAGGGTACATGTTCACTAGACATATGGTTTTTCTCCTGTGTGAATTATTTGATGTTTACGAAGACCACTATTTTCAGTAAAGCTCTTTCCACACTGGAGACATTTATATGCTTTCTCCCCTGAATGGATCCTTTCATGTCTATAAAGGTTTCCCCTCAGACTGAAGGTCTTTCCACACTCCAGGCATTTATGTCGTTTCTCCCCTGAATGGCTCCTTTGATGTACATAAAGGTTGCTCCTATGACTGAAGCTCTTTTTACACTCCAGGCATTTATGTGGTTTTTCTCCTGAATGGATCCTTTGATGCACACAAAGGCTGGACCTCTGATCAAAGCTCTTTCCACACTCCAGGCATTTATGTGGCTTCTCTCCTGAGTGGATCCTTTGATGTACATAAAGATGTCCCTTCTGAGTGAAGCTCTTTCCACACTCCAGACATTTAAATGGTTTTTCTTCAGTGTGGATTCTTAGATGCCTTTTTAGATCTCCATTTTTTTTTTGAAGGATTTTCCACATTCCAGACACTGATATTTCTCTCCTCCCTCCTGGATTCTGTGGCGTTTCCCGCGTCTCCCGCCTCTTCTGAGGGACCCTCCGCCCTCCAGGCCCGTCTCGGCGTCTCCGCCCGTTTCCCGCTCCCCGCTTCGCCCTCCAGGCGGCCTCCTTTCGCGGAGTCCCCCTCGGCTCATCCCTTCCGGGCCTTCCCCGACGTCTCCTCCCGGGGCTGCTCCGCGGTGCCCCCTTCCTTCCTCCGCAGGGCTCGCCCGAAGTCCTGCAGGGGCAAAGGGGGAGAGGCGGGTCACGGCTTCGTCCCTTCCCCGGAGGGGAGTCCCAGCCCCGCCCGGGGAAGAAGGCTGAAGCCTCGGCCTGTCAGTGAGACTTTCCGGGCAGGCCTCCCTCCCAGCGCCCGTCCCGCCAGACCAGGCCTCGGGCTCCCCACTCCCCCCCTTCTCCGCCAGAGAAGAGCTCGGACTGCGACTCCCGGCATCCCTTGCGCCCTACCTGGCTCCGAGCCAGTACGCGGCTGAATCAATTAAGCGCCTCAGTTCGATTCGTTCCCGGAAGTGGAGGCGAGAGTTCCCTGCGAGCCCTTTTGCTGGTTGCTCTTCCTCTTTCGCTTGAAGGGATCGCCCTTACGAGTCCTCTTGCCAATAGCCGCCCTCGCCAAAGCGACCAATCGGCGTCCTCCTTGCATCCATCAGCTACATGGCGCCTGCGTAGTAGTGAAGTCAGTCTTCGTCTGGGGTCCCGTCTTCTCGCCCCACCTCCCGGGCTGCATAATCCCGTGTTAAAATGTCTGGAAGGGACTGGGAGCTCTGTCTCAGCTGCCACCCTGTCTGGTTGCAGCCTGTCCAGTTTTGTGACCAGGCGGCGGCCCCAACATAATTCAGCGGGGCTTTTGCCAGTGGCTGTGCAGGGGGTAGAGTGCTGGGTTAATAGGAACTGTGCCAGACGTTGGTGCCAGTTGCCGGAGATGATACGTCGTAATGCGTCTTTCATTGTCCTGACCATGACTTCTGCCAGGCCGTTAGTGGATGGCCGGAAGCGAGCTGAAGTGATATGTTTAATCAAGTTGCCCCTGGTAAAGATCTGGAAATCGGCAGACGTAAATTGTGGCCCATTGTCAGAGACTATGATATCAGGGAGACCGTGCGTAGCGAAGAGCCCCCTTAGCGCTTGTACAGTGCTAGCTGTGGTTAGGCTTTTGACTGGGATGACCTCTAGCCACCTTGAGTAACTATCTACTATGATGAGGAATAGTTGTCCCTGGAAGGGTCCAGCAAAATCAATGTGGATCCTTGACCAGGGGTTTTGAGCTGCTTCCCACTTATGCAAGGGTGCATGTGGTGGGGCTGGTCTGGACCGTTGACAAGGGTGACATCCAGCTACGTGTTCCTCTATATTTGTCCAATCCAGGCCACCAAAGGTAGCTACATGCTAACGCCTTCATTTTTACTATGCTTGGATGACCTTCGTGCAATGCTAAGAGGGCTTTGGCTCTGTGTTTTTCCAGAATGACCACCCTGCTCCCCCATAAGACACAACCAAGGTGTGTGGATAGCTCATTTTTCCTAACGAAATAGGCCTGGAATTCAGGCCCTGGACTCTGGCCTTGCCAGCCGGAGGTTGTCCATGCTAATACCCTGCTAAGGATTTTGTCTTTGATTTTTGCTGAGGCAATGTCCTTTACTTGCAGGGGGCAATCAGGCAGTTCTTCTATGGCCAAAATTTGTCCCCCAGGTGCTGGGTCTGGGTCAATATTGGGTAAGGGCAGCCTGCTTAACCCGTCAGCATGACACATTTCCTTGCCTGGTTTGTAAAGTAATTTGAAGGAATATGCTGATAAAAATGTAGACCAGCGCAGGACGCTTGGGGACAGAATTTGAGGGGTCTGTTTATCTATGGTAAATAGTCCCAATAAGGGTTTGAGATCTGTAAAGATCGTGAATTCCCTGCCATATAAATAATCGTGGAATTTTTTTACCCCTGCAACAATGGCTAATGCCTCCTTGTCAATCTGGGCGTAATTCCTTTCTGCCTTAGATAATGTCCTGGAGTAGTATGCAATTGGTTTCTGGACTCCTCCTCCTTCTAAATGGCTTAGTACAGCACCAACCCCGTAAGGGGAGGCATCACAAGCTACACAGACTGGTTTGTGCTCATTATAATGGGTGATTGTTTAATTATTGGATAATAATTTTTTTAGGTCCCTGAAACAGCTTTCATGGAGAAGTGTCCACTTCCAAGGGTTTTTTTTAATCCAATAGTCTGTGTAGGGGCTCAGCTCTAGCTGCTTTCATGGGGAGGAAGGTGTGATAAAAATTCAAGAGCCCCAAGAAAGCTTGTAGTTCTGCTTTATTTTTAGGTGTTGGGGCCCTTTTGATAGCTAATACCTTAGATTCAGTTGGATGGATTCCTTGAGCATCTATCCTATACCCCAGGAATTCAGTGGATGTCACTCCTATTGAACATTTTTCTTTTTTAAGCTTTAATCCAGCAGCACGAAATCTGCTGAGCACCCTTTTCAGTCTTTCTGCTAACGCCCCTTCATCTTCACCTGCGATTAGGATGTCGTCAAAGTAAGGACACACCCCTGGGATGCCATTTAAAGTTCGCTCCATGATTTCCTGGAAGATACCAGAAGCAACAAAAATGCCAAACTGCAGTCTGTGTACTTTGAAAGCCCAATGGTGTGTCACGATCGTCTCCCTGGTAACAGGGAGCTGCAAGTAAGCATGCACGAGATCTAACTTTGCAAAGATGGCGCCAGACTGAATCACGGAAAGGACATGCTTCACTGCGGGGACAGGGTAAGCATGGGGGTTCAGGGCGCGGTTGAGGGTGGCCTTATAGTTCGTGCAGATCTGCACCTCCCCGTTAGGTTTAACAGGGTTGACAGTTGGGGTCTCCCAGGTTCCCCCTTCCACGGGTTCCAGGACTCCTAGTTTTACAAGGTGTTCCAGTTCATCCTCAATTTTTTGTATGAGGGCAAATGGAACCCTTCTGGCCTTAATTCTAACTGGGAGGATGTCGGGCTTTAATTTTAGGTTGATAGGGGGCCCTGTGTATTTCCCCAGGGAGCCATCGAATACGTCTGCAAATTGTTTGCAGACGGATTCGAGGCTTTTGGCCTGGGTAAAATGGACTCTACCCAGCCATATCCCCAGAGCCTGAAACCAATTGAGTCCTACTAAACTGGCCCCTTTCCCTTGGGTGACTAATACTTCTAATGGTCCCCGGAATCCCTTGAAGCTAATTGTTAGTGTAGCAATCCCCTTCAATTTAATCGGGGCCTGCTGAAAGTCAGCTAATTTCATATTGGTGAATTTTAGGGGAATCCTCCGCTTGCTGTGGCCACAGATTGTGTTATATGTCTCCGTTGAAATTATGAAGACCGAGGACCCAGAGTCGACCTCCATTTCGCAAGGGACTCCTTGCAAATGGACTACTATTTTTATCTTGGGCCTCAGCAACTGGTGGATATTTAATCAGCTGTCTGGTTTCCCAAGCCAATGAGTGGTCTGGACTAAGGGCCAGGGGGGCTCAACGCATGGGGGGTAGGGTTTTGTCGTACCTGGTAGGGATGATTCTAGGTCATTGATGTTCGCTCGGTTCTGGCTTTGGCAGACGGTGCGGATATGCCTGGTCTTGCTGCACTCGTGGCATTTGGCATTTCTGAACCTGCATGATGCCCGTGGGTGGGCTGCCCCGCAACTGGTGCATCTCTGTCCTGAACTTGTTGTACGGGGGCTTTGGTAGTTCGGTGTCTGCAGCCTGTTTGGTCCTCTTCCGGTGCTGCACTGTGCCTGGTTTTTTTTGAAGTTTTGTTGGATTACATCAACTCCGTTGTCGGGTTCAGTGGCCTCTTCGTCGCTTTCTGTAGAATTATTGTGGTGGATTGACCCGTTGGTGGGCTGATCTAGGGTCTCTTCGTGAGTAGTGTCGTGCGCTCGGATTTCACTTACGACCTCTGTTAGGCTCATTGTTGGTTTGGTGACAATTTTCCTTTGTAGCTGCTTGTCCAGGAGTCCTAGGAGGATCTCGTCCTGGAGCCTGTCTTCCAGGTCTGGAAAATGGCACAAGCGAGAGGCATGTCGCACAGCTGCGATGAAGTCGGTTGTGGCTTCGCTGGGACGTTGGGTCCGCTGGGCAAACCGCAGTCTCCAGTATAATTCAGAGCGCACCGGTATGAAATGTTTGTTCAGTAAGTCGGTCAGCTCCGCATATTATTATTATTATTATTATTATTATTATTATTATTATTATTATTATTATTATTATTATTACTATTATTATTATTATTATTATTATTATTATTATTATTATTATTATTATTATTATTATTTAGATTTATATGCCGCCCTTTCCCGAAGGACTCAGGGCGGTTTACAGGATGTTTAAAAGAGAATCAATACAAAAGTTAAAACAATTTTAAAAAGATTAAATGAAACCCTGAGAGAAAATAAAAATGGGATGGTTTACTGGGACCGAGTTACACAGTCCAGCGGCGATGTCGTAGACAGCTGGTCCGCTGAGGCAGAGTAAAGCAGCAGCCTTCGAGCAGTCTTCCACTATTTTGTTGAATAGTAGGTAGCCTTCTACCTGCCCCAAGTGCGATTCCCATCGCTCTGGGTATTTGATGTCAAATTTTCTGATCTGTCCCAATGAGGTCATGCTGTCCCGGTGAGTACTGCTTCGTGGATTCTTTGGGGTTGATTATCCCCAGTGACTTCAGCCAGTGAGTCAGCTCGTGACTTCAGCTCAATAGGTAGCTCTGTGAAGCAGTACCACCCTCGTCACCAGATGTAGTGTTCTCAGCGGGTTCCCGATCGAATAAGGACAGCAGCCAGGGATGCGATCAGCTGGTTTATTACATCTCCACAGGAACAACTTAGCCCGCTGTCAACCCCCCCCTTTTATAGCTGAGCTGGTGAGCCTTCAGCCAATCCCCGCCTGAGGATTCTCCCGCCGCTTCTGACTTTCACCAATCCGCGGTGAGCGCGTGTGGAGCTGTCAGCTAGCAGCTGTTTATCGGTAGCTGCATGTGGAGCTGTCAGTGGAAACCACGTGTGGAGCTGTCAGCTGTCAAAGAACTGTCAAACTTGCGTTAATCATTAAATGCTCTTTTAACTCATATATTACATTTTCCATATTCTAGGCACTGATATTGCTCTCCTCCCTCCTGGATCCTCTGGGGACTCCCGAGTCTCCTGCCTCTTCTGAGGGACCCTCCGCCCTCCAGGCCTGTCTTGGGGTCTCCACCCGTTTCCTGCTCCCCGCTTCGCCCTCCAGGCGGCCTCCTTTCGTGGAGTCCCCTTCAGCTCATCCCTTCCGGGCCTTCCCCGCCGTCTCCTCCCGGGGCTGCTCCGCGGGGCCTCCTTCCTTCCTCCGCCGGGCTCGCCCGAACTCCTGCAGGGGCGAAGCAGGGAGAGGAGGGTCACGGCTTCGTCCCTTCCCCGGAGGGGAGTCCCAGCCCTGCCCGGGGAGGAAGGCCGAAGTCTCGGCCTCTCAGTGAGACTTTCCGGGCAGGCCTCCCGCCCAGCGCCCGTCCCGCCAGACCAGGCCCCAGCCTCCCTTCTCCCTCCTGAAGTGGCTTAAAGACCACTCAGAGACACCTGGCTGGGTCTAACAGGTTTATTGTGGTACCGGACAAGTAGGTGCTCAGCTTCAGCTCTTTTATAGCCGGCAGCCGGCCGGCTGCACCAATCCGCTGCTTGTTCTTCTCCCGCCGGGACTGCTGAGCCAATCAGCTGCGGAGTGTTTTGACAGCTTTGCGTCCTCGTGGCGGTGGCGCATGCATGGTAGAGAACTTGTTTTGACAGCGGAGATCTGTCAGCTGGCTGCGCATGCGCTTTTGCTGGCAGCAGCTTTTGACAGCTGTCAAAAGCTCCCGCGTGTATTTCTGTCACCGTGTTTACCTCATACAACGTTAACATTCTTCTAACTCTTAAAATTACATTAAACATATAACACACCCCTTACCCTTCCCCTGGATCAGTTCTTTCCCCCCGTTGTTGCAGATTGCTCCCAGCCCAATCATAGTCTGTTAGGTAGGCTGGGGTTTCCCTGATTCGGCTGGAGCGGCGTAGGGGTGTTTCGCCGCCCTGCTCCCTTTCCCCTTGTTCTGGTTGTTGCAGGTCGGCGGTGTCGGGTAGTATTGGGTTGGGCAGCTCTCGGTCATCTTCTTGCGGGGTTTCTTGTTCCCCTATGTTAGGGTTTGCATGTCGAGATACATTTTGGGGGCTCCGTTCCCTTAATTGGTCTATGTGTTGTCGGAGGCGCCTGTTAGGGCCCGCGTCTATTAGATATGACAGGGGACCGGTTTGGTCTATCACAACCCCTTGCACCCATTTTTGCCCCCCCCCCCCGCGTAGTTCCTCGCCCAAATGGATTGTCCATTCCTTAAGGACCGTCGTGGAAGAGGCTGCTCTGCGTCGATGTTCGTTCTGTCTGGGTGCATTCTGTCTAGTCTGGTTATTAGTCTCCTTCCCCACCGCAGTTCCGCCGGCGATTTTCCCGTGGTCGTGCAGGGGGTAGTGTGCTGGGCTAAAAGGAACTGGCTTAGTCGTCGTTGCCAGTTCCCTTTGATGAATTTCTTTAAAGCTTCTTTAGTGGACCTCACCATAATCTCTGCCATACCATTAGACGAGGGATGGAACGGAGCCGACGTGACATGTCTAATAGAGTTCTCCGTGGTGAATATCTGAAATTCACGAGAGGTGAATTGGGGTCCATTATCGGAGACCAGGACATCAGGGAGGCCATCAGGAGGCGAAAAGCCCTCTGAGTACCTGAATGGTGGCAGTTGTGGTGGTGCTGTTGACTGGGACAACCTCGAGCCATTTGGAGAAACTGTCTACTGCTATTAGAAAGTGTTGTCCCTGAAGGGGCCCTGCAAAGTCTAGGTGTACCCGGGACCATGGATTTTTTGTAGTTTCCCATTTGTGGACAGGGGCCTGGGGTGGGTCTGGTCTTGCTAATTGGCACGGGTAGCACCCAGCCACATGGTCTTCGATGTTTTTATCTATTCCTGGCCACCACACATAGCTCCTAGCTAGGGACTTCATCTTTACCACTCCCAGGTGTCCTTCGTGCAGTGTGCGCAATGTCTGGGGTCTATGTTTCTCTGGAACCACCACTCTGATTTCCCATAGAAGGCACCCTAAATGGGAGGTTAGTTCCTGCTTCCTGGTGAAGAATGGGTGGAATTCCGGTTCTGGGCACTTCGCAGGCCACCCAGCCGTGACCCACCGCAGTACCCTGCTAAGATATTTGTCCCTGGCTGTGGTGGAGGCTATGTCTTTGGCTGACAATGGACATTCTGGTAGTTCTGAAATTGCTAAAATGTGCCCGGCTAGGGCCGGGTCGGGGTCCACTGCCTGCAAGGGAAGCCTGCTGAGTCCATCAGCGTGGCCCAATTCCCTCCCCGGTTTGTGTACCAGTTTGAAAGAGTATGCTGATAAGAAGGTTGACCATCTTAAGATTCTAGGTGACAGTATTTGGGGAGTTATTTTGTTCCAAGTGAATATACCTAAAAGTGGTTTATGGTCAGTAAAAATGGTAAATGGTCTGCCGTAGAGGTAATCGTGAAATTTCTTCACGCCGGCGACAATCGCTAATGCCTCCCTGTCAATTTGGGCATAATTTCATTCTGCTTTGGAGAGGGTTCTAGAATAAAATGCTATTGGTCTTTGTGTTCCGTTTTCGGTTAGATGGCTCAGGACGGCACCTATCCCGTATGGGGATGCGTCGCAAGCGATGCATAGAGAGAAATCCTCTTTAAATAGGGTGACAGTGGAGCTGTTACAGATGATGTCTTTTAGATTTTGGAAACTGGTTTCATGTCTTTTAGTCCAGGTCCATGGGGTCCCCTTATCTAATAATCTATGTAGTGGTTCGGCTATTGTTGCTTTATGGGGTAAAAATGCATGATAGAAGTTCAGTAAGCCTAAGAAGGCTTGCAGCTCTTGCTTATTTTTGGGGGTGGGGGCTGCTTTGATAGCCTTAAGTTTAGAGTTGGTTGGATGGATTCCGTGGGCATCGATTCTATGCCCAAGGAATTCCGTGGAAGGCACCCCAATTGAGCATTTTTCATTTTTCAATTTAAGACCGGCCGTTCTAAATCAGTTTAGAACAGCTGACAGTCTGTCTGCTAGGATTGTCTCTGATTCACCGGCGATGAGGACATCGTCGAAGTAGGGGCAGACCCCGGGAATTCCTTTTAAGGTCTTCTCCATTATTCCTTGGAATATTCCCGGGGCAGCTGATATGCCAAATTGTAACCGCTTGACTTTAAAAGCCCCACGGTGAGTGACGATAGTCTGCGCATCCGCGGTTTCCTTAGTTACTGGGAGTTGCAAGTACGCCTGAGCCAAGTCTAATTTGGCGAAGATGGCGCCGGAGCGGATGGAAGCAAGGACGTCTTTCACCGCCGGAAATGGGTAAGCATGTGCATTTAATGCTAGGTTCAGGGTGGCCTTGTAGTCGGCGCAGAGCCGAATTTGGCCGTTAGCCTTAATTGGGGTGACAATTGGGGTTTCCCAACTTCCCCCATCCATAGGTTCTAGGACCCCTAATTTAACCAGGCGTTCCAGTTCGTCCTCAATTTTCTTTTTGAGGGCAAATGGGACTCTTCTGGCTCTGATTTGGATTGGTTGTACGGTGGGGTTGAGTTTTAAGGAGATGGGTGGGCCGGAGTATTTCCCCAGGGAGCCATCGAAGACGTCTGCAAAGTGATTGCAGACGGCTTCGAGGCTTGCGGCCTGTGTTGCGTTGACCCCTGTGATGGCAATGCCTAAGGCCTTAAACCAGTTCAACCCGATTAGGCTAGTGCGCTCCCCCTGTGTTACTAACACCTTCAGTGGCCCTCGGAATTTTTTAAACTCCACCAACACTCGGGCCTTCCCTTTTAATTGAATGGGGGTTTTCTGGTAAGTCAGCCAGATGTATCCGGGGGGGGGGTTCTAAGGGAATTTGCTTATTGTTAAGCCGGCAAATTTCCTTAAAGGTTTTGAGGGAGATTAATGACACTGAAGACCCGGAGTCGACTTCCATGTCGCAGGGGACCCCTTGAAGTTTTGCTCTAATTTTTACCTTGGGGTTTAGTTGGTGGACCCCTTTAGCGTCCTTATCCCTGTCTACCACCTGCACTAGGCTCCCCGGGGGCTTCCTGCTATAGGCTCTGGTAGGTCTCGTACCTGGGGAGGTGGCCTCCAACTCGTGAAGATTCTCGCGGGGTCGGCTCCGGCATACTGTCCTGATGTGCCCGGTTTTTCCGCAGTTATGGCACTTGGCATTACGGAAGCGGCAGACGGCCCGGGCATGGTTGCCCCCGCAGCTAGCACAGGTGGACCGTTGTTCCCTGGGGTAGCTTCGAGGGGAGTTGTATCTTCTTGCTTTTTGTTGTTCTCCGTGGTCATTCTGGCGGTTTTGGAGTTTCTCCAGTCGCCGTTGTATGGCGTCCACGTCGGTCAGGTCTATGGTTTCGTCGTCACTAGGGGTTGTTTCATCCTGATGTACCGTCCCATGTTGTTCGCTGGCGGACCGTGCGGGGTCCCCTCGGTGGCTGTCCTCGTACGCTAGCACTTCCCTGGAGACCTCTGCTAAATTTAAATCGGGTTTTGCAATAATCTTCTTCTGGAGGCGCTCATCTTTGAGCCCGATGACTATTTGGTCCCTGATCCGGTCCTCCAAGTCTGGGAATCGGCAGCTTCAGGCGGCGTGCCGGACTCCTGCGATAAAGTCATTCGCAGATTCATCCGGTCGCTGGCGTCGACGCACGAATTGAACTCTCCAGTACAGCTCCGAACGTGCTGGCATGAAGTGTTTGTTGAGTCTCTCAGTTAGTTCAGCGTAGGGTACCTCCGCAATCGGTTCCGGGCTGAATAGCCCGACGGTGACGTCGTAAACTGCGGGGCCGCTTATGTATAGGAGGGCTGCCGCTTTGGCTCGGTCTTCCGTGATCTTACTGACCAGAAGGAACCCTTCGACCTGCCCTAGATGCGATTCCCAACGCTCCGGATGGCGGGTGTCGAATTCTCGTACGCGTCCAAAGTTGGCCATACTGTCTCAGTCCGGTAATCTGCTCCGCCGCGTTCGTGGAAGTTATAATTTCCCGTTGTGACTCAGCCGTGACTCGCTCTGGTCACCGGGAACTCTCTTCCCTGGCGGTGACTTCAGCTCGGCGAAGCAGATCCCACCTTCGTCGCCAGTGAAGTGGCTTAAAGACCACTCGGAGACAGCTGGCTGGGTCTAACAGGTTTATTGTGGTACCGGACAAGTTGGTGCTCAGCTTCAGCTCTTTTATAGCCGGCAGCCGGGCGGCTGCGCCAATCCGCTGCTTGTTCTTCTCCCGCCGGGACTGCTGAGCCAATCAGCTGCGGAGTGTTTTGACAGCTTCGCGTCCTTGTGGCGGTGGCCCATGCGTGGTGAACTTGTTTTGACAGCGGAGATCTGTCAGCTGGCTGCGCATGTGGTTTTGCTGGCGGCAGCTTTTGACAGCTGTCAAAAGCTCCCGCGTGTATTTCTGTCACCGTGTTTACCTCATACAACGTTAACATTCTTCTAACTCTTAACATTACATTAAACATATAACACACCTCCCTCCCTTCTCCGCCACAGAGCCTCTCGGACTGCAACTCCCGGCATCCCTTGCGCCCTACAAGGCTCAGAGCCTGTCCGCGGGCAAGTTAATTAGGGCGCCCCAGTTCTTTTCCTTTACGGAAGTGGAGGCGGAACCTCTCTGAGCGCCTTTTCCTCTATAAGCTCCGCCTGTTCCTCTTAGGAGTCCTCTTGCCAATCACCGTCCTGTCCCGAGTGACCAATCTGCGCCCTTCTTCCTGGAATCAGCCAGAAGGCGCCTGCGCAGTATTGAGGGGCGTGCTAGACTCGGCGCGGAATCAATTAAGCGCCTCAGTTTAATCCCAGATGTGCGCGCCCTTTTCCTGGAAGCTCTGCCTATTTCTGTACAGGGACCGCACTGAGCTGTCCTCTTGCCAATCGCTGCCGTCGTCAGAGCGAGCAATCGGCCTCCCTCCTTGAATCAGATAGCGCCTGCGCAGAAGCAGCGGGAGTTTTATTGTCGGGGCGGAGATGACAGGAGGGGCTCCCTTTGAACTTGGGGGTCCGCTCTTCCCCGCCCGGCATCCAGGCGGCCCCCCTTAACATCTGGGCCTCTCGGACCTCTTGGGTCCTGAGGCCGAATCCTCCAGAAAGGGAAACCTTTTCCTCCGTCACCCCCCCAAATGCGCCCCTCTCCCCCAGGAAGCCTGGCACGGGACCCTCAGCCTTGGGGGGCTCCCCGCATTCCATGCACTCCCCAAAGGCTGGAGGGATTCCTGCTCCTGCTGCTCTCAGGCTCCAGCCAGCTTCTCCTTGGCTGCGAGATCCGATGCTGGAGCCCAGCGACGCCCTCCAGGTGCTTTTAGACGTAGGCAGGACGTTCTCTTACCAGCCAACAGAACAACCGAGCTGGAAGGGACCTTGGAGGTCTTCTAGTCCAACCCCAGCTCCAGCAGGAGACCCTCAATGATTCCAGACAAGGGGGGATACGCTGGGTATGGAGGAGCTGGGAGGTTCTTTACTGGCTTCTACGTTCTGCTTTTATTAAAGTGTGTGGTTGTATAAATGTAATGCATACCTACCTGCCCCTGGCTAGCACCTGTTATTCGGTAGAGCATGCCTAATATTTTTATCATCACTTCTGAGCAAAGAGAAGGGCTGAGTTTAATAAACAGTGCAAAAACTCTTGTTATTCTCTGATTCGATAACCCTGTCCATAGAGGGCTTTAAAGCAATAAGACATTCTTTTTGGTGCCCTTCTGTTATGGGTTTCTAAGGAACTGCCTCAGCTGGTCACTAAGGAAAGCAAGACTCTTAATCCATTCTGAACTTTTGCAGAGAAACAGTTGATTGTGGGAGGACAAGGCGAGGTCTGAAAAGCCAGCGCAGATCAAACGGCATTCTTTGTTCCCAAAAGCCCACAGCCCTTATAGCCTGCCTCAATAGGGCTGGAAGGCACTCAAAGGTTGTCTAGTCCAGCCCTCTGCTCAAGTAGGAGACCTGGGTTACACCATCCTGCTCAAATGCTGGTTCAATCTGGAATGTAAAGACAAGATACGTATAAGCTAAAAAATATTGATAAATGTCATAATGTTTTTTACTTGATAACTGTATTAGCGTAATATGAGAGCAGATATTAAGGGGAAAAGAGAGGAAACATTTGTTATTTGAAATTTGTACTATAGATTTATGTATCTTATTGAACTTTTGATTAACCCAGCCACCAGGTTGCTTTTTTAATACTTAACTGGAAAATTAGAAAACTAATAAAATATTTTTTTAAAAAAAATGGTTGTTCGGTCTGTTTTTGAAAGGCTCCAGTGATGGAGCAGACATAACTCTGGGAGGTAAGCTATTTCACTCATTAATAGTTCTGTCAGAAAACTTTTATTTCTAGGTTTGATCTTTCCTTAACAACCTTCACCCATTACTCCTTGCCCTGCTTTCGGGTACTATGGAAAATAAATCAATCCTCTCTTCTCTGTTACAGCCCCTAAAGTAGCAAAAGGCAGCTATTCTCTCCCTCCCAACGCCTTCCCTTTGATAGGCTAGATCAGGGGTCTTCAAACTCGGCCCTTTTATGACTTGTGGACTTCCTCTTCCAAAATTCCTCTTAATACAGAACAGCTGGAAGTGACCTTGGAAGTCTTCTAGTCCAATCCCCTGCTCAAACAGGAGAACCTATACAGTATCAGGCAGGTGGATGTCCAGTCTTTTCTTAAAAACCTCCATTGATGGAGCGCCCACGATTTCTGGTGGCAGGCTGTTCCACTGGTTGATTGTCCTCACTCTCAGGAAATGTCTCCTTAGTTCCAGGTTGCTTCTCTCTTTGCTCAGTTTCCAACCATTGTTTCTCGTCCTTCCCTCTGGTGCTTTGGTGAACAATCTGGCCCCCTCTGCCTTGTGGCAGCCCCTCAAATACTGGAACAGAGCTATGATGTCTCCCCTATTTCTTCTTTTCCGGAAGATGCCCAGAGGTGGAGCCCAGGCCAAGCCTTTCTGATCCACTAAGGACTTCGTCTGACTCAAGGTCCTCTGATTCTCCGGCCTTCTCTTCAGGTTTTCTGTCTTCCACAAGAACTTTCTAGGAAATCCCTGTCCTTTGTCAGAGCTCTTCAATTCCCACGAGGAAATTTAGCCTGCAATTTGCCGAAGATTCTGAAAAACAGAACTAAGCTAGAGTATTATATAGAAACTGTCAACAAAAGTGCGTATAGTCAAGGCGATGGTCTTCCCAGTTGCAATGTATGGCAGTGAAAGCTGGACCATAAGAAAGGCTGAGCGCCAAAGAATTGAAGCCTTTGAACTATGGTGCTGGAGAAGACTCCTGCGAGTTCCTTGGACTGCAAGGCGATCAAACCGGTCAGTCCTAGAGGAGATCAACCCTGACTGCTCTTTAGAAGGCCAGATCCTGAAGCTAAAACTCAAATACTTTGGCCACCTAATGAGAAGGAAGGACTCACTGGAGAAGAGCCTAATGCTGGGAAAGATTGAGGGCAATAGAAGAAGGGGACGACAGAGAATGAGGTGGCTGGATGGAGTCATTGAAGCAGTAGGCGTGAGCTTAGATGGACTCCAGAAGATGGTGGAGGACAGGAAGGCCTGGAGGAACATTGTCCATGGGGTCGCGATGGGTCGGACACGACTTCGCAACTAACAACAACAAAATTATATAGAAAACTTCTGATATCAAGAAATTACCTTAATGACAAGATATCAGGGCTGTCCCAGAGAAGAGGGTGATGGCCACAGTGGGGGAATATTAGGGAGTGATCTGCATCAGTGAGTCTTTTTCAAGCAGCTGTCTTAATGGAGCTTCTACATGCAAAGAGGCAGACCTCTTCAGGCACAAAATGGAGGGGGGAGGGCTTTCCAAAGGAATAAGCCTGGCATTGCTAGTATGCATAATTGCAAGGGCAAATAATCCTTGTTAGCACTTCTTGATATTTAAGGGCAAGGAGGTCTTTGCTGGGGGGCGCCACGGCCTTTCCCCGCCCTCGAGATGCAGTACAGCCGAGCAGCAACTCCCACACCGGCCATTGGGGGCAGCAAAGGATGAGTGTTGGCGTCACCTGCCGGCCCTCAGGAGTGCTGCAGCCCAGAGATGCTTGGCCCCGGTCTTCTTTGGAGGGCAGCTCATCCTCCAAAGAGGGTAGTAGGGCAATGCCTGGCCCTAGATTGGAGCACACAACAACCTGGTCAGGTAGGCTGGCGAAGGCATTCCAGAGGCTGAATGGCAAGAAAGTTGCGAGTTTATAGTTCAGCACAACATCTTGTTTCCGTTCACACAACACAACTCCCTCCCTCCAAACTTTTAATAAACTGACCATAAGAAATTTAGATGTTATAGTTATCCAAGAGACTCATATTAAGGAACAGCATAGACAGGTGTTGGAATACCCTAAACTGCAAAAAATGTTTACATCTTTATCACAACACAAAAAAGAGGAGTAGCAATATATACCAGAGTCTCAATCTTAGCCAAGCAAATTTATAAAGATAAGAGAAGGTAGGATTTTAGTAGTGGAGATGATAATTAACCAAAACAGATCATATTAGTAGGATTCTATGCCCCAAATGGGGGGCAAGAACAGTTCTATAGGAAACTATATAATGCACTATGGGTGATAGACTGTGAGAACATCTGTATTATGGGCAGTTTTAATGCAATAATAGACAGAAGCTAGACTATAAAAGCAAGGAAGAAATAAAGGGACCCAGAAGAATATTGCCAAAATTTTTTCAAGATGGTGGACAAATTAGGGATGCAAGATATTTGGAGAGAAAGGAACCAAGGGGGAAGCCAATACACGTACTATTCAACTTGATATGACGTGGTCCAGGATAGCCCTGGAACCAGCGACGTGTGCCCCGCCCTGTGCCCCGGGCGCATGCGCAAGCAGTCTGATGACCTTGCTCCCTATCTTCCCTACAGGCTGACTTCACCCATGGCTCTGGAGCTGGCAATCTCCTGTGCGCACACCCTGTGGGGGGGGCACTCGCTGGTTCCAGGGCTGCCCTGTGGATCTAAGGCTGAGCACATTCTGGCTTTGATGGACGCAACCAGGTTGTAGATAAGTGCCACCCTCCCCCCACCACCTCCATGGCCCCCTTGCTGCCCTAGCCTTGTAGCCACGAGGCTTCCCTTTTACCAGAACCAGCCCCGCCCACCCACGAGGGATATCGAATTCAACCAGAATTGGTTTCTACGAGAGGCACCTTTTGCTTCAATCTGATGAAGTTGAGGATCTTTCCTTCCTAAGGGACCTAGTTGGAGCATGCCAGACACCTAGATTCTACCATGGCAAAAGAATAGTTGATTGAATGGAAGAAATCCTGTTAATCAGAAACGTGGACAGTAAGTTAAACATCCCATAATAACATAACCATTTAAAACCATTGCATTAAAAAGAGAATGTTCGCATGGGAAAAGGCATCCTGAGCCATATAAATCTGTTGTGAAAAGATACCATTTCAGCCAGCTGAAACTTTAGAATGTATCATTGAAAAAATCCTTTGCTATTCAGCCTGAGAGTGCCTTGTTTTGCAGTTAGAAAGTTACAAGGACCTAGAATATTACAAGGTTATCATAAAATTATTAAAGTTACAAGAAAGTGCAACCAAGTGCAAGAAACCTGTTGCTTGGCCCTCAGGAAGGACTGTATTCCTGCAAAACACAGGTCTTCATAGGAGGCAAAGGTTATGGCCCGCATTAAGGACAGAAAAGGGTAAATTGACACATTGACTCAGTAATAACCAAGAGTGCAGTTTGTTCTCTGTGTGGAAGGAGGGAGTATGCCAAAAGGTACGGAAGAGGCGAGAGTCCAATTCCAAGGGGAAAATTAAACCAGGAGAACGCTCTGATTTCCAGGCCCATGAAAAGAACCGTGGGCACAATGGAAATTGCTAGGTTTCTTGAGAACATTCCAGTAGCAGCTTCTGAATCTCAAAATAAAATGTCACCAATGAGAAGAAATTGTGATATGGCTTTGTGGAATTGAATACACTTCTCATTAAGATTACGTACCCCTTGAAATGTGTGTAAGATTCAAATTCAACTATTAGGCATCACAGAATAGCAGAATCATTAAATAGAGAGTAACAATAAAGGGAGCAGTACAATGTTGTCACACAAAGGATGAGATGGCAATGAAGGGTACATGTTCACATCTTCTAAACTCTAGACATATGGTTTTTCTCCTGTGTGAATTGTTTGATGTTTACGAAGACCACTTTCAGTAAAGCTCTTTCCACACTGGAGGCATTTATATGGTTTCTCGCCTGAATGGATCCTTTGATGTACATAAAGGTTTCCCCTCTGACTGAAGCACTTTCCACACTCCAGGCATTTATTTGGTTTTTCTCCTGTGTGGATCCTTTGATGTACATAAAGGTTTCCCCTCTGACTGAAGTTCTTTCCACACTCCAGGCATTTATGCTGTGTCTCTCCTGAGTGGATACTTTGATGAACACGAAAAGTTCCCCTATCACTAAAGCTCTTTCCACACTCCAGGCATTCATATGGTTTTTCTCCAGTGTGGATCCTTTGATGTATATTAAGGCTGCCCCTCAGACTGAAGCTGTTTCCACACTCCAGGCATTTATACGGTTTTTCTCCAGTGTGGGTCCTTTGATGTATATTAAGGGTGCCCCTCAGACTGAAGCTCTTTCCACAATCCAGGCATTCATATGGTTTTTCTCCAGTGTGGATCCTTTGATGTCTACAAAGGGTGCCCTTCCGACTGAAGCTCTTTCCACACTCCAGGCATTTATGCTGTTTCTCTACAGTGTGAATTTTTTGATGAGTATAAAGGTGTCCCCTCTGACTGAAGCTTTTTCCACACTCCAGGCATTTATATGGTTTTTCTCCAGTGTGGATTCTTAGATGGTTTTTAAGATCTACATTTCTTTGGAAGCATTTTCCACAGTCTGGGCATTTATACGATTTTTCTCCTGTGTGTATCCTTTGATGTCTATAAAGGTTTCCCCTCTGACTGAAGCCCTTTCCACACTCCAGGCATTTAAATGGTTTTTCTCCTGTGTGGATTCTTAGATGCCTTTCAAGAATTCCATTTGATCTGAAGGATTTTCCACATTCTGGGCACTGATATTTCTCTCCTCCCTCCTGTATTCTGTGGCGTTTCCCGAGTTTCCCGCCTCTTCTGAGGGACTCTCCGCCCTCCAGGCCCGTCTCGGCGTTTCCGCCCGTTTCCTGCTCCCCGCTTCGCCCTCCAGGCAGTCTCCTTTCCCGGAGTCCCCCTCGGCTCATCCCTTCCAGGCCTTTCCCGCCTTCTCCTCCCGGGGTTGCTCCGCGGGGCCTCCTTCCTTCCTTCCTCCGCCGGGCTCGCCCGTCCTCCTGCAGGGGGGAATGGAGAGGAGGAGAGGCGGGTCACGGCTTCGTCCCTTCCCGGAGAGGAGTCCCAGCCCCGGCCAGGGGAGGAAAGCCGAAGCCTCGGCCTCTCAGTGAGACTTTCCGGGCAGGCCTCCCTCCCAGCGCCCCTCCCGCCAGACCAGGCCTCGGGCTCCCCCCTCCCCCCTTTCTCCGCCAGAGAAGAGCTCGGACTGCGACTCCCGGCATCCCTTGCGACCTACCTGGCTCCGAGCCCGTCCGCGGCCGAGTAAATTAAGCGCCTCAGTTCGATTCGTTCCCGGAAGTGGAGGCGGGACTTCTCTGCGCACCCTTTTCCTGGTTGCTCTTCCACTTTCGCTTGAAGTAACCGCCCCTACGAGTCCTCCTGTCAATAGCCGCCCTCGCCAGAGCGACCAATCGGCGTCCTCCTTGCATCCATCAGCTACATGGCGCCTGCGTAGTAGCGAAGTCTGTCTTCGTCTGGGGTCCCGTCTTCTCGTCCCCCTTCCCGGGCTGCGTCTCTCCCCAGACAGGGCGGGGGGGGAGTTGGGGGGCGCTTCCTCCCTTCTTCCTCCGGGGGGGCTCCGGCCAGGCCCCCCCGCGGCCCCCAGGCAGCCCCCCTCCCGCGCGGGGGTGGGAGCAGATGGGGAGAAGGGCGGGGGAGGCGGGAGAGCAGCCTTCCCGTATCTGGGGGGCGCCCCGAGGAGGAGGGAGCCGGGCTCGTCCCCGAAGCCCCCCGAAGGCGGGAGAAGCAGCGACGGAGGGAAAGCGAGCGGGGAGGAGGGAGGAATTTCCTGACAGGGAGAAGAATTAAGCAGTGGAACTACCTGCCACCAGAAGCTGAGAAGAGACTGGACAGCCATTTGTCTGAAATGGTATAGGGTCTCCTGCCTGAGCAGGGGGCTGGACTAGAAGACCTCCAGGGTCCCTTCCAACTCTCATCATCATCATCAACTTATTTATTTATTTATTCATTAATTCATTTACAAGGTCTCTTCTAATTCTGTGATTCTGATCCTGATCTCATCCACGAATCTGCCTGTTTCGGTGTTTTGGCTCTCCAGAGCTTCTGCCCCTCCCTTCACTCGCTCTGCATTCACACTGGAACCTCTTCGTGCATGGGGGGGGGGGGAGGATATGCAATTACATGTATTGTTTGACTTTAAATATTTGTATTCATCTCATGCTTTTCCCAAATGATTTTCTTGGTTTTTTTTCTCATCTTCTGCCCTGCCAAAGAGGAAGGAGGAAACTGGGGAGAAGAGATGGTCCCATAAACTGGCCTTAAGAACCACCTTTCCCATTGAAGTCCCAACTAACCCTAATCAAGATTACTTCCCAGGACAGCCAATGATGTCCAGGGCCAGGCTGAGAGGTTCCCAGTGGACACCCTCCGGGCGGGTCCCTACAATAAGCCTCAATGGCAACATATGAGAGCAACCAAGAGCAACTTCTGTGGGTCCTCCTCCTGCTGTTGCCCTGTTTAAGGCTGGAGAGCTGCAAACGTAGGCCCGGGACGATGAAGGCCGAACCAGCCCTCCAGCTCCGGCCCCCACAATCTGCGGGTCCTTCCTTGCCCTTGCCCAGGAACTGCCAGTGAAAAGATCTTTGAGGGACCCGCTGAGGTCTTTGTTTGGGGGGGGGCGGAGTGCCATGGCTTTCCCAGCCCTGGAGATGGAAGTACAGCTGAGCAGCAACTCCCCCACGGGCCATCAGGGGCAGCCAAGGATGGGTCTTGGCGCCACCTGCTGGCCCTTGGGACCACTGCAGCCCAGATACGGTCGGCCCAGTGTTTCCTTTGGAGGGCAGCTATTCATCTCATGGAGGCAGGGCACTGTCTGGCCCTAGATGAGAGCTCACAACAACCTGCCCAGGAAGGCTGGTGAAGGCACTGTAGAGGCTGAATGGCAAGAAAGTTGCGATTTTGTACTTCAGCACAACGTCTTGTTTCCGTTCACACAATGCAACACAATTTCCTCCCTAGGATCTAACACCCACATTCACATATGCTAAGTGTGGCAGTGTTGAGAAGGGCTGGATTTCCGGGGCTTTGCCTATTGTCCAAGACCAGCCTTCCTTACTTCCTGCTTGAGTTCCAGCCAGCCTCTCAGCTGCCTCTTTTCTGGGCCATCCTGGCTGCAGCTGAGACCCCTCCTGAAGGTGGAGAAGGAGCCAGAAACTGTCCTCTCCTAAGAATTCAGATCAGGGCCATGAAACAGAGGCCGAGAATTGTTCTGATCAGTTCTGCTCTGCTCAACCTGAATCATAAACACTGTGCCCGGTTTGGGCCCCTCAAATTCTGTGCAGAAGAGTCAGAGAAGGACAAGGTGAATGGTCGAATCCTCCCATTGGAGCAAAAAGTATTCAGGGGTACCCTTTTACCAAATAATTTCAATTTACTGTGAAGTCCGTTGACACTGATGCAATTAAACAGTATTGACAGATCCTTCATAATACATTGGGTGTAAATTTTGATTTATGACTCTTCTAAATAAAAAAGTAGCATGGAAAATCAGGTGCTTCCTTTCATCAGGCAGCTTGGAAGGCACTAGAACTGTGAATTTGGAACCCTGGTGTCAGAATCCATTTATATTCCATTCCTAACACCCTATCTGTGCAACCCTAAATCTCTCCTCATTACTGGATTCTGCCATTCCCATTAATTGGCCATCCCTATCCATTAGATGGAAGGTTGTTTATTCAGCCTGCCTGGAGGCCATCATCAAAGACCAGGGAAGAACCTTTGAACTGAGAAGAACAAAGAAAGAGGGGGATTTATTTTATTTTATTAGATTTATATACCGCCCCTCTCCAAGGACTCGGGGCGGTGTACAGGGCAATTAAAATGCTAACAACGCACAAGGTATAAAAATTAAAATAAGATTAAATCAATATCCCTAAGTAATAAATACATTCTAAAATTTAAAATTTTTAAAATTTAAACTCTAAAATCCAATCCCTCAGTCCCGGCCGGCAAGTTCAAATAGCCAGGTCTTCAGGTCGCGGCGAAACAAGCGAAGGTCGGGAGCCATCTGGAGCTCAACCGGAAGCTGATTCCAGAGGGGAGGTGCGCCCACAGAGAATGCTCTTCCCCTGGGGGCCACCAGTCGACATTCCTTGACCGATGGCACCCTGAGGAGGCCCTCTCTGGGAGCGCAGAGGACGATGGGAGGTTAACGCCGGCAAAAGGTGCTCCCGTAAATAACCCGGAACCATGCCATTTAGGGCTTTATAGGTCATCACCAGCACCTTGAATCTGGGGGATGGGGGATTCTAGTTTGTATCTCCAATTGGAATTTGAAGGGGAGGAAGCAAATATTGTAAATGCATGGAAGTTCTCTTTTCCCATGAAGTGTTTTGGCACCTGAAACTTAACTGAACCCGGATTGACCAAATGGACAGAAGGGGTTTTTACTCGTGGACACTTTAAAAGTATCGACCTGCGAGACAGTTTCTAGATTCAGTCTAGATTATCCACTGTCAATCATGTTTTAGTAAAAGTTCCTGTTTGGACAATCCTGTCTCCAAGAGTTCTTTCCTAAGATGTGGATTGGGGTGGGTCCTGACACCTGATCAGGGCAGCCAGGCTGTTGCTTGGAAGCTGCAGAGCAGGTTGGTGGAACTGGTTTCCTGGGTAAAGAAGCAACTTTTCCTGGGGTATCCAGCAGGGGTGGTGGTGGTGGAGAGCACTCTTGCATTTCTCTATATGAAAAAAGAAAAAGAAAAACCCTCAGGGGGCTAGGAACACACCACCAGTGTTCCTGGCACTTGATAGAAGGCAACGGCAATTGGAGAACAGCATTTCCCTGGCAGTGAAAACTTTGTACCTCGACATATAATATAGCTGATGCAAGTGACTTTAGGCAAACAAAGCAATTCTTGGCCAGGAAGCCACAGATGGGGACTATGGAACAATTTCCCTCCGCACCAGCCACCCACCCAGCCCCTGCTTTTCGGCCCCCATGGTCCAAGGGCCCTTGCACCTGCTGAGGAACCACCAGAGAGGTCAGGGGAGCACTTTGAAGGACCCAACTGCCATCCTTACTGTGGGAGCTGCCAAAGCTGCCTGGGTTCTTGAGATGGAATTAGAGCAGCAGCTCTGCTATCAGCCATCAGGGGGCAGCAAAGGACCAGACTTTGCGCCATCTGCAGGCCCTCCCTGAGATGCTCAGCCCCAAGTTTTCTTTGAAGGGCCACTCCTAGCCTGCCTTCCTGCCAAGGAGGTGGGGTGCTGGCTGTCTCCAGATTAGTGCATGACAGCCACCTGCCCAGGTAGTCTGCCCAACATGCTAAATTTCATTGAGGGCTGCATTAGCATTGTGGTTGACCTTGGGGGGCCGGGATGGGGGTGGCCATCTCCACATTGCTCATGTCGGAGGGGGCACCCGTGGGGGCCAGGGCAGGGATGGGGTTGGGATCCATTGTCTCCAGGTGAGGAAGGCAAGACCAGGGCGAGCACCATAGCCTTGTCCACCAGAAGAGCCTGGCTGTCCCTCCCAGGCCATGCAGAGGACCCACAGTGATGCCAGCTGCTCGGGAGGCACCCAGCTGCACTTACCTTCAAGGCTGCTACTGATTGGCTCGCTCTCCTTGGCAATTTGATGGGAGACCACCAGGAGAGGTTAGGAGGAACTTACAAGAGATTGGCAAAAGGGCAGCATGGCTGCTTGTGGTAAACTGCTAAGACAGGACTTATCTCAGACCCTTCCTCTCATTATAATCTTCCTCCCTCCCCAATTTTCTTCTTTTTCCCATTAATTTTGAGTTCTTTTGGACATCCCAGCACTGCAAAGGTCCGAATACAATGATTAATGACATGTTTGGTGGCTTCTCCCCTTTGGGGGGTAGCCATGATGAATCCTGAAAAAGTATCAATTGAAACATGCAAATACTTCCATGGGGCAAATGGTGCATATTGTGTAACATCCATTTGCCAAATTTGGCAAGGCTCCAATCCCCTTTGATTGACACCCATAGGGATTGCAGTGGCTTGTTTGCTGCAGGTTGGACATTGCTGGCGAATTGCAATTGCTTCTGCAGCGGTGATGCCAAACTGCTTCTGCAAAGCTTTGGAATTTTGATGAAAATATGAATGACTTTCCCAGGGGGTGAGGGGTTGCAAGGAACAGGCTGAAGGTCTGGAGGCAGCCTGATCTGCAACAGTGTTTCCCTCTTGCAAAAAACCTGGAAAAGGCTGATGACTACGAATGTGAGCAACAAAAACAGGATGTTGGCGTTCAAAAAGCAAATTTTGCAAGGTTAAAAAAAGTTGTAACAAATCTGGTTGAATGGATGGGGATAAATAAGATCCATAAATCACTTGAATTGTGTGATAAACATAAAAGCTATCCACAATACGATTCAAAGGTTGAAAGGAAAAAATTTGACAGGCCAAAATTGAAGCAGCCAACTCAGCTTTTTGAGCTGACCGCTGGGGTGTTGTTTGCTTGGTTATCCATTGACCATTTTCCAACCAGGCACAGGCGCCACACTCCTTGCTCCCATCTGCAAAAACTGTAACAGCCGAATGTAGGGGGTGAGGAGACAAGGGTGACAACCAGTCAATGGGTACAGTGCAAACAATTTGCAAACGATAATCGGGTGGTGGGTGGCAAGAAACCTTGCCATGCCAATCAGCTAAGGAAAATTGCAATTCACTGGAGGTTTGAAAAAATGATTCCCAAATCCGCAAAGACATAGGCACAAAAAGAGTGTCTATCTCCAGCCCAATCAAGGCTTTTGTTCGGTGACGAATTTTAAAAATCAATTGAGCCAATTGTGCTTCTCTGGTTAAAACAGAAACTTTGGGCGTATGGGATAAATGAACCCACTCCAAAATTTTCAATTGGTTAGCACATTGAACAATAGCAGCAGTAAACAGTCCAGGTGTGTTTAAAATAATAGCAGCAAAAGGAACATTGATAACCATACGATCTACCCAGATCTTTTTTAATGCAGCATTTACCAACTGCAAAGTTTTAATATGTTGTTCTGACAAACAGATTTTGTCTGCTGGATGCTTTCCTAACGTTAAAGCATGAAACAAAGGAGACAAATCTGATGTTGTTAAGGACAGATATGGTCTTGCCCAATTAATGGTTCCTAGATATTGCTGCAATTGTACCAATGTTGGTTCTGATGGCAAAAATAATTTTGGAATATGAGGAAAAGCTGCTGTAGATAAAAGCTTATGGCCTAAATAGGAATAAGGCGACATGTGTTGAACTTTTTGTGGACTGACAAAAAATCCAAACTGATTTAAAATTTTTGTTAAAAATTCAAAAGTTGCCATAACAGTTCCTTTGGGGCCTGGTGCTGCAATTAAAATATCGTCCATATAGTGATAAACCAAAAAATGTGGATGTTTATCACGATATGGCTGCAACACTTTTGCCACGTACCATTGACACATGGTGGGGCTATTAAGCATGCCTTGAGGTAAAACCTTCCATTGGTATCTTTGGGCAGGTTCAGAGTTATTGAGAACAGGCAAAGTAAAAGCAAACAGTTGTCTATCTTCCTCACATAAAGGAATAGAAAAGAAAGCATCTTTCAAGTCAATGATCATGAGGTCGTAATTTTGAGGAATCAAATTCGGATTTGGCAGGCCAAGTTGTAGCGCCCCCATCGGTTTAATTATGGAATTTACCGCTCGGAGGTCGTGTAGGAATCTCCATTTACCAGATTTCTTTTTAATGACAAAGACAGGCGTATTGTAAGGACTGTTGGATGGCTCGATATGAGCACTTTCCAATTGCTCCTTAACTAATTGCTTTAAGGCGTGTAATTTTTCTAAGGTGAGGGGCCATTGGTTTATCCAAACAGGAGTATCAGTTGTCAATTGGAGCTTTAAGGGTGAAATAGACATAGTGAATCTATTCAAGTGTCAATTTAGCTTGGAACTGTTGCATCAAATCACGACCCCACAGATTTGTGTGAATAGGCAATATGATAGGTTGAAAGTAAGCGACTGAAGAAACAAAGGAAGAAGTTACCGGGAGCCACCTCTTGCTGCGCACGGCGTGTTGAATTCCCCCTACTCCTCTGACAGCAGGGGCGCTCTCAGTCTCCCAGCCCTGTGGCCATTCCGAAGATCGGATGACACTTACGTCCGCCCCTGTATCCAATAAACCAGAAAAACTCTGGTCATTGATAGTAAACGTCATCATGGGGCGACCATCTTGGACTGGCTGCTCAACTGCAAGCGCATCCGTGACCTCAGAGGAGGGCGGAGCCGTGGCTGGGACCAATAAAATGGCTGATGCCACAAGGTCCCCTTTGTGAAAAATTGTGGGTGAGTTTCCGGTAACCGCCATAGCAACAGAGGAAAAGTCATGAGAGTCTCGCAAGAATGGGGAAGCTAGAATTCCCCTAGCAATAAGATCGCGCACAGGAAAAACCAGGAGTGGGCCTTTAGGAGGTAAAGGGCATTTAGGATCGGGTTCAGTAGGCAGAAAATAGACTAAGCCAGGAACATTAATTTCAACCTCTTCTGAGGCGACTATGCGAATAGGGGGAGAATGAAAAAGAGGATCAGGGAAAAGTTCAGAGGGGTTAGAAGTGTTAAGAGGAAAAGAAATGTCAGCCTTTGGTGTCGGGCTGGCTGACTGCCCCTCCTCTAGTTTCCCTGCTGGGAGCTAGAAGAGGCGCGGCATTGATTGACCCAATGGAACCCCTTTTTGCAGCGGGGGCACACCATTTTTGGTTTAGCCAATTGATTGCCAAATTTGGAGGCACCTCCACCAGGGGCTCTACATTGAGATTTGAAATGGCCTGGCTTGCCACAGTGAAAGCAATTTCCCATTGGTTTTCTTTGTCCTCCATTATTTAGTGCCATAGCCAGGGCATCCATGGAATATGCCGTTGTGCCTACTATGCGACATGCGTTTAAATAATCAGCAAGAGTGGCATTTGGCATGGCAATAATTGATTTTAACAATTTCTTACAGTCTTCATTAGCATTTTCATAAGCCAATTTTAACAGGAGTTCATTTCGGGCATATTCATTGTCTATTTGCCTTGTTATTTCCTCCTGCAGTTTATCCACAAAGTCTGAATAAGCCTGATTGGGACCTTGATAAACCTTTGCAAAAGACATTTTAGCTTTTCCGTGAGGATCATCTATCTTGCGGAAAGCTGCTAAAGCCCCTTCCTGTATCAAATTAAAAGCCTCCCTTGGGCTTTGAGCCTGTTGGTCATTTGTAACGAATTGTCCTGTGCCAAATAATTGATCCCTGTTTACTCCTTGAGGTAATCCAGCAAGAATTTTTTTCTCTATTTCTTTTTTATACTCAGATTCCCAAACTACATATTGTGAAGGTGTCAGTATCATATGTGCAATGGACTTCCAGTCTACCAATGCCATCACATAAGTAGAGGCCATGGAAACGAAGAGTCCTTGTACAAAAGGCGATTGAATGCCATATGAAGCAACAGCTTTTTTAAGATCTTTCACTATATTCCATTGCAGTCCTTCATATGTGTGAACAGCATTTCCTCCAGCTGCCGGAGCTGGCTGGATGTTTACTGGATAGCAAGACAAATCTTCCAATGTTAGCTGTCCTGATCGGGCGGCCTGTCTAACAGCATTTGCCACCATTCCTTCTTTAGGATAATTGTTAATTACTTCTGGCTGAGCCTGAGGGGCACTGGGAGCCGCAGCTGAGGTGCCCTGCTGAGTTTCTCCCGGCTGAATAGGTTCCTCATAAGGAGGGGGAGCCGGAGAAACGGAAAAGGCTTCTTTAAGTCCCTTTTCGTGAATCAACAAACATTCCATTAAGACTCGCCAGGTTGTTAACATTTTTGGAGGTGCTCGAGGAGGTTCATGGAGCCATTCTCCAATTTTTCTCCATGTCCCTGTTTTCAACGAGCCCTTTTCCGGATAAGCCGGAGTATTTTCCCAAATATATTTCAGTAAAGCTTTCAGCTCCTTTTTTTGAAACTGCTGGCAATTGTTTGCCACTACTTTTAAGTAAAATATTAGAAGTTCTGACTATTTCCTCAAGCTCTTTCAGGTGCGCTGCCTGTTGCCTAGAAAATTTGTTCCCCATACTCACGAATGGATCGTCGTCTTCACGAGGCGAGATCGGGTGCACAGCCTATTCCAGGCTATGAGTATGGAGACCGTCAGAGACGTATCCGCTCACAGCAGATCACGTCGGGGTCACCAGTTGCGGGTTCTTCGCACCCGGCGGGCTCCTCATGGACTTGCCAATGAATGAGGACACGTCTCTCTGAGTGTTCTCGGGATGAGGGCCCAGACTGAAGTCCTAAGCTCTCTTTTATTGGAAACATAGGTTACAAAGTCAGCAAGTTAACACAGGTTACAAAGTCAGCACAAGCAACAAGCAGTTAAATGGTTACATTTTAGTTATGCAGGAAGGAATTATCTTATGTTTACAAATGGTTGCATTTCAACTATACATCAAGCAGGTATCTTAAGGTTATAAATTAGCTACGTTTCTGCATGGAATGTCTTTGTTCCTGTAACTATCTTGTATGTGTTACTTTCTTGTACGTGTTCCAACGGGTGTCCGTCTGCACGTAGCAAGGTCATCTGAAAACTTGTCTCTGCCCTGAGCCAGACCTGCGCCATTTTATGTGAGCCTAAGGTGAAAATATGACAGGTTTCCTACACTGAATAGCAAAGGACTTTTTCATTTGTACATGCTAAAATTTCAGCTGGCCGAAATGGTAACATTTCACAACAGATTTCTGTGGCTCATGATGCTCATGATGCTCATGATGCCTTTTCCCATGCGAACGTTCTCCTTTTAATACATTGGTTTTAAATGGTTATGTTATGGGATATTTAACTTATTGTCCACTTTTCTGATTAACAGGATTTCTTCTGTCCAATCAACTGTTCTTTTGTACTTTTTCTACTGTTTGTGTCCTGTGCTCTTTTCATTAAGAGAAACCTCCTTGTGAGATTAATGTTGCCTTTAAATGATCTTCTAATTTGAACAAGTGTTCCGTGTCACAATCTAGGTGTCTGACCTACCCCAACTTGGACTCATCAGACTGAAGTAAAAGGTGCCTCTGGTGGAAACCAGTTCTGGGCTTCTGTGGTCTTTGTCACCTGTCATTTCCCACCTTCCTGTTTCCCATCATGTAGAAACATATTTTCCATTTGTCTAAATACAGCCCTGGGAGACACTAGATTGAGATTTGATAAAAAGTTACCCCTACTTTTTGCTTCAACAGGTGGACTCGACCATTCACCTTGTCCTCTGAAACTTAATAATAGCAATAAAGTTGGAAGGGACCTTGCAGGTCACCTAGTCCAACCCCCTGCTCAGACAGGAAACCCTATACCATTTCAGACAAATGGCTGTGTAAAGTATTTGAGGGACTGAAACTGGGCAAAGTATTTATGCTGGTGGTTGACTGGAGCAGAACTAGGTGGAAGAATTCTTGGTCTGTTTTGTGTCTGCCATCTGTATTTTTATGAGGGGGCAGTTTCTGGCTCCTTATCTCTCCTTCAGGAAAGGTTTCAGCTGGAACCAGGATTGCCACCGAGATGGCAGCCCAAGGCATCTCGGCTCAGTCCAGGTCAACCAGACACTGATGTACAACCTGGTTGTGTCCATCAAAGTCAGAACCCGCCTTAGATCCACAGGGCAGCCCTGGAACCAGCAACGTGTGCCCCTGGGTGCAGTGGAGTCTGGTGACCCTGCTGACTATCTTGCCCCGCAGGCTTAATTCACCCAGGGTGCTGGCCGTCTCCTGTGTGCACAGCCTGTTGGCGGGGTGGCTCGCTGGTTCCAGGGCTGCCCTGTGAATCCAAGGCTGAGCTTGTTCTGGCTTTGATGGACGCAACCAGGTTGCAGATCAGCACCACCCCCCACCAGCACCTCCATGGTCCCCTCGCTGAACTAGCCTTGCAGCCACGAGGCTTCCCTTTCACCAGGACCAGCCCCGCCCACCCACGAGGCATAGAGACGGCCAGTGGCAGCATGGAGACCGGAAGCACTGCCAATTTCTCTGTCCCCTCCTATCACTGAGCATATCTGGGCTGCTGGGCTCCCGAGGGCCGGCAGGTGGCGCCAACAGCTGTCCTTTGCTACCCCCTGATGGCCGGTGGGGTAGTTACAGCAAAGATCTCTGGGTCAGCCCGGGGGTCATGGGGGCCGGAGCTGGAAGGCTGCCCGGGCGGCGAGGGCAAGTGGAGCTGCCTTCATCGTCCACGACCGCAGTGGAGAAGACCTGTGAATGGAAGTGCTGGAAGGCACCATCTTTGTGCTGGGCGGAAGCACTGCAAGTGCCATCTTTCCAGCAGGTGGAAGCAAAAGTTAACTGAGCTTGCTGTCGCATTCTTTGCAGCTGGCAGAACAGAGCGAGGCTCCTGGTACCCTCTGCAGGCGGTCAGCGGGAAAAGGAAAGGGATGAACTGGGCAATTGCCTAGATTAGAACTATGGCCCTTTTTTGACTTGTGGACTTCAAGTCCCAGAATTCCTCAGCCAGCCAAATACTGTCCATGCTGGCTCAGGAATTCTGCAAGCGGAAGTCCACAAATAATAAAAAGAGCATCGTTCCTCACCTCTGACATACAGCAACCTGAAGGGGGACGCAGCAGTACCCAAGGTTCTGTGTGAGTCTCTCTTTCTGAGATGCGGCCCTGGTGCGCAGTTGGGCTTGCTGCTGGTGTACCTTTCACCTAGTCACGCAGCAGCAGCCCTGCCTGAGCTGCTCGATGTCCTCTCTGGGCTGGTGGTTGAGTTCCCGAAACTTATAGTTTTGGGGGACTTCAATCTACTATCGCTGGGAGGATCATCTGAGTTGGCTCGGGAGTTCATGGCTTCCATGACGGCCATGGACCTGACGCAAGTAATTTCGGGACCGACTCATGAGGGAGGCCACACCCTTGACCTAGTTTTCTTATCTGGACGGTGGTTAGATGATCTTGGTGGGGGCTCTCCAATTATTATGCCCCTGTCATGGACCGATCATCATCTCCTGCGGCTGGTCTTCCGTTTTGCCACCCCGCGCCGTGGGTGTTTGGAACCAATTAAATGGTACCGCCCCAGACGCTTAATGGATCCCCAGAAGTTCCAGGCAGCGCTGGGGTCCCCACC
Source organism: Vipera ursinii (assembly GCF_947247035.1). NCBI lineage: Eukaryota > Metazoa > Chordata > Lepidosauria > Squamata > Viperidae > Vipera > Vipera ursinii. The sequence continues at coordinate 2,292,619 of NC_139529.1, read as the reverse complement.
TGCCTCCCTTGCTCACAGCTCGGCAGATGCCTTAGTGGAAGCCTGGGAAAGGACGGCCACTGAGGCTCTTGACCGGGTTGTACCCCTGCGGCCCCTGACCCGGTGCAGATCCCGTCGAGCTCCATGGTTCTCTGCGGAGCTCCGGGAGATGAAGCGTCGGAGACGGGGCCTAGAGAGCGGTTGGAGGTCCAGCCGATCCGAATCCGACCGATTGCGACTAAGAGCCTACATTAGGTCTTATCTCGCTGCGATAAGGGAGGCGAGGTCTAACCACTTCGCCACCCTTATCGCGTCCGCAGATAATCGCCCGGCCGCCCTGTTTAGGGTGACTCGCTCCCTCCTAAATCAGGAGGTGAGGGAGGATCCCTTACAGGGTCGTGCCGAGGAGTTTAACCAACATCTGTCAGACAAAATCGCTCGGATTCGGACCGGTCTGGACTCTGACTGGGCAGAGTCTGACGATCAGGACACGGGCGGTCTTGTCGATATCACCTGGGAGGAGTTTGATTCTGTGACTCCGGAGGAAGTGGACAGGATCATGGGGAGGCTGAGCACCACCACATGTTTATTGGACCCGTGCCCTTCCTGGCTGGTCTATGCAGCCCGGGAGAGGACACGCAGCTGGTTCCAGGCAGTTATATCGGCTTCTCTGAGTGAGGGTAGCTTCCCCGCCGTCTTGAAAGAGGCGGTGGTGAGGCCTCTCCTCAAGAAGCCTGCCTTGGACCCAGCTGTATTGAACAACTTTCGTCCTGTCTCCAACCTTCGCTTTCTTGCGAAGGTTGTTGAGAGTGTGGTGGCGCATCAGCTCCCTCTGGTCCTGGATGAAGCGGATTATCTGGACCCGTACCAATCGGGTTTCAGGCCCGGGCACAGCACGGAGACGGCATTGGTCGCGCTGGTGAATGATCTCTGGAGGGCTCGGGACAGGGGATATTCCTCTGTTCTAGTCCTATTAGACCTCTCGGCGGCTTTCGATACCATCGACCATGGTATCTTGCTGTGGCGTCTCAGGGGACTGGGAGTGGGAGGCACAGTCTTACAGTGGTTCTCCTCCTATCTCCGGGGACGTTCGCAGTCGGTGTTGGCAGGGGGGCAGAGGTCGACCGCGAGGTCTCTCATTTGTGGAGTTCCTCAGGGGTCGGTCCTCTCGCCTCTCCTGTTCAACATCTACATGAAACCGCTGGGTGAGATCATTCGTGGCTTTGGAGTTGGGTATCATCAATACGCTGATGATACCCAACTTTTCCTTTCGACCCCAAACCACCCCAGTGATGCCCTCAACGTGATGTCCCGTTGCCTGGAGGCGGTTTGGGTCTAGATGGGGAGGAACAGACTTCAACTCAACCCCGACAAGACTGAGTGGCTTTGCATACCTTCATCCCGGGTTTATTCGGACATTCCACCTCTGGCTATGGGGGGTGAACTATTACCCCCCGTAGATAGGGCTCGCAACTTGGGAGTCCTCCTAGACTCACGGCTCACCTTGGAAGACCATATAGGAGCTGTGACTAGGGGGGCCTTCGCCCAGGTTCGCCTGGTGCGCCAGTTGCGGCCCTATCTTAGCCGGGATGATTTGTGCACGGTCACTCATGTGCTCGTGTCCTCTCGTCTGGACTACTGCAACGCTCTCTACATGGGGCTGCCCTTGAGGACCACCCGGAAGCTCCAACTGGTACAGAATGCAGCCGCGAGAGTTGTGTTGGGAGTCTCCCGATACTCCCACGTTACACCTCTGCTCCGTGAGCTGCATTGGTTGCCAGTTGTCTTCCGGGTGAGATTCAAGGTACTGGTAATGGTGTTTAAAGCTCTCCATGGCATGGGGCCGGAGTACCTTAGGGAACATCTGCTGCCGGCATCAAGCTCCCTGCGCCCTGTGCGCTCCCACAGAGAGGGCCTCCTCAGGGTGCCACCGATCAGAGAATGTCGATTGGTGGCCCCCAGGGGGAGATCCTTCTCTGTGGGCGCCCTGGAGCTGTGGAATCAGCTACCGGTAGAGCTCCGGATGGCGCCCGATCTTCGCTCCTTTCGTCGCGATCTCAAGACGTTTCTGTTTGTTCAAGCCGGCCTAGCCTGATGGGGATTGGTGGGGTTTTTTATTTTTGGTGTCTTAATTTTAACTTGGTGTTTTAGAATTTTATTCCAATTGTTTTAACTTGGGCAATCATTTAATCTTTTTTTAATGTTTGTATTTAGTATTTTATTCTGCCCTGTGAACCGCCCTGAGTCCTCAGGGAGAAGGGCGGTATACAAATATTATTAAATTAAATTAAATTAAATTCACGTGACCTGCTTCCTCACTCCTGGCTTTGCACACCCAGACCCCTGGCATTGTTTAACGGGCTTAGTGTGTGTGTGTGTGTGTGTAGAAAACTTTGATTTATAATACATGATGTGTTTGCTTTATAATACATGTGTAGGTGAATTTTTCCCTTGTAATTTTGGGAGATGGGCAATCCTCCGAGTGTAACAAAAGAAGTCATACCTAAATAAATGGGCACATCCCCCAAATTCCCTGCCCTTAGATATCCCAGAAAGCCACTTTTGAACATCCCTGGGTGGATCCTGGCTTCTTTGTTAGTTATGCGGGATACAATCTTTGAAAACTATTTCTAGGGTGGCTTATCATCATGGAATCGTGGTATGTAGAGATGGAGGTCAAGGATATGAAGGGACGTGCACAGCAAACTGCCAGTCTTAGTATCTTATTCCCATGTTCCATGAGCTCATTCTAACTAGCCTTGCCAAGGACTGCAAGAACCAGCCAGATAAGAACTGGCTAGATAAGGTAGACTCTTCCCTCGCTTGGGAGGTTCGGGATGTTCTCTAAGATTGACTAGGGAGTAGAACAACAGATAATGCTTTTGCTGTGCGTAATTTCCTGTTTGTTAACACTGTATAAATACAATAAACTCTGCGTAGGCAGACAGACATATTTGGGGCACCCTGCTTGACTGGTCTTTGAATCCCACATTTTGGCACCCTGAACAGGGTCCTATAAATCTTTAAAAACAAACAAAAAGATTTGGAATAGGAACCTCCCTCCAGGGGAGCAACTCTCTCCAACAGCAGCAGCAAGTAGAGGAACTTACCTTCCTGCTACCAAAGTCAGGCCTTAAAGCAGCCATGGCTGAGTTAAAGAAGCTCATAGGAGAGAGAGGGAAACATTGTCCTTGGTATCCGGAGCGCAGGCCGCTCCATTTACAGGACTGGGTAAAGATAGGGCATACTTTACATCTTGAACCCCGGGCTCCAGTTGAGATATTACATCTATGGCTTCAATGCCGTCAAGCAGTGGAAAAATTTGGCTCTGATGCTTTGGCAGGACACCAATTGACCGCAACACCTCCACCTAATTATGATCAAATAAAATTTTTTCCTCCAGTGTTGTCTTTAATTGGACCTTCAGCTCCTCATGAAGAGGTTAATTCTTCTGCTTCTTCACAGCCATTGTATACCCCCAAGAGGCAAATTTTAAAGGAACAATTAGCAAAAGTGTGTGTGTGGGGGGAAATGTAGAAGAAATTGCTGACGGGTCTGGTCCCTTTGTTCCAGTTGATGCTGCAGTTCTTTTACCAGCTGCTACTTTACAAATTTCTTACCAAGCATTTGGAAAAATATCTGTTTCTGGCAAACCTCATCAAGCCTTCTCTAACATCAGGCAGAAGGCTACTGAGCCGTATCCTGATTTTGTTATCAGATTACAGGATATCGGAACAGCCTTTTATCAAACCAATTTATTGGCAGCCGCTTTATCACAAGGCAGCAAGCCCCAAGGAAAGCGTTACAACTGTCTTCTGTCTTAACCTGGCTCTTTGGACTATTTGATTCTTTTGTCGGAGGTGAGGACACCGCCCACTTCACACCTACAAAAGATCCCAGGTTCAATTTTCCTTTTAGTCTTTCCCCACTGTCTTTTGAAGTTGGTGGGATAAATTGTAAGTAACCATAAATGTTCCTCTCCTTTTAATAAAAAGGGGAGGCCTGTTTTGGCCTCAAACTCCAAATTGATGTGTGTTTTGTTTTGTTATATATATCTCTGTACATTTGGAACATTAAGCTTGGACTTGGAATGGTGAGAAAAATGGGGGATGGTTAAAGGGCCCTATAATCACTTCCTGATTTTCTCAATTCTGGCAGGACAAGCCATATGTCTAAATGAATGTTGTTTTACTAGTATCTGTGTATGTCTGTTTATGTTGTTCTGTGTTATTCCAAGACTTGGTCTAAATCCCCTCTGATAACAATAAACAAAAAGGCCTTATTAACAATAAACAAAAAGATTTGGAACAAGGAGCTCATTGACTTGTAAACAGCTCCCTGAAATTATAATAAGTGATTGGTTTGCGTGGAGAAAGTATGAAGTGTTTGCATGAGAAGATGCTGGCAGTTGGAAAGGACGCGAATGAGTTAATTTGTTGATGTGTAAATGTTTGTGTGTTAGCCACCTCCGTCCCAGGCTGTGAAAGGAACAGTAAATTGCTGATTTTATTGTTGTGTTTGCATGTGAAGTGTTTTATGGGGGATCTGTGAGTGAAATTCCTTTTAACTTTTCTTTCCCCCCTCCAGTCTCTTTCTCCCCCCCCCTCCCCGCTGTGTTACTCTAAGAATGAGAGAGAGAAACACACAGGAGGAGAAAGGGGGTGGCTGGTCGTTTTAACTGTTTTTTTCTCTCTGCTTGGAATTCTGGTCTGAGAAAGGGAGGGTGGATGTGAAATTAAAACCCATTGTTGCAGTTTCAGCTTGCAGTTTTGTTTTGTTTTGTTTTTTTCCTGGAAGAAGGAGACAGTACTTGTTGGACAATTCTGTGAGATTTGAAAGCCCAAAATCTGATACTCACAACTCAAAGACAAGTCTGGTTAACAAAAACAAAGATTTATTGAAAAGAAATTGAAAATAATAAAGAAAAGAAAGAAAGAAAGAAAGCGTTTGCAAACGCGGCCTCTTAGATCCTTCCCAAGTTGGATTGGGTTCAAAGAGCAAGTTTCAAACTAGGCATTTATACTTTCTTTTCTTTAGGTTTACAACAACAACTACAACAATTGCCCAGCTTCTTTGAGAGTTTCTCTGATTATGGTTCCCTGAGGTTCTCGATTTTATGGCCACTCAAAATTTTCAACACCAGTTCGCTTCCCTTCAGGCTGTCCTTTCCCCTCGCGGGTTAAGGAAATGCAACCTTTCAGGTCCGCACTCGCTTTGGACTTACCAGTGTTCCCAGAACACAGCCCATCACACTCACAAAGCCATTATCGCAGAAACCTCCCACAATCGCTCTCCTGACCACCCAGGTACAATTGCGTGCTTCCCTCCTTCGGGGCAAAAGTTTCTTACCTGGGCCAGTGCACTGGGTTACCTGGTCCTGCCTGGGGGCCGCGGGGGGGAGGCTGGCTGGAGCCCCCCCGGAGGAAGAAGGGAGGAAGCGCCCCCCCAACTCCCCCCTGCCCTGCCTGGGGAGAGACGCAGCCCGGGAGGCCCCTCAGCTCCGCCGGCCTGGATGCGGGGTAGGGGGGTGGGAAGACGGAACCCCAAAGATCAAAGGGAGCCCCTCGCTCCCCTTCCCAAAGAAAACCTTTGCTACTGCGCAGACGCCAACTGGTTTATGGATGGAAGGACGACGCTCATTGGTCGTTCTGGCGATGGCGGCGATTGGCAGGAGGACTCCCAGGGGCGGTCCCTTCAAGCGAAAGAGAAAGAGGTCCCCGGAAAACGGTGCGCAGAGAAGTCCCGCCTCCAACTTCCGGGATCAAACAAAAGTGAGGCACTTAATTGATTCTGCCGCGGACGGACTCGGAGTCAGGTGGGGATGCCGGGAGTCGCAGTCTGAGAGTCTCTGGCCGAGGAGGACGGGAGTGAGGGGGAGGCCGAGGCCTGGTCTGGCGGGACGGGCGCTGGGAGGGAGGCCTGCCTGGAAAGTCTCACTGAGAGGCCGAGGCTGGGACTCCCCTCCGGGGAAGCCGTGACCCGCCTCTCTCCGTTCGCCCCTGCGGGAGTTTGGGTGAGCCCGACGGAGGGAGGAGGCCCCGCATAGCAGCCTCGGAAGGAGACGGCGGGGAAGGCCCGGAAGAGATCTGCCGAAGGGGACTCCACGAAAGGAACCAGAGCGACCAATCGGCGGCGTCCTTCCATCCATAATCCATTTGGCGTCTGCGCAGTAGCGAAGGTTTTTTTTGGGAAGGGGAGCGAGGGGCTCCGTTTGATCTTTGGGGTCCCATCTTCCCACCCCCCCACCCCGCATCCAGGCCGGCGGAGCTGACGGGCCTCCCGGGCTGCGTCTCTCCCCAGGCAGGGCAGGGGGGAGTTGGGGGGGCGCTTCCTGCCTTGTTCCTTCGGAGGGGGGCTCCGGCCAGGCTCCACCCGCGGCCCCCAGGCAGCCGCCCTTTCTCTCGGGGGTGGGAGCAGATGGGGAGAAGGGCGGGGGAGGCGGGAGGGAGGGCGCCCCGAAGGGAGCCGAGCTCACCCCCGAAGCCCCCCTGAAGGCGGGAGAAGCAGCGACGGAGGGAAACTGAGCGGGGAGGAGGGAGGAATTTCCTGACAGGGAGAACAATTAACCAGTGGAACTCCAGGCATTAACCAGGGTGACATGATAGCAGCATTTCAGTATTTGAGGGGGTGCCACAAAGAAGATGGGGTCCACCTACTTCCAAAGCATCAGAAGGCAAGATAAGAAACTGGATGGAAACTAATCAGAGAGAAGCAATCAGGAATTACGGAGCAGTTTCCCAACAATAAGAACATTAACCAGTGGAACAGCTTCTCTTCAGAAGTATTGGGTGATTCATTACCGGAGGCTTTTAAGAAGAGATTGGACAGCGACTTCCGGTGGTGACGCGATGCTGAAGACAGCCATCTCCGGGCTGTCCGCTCCGCGGCTTTGTTGAATTGCCGAAAACAGCGCCGATCAGCTGTTTTGGTGATTCGGAAGCCCCCTCCCCGGGAGAAGAGGAGGGGGTGAGGCCCCAGGTAGGGGTTGAGCTCTCCGGGGCCGCCTGAGCTTTTAGTTTGGGCGGCTGAAGGATTGATCCCCCCCGAAGCCTGGGTTTGCTTCGGGCTGCGCAGCGCTTCTGCTCCGTGTTTTTTGGAGCAGAACCAAGCGTTAGCAACCACCCCTGCCAGAAGGAAAGACTTTCGAGTGTGAAGAGGCAGGCAGAGCGGTACAGGAGGTCAAGGTGAAGTGGACTTTTGTTCTCTAGTTCAATGGACTTTATGGCTTTTAAAATTGAAAGTGCGTAGTAAGTGAAAGTGGGGGAAGATGGTGACTAAAACTTCTAAAACTCTCCGGAGTGCGGGGGCTTCCCCGGTGCAACAGACCTCGTTACAAGCTTTACTTCCTCCTGCACCTGCTCCGGCACTGACGCTTAAGGATTTACAGGATGCCTTGGAAAAGCATTCACAACAAATATCAGACATGATGGATGAAAAGATGGAAAAGCTGGAGGAGAAGCTGGAGGAGAAGCTGGAAGAGAAGTTGGAAGAGAAGTTTAGAGCAATGAGGGCAGACATCTTGCCTGCAATTGAAGGTGTGGCTGTATGTATTCAATGTTTGGATGAAAAAATGGAGGATCTTAGTCAAAAGAATTCCAGACTAGAAGCAAAAGTATTAGAGAATGAAAATATAATGGATAAAATGGATGGAGACTTGACCCTCGTCCAGTACCATCAGATGGAGTTTGCTATCAGAATCAGAGGCTTGAAAGAGAATCCTAAAGAAGATTTAAAGCAGATGGTCTCTGAGGCTTTGGAAGCGGTACTGGGACAGCCAGCAGCTGAAATTGAGGGAAGTATAGACAAAATCTTTCGTGTGAACTCATGGATTGCAAGGCAGAGGAAGTTACCTAGAGATGTGGTGGTTTACTTTACAAAGAGAGCAATTAGGAATGAAGTTATTCAAGTTGCTTATGATACTAAGCTTGTGGTTGCTGAGCAAGAAGTTTTGGTTTTAAAAGAGATTCCTCCAGGAATTTTAAGGAGAAGGAAAGATTTTGCTTTTCTGGCACAGGAACTTAAGAAACGTGACATCAAGTTTAGATGGGAGATTCCAGTGGGCATGGTGGTGATGCATGAAGGTAAGAGACACCGTTTGGTCACAGTGATTCAGGCACGTGACTTTTACAGTAAAGTTTTAAAAGCAACCCCTCCACCACCTTTGGAATCTGCAAAGAAAAATGGCGAGGGAAAGCCTCAAGATGCTGAAGGAATACAGACAGAGGAGAATGGTACTGGAGGGGATCAAACTACAGTCTCATCGGCAGATGCTAGAGAGCAGAGGATGACGCGTGCCACCTTAAGACGAGTGAGACAAGAGCAAGAGCAAGATCAGCAGAAAGTTATGGAACCTCCAAAGCGTACCTATAGCGAAGCTGTGGGAGGGGCGCGGCCTAAGGAAGTTAAAGGGGTCCTGGCAGGCGTGCTCCAGAAGCTTCAGGATGCCAAGAATGGCGACTAAGTTCTTAACCTGGAATGTTAATGGATTAAACTCACCGCAGAAGAGAAAGAAAGTTTTTCAATATTTAAAGCAATTTAAGACTGACGTTATTTGCTTGCAAGAAACGCATATTAGGGTTATGGACCAAAAGTACTTGTTGAACTCAAGGTTAGGTACGCAATTTATTGCTTCTGCAATGAATAAGAAAAATGGAGTGGTTATTTATGTCAAGAATTCTCTGACAGCGGAACTAATTGAAGCAGATAAACAAGGAAGATATGTTATGATAGATTTGCTGTTAGAAGGTAAAAAAATGCTTTTAGTTGGACTGTATGCTCCTAATCAACAACAAGCTGACTTTTACAGTTCACTACATACAAAGATTACTCAGTTGGATTATAAATCTTTTATTTTTATGGGAGATTGGAATGGTGTCTTGGACGTACAGCTGGACAAATCTGGTTTTTTTAAACATGCCCCGAGTCACGCTAGGTTGCCTAAATCTTTTTTTGAAATGAAGGATGATCTGGAATTGCGAGACATTTGGCGAGAAACACATTTACATGAAAAGGATTATACTTTTTTTTCTGATAGACACCAATCTTTTTCTAGGATTGATTTTATATTACTAATGATTTTTTTTCTAGGATTAAGAAGATAAAGATTTGTGCAAGAACTATATCTGACCATAGTCCAGTCTGGTTAGAGATCAACAAGGACAATAGAGATAGGCGCTCTTGGTGCGTAAATGAGAATTTGTTTAGAAATCAGAGTAATGTGGAAGAATGCAAAAAGCAGATGAAGGACTTTTTTGAAATTAATATGAACAAGGATACTTCTATGGACATGGTTTGGGATGCTAGTAAAGCCTATATGAGAGGGGTGTTAATATATATGAATAACAAATACAGACGTAACTTGGAAGTTAGGAGGAAAGAACTGGAGAATGAAATTAGGGAAAAAGAAAAGGCCCTAATTTTGAATCCATCGGATGTGAAGATTAAAGAGGTTATTAACTTGCTAAGAGGACAATTTGATAAGTTGATGGCTGACCAGGTGGCAACTTACGGTTTGCTAGGCATAACACTTTTTGCAATGCCAATAAACCAGGCAGGTGGTTAGCTTACAGGTTAAGGAAAAAACAAAGGGCTTCTAACATAGATAAAATAGAACATAAAGGCAAGGTTGTGTTCCAACAGGATCTTATTAAGTAAGCCTTTGTGGACTTTTATTCTAAATTATATGCTAAGGATAAGATTAATGAAACAGATATTGATGTATATTTGAAGAACGCTAACATCCCGGTTCTTACACAAGAACAAAAGGAAGAGATTAATCAATTGATAACAGAAGAAGAAATTCTTTTAGCAATTAAGCAATTGAAGGTGGACAAAGCGCCAGGTACGGATGGACTGACTGCGGTCTATTACAAAAATCTATAATTGGAGTTGATAAAGCCATTAAGGGAATTGTTTCAGACAATTCAGAGGGGAGGAAGGGTGCCTCCATCTTGGAGAACTGCTTTTATTTCCTTGATTCCGAAGGAAGATCAGGATGTTACCCAAGTAAGAAACTACAGACCAATATCACTTTTAAATACGGACTACAAGATATTTGCCAAGGTTTTAGCTAATAGATTGATGAGGGTTTTGCAACAGATGATTTATGGGGATCAAACTGGGTTTATTAGTGGTAGACAAATGAAAAATAATGTGAGGCATATAGTTGACGTGGTGGAGTTTTTGGAAAGGAACAACCAGATCCCTGTGGCGTTAATCTTTCTAGATGCTGAAAAAGCTTTTGATCAACTGGATTGGCAATTTTTGATGAAAGTTCTAGATAAAATGGATTTTGGGGATAAATTTTTACAACCAATTAGGGCATTATATCAAAAGCAAACTGCCCGAATAATAGTAAATAATAGCTTGACTGAAGTATGTAATATTGAGAAGGGCACAAGACAAGGGTGTCCGTTATTGCCTCTATTATTTGTATTAACATTGGAGATATTATTGATAAAAATACGGAATTCGGAAAAAATTAAGGGTATTCAAATTAGAGATCAGGATTATAGATTGAGGGCGTTTGCAGATGATCTGGTTGTTACGGTGACCCAGCCAGAAAATTCTGTTGTGGACCTGATGGAGATAATAATGCAATATGGGAAGGTTTCTGGATTTACCGCCCCGAGTCCTTCGGGAGAAGGGCGGTATATAAAAACAAATAAATAAATAAATAAAATAAATAATTTAAGGTTAATGTACAAAAAACTAAAATATTAGCCAAAAACATGACAGTATCGCAAAAGGCCCTTTTAGAAGGATTAACTGGATTTGAGATTGTTAAAAGGGTCAAATATTTGGGGGTGTATTTGTCACCCTCAAATGCAAAGTTGTATAAAAATAATTATGAAAAGGTATGGGGAAAAATTCAAAAAGAATTGGAGAGCTGGGGAAAATTGCAATTGTCTTTACTGGGAAGAATTGCAGCAGTGAAAATGAATGTCCTGCCTAAATTTTTATTTTTATTCCAAATGATACCGATTCTTAAAAAAGACTCTAATCTGGAAGAATGGCAACGGGGTATCAATAAATTTGTATGGGCAGGGAAAAGGCCACGAGTTAAACTTAAAATTATGCAGGATACGCGTGAAAGAGGTGGTCTTAAAATGCCCAATCTTAAATTATATTATGAAGCTGCTGCGTTGTCAGGAATAAGTGATTGGATTAATTTGACACAAGGGAGATTATTAAATCTTGAGGGCCACGACTTGTTATTTGGCTGGCATGCATATTTGTTATATGATAAGAAGGTAGATAATGTGTTTAAAGTGCATATTTTAAGACAGGCATTGCTGAGAGTTTGGAAGAAGTATAGACACAAGTTAGACTACAAGATACCGTTGTGGGCAATCCCAAAACATGCAATAGAAAACATAAATGTTGGTGTTATGACTCAGGGCCAGCCTGTGGGCCCGACAGCCGGCTCCGACGTATCGGAGGACTCAGATGTGGGGGAGGAGGTTAACGAACCGGCTGAGGATGATTTGGAGACCTTGCAGAGTCCTCAGCCGGGAACCTCTGCTCAGCTGTGTGAGCCCGAGAGTGCGGAGGATGATGACCCACAGCTGGCCCTGTTCAAGGACGCCCGACGCAGGAGGCAGTCGAGCAGGGACAAACAAAGGAAGGCTATGGGACTCCTCGGGAGGAGGCACAGGGAGACCACGCCCTGAGCTCTCTATAAAAGGAGTGTTTGGGGAGTGGCTGGTTGCTGGAAGCAACTCTTTACTTGGAAAGATAAGCTCTTGTATGTTTACTATTAAATCTTGGCAGAAGCCTTTTAGCTTTGGACGCTTTCCAGACTCTTCTTTTGGAATAGGGGTTACGAGAAGAGGGCTGGTTCAGAACAGTTGGCTTCAAACATGATGTGACTACGTACAAGGAGATCTTAAGCTTGGAGAGGAATGTCTGGTGTTTGAAGCCGTACAATCTTTTGCGAGATGAGAAGATCGTTCAAACTTGGTTTCAATATGGTCAATTACGGGCCAGCTGGAAAGAAGACCAGAAAGTTGGTTTCTCAATGACTGATGAAAATTTGGTAAAGCAAATTAGAAACCAGGGTCCAGCACATATCAAACGGATTTATCTTGCATTGATAGACATTGATTCAGAAACAGAACTTGTTAAAGACTGCATGATAAAATGGGCTCAGAATATTCAAGAAGTTATTACAATGGACACTTGGGAAAAGATCTGGGTGAGGAACGTAAAATTTACACAAGCCCAAAATTTAAGGGAGAACTTTTATAAAATGTTTTATAGGTGGCATTTAGATCCTAAAAAGCTTGCAAGTATGTATCCGAACTATCAACCTAAATGTTGGAGATGTGGTGGCGAAGATGCAACGTATTTTCATATATGGTGGACCTGTAAAAAGGTTAAGGCTTTTTGGATATAAATTTGGTGGAATATGCAGAAGATCTTCAAGCAAAGGATAAAGTTTTGTCTGCAATTGTTCTTATTGGGCATAATCACAGATACTACTGTTGTGGACACTAAGTTGATGTTGAATTTAATTACAGCAGCAAGACTCTTAATAGGTCAATATTGGAAGAAGGAGGAACTCCTGACTATAGAAGAATGGACTCTAAAAGTTTCTGACCTGGCGGAAATGGCAAAGATTTCGGCTTATTTGAAAGATCACTCGCAACAACGTTATATTATGGAGTGGAAAAAGTGGATTGATTATATCCAGAACAAATATGGGACTAAAAAGTTTCATTTAGCATTTGAATAAGTTTTTTTTTCCTTTGTATATTAGTATTGCTTGTAGTCATTTCATATGAGCTAGAGTGCGATAGACTTAATAGTTTATTGTTATTAGCATATGGTTGTTTATGATTGTTTTTTGTTTTTATACCTTGTACTTAGCTCTGGGAAGTCGGGGGGGGAGGGGGGAAGGGGGGGAGGGATAGGGAGGGTTAGGTAGGGGTGGGTGGAGGGAGGGGGGGAGGGATTGTTAAAGATAAAATGTATTGTAAAACTTTTCAATAAAAAAAAGAAGAGATTGGACAGCCAGTTGTCCAATCTCTTGGACTCAGAGTCTCCTAGGCTTAGACTAGGAGACCTCCAAGGTCCCTTCCAGTTCTACTTTGAATTTGAATTTGTCTTCACTAACAGCCAATGTTTAACCCTGAACTGTTCCCAGGAACTAATTTCAGCTTCAGCAGCTGAAGCATCAAAACCTGGTGATGGGGAGCAAAGGAAAGCATACTTAGCTTTTCCTATCCAGGTCAGAGAACCAGCCCAAGTTATCAATTTCCTGATGGTGCCGCCAGCATTACGCTATCATGGCTATGTGATGATACACCGCTTTAGAAATACTTTTCGCAGATCCTGTCTTGCACATCTGCAATAGAAATCAGGATCTTCTCATGGATGAGAAAAAGAAAGCAGAAAAGAACATACACTTGTGGGCAAAACACATTGTATTATAAATGGAAGCTGACTCCGAGCTCCCTCTGCCCAGAGGAAGGCAGTGCTAGGAAGGGCCAAGATCCTCCGCAGAAGCGTCAATCTCCCGGTCCTGCGATGGAAGAGTCAGACTGAGGAAGAGACACAGCTGCCACCCTAGGGGGGGGGAATGGAGCCCCCAAAGGGGCAGCAGCGTTAAATGACGTACGGCCCCCTAAATCTTGCCCCACCCCCTGGTCAGACGAAGACAACCTTCGCTACTGCGCAGGCGCCATCTTACTGATGGAGGGAAGGAGGACGCTGATTGGTCGCTCTGGCGAGGGTGGCGCTTAGCACCACTACTCCTAGAGGCAGTCCCTTCAAGCGTAAGAGGAAGAGCAACTAGGAAAAGGGCTCGCAGGGAACTCTCGACTCCACTTCCGGGGAAAAATAGATCTGAGGTGCCATAATTGATTCGGCTACAGATTGGGTTGGAGCCAGGTAGGGTGCAAGGGATGCCGGGAGTCGTAGTTTGAGAGGCTCTCTGGCAAAGAGAGGGAGGGGTGAGGCCGAGTCCTGGTTTGACGGGACGGGCGCTGGGAGGGAGGCCTGCCCGGAAAGTCTCACTGAGAGGCTGAGGTTTCGGCCTTTCTCCCCGGGTGGGGCTGGGACTCCCCTCTGGGGAAGGGACGAAGCTATGACCCGCGTCTCCCCCTTCGCCCCTGCAGGAGTACGGGGGAGCCTGGCAGAGGAAGGAAGGAGGCCCCGCGGAGCAGCCCCGGGAGGAGACGGGGAAGACTCAGAGGGGATGAGCCAAGGGGGACTCCGGGAAAGGAGGCCGCCTGGAGGGCGAAGCGGCGAGCAGGAAACGAGCGGAGACCCCGAGACGGGTCTGGAGGGCGGAGGGTCCCTCAGAAGAGGCGGGAAATTCGGGAGTCCCCAGAGGATCCAGGAGGGAGGAGAGAAATATCAGTGCCCGGAATGTGGAAAATCCTTTAAGAGAAATGGAGATCTTAAAAATCATCTAAGAATCCACACAGGAGAAAAACCATTTAAATGCTTGGAGTGTGGAAAGAGCTTCAGTCAGAGGGGACATCTTTATACACATCAAGGAATCCACACCGCAGAGAAACTGTATGAATGCTCGGAGTGTGGAAAGAGGTTCACTTTGAGGGAAAAGCTTTATGCGCATCAAAGAATCCATACAGCAGAGAAACCTTATAAATGCACGGATTGTAGAAAATGCTTCCAAAGAAATGTAGATCTTAAAAACCATATAAGAATCCACACTGGAGAAAAACCATATAAATGCCTGGAGTGTGGAAAGAGATTCAGTGAGAGGAGAACAGATGGAAGACTCAGGAGTCCTCAGAGGATCCAGGAGGGAGGAAAGAAATATCAGTGCCCAGAATGTGGAAATTCCTTCATAAGGAATGACCATCTTGAAAGACATTTAAGAATCCACACAGGAGAAAAACCACATAAATGCCTGGAGTGTGGAAAAAGCTTCAGTGAGAGGGGAAACCTTTATAGTCATCAAAAAATTCACACTAGAGAGAAACTGCATAAATGCCTGGAGTGTGGAAAGAGTTTCAGGCTGAGGGGCACCCTTTGTAGACATCAAAGGATCCACACTGGAGAAAAACCATATGAATGCCTGGAGTGTGGAAAGAACTTCAGTCGGAGGGGTACCTGTAATAGACATCAAAGGATTCACACAGGAGAATAACCGAATAAATGCACAGTGTGCGCAAAGAGCTTCACTCGGAAGAGCAACCTGTGTAGTCATGAACAAATCCATAGAGGAGAAAACCCTTAGAAATGCCTGGAGTTTGGAAAGAGCTTCAGTCGGAGAGGCAATCTTTATAGACATCAAAGAATCCACTCAGGATAAAAACATTATTATTATTATTATTATTATTATTATTATTATTATTATTATTATTATTATTATTTATTGGATTTTTATACCGCCCTTCTCCCGAAGGACTCAGGGTGGTGAACAGGGCATATAAATAGAAATACAAAAGTTAAAAAAAGATTAAATAAATTGCCCAATTAAAACAATCAAATATAAAAACCCATTAAAACCCTGACATTCCCCCATCAGGCCAGGCCAGCTTGTTTGAATAAATGGGTCTTTAACCCGCGCCGGAAGGAGTGGAGATCCGGTGCCATCCGGAGCTCAACCGGCAGTTGGTTCCATAAAGCCGGGGCGCCCACAGAGAAGGCCCTCCTCCTGGGGGCCACCAGCCGGCATTCTCTGAACGGAGGCACCCTGAATGCTTTGAGTGTGGAAAGAGCTGCAGGGATACGAGCACCTTTCGTGTTCATCAAACTATCCACTAAGGGGAGACACAGCAAAAATGCCTGAAGTGTGGAAAGAACTTCAGTCAGAGGGGAAGCCTTTATGTACATCAAAGGATCCACTCAAGTGAAAAACCGTATCAACGCCTAGAGTGTGGAAAGAGCTTTGATCAGAGGTCCACCCTTTATGTACATCAAAGCATCCATTCAGGGGAGAAAGCATATAGATGCCTCCAGTGTGGAAAGTGGTGGTCTTCATAAATATCAAAGAATTCACACAGGAGAAAAACCATATAAATGCCTGGAGTGTGGAAAGGTGTGAACACTTACCCTTCATTGCCCTCTCATTCTTTGTGTGTCAACATTTTACTGTTCCCTTTATTGCTACTCTGTTTAATGATTCTGCCATTCTGTGATTTCTAATAGTTGAATTTGAATCTTACACACTTTTCAAGGGGTACGTAATCTTATGAGTAGACGTGTATTCAGTTCCACAAAGCCGTATCACAATTTCTTCTCATTGGTGAGATTTCATTTTGAGATTCAGAAGCTGCTACTGGAATGTTCTGAAGAAACTTAGCAATTTCCATTGTGCCCACGGTTCTTTCCATGGCCCTGGAAATCAGAGTGTTCTCCTGGGTTAATTTTCCCCTTGAAATTGGACTCTCGCGTCTTCCATACCTTTTGGCACACTCCCTCCTACACAGAGAACAAACTGCACTCTTGGTTATTACTGAGCCAATGAGTCAATTTACCCTTTTCTCTCCTTATGCGGGCCATAACCTTTGCCTCCTGTGAAGACCTCTGTGTTGCAGGAATACAGTCCTTGCTGAGGGCCAAGCAACGGGTTTCTTGCACTTGGTTGCAAGGGACTCTCTCAGGCTAAATAGCAAAGGACTTTTTCAATTGTACATGCTAGAGGATTCAGCTGGCCGAATGGTATCTTTTCACAACAGATTTTTGTGGCTCATGATGCTCAGGATCCCTTTTCCCATGCGAACGTTCTTCTTTTAGTACAATGGTTTTATATGGTTATGTTATTATGGGATGTTTCACTAACTGTCCACGTTTGTGATGTAACACGATTTCTTCCATCGAATCATCTATTCCTTTGTACTTTATCTTCTCTATGTGTCCTGTGCTCTTCTTTTCATTTAGGGAAACCTCGTAAGATTAATAAGTTGCCTTTAAATGATCTTCTAATTGGAACAAGTGTGCCGTGGCAGAATCTAGTTGTCTGACCTGCCCCAACTGGGTCCCTTAAGAAGGAAAGATCCTCAACTTCAGATTGAAGCAAACCTTGCCTGTTCTGGAAACCAATTCTGGTCCAATTGGCTATCCTTCGTGTGTCGGCGGGGCTGGTCCTGGTGAAAGGGAAGCCTCATGGCTGCAATCTCCCCCCCCCATCACCCTTTTCTGAGCAGAGGAAGGAAAGAGATGAGAAGGAAGGAAGGAGGAAGAAAGGAAAAGCAATCCTGTATCCATTGAGACTTGGGCTCAAAGGAGAAAGCACAGGCAGGATTTTATTGGCAGTCCAAGTTAACATTGGTATTCTTGAATTATGAGCTCTTTAGGAAAGTGTCCCCTCCTTGTGTGTTGCAAAGAGCCATTTCCAGTGAGGAAAACAGGACAGAGCAGAGTGGCGGAAAACATTTTCCTTTGCTATATTTCCAGTCTGAATTAGACCAAGGCAGGGTCCCTACAGGAGAGCCCTTGTAAGGGTTATGTATTAATAGAAAAGCAACTAACTTACATCTGATCCAAAATGCTAAAGCTGTTGCACATAAAAAAAAGAGACGCTCTTACCAACTATCACAGCCACCATTTTGACAGTCTTGCTGTACTGTTGTCTGTGGACGTCCCCACTAAATGCAGGCATGGGATAAAAAACCTGGCTTGTTCTCGGTCTTTTAAGTGGCCACAGACTAATAGCCAAAGTAGCATTTGATCACAAGGTTAGAAGGCATAGAGAAATATTTCCCCTTTTGCCTTTCAGCAAAAGGGGGGAAGGAAAAAGAAATGGGAATGGCAGAATCCAGTAATGGGGTGAGATTTAGGGTTGCACAGATAGGGAGTTAGGAATGGAATATAAATGGATTCTGACACCTGGGTTCCAAATTCACAGCTCTAGTGCCTTGAAAGCTGCCTGATCAAAGGAAGCACCTGATTTTCCATGCTATTTTTTATTTAGAATCATAAATCAAAATTTACACCCAATGTATTATGAAGGATCTGTCAATACTGTTTAATTGCATCAGTGTCAACGGATTTCACAGTAAATTGAAATTATTTCGTAAAAAGGAACCCCCTATATACTTTTTGCTCCAATGGGAGGATTCGACCATTCACCTTGTCCTTCTCTGACTCTCCTGCCCAGAATTTGAGGGGCCCAAACTTGGCACAGTATTTATGATGCAGGTTGAGCAAAGCAGAACCGATCAGAACAATTCTCGGCCTCTGTTTCATGGCCCTGATCTGAATTCTTAGGAGAGGACAGTTTCTGGCTCCTTCTCCACCTTCAGGAGGGGTCTCAGCTGCAGCCAGGATGGGCCAGAAAAGGGGCAGCTGAGAGGCCGGCTGGAACTCAAGCAGGAAGTAAGGAAGGCTGGTCTTGGACAACAGGCAAAGCCCCAGAAATCCAGCCCTTCTCAACACTGCCAGACTCTAGGGAGGAAATTGTGTTGTGTTCTGTGAACGGAAACAAGACGTGCTGAAGTACAAAATCGCAACTTTCTTGCCATTCAGCCTCTACAGTGCCTTCGCCAGCCTACCTGGGCAGGTTGTTGTCAGGTCTAATCTAGGGCCAGACAGTGCCCCACCTCGAGAGGAATATCTGCCCTCTAAAGGAAACACTGGGCGGAGCATATCTGGCCTGCAGCGCTCCCAAGGGCCAGCATGTGGCACCAAGACCCATCCTTGGCTGCCCCCTGATGGCTTGTGGGGGGAATTGCTGCTCAGCTATACTTCATCTACAGGGCTGGGAAAGCCGCGACGCCCCTCCCCGCCCTCAGCAAAGACCTCAGTGGGTCCCTCAAAGATCTCTTCGCTGGCAGTTCCTGGGCAAGTGCGAGGAAGGACCCACGGATTGTGTGGGCTGGAGCTGGAGGGCTGGCGTGGCCTTCATCGTCCCGGGCCTACGTCTGCAGCCCTCCAGCCTTGAATGGGGCAGTAGCAGGAGGAGGACCCACAGAAGTTGCTCTTGGTTGCTCTCATACGTTGCCATTGAGGCTTATTGCAGGGACTCGCCAGGAGGGTGTCCACTGGGAACCTCTCAGCCTGGCCCTGGACATCATTGGCTGTCCTGGGAAGTAATCTTGATTAGGCTTAGTTGGGACTTCAATGGAAAAGGTGGTTCTTAAGGCCAGTTTATGGGACCATCTCTTCTCCCCACTTTCCTCCTTTCTCTTTGGCAGGGCAGAAGATGTGAGAAAAAAACCCAAGAAAAACATTTGGGAAAATCATGAGATGAATACAAATATTTAAAATCAAACAATACATGTAATTGCATATCCCCCTTCCCCCCCCCCATGTACGAAGGGGTTCCAGTGTGAACGCAGAGCGAGTGAAGGGAGGGGCAGAAGCTCTGGAGAGCGAAAACACCGAAACAGGCAGATTCGTCCATGAGATCAGGATCAGAATCACAGAATTAATGTAAATGAATTAATAAATAAATAAAGATGATGATGATGAGAGCTGGTAGGGACATTGGAGGTCTTCTAGTCCAGCCCCCTGCTCAGGAAGGAGACCCTACACCATTTCAGACAAATGGCTGTCGAGTCTCTTCTTAAAACCTTCCAGTGTTGCAGCATTGACAGCTTCTGGTGGCAGGTAGTTCCACTGCTTAATTCTTCTCCCTGTCAGGAAATTCCTCCCTCCTCCCCGCTCGCTTTCCCTCCGTCGCTGCTTCTCCCGCCTTCGGGGGGCTTCGGGGACGAGCCCGGCTCCCTCCTCCTCGGGGCGCCCCCCAGATACGGGAAGGCTGCTCTCCCGCCTCCCCCGCCCTTCTCCCCATCTGCTCCCACCCCCGCGCGGGAGGGGGGCTGCCTGGGGGCCGCGGGGGGGCCTGGCCGGAGCCCTCCCAACTCCCCCCCGCCCTGCCTGGGGAGAGACTTCGCTACTACGCAGGCGCCATGTAGCTGATGGATGCAAGGAGGACGCCGATTGGTCGCTCTGGCGAGGGCGGCTATTGGCAGGAGGACTCGTAGGGGCGGTCCCTTCAAGCGAAAGAGAAACAGCTACCAGGAAAAGGGTGCGCAGAGAAGTCCCGCCTCCACTTCCGGGAACGAATCGAACTGAGGCGCTTAATTGACTCGGCCGCGGACGGGCTCGGAGCCAGGTAGGGCGCAAGGGATGCCGGGAGTCGCAGTCCGAGCTCTTCTCTGGCGGAGAAAGGGGGGAGGGGGGAGCCCGAGGCCTGGTCTGGCGGGAGGGGCGCTGGGAGCAGAAAGTCTCACTGAGAGGCCGAGGCTTCGGCTTTGTTCCCGGGACGGGCTGGGACTCCCCTACGGGGAAGGGACGAAGCCATGACCCGCCTCTCCCCCTTCGCCCCTGCAGGACTTCGGGCGAGCCCGGCGGAAGAAGGAAGGAAGGAGGCCCCGCGGAGCAGCCCCGGGAGGAGACAGCGGGGAAGGCCCGGAAGGGATGAGCCGAAGAGGACTCCGGGAAAGGAGGCCGCCTGGAGGGCGAAGCGGGGAACAGGAAACGGGCGGAGACCCCGAGAAGGGCCTGGAGGGCAAAAGGTCCGTCGGAAGAGGCGGGAAACTCGAGAAACACCACAGAATCGAGGAGGGAGGAGAGAAATATCAGTGCCCAGAATGTGAAAAATCCTTCAAACAAAAAGGAATTCTTAAAAACCATCTAAGAATCCACACAGGAGAAAAACCATTTAAATGCCTGGAATGTGGAAAGAGCTTCAGTCAGAGGGGAAACCTTTATAGACATCAAAGGATCCATTCAGGAGAGAAGCCACATAAATGCCTGGAGTGTGGAAAGAGCTTCAGTCTGAGGGGAAAACTTTATACACATCAAAGTATCCACACAGGAGAGAAACCACATAAATGCCTGGAGTGTGGAAAGAGCTTCAGTCAGAGGGGAAGCCTTTATAGACATCAAAGGATCCACACAGGAGAGAAACTACATGAATGCCTGGAGTGTGGAAAGACCTTCCGTCGGAGGGGAAGCCTTTATTTACATCAAAGGATCCACTCAGGAGAAAAACCATTTAAATGCCTGGAGTGTGGAAAGAGCTTCAGTCAGAGGGGAAGCCTTTATACACATCAAAGGATCCACACAGGAGAGAAACCACATGAATGCCTGGAGTGTGGAAAGACCTTCAGTCGGAGGGGAAGCCTTTATCTACATCAAAGGATCCACTCAGGAGAAAAACCATTTAAATGCCTGGAGTGTGGAAAGACCTTCACTCGGAAGGAAAGCCTTTATAGACATCAAAGGATCCACTCAGGAGAGAAACCACATAAATGCCTGGAATGTGGAAATTGCTTCAGTCGGAGGGAACACCTTTATAGACATCAAAGGATGCACTCAGGAGAGAAACAATACAAATGCCTGGAGTGTGGAGAGAGCTTCACTCAGAAGGAAAGCCTTTATGTACATCAAAGGATCCACTCAGGAGAGAAACCACATAAATGCCTGGAATGTGGAAATTGCTTCAGTCGGAGGGAACACCTTTATGTACATCAAAGAATCCACTCAGGAGAAAAACCATTTAAATGCCTGGAGTGTGGAAAGACCTTCAGTCAGAGGGGAAGCCTTTATACACATCAAAGGATCCACTCAGGAGAGAAACCACATAAATGCCTGGAATGTGGAAATTGCTTCAGTCGGAGGGAACACTTTTATAGACATCAAAGGATGCACTCAGGAGAGAAACCACATAAATGCCTGGAGTGTGGAAATTGCTTCAGTCAGAGGAGCAACCTTTATGTACATCAAAGGATCCATTCAGGGGGAAAAGAGCTTTACTGAAAATAGGGGTCTTCGTAGACATCAAAGAATTCACACAGGAGAGAAACCATATGTCTAGAGTTTGGAAGGTGTGAACACTTACCCTTCATTGCCACCTCATCCTTTGTGTTTCACCATTTTACTGTTCCCTTTATTGCTACTCTGTTTAATGATTTTGCTATTCTGCGATGTCTAATAGTTGAATTTGAATCTTACACACTTTTCAAAGGGATACGTAATCTTATGAGTAGAAGTCTATTCAATTCCACAAACCTGTATCACAATTTCTTCTCATTGGTGAGATTTCATTTTGAAATTCAGTAGCTGCTACTGGAATGTTCTGAAGAAACTTAGCAATTTCCATTGTGCCCACGGTTCTTTCCATGGGCCTGGAAATCAGACCCTTCTGGGTTAATTTTCCCCTTGAAATAGGACTCTCGCCTCTTCTGTACCTTTTGGCACACTCCCTCCTTCCACACAGAGAACAAACCACTCTTATTACTGAATCAGTTAATTATTACTGAATCAATTTTTTTTTAAATTCCATTTATATCCCGCCCTTCTCCGAAGACTCAGGGCGGCTTACAAGCTTAGCAGTAGCCTTCATTCTATGTATATGCCTGCTTATTAGGGCTTTCACACACACCCCAAGCGGCATTATTACAAAGTCAGCTTAATTGCCCCCAACAATCTGGGTCCTCATTTTACCTACCTGGGAAGGATGGAAGGCTGAGTCAACCTTGAGCCTGGTGGGATGCGAACCTGCACTAATTGCAGGCAGCTGGTGTTACCTAAGGAGGCATTAGCCCACTGCTCCACCAAGGCTTAATTAATTAATTAATGAGTCAATTTACCCTTGTCTCTCCTTATGCGGGCCATAACATTTGCCTCCTCTGAAGACCTCTGTGTTGCAGGAATACAGTCCTTGCTGAAGGCCAAGCAACGGGTTTCTTGAACTTGGTTGTGCTTTCTTGTAACTTTAATATTTTTATGATAACCTTGTAATATTATAGGTGCCTGTAACTTTCTAACTGCAAAACAAGGCACTCTTTCAGGCTGAATTGCGGGTTCTTCGCACCCGGCGGGCTCCTCATGGACTTGCCAATGAATGAGGACACGTCTCTCTGAGTGTTCTCGGGATGAGGGCCCAGACTGAAGTCCTAAGCTCTCTTTTATTGGAAACATAGGTTACAAAGTCAGCAAGTTAACACAGGTTACAAAGTCAGCACAAGCAACAAGCAGTTAAATGGTTACATTTTAGTTATGCAGGAAGGAATTATCTTATGTTTACAAATGGTTGCATTTCAACTATACATCAAGCAGGTATCTTAAGGTTATAAATTAGCTACGTTTCTGCATGGAATGTCTTTGTTCCTGTAACTATCTTGTATGTGTTACTTTCTTGTACGTGTTCCAACGGGTGTCCGTCTGCACGTAGCAAGGTCATCTGAAAACTTGTCTCTGCCCTGAGCCAGACCTGCGCCATTTTATGTGAGCCTAAGGTGAAAATATGACAGGTTTCCTACATCTCCTCCTTTTTTGTTTTTTAGACCCAAGGGGCTCAGGAGGACAGAGATGTGGTGCATTCCGTTGCTAAGCATAAGGCTTTCTTTTGGCCCTCCTCGCCATCTGTGTCTAATGCGAAGGAGGCCTTTTCAATGGCACGGTCCGTAGTATCTGACTCAAGGTCTTCTTGAGGCAATAACTGATATTTTCTTTCCCACAAGGCATTTACATGCTTGATGGCACGTTGTTCTGCTATAAATGAAATGCTATTAGAAATAGTTCTAACAAAAATAGGTAAAATACAAGGCAAAATAATACATCCTAAAGCAATCATACTAATTAAAGCTACAATAGCTTGCAAACCAGGTAATTTGGGAAACCAGGAGCCAAATAATTCCTGAAAGTTAAAACCATTCCATGTTTGAACAGGAACATGAGCTACTTTAATCATTTTGTCTGTGATCTCCTGAATCACTTTCCCACTGTCATCAATTTCAATACACCAATTTGTAAGATTAAATTTTCCACATACCCCCCCTTCTTTAGCTAAGAGATAGTCCAGGGCCAATCGATTTCGCATAATATAAGTTCTTGATTTAGCACTTTCTTTTGCTAAATGGGTCGTGGCTGAAACTGTTTCATTAGTGACAATTTCTACAACTGCTTGCAGCCGAATCAGACGATTGAGTAAGTAAATTGGGGTCCTATAGCCATAGGTCCCATCTTCTGCCCAAGTTGCAGGTCCATAATAATGGATTATACGGTCGGGGGGGCCATTCATTGTCCTTCCAAACACCCCAATGAATGTTTTTTGTGTCTCTTTCACTACGGATGTTACCAATTTCTTCATAAACTGGAACACCCAACACTTGTCGCTGTTGGAGAGGCAAAAGGAAAAAGCTAGGCCTGATGGCTCCTAGAACACAAGAACCATACCAGTCCTTGGGAAGAAAATTATAAGCAAAACGTCCACAAATCCAATATAGGCCGGTAGGAGCTTTCCATTGCAAGGTGTTGTTTTCTGGATCTAACAGGAAGGCCATGTTTGTCATTTGTGCCAATGCGTTGCTGGGCTGTGAGTCCGAAGAACCTGACCACCAAGTATTGTTCTCCCAAGTCCCTTTGCATCTTAGTGAGCCCACGTTACTATGGCGAAAATCAGTCTTTTTACGTTGGTAACAAATGTTGCCTACCAATTTGGTAGTTATAGCCCAAATTTCTTGTCCTTTCTGATTAAAGGTGTAATTGGCCTGATTTTCTAACATTTGAGTGTAATTGAGTTCATGGGCTTCCCATGGCCATTGATCACCCATGTTAGTGCCCCCACACACAAAACAATTTTGTACCGTGAGCTCCTTTGCAATAGTTTCTGCCAAGGCCAAAAACATGTTGTGAGCTCTAGGGGGAAGTACCAACCCCTCCATTTGTTGGCTTTCTTGATAATAAGAATGAAAAAGTGACTGACTAAGGGGATCTAAATTGTGCTGAATAATCTGGATTGTTAAGATTACACTGGGATCTGAGCCTGTTCCGTCGATACCCAGCCCATATTGATTGTTGACCCCTTTCCAGGAATGCGATCCCAACCAATTTTGTGGGACCGGGAATGTCAAATTTATTAGGTTGCAATTATGCCGGTGGCAGGAGGAGTTTGCTGGCAATCTGGTAATATAAAGTGTTTTATGCTGATTATACCTGGGTATGGTATCTGGATGGACAGTCATTCCTCGGGACTGAAAATCCACACATTTCCAGTCCCCACAATAGGTGCCTCTGCCGCAAGAGTCACGGTAGTTGGATCGTCGGGCGCATAGATACTTTTCGTTGTTGGAGTAAGTTCGCCGCCATTCTAAGGATCCGCATGTACTGGCCCCTTCGTCCATGGCTCTGCACGCATCAAAGATGACAGATTGAGAAACCTCTTTGTTATAAAAATCATGACTAACCAGGAGAGCTGACCCTGCTTCAATTTTAATTGTGTATCGATGAGTGGGTCCCTTTGGATTGAAACATTGAATCTTACCAGCATCGGTACAGATGGAGTATGATGTACCATTATAGGTGCATTGATGTGAAAGTTTGGTTTTGCAAGATAGGTGAGTGTGAAAAATCAATGTTCTAGTTATGAGGGTGCCTTGTTTGGTGGTTGCCATGCAAAGTTCACATTGTCCTTTAGTCTGAAGCACCGTGGTCGTATGAGCTGGTAATGTTAATGAAAAACCGATAAGAGTCACAAACCATATTGTCATCTTTAGCGGGGTCCATAGTTGTTTTTGTGGAGGTATGATATGGGCGAACATGACGACCGGGGATCCACAGCACTTTGTCTGGCAGTTGAACAGCTGCGTAGCCTCTGCCCCAGATGATAAGGTCTGCAGGGCCTTGCCAAGTCAGGTCTGGAAGTTGTCGGTACCAAACCTGTGGCTTAGGGAGATCTGAAGAAGAAGAAGAAGAAAAATGCTGCTCTGCAGCTGTGGTTAAGGAATGGCCAGTCAAGTTTGAAAAGTTCAGAGTGTAGAGGCAAAGGTTAAGAATTTCTTGCACTGCTGGGAGGTTGGGGTTTCGTTTTCCCCCGTTCTGATTTTTATAGCGATCTAAAGCATGTTTCAAAGTTTGGTTAGCCCTTTCTACCAAGGCTTGGCCTTGGCTATTATATGGAATTCCAAATTTGTGTGTGATTTGCCAATGATGACAAAATTCTGCCATGGCTTGACTGCTATAAGCAGGGCCATTATCTGTTTTGAGTTCTTTTGGACATCCCAGCACTGCAAAGGTCCGAATACAATGATTAATGACATGTTTGGTGGCTTCTCCCCTTTGGGGGGTGGCCATGATGAATCCTGAAAAGGTATCAATTGAAACATGCAAATACTTCCATGGGGCAAATGGTGCATATTGTGTGACATCCATTTGCCAAATTTGGCAAGGCTCCAATCCCCTGGGATTGACACCCATAGGGATTGCAGTGGCTTGTTTGCTGCAGATTGGACATTGCTGGCGAATTGCAATAGCTTCTGCAGCGGTGATGCCAAACTGCTTTTGCAAAGCTTTGGAATTTTGATGAAAATATGAATGACTTTCCCAGGGGGTGAGGGGTTGCAAAGAACAGGCTGAAGGTCCGGAGGCAGCCTGATCTGCAACATTGTTTCCCTCTTGCAAAAAACCTGGAAAAGGCTGATGACTACGAATGTGAGCAACAAAAATAGGATGTTGGCGTTCAAAAAGCAAATTTTGCAAGGTTAAAAAAAGTTGTAACAAATCTGGTTGAATGGAGGGGGATAAATAAGATCCATAAATCACTTGAACTGTGTGATAAACATAAAAGCTATCCACAATAAGGTTCAAAGGTTGAAAGGAAAAAAGTTGACAAGCCAAAATTGAAGCCAGGCACAGGCGCCACACTCCTTGCTCCCATCTGCAAAAACTGTAACAGCCGAATGTAAAGGGTGAGGAGACAAGGGTGACAACCAGGCAATGGGTACAGTGCGAACAATTTGCAAACGATAATCGGGTGGTGGGTGGCAAGTAACCTTGCCATGCCAATCAGCTAAGGAAAATTGCACTTCACTCGAGGTTTGAAAAAATGAGTCCCAAATTTGCAAAGACATAGGCACAAGAAGAGTGTCTATCTCCAGCCCAATCAAGGCTTTCGTTCGGTGACGGATTTTAAAAATCAATTGAGCCAATTGTGCTTCTCTGGTTAAAACAGAAACTTTGGGCGTGTGGGATAAATGAATCCACTCCAAAATCCTCCAAATCCTCTTCCTCTACTCTCATTAACATACTGGTTCCTACAGCATTCTAAGGCTTGTGTTAAGGCATACAATTCATGCATGCAATTCACAAATCTGTGCAAACCAACTTAAAAACCACTTTTCTGTTTCTCCCTTTTATATCCATACATTCACTGCCCTTCTGCCATTCTGGCCTAACTTCTGCAGCTTCTATCAACTTTTGCATGAGCCAACTGTTTCTCTTAGCTATTAATCAATCCTCTACATTTCTCTTCTCCAAAAGTATTGAAGATTCCATAATCATATTTGGATTCAGTGTATCTTTATTAACAATCTCAGAGCCTGTTGTAAGGCATAAAAATCACAGGTTAGTGCTGATTAAGGGAGGGAAATTCTCCCAGATATCACCTTCTATCAATGTGTCCTGCACACAGACACAAAAACATCAAAAACAAAAAACAACTCCACAAAAAGATCAGAGTAATTTCTTTTGGGTGATGTTTAACTAAAACTCAAAGAATTCAAAAAACTTGTCCAACAAAGAATCTCTCCTCTTTTGAGTAAAAAAAATTGCAAGCTGAAACTGCAAGAGTGGGCATCAAGTTTCACATCCACCCCCCTTTCTCAGACTGGAATTCTAAGCAGAGAAAAAAAAATGGTTAAAAGGATCAGCCACCCCCCTCCTTCTGGCTGTCTCTTCCTTTCTCACTCTTGAAGTAACACAGCTGGGTTGGGGGGGAGTGAGTAAAAGAAACTTTACAAAAATCTCACCACTAAAAAAAATAGTTTGCTCTCCTTTACATGCATTTACTCTCACACATCATCCATGGCTTTTACAACAATAAAATCTGCAGTTTTGAGGGCTAACACACTCACATTTACATATCAGCAAATTAACTCATTCACTTCCATTCTGACTGCCTGCATAAACAATTTCACATACAAAAATTCCATTTCATACTTTCTCCAGACAAACCATACATTGTTAAATAAGGCCTTTTTGTTTGGTGTTATCAGAGAGGATTTTGACCCTCTTCCAAGTCTTGGAAATAACACAGAACAACACAGACAGACATATATACACACATACTATTAAAACAACATTTATTTAGACATATGGCTTGTCCTACGAGAGGTGAGAAAAATCATGAGTTGATTCCAACCGAACATGGTTTCTATAGGGCCCTTTAACCATCTCCTATTTTTCTCACCATTCCAAGTCCAAGCTTAATGTTCCAAATGTCCATATATATATATATATAAAACAAAACAAAACACACATATCAATTTGGGGTTTTAGGCCAAAACAATAGTCCAAAAAGCTAGATTAAAAGAAAAAGATAGAAGAAAAACTTGGTTTTATTTCTTTGATTTTTCTTTTCTTTAGGTTTACAACAACAACTACTTTCCTATTCTTTGATTTGGTAGACCAAAATTATCAATTTAATGGGAAGCTAGATCTCAGACAACTCCAGGCAGTTGAAATCAACAGGCGCGCCCCTGGACTTTACTGAGAACAGCTCGCCCCAAGAGGCTCTTTCAAGCCCCACATTTGGTCGCCAAGATTGTGAGACATGCGTTTAAATAATCAGCAAGAGTGGCATTTGGCATGGAAATAATTGATTTTAACAATTTTTTACAGTCTTCATTAGCATTTTCATAAGCCAATTTTAACAGGAGTTCATTTCAGGCATATTCGTTGTCTATTTGCCTTGTTATTTCTTCCTGCAGTCTATCCACAAAGTCTGAATAAGCCTGATTGGGATCTTGATACTTTTGCAAAAGACATTTTAGCTTTTCCCTGAGGATATCTTGCGGAAAGCTGCTAAAGCCCCTTCCTGTATCAAATTAAAAGCCTCCCTTGGGCTATGAGCCTGTTGGTCATTTGTAACGAATTGTCCTGTGCCAAATAATTGATCCCTATTTACTTAATCCATCAAGAATTTTTTTTCCTCTATTTCTATTTTATACTCAGATTCCCAAACTACATATTGTGAAGGTGTCAGTATCATGTGTGCAATGGACTTCCAGTTCCTCCAGCTGCCAGAGCTGGTTAGATGTTTACTGGATAGCAAGACAAATCTCTCAATGTTAGCTGTCCTGATCAGGCGGCTTGTCTAACAGAATTTGCCACCATTCCTTCTTAGGATAATTGTTAATTACTTCTGGCTGAGCCTGAGGGGCACTGGGAGCCGCAGCTGAGGTGCCCCGCTGAGTTTCTCGCGGCTGAATAGGTTCCTCATAAGGAGGGGGAGCCGGAGAAACGGAAAAGGCTTCTTTAAGTCCCTTTTCGTGAATCCACAAACTTTCCATTAAGACTCGCCAGGCTGTTAACATTTTTGGAGGTGCTCGAGGAGGTTCGTGGAGCCATTCTCCAATTTTTCTCCAAGTCCCTGTTTTCAGCGAGCCCTTTTCCGGATAAGCCGGAGTCTTTCCCCAAATATATTCCATTAAAGCAATCAACTCCTTTTTTGACACTGCTGGTAATTGTTTGCCACTACTTTTAAGTAAAATATTAGAAGTTCTGACTATTTCCTCAAGCTCTTTCAGGTGCGCTGCCTGTTGCTTAGAAAATTTGTTCCCCATACTCACGAATGGATCGTCGTCTTCACGAGGCGAGATCGTGTGCACAGCCTATTCCAGGCGATGAGTATGGAGACTGTCAGAGACGTATCCACTCGCAGCAGATCATGTCGGGATGCTGGGAACCCGTTGCTTGAAGCAGCCGGGTTGCTGGGAACCTGTTGCTGGGAACCTGCTGCTAGTGAACAGCCAGGTTGAGCACGGCCACCATCGGGTGAATGAGGATGGACGGCTGAAGACGTATTCCGCAGAATCACGTCGGGGTCACCAGTTGTGGGTTTTTCGCACCCTGCGGGCTCCTCATGAACTTGCTGATGAATGAAGACACGTGTCTGAGCTTTCTCGGGATGAGGGCCCAGACTGAAGTCCCAAGCTCTCTTTTATTGAGATACCAGCAGCGCATAAGCAACAAGCAATTAGCAACAAACAATTATCTAAGCGTTCAGCTATCCATGAAAACCGTTATCTTAAGGTTGCGAATGGTTACATCTCAGCCATGCACTAAGCAATTATCTCAAGGTTATAAATCAGCTACATATCTGTATGGAATGTCTTTGTTCTTCTAACTATCTTGTATGTGTTACTTTCTTGTACGTGTTCCAACGGGTGTCCGTCTGCACGTAGCAAGGTCATCTGATTTTTGGTAAACTGCAACTTATACACAGAAACGAAACTTATTTCTGCCCTGAGCCAGACCTGCGCCATTTTATGTGAGCCTAAGGTGGAAATATGACAGGTTTCCTACACAGAACATTCCAGTAGCAGCTTCTGAATCTCAAAATGAAATCTCACCAATGAGAAGAAATTGTGATACGGCTTTGTGGAACTGAATACACGTCTACTCATAAGATTACGTACCCCTTGAAAAGTGTGTAAGATTCAAATTCAACTATTAGAAATCACAGAATGGCAGAATCATTAAACAGAGTAGCAATAAAGGGAACAGTAAAATGTTGACACACAAAGAATGAGAGGGCAATGAAGGGTAAGTGTTCACACCTTTCCACACTCCAGGCATTTATATGGTTTTTCTCCTGTGTGAATTCTTTGATATTTATGAAGACCACCACTTTCCACACTGGAGGCATCTATATGCTTTCTCCCCTGAATGGATGCTTTGATGTACATAAAGGGTGGACCTCTGATCAAAGCTCTTTCCACACTCCAGGTGTTGATACGGTTTTTCACTTGAGTGGATCCTTTGATGTACATAAAGGCTTCCCCTCTGACTGAAGTTCTTTCCACACTTCAGGCATTTTTGCTGTGTCTCCCCTTAGTGGATTGTTTGATGAACACGAAAGGTGCTCGTATCCCTGCAGCTCTTTCCACACTCAAAGCATTCATAAGGTTTTTATCCTGAGTGGATTCTTTGATGTCTATAAAGATTGCTCCTCCGACTGAAGCTCTTTCTAGACTCTGTGCATTTATTCGGTTTTTCTCCTGTGTGGATCCTTTGATGTCTATTAAGTTTGCCTCTCCGACTGAAGCTCTTTCCAAACTCCAGGCATTTCTAAGGGTTTTCTCCTCTATGGATTTGTTCATGACTACACAGGTTGCTCTTCCGAGTGAAGCTCTTTGCGCACACTGTGCATTTATTCGGTTTTTCTCCTGTGTGAATCCTTTGATGTCTATTACAGGTACCCCTCCAACTGAAGCTCTTTCCACACTCCAGGCATTCATATGGTTTTTCTCCAGTGTGGATCCTTTGATGTCTACAAAGGGTGCCCCTCAGCCTGAAACTCTTTCCACACTCCAGGCATTTATGCTGTTTCTCTCCAGTGTGAATTTTTTGATGACTATAAAGGTTTCCCCTCTCACTGAAGCTTTTTCCACACTCCAGGCATTTATGTGGTTTTTCTCCTGTGTGGATTCTTAAATGTCTTTCAAGATGGTCATTCCTTATGAAGGAATTTCCACATTCTGGGCACTGATATTTCTTTCCTCCCTCCTGGATCCTCTGAGGACTCCTGAGTCTTCCATCTGTTCTCCTCTCACTGAATCTCTTTCCACACTCCAGGTGTTTATGCGGTTTCTCGCCTAAGTGGATCCTTTGATGTCTATAAAGGTTTCCCCTCTGAGTGAAGCTCTTTCCACACTCCAGGCATTTATATGGTTTTTCTCCAGTGTGGATTCTTATATGGTTTTTAAGATCTACATTTCTTTGGAAGCATTTTCTACAATCCGTGCATTTATAAGGTTTCTCTGCTGTATGGATTCTTTGATGCGCATAAAGCTTTTCCCTCAAAGTGAACCTCTTTCCACACTCCGAGCATTCATACAGTTTCTCTGCGGTGTGGATTCCTTGATGTGTATAAAGATGTCCCCTCTGACTGAAGCTCTTTCCACACTCCAAGCATTTAAATGGTTTTTCTCCTGTGTGGATTCTTAGATGATTTTTAAGATCTCCATTTCTCTTAAAGGATTTTCCACATTCCGGGCACTGATATTTCTCTCCTCCCTCCTGGATCCTCTGGGGACTCCCGAATTTCCCGCCTCTTCTGAGGGACCCTCCGCCCTCCAGACCCGTCTCGGGGTCTCTGCTCGTTTCCTGCTCGCCGCTTCGCCCTCCAGGCGGCCTCCTTTCCCGGAGTCCCCCTTGGCTCATCCCCTCTGAGTCTTCCCCGTCTCCTCCCGGGGCTGCTCCGCGGGGCCTCCTTCCTTCCTCTGCCAGGCTCCCCCGTACTCCTGCAGGGGCGAAGGGGGAGACGCGGGTCATAGCTTCGTCCCTTCCCCAGAGGGGAGTCCCAGCCCCACCCGGGGAGAAAGGCCGAAACCTCAGCCTTTCAGTGAGACTTTCCGGGCAGGCCTCCCTCCCAGCGCCCGTCCCGTCAGACCAGGACTTGGCCTCACCCCTCCCTCTTTGCCAGAGAGCCTCTCAAACTACGACTCCCGGCATCCCTTGCGCCCTACCTGGCTCCGACCCAATCTGTAGCCAAATCAATTATGGCACCTCAGATCTATTTTTCCCCGGAAGTGCAGTCGAGAGTTCCCTGCGAGCCCTTTTCCTAGTTGCTCTTCCTCTTACGCTTGAAGGGACCGCCTCTAGGAGTAGTGGTGCTAAGCGCCACCCTCGCCAGAGCGACCAATCAGCGTCCTCCTTCCCTCCATCAGTAAGATGGCGCCTGCGCAGTAGCGAAGGTTGTCTTCGTCTGACCAGGGGGTGGGGCAAGATTTAGGGGGCCGTACGTCATTTAACGCTGCTGCCCCTTTGGGGGCTCCATTCCCCCCCCTAGGGTGGCAGCTGTGTCTCTTCCTCAGTCTGACTCTTCCATCGCAGGACCGGGAGATTGACGCTTCTGCGGAGGATCTTGGCCCTTCCTAGCACTGCCTTCCTCTGGGCAGAGGGAGCTCGGAGTCAGCTTCCATTTATAATACAATGTGTTTTGCCCACAAGTGTATGTTCTTTTCTGCTTTCTTTTTCTCATCCATGAGAAGATCCTGATTTCTATTGCAGATATGCAAGACAGGATCTGCGAAAAGTATTTCTAAAGCGGTGTATCATCACATAGCCATGATAGCGTAATGCTGGCGGCACCATCAGGAAATTGATAACTTGGGCTGGTTCTCTGACCTGGATGGGAAAAGCTAAGTATGCTGTCCTTTGCTCCCCATCACCAGGTTTTGATGCTTCAGCTGCTGAAGCTGAAATTAGTTCCTGGGTACAGTTCAGGGTTAAACATTGGCTGTTAGTGAAGACAAATTCAAATTCAGAGTAGAACTGGAAGGGACCTTGGAGGTCTCCTAGTCTAAGCCTAGGAGACTCTGAGTCTATGAGATTTGAGACAACTGGCTGTCCAATCTCTTCTTAAAAGCCTCCGGTAATGAATCACCCAATACTTCTGAAGGGAAGCTGTTCCACTGGTTAATGTTCTTATTGTTGGGAAACTGCTCCGTAATTCCTGATTGCTTCTCTCTGATTAGTTTCCATCCAGTTTCTTATCTTGCCTTCTGATGCTTTGGAAGTAGGTGGACCCCATCTTCTTTGTGGCACCCCCTCAAATACTGAAATGCTGCTATCATGTCACCCTGGTTAATGCCTGGAGTTCTACTGGTTAATTGTTCTCCCTGTCAGGAAATTCCTCCCTCCTCCCCGCTCAGTTTCCCTCCGTCGCTGCTTCTCCCACCTTCGGGGACGAGCTCGGCTCCCTTCGGGGTGCCCTCCCTCCCGCCTCCCCGCCCTTCTCCCCATCTGCTCCCACCCCCGAGAGGAAGGGCGGCTGCCTGGGGGCCGCGGGTGGAGCCTGGCCGGAGTCCCCTCCGGAGGAACAAGGCAGGAAGCGCCCCCCCAACTCCACCCCGCCCTGCCTGGGGAGAGACGCAGCCCGGGAGGCCCGTCAGCTCCGCCGGCCTGGATGCGGGGTGGGGGGTCGGAAGACGGGACCCCAAAGATCAAAGGGAGCCCCTCGCTCCTCTTCCCAAAGAAAACCTTCGCTACTGCGCAGACGCCAACTGGATTATGGATAGAAGGACGCCGCCGATTGGTCGCTCTGGTTCCTTTCGCGGAGTCCCCTTCCGGGCCTTCTGCATTATATTCAAAACATAATGACAGCTGTCATAGGCCGCTTTTACGTGGCCGCACTGACAGCTGTCAAAAGACTACGCATGCGCAGCCGCCCACGCGGCCTACAAGCACACGCGGCCGTTTGACAGCTCTGGGGAGATTCTGCCCTAACAGCTGACCGATTGGCCCCCTGTTCTTGGCGGGAAAACGCGCCCAGCTGATTTGCTGTCCCGTTCGACAGCTGCCTATATAAGGCATGTTTTTCCCTGTTCTGTTGTCCGGGCTAACTGAATAAACAACCTGTTAATGAAGACGCGTCTCCCTTGTCCTTCCTGCCGATAATCTACCTGGCGACGAGGATGGGATCCCGGTACTAGCTGAAGTCACGGGCCAGGAGCGTTGCTGTCCGGTCAACCGCTGAAGTCACTAGCTAAGTCACCGACCGGACAAGCCAACCTTCCAGGTGCCCGAAGTACCGCGGACCCGGAATGGCAAACCTAGGACACATAAGGGAGTTCGACGTCCGGCACCCCGAAGGATGGGAGTCGCATTTGGGCCAGGTCGAGGGGTACCTCCTTGTGAATAAAATCACAGAGGACCGCCACAAGGCCGCCGCGCTCCTATGCCTGAGCGGGCCAGCGGTATACGATGTCGCCGTTGGCCTCTGCAGCCCGGACCCGGTCGCCACCATTCCGTACGCCGAGCTCACAGACCGCCTCAGCAAACACTTCATGCCAAGGCGGTCAGAACTGTATTGGCGGCTCTATTTCGCCCGACGGAAGCAGCAGCCTGGTGAAACCTCCACCGCTTTCATCGCAACCGTCAGGCACGCCGCCCGCAAGTGCCATTTCCCCGACCTGGAGGACCGGATCCGCGATCAAGTTATTGCCGGTCTCCAGAACGCGCGTCTGCAGAGGAAGCTTGTGGCAAAGCCCACAATGGACCTCGCAGAGCTCACGCTGGAGATAATGGCGTTCGAAGACAGCCATCGCGACGAAACCGAGACGTTTGGCGAAAACTCAGGCAACTCTGTCCATCAGGCCAGGGAGCTCGACCAAGGGCCGCCGGAGCCCGAATCCGGGGTCGATGCGATCCTCTCCCGCTTCAACCGGATGACCGCCGGCCGGGAAAGGAACCGCAACCAAGACCGACAGACGGGCCCCAACACGAAGAAACCGCAGACCAACGCCAGGGCGAAGTGTGCAAGCTGCGGTGGAAGCCATGCCAGAGCCACCTGCAGGTTTAGGAACGCGAAGTGCCACGGCTGTGGCAAGACCGGCCACATCCGATCAGCTTGTCGCAGCCTAAACCGGGAGACCCTCCACGACCTTGACGAGATCCCCGCAGGTAGGACCGCCCCTCCCTGCCCTCCCCCAAGGGTTGTAGGGTCCGTATGCTCCCTAACAAAAACTCTCGCTAACAACATCCCCAGAGCCAAGGTTAGAACGTGGGTCAAAATACAGGGAATCCCCTGTGAAATGGAGGTCGACTCAGGATCCTCCGTTTCCATCCTGTCAGGGGACACCCTCCAGAAAATAGCCAACAAAACAAATCACCGCATTCCCATCCAACCCTCCAGGGTCATGCTGGCAGATTTTCAAGGGGCGCAGATAGATTTAAAGGGACAAGCCGTCCTGAAAGTCGAATTTAAAAAATTCTCAGGCCACTTAACAGCCCAAATAACAAAGCAACCAAGAACTAGCTTAATAGGATTAGATTGGTTTGAGGCATTAGGCATTCGCCTCGAAGGGACAAACCGCATCCAAACCAATTCTTTAGAAAATATCTGCAAAAAATTTGCGGATGTGTTTGACGGCTCACTGGGCAAATACAACGGCCCCCCCATCGACCTCAAGTTCAAACCGGAGGTCGGACCAATTAGAATAAAAGCCAGGAAAGTTCCCTTCGCCCTAAAACCAAAAATAGACAGGGAATTAGACCGCTTGCTCAAACTAGGAGTCCTTGAACCCACTGACAGCGGAACTTGGGAAACCCCCATAGTGACACCTGTCAAACCCAATGGTGAAGTGAGAATCTGCGCGGACTATAAAGCGACCCTCAACCGCGCACTCAATCCTCATGCATACCCAGTCCCATCAGTTAGAGATGTTCTTTCAGAAATAGGGTCCGGCTCCATTTTTGCCAAATTAGACTTGGCACATGCCTTCCTGCAACTCCCTGTAACCAGGGAAACCGCAGAAGCCCAAACCATAGTGACGCATAGAGGGGCGTTCAAAGTGAACCGCCTCCAATTTGGCATCTCCGTGGCACCTGGAATATTCCAGGAAGTCATGGAACGAACTCTCAAAGGCATCCCTGGAGTCTGCCCGTATTTTGATGACGTCCTCATCGCGGGCGACTCCTCCCACTCCCTAGCAACCAGGCTGCACGAAGTCCTCTCAAGATTCCGCACAGCTGGCTTAAAATTAAAACGTGAGAAGTGCTCAATCGGAGTACCCTCCGCAGAGTTCCTGGGGTACAAAATAGACGGCAAAGGCATTCACCCCACCAATGCAAAAATACAAGCAATACAAGCCGCACCCCCCCCCAAAAATAAAACGGAGCTCCAGGCATTCCTAGGGCTCCTAAATTTTTACCATTCATTTTTGCCCGGAAAAGCCACAATAGCAGAACCCCTTCATAGACTCCTGGACAAAGGGGCTCCCTGGCAGTGGACCCCACTTCATAATGACAGCTTCAAACAGCTAAAACAATTACTTTCCAGCGATACAACCATATCGCACTACAACGAAACCAAACCTCTATGCATCGCCTGCGATGCTTCACCTTATGGCATCGGGGCAGTCCTCAGCCACTCCCTTAACGATGGCACGCAAGCCCCAATCGCATACTACTCTAGGACACTTTCAAAAACCGAGCGCAACTACGCGCAAATAGATAAGGAAGCCCTGGCTATAGTAGCTGGAATTAAGAAATTCCACGATTACCTCTATGGCAGACCTTTTACAATCTATACAGATCACAAACCTCTCCTGGGCATATTCACATGGGACCGCCAGACCCCACAAATTTTATCCCCGCGAATGCTTCGCTGGACGACATTCCTCTCTGCTTACTCTTATCAATTAATCTACAAGCCTGGAAAGGAAATGTCCCATGCAGACGGCCTCAGCAGGCTCCCACTGCCTCAAATTGACCCTGACCCAGCCCCAGCCGGCCAAGTCCTGGCCATACAAGAACTCGCAGAATGCCCAGTAACAGCAAAAGACATCGCACACACCACAAGCAGGGATCCCACCCTCAGCAGGGTACTCTCATGGGTCACATCAGGATGGCAATCATCCTGCCCCTCTCCCCCCATCCAACCATATTTTGCAAAACGACACGAGCTTTCAACACATTTAGGCTGCATCCTCTGGGGGTGCAGAGTAATAATCCCTTCATGCCACAGGGCAAGGGTTCTCCAAACACTACATGAGGGCCACCCTGGCATTTCAAAAATGAAGGCCCTGGCACGCAGTTATGTCTGGTGGCCATCCTTAGACAGGGACATCGAGCAGCATGTAGCCGGCTGCTATCTCTGCCAGCAAACCAGACCCTCCCCTCCGCACGCCCCAGTTCACAAATGGGAAACCACTTCCAATCCTTGGTCCCGCATCCACCTCGATTACGCAGGACCATTCCAGGGACAAACCTTTTTAATCATTGTAGATAGTTACTCTAAATGGCTGGAGGTTCTCCCGGTTTCAAGCACCACATCAGAGGCCACCATTCAAGCATTAAGGGGAGTTTTTGCCACCCACGGTCTTCCAGATGTCATAATCACTGACAACGGGCCTCAATTTACCTCCCGTGACTTCCAGATCTTCACGAGGAGGAACTGTATTAGACACGCAACATCGGCCCCGTTCCACCCGTCCAGTAATGGCCTCGCAGAGGTCATGGTGAAGACCACCAAAGACTCTCTGCGCAGAATGATCGTCGGAAACTGGCACCGTCGACTCGCCCGCTTCCTCCTCGCACACCACACCACTCCCGTGTCCACCACCGGAAAATCTCCAGCAGAACTAAGATGGGGTCGCCGACTGGTCACTCGACTTGACAGACTGCACCCAGACAGGCCAGCGGCCGAAAAAACCAACAACTTGCCACACAAAACATTTTCTAAGGGACAAAATGTCTGGGCCCGAAATTATGGGGGAAGGGATAAATGGACCCAGGGGGTGGTTCTCGATCAAACCGGCCCCCTGTCATACACCATTAACGTGGGCGGGGGACTCACATTTAGGAGGCACGCAGACCAGCTTCGCCCCCGGTCACCCCCCAACTCCACCACGCCAGAAGTGGCGGCAGAAAATTTTGAACCCCCCAGCACCAACTACCCGGAAGAAATCCCGTGCCACACAGACCCTCCGCCCATTTCCCCCGTAGAGGCCCCTGAAACCATAGAAGCACCTGCACCCCGCAAATCCACTCGTCAGAAGAGGCCGCCAGCATACTTAGCGGATTTCGAATGGGCCGGAAGTTCGCCGAACAGTTCCAACACCAGTTGAAAGTTACTCCAAGTTATGTGTTCAGTTCAAGGGGGGGGGAAAGGGGTGCATTATATTCAAAACATAATGACAGCTGTCATAGGCCGCTATTACGCGGCCGCACTGACAGCTGTCAAAAGACTACGCATGCGCAGCCGCCCACGCGGCCTACAAGCACACGCGGCCGTTTGACAGCTGTCAAACGGCGCGCATGCGCATTACCGCTTGAACTGTCAAAACCGCGGCAAGCCCCCGGCAGCCGCCGCAAGCTGTCAAAGTTAGCGCATGCGCAGTAGCGGCGGCGAGCTGTCAAAACGCCGGCCGCGCGCCAAAACCAGCTGACGGGATTCCCCTGCCTGGCTAACGCGCTAGCATTGTCTCTGGGGAGATTCTGCCCTAACAGCTGACCGATTGGCCCCCTGTTCTTGGCGGGAAAACGCGCCCAGCTGATTTGCTGTCCCGTTCGACAGCTGCCTATATAAGGCATGTTTTTCCCTGTTCTGTTGTCCGGGCTAACTGAATAAACAACCTGTTAATGAAGACGCGTCTCCCTTGTCCTTCCTGCCGATAATCTACCTTCCCCGCCGTCTCCTTCCGAGGCTGCTACGCGGGGCCTCCTCCCTTCCTCCGTCGGGCTCGCCCGAACTCCCGCAGGGGCGAACGGAGAGAGGCGGGTCACGGCTTCCCCGGAGGAGAGTCCCAGCCTCGGCCTCTCAGTGAGACTTTCCGGGCAGGCCTCCCTCCCAGCGCCCCTCCCGCCAGAGCAAGCCTCGGCCTCCCCCTCACTCCCGCCCTCCTCGGCCAGAGCCTCTCGGACTGCGACTTCCGGCATCCCCACCTGACTCCGAGTCCGTCCGCGGCAGAATCAACTAAGTGCCTCACTTTTGTTTGAACCCGGAAGTTGGAGGCGGGACTTCTCTGCCCGCCCTTTTCCGGGGAGCTCTTTCTCTTTCGCTTGAAGGGACCGCCCCTGGGAGTCCTCCTGCCAATCGCCGCCCTCGCCAGAGCGACCAATGAGCGTCTGCGCAGTAGCGAAGGTTTTCTTTCGGAAGGGGAGCGAGGGGCTCCCTTTGATCTTTGGGGTCCCGTCTTCCCACCCCCCCACCCCGCATCCAGGCCGGCGGAGCTGAGGGGCCTCCCGGGCTGCGTCTCTCCCCAGGCAGGGCGGGGGGGAGTTGGGGGGCACTTCCTCCCTTCTTCCTCCGGGGGGGCTCTGGCCAGGCCCCCCTGCGGCCCCCAGGCAGCCCCCCTCCCGCGCGAGGGTGGGAGCAGATGGGGAGAAGGGCAGGGGAGGCGGGAGAGCAGCCTTCCCGTATCTGGGGGGCGCCCCGAGGAGGAGGGAGCCGGGCTCGTCCCCGAAGCCCCCCGAAGGCGGGAGAAGCAG
Organism: Vipera ursinii; assembly: GCF_947247035.1. NCBI lineage: Eukaryota > Metazoa > Chordata > Lepidosauria > Squamata > Viperidae > Vipera > Vipera ursinii. Next base: position 2,252,776 of record NC_139529.1, on the reverse strand, counting down.
CAACGGAGGGAAACAGCGGGGAGGAGGGAGGAATTTCCTGACAGGGAGAAGAATTAAGCAGTGGAACTACCTGCCACCAGAAGCTGTCAATGCTGCAACACTGGAAGGTTTTAAAGAAGAGACTGGACAGCCATTTGTCTGAAATGGTGTAGGGCTTCCTGCCTGAGCAGGGGGTTGGACTAGAAGACCTCCAGGGTCCCTTCCAACTCTCTTCATCATCATCAACTTATTTATTCATTAATTCATTTACAAGGTCTCTTCTAATTCTGTGATTCTGATCCTGATCTCATCCACGAATCTGCCTGTTTCGGTGTTTTGGCTCTCCAGAGCTTCTGCCCCTCCCTTCACTCGCTCTGCATTCACACTGGAACCTCTTCGTGCATGGGGGGGGGGGGGGAAGGAGGATATGCAATTATTGTTTGACTTTAAATATTTGTATTCATCTCATGCTTTTCCCAAATGTTTTTCTTGGGTTTTTTTCTCACATCTTCTGCCCTGCCAAAGAGAAAGGAGGAAAGTGGGGAGAAGAGATGGTACCATAAACTGGCCTTGAGAACCACCTTTCCCATTGAAGTCCCAACTAAGCCTAATCAAGCTTTACTTCCCAGGACAGCCAATGATGTCCAGGGCCAGGCTGAGATTCCCCGGCTGGAGAAGGTTCCCAGTGGACACCCTCCGGGTGAGCCCTAGAATAAGCCTCAATGGCAACGTATGAGAGCAAGGCTGGAGGGCTGCAATCTTAGGCCCAGGACGATGAACGCCGCACCAGCCCTCCAGCTCCGGCCCCCACAATCCGCGGGTCCTTACTCGCAGTTGCCCAGGAACTGCCAGCAAAGAGATCTTTGAGGGACCCACTGAGGTCTTTGCTGAGGGGGGAGGGGGGCGTCGCGGCTTTCCCGGCCCTGTAGATGAAGTACAGCTGAGCAGCAACTCCCCCACCGGCCATCAGGGGCAGCCAGGGATGGGTCTTGCCGCCACCTGCTGGCCCTTGGGAGCACTGCAGCCCAGATACACTCGGCCCAGCAGATATTCCTCTCCAGGAGGTGGGGCACCGTCTGGCCCTAGATTAGAGCTCACAACAACCTGCCCAGGTAGGCTGGCGAAGGCACTGTAGAGGCTGAATGGCAAGAAAGTTGTGATTTTATACTTCAGCACAACATCTTGTTTCAGTTCACACAACACAACCCAGTTTTTTCCCTAGGATCTAACACCCCATTCACACATGCTAACTGTGGCAGTGTTGAAAAGGGCTGGATTTCTGGGGCTTTGCCTGTTGTCCAAGACGAGTCTTCCTTACTTCCTGCTAAAATTCCAGCCGGCCTCTCAGCTGCCCCTTTTCTGGGCCATCCTGGCTGCAGCTGAGACCCCTCCTGAAGGTGGAGGAGCCAGAAACTGTCCTCTCCTAAGAATTCAGATCAGGGCCATGAAACAGAGGCTGAGAATTGTTCTGATCAGTTCTGCTCTGCTCAACCTGCATCATAAACACTGTGCCAAGTTTGGGCCCCTCAAATTCTGTGCAGAAGAGTCAGAGAAGGACAAGGTGAATGGTCGAACCCTCCCATTGGAGCAAAAAGTATATAGGGGTACCTTTTTACCAAATAATTTCAATTTACTGTGAAATCCGTTGACATTGATGCAATTAAACACTATTGACATATCCTTCATAATACATTGGGTATAAATTTTGATTTATGACTTTCTTCTAAATAAAAAAATAGCATGGAAAATCAGGTGCTTCCTTTGATCAGGCAACTTGGAAGGCACTAGAGCTGTGAATTTGGAACCCTGGTGTCAGAATCCATTTGTATTCCATTCCTAACTCCCTATCTGTGCAACCCTAAATCTCACCCCGTTACTGGATTCTGCCATTCCCATTAATTAGCCATCCCTATCCATTAGAAAGGGATGCGGTGGCTCAGTGGGTTGGGACGCTGAGCTTGTCGATCAGAAGGTTGGCAGTTTGGTGGGCCGAATCCCGAACGCCGCATAGCCTGTTACTCGTCCCAGCTTCTGCCAACCTAGCAGTTCGAAAGCACGTAAAAATGCAAGTAGAAAAATAGGGACCACTACGGTGGGAAGGTAACAGTGTTTGGCATCTATTCATGCCAGCCACATGGCCACGGAGACGTCCTCGGACAAGCGCCAGCTCTTTGGCTTTGAAATGGAGATGAGCACCGGCCGCTAGAGTCGGAAACGACTAGCATGCATGTGCGGGGGAACCTTTACCTTTTACCTTTATCCATTAGATGGAAGGTTGTTTATTCAGCCTGCCTGAAGGCCATCCTCAAAGACCAGGGAAGAACCTTTGAACTGAGAAGAACAAAGAAAGGTGGTGGGGGATTCTGGTTTGTATCTCCGATTGGAATTTGAAGGGGATGAAGCAAATGTGGTAAATGCATGGAAGTTCTCTTTCTCCACGAAGCGGTTTGACACCTGAAACATAACTGATCCCGGACTGACCAAATGGACTAAGGGGAGGGGTTTTTCCTCGGGGACACTTTAAAAGAATCGATCCTGTCTAGATTATGCAGTGTCAATGATGTTTTAGTAAAAGTTCCTCTTTGGATAATCCTGTCTCCAAGAGTTCTTTCCTAAGATGTGCACCGGCGTGGGTCCTGACACCTGATCAGGTCAGCCAGGCTGTTGCTTGGAAGCTGCAGAGCAGGTTGTTGGAACTGGTTTCCTGGGTAAAGAAGGAACTTTTCCCGGGGGATCCAGCAGGGGTGGTGGTGGTGGAGAGCAATTTTGGATTTATCTATATCACAGGTTGGCAACCCGTGGCTCCGGAGCCACATGCGGCTCTTTAACCCGTCTCCTTTGGCTCCCAGTCGCCCGGTGCATGCGCACCTCTCCGAACAGGCAGTGGCGCCGCCCGCTTGGAGAGGTGCACGCACACCTCTCCGAAATGGCAGAGGTGCGCGCGTACCTCTCCGAACAGGCAGTGGCGCCGTCCGTTTGGAAAGCTGCTGCAGCCCATTTGCAGAGCTGCCGCCTTCCTCCAAAGGCGGTAGCTATGCAAACGGGTCGCGGCAGCTTTCCAAACCGGCGGCAGCAGGTCTGCAAATGGGTGGCACCGCCACCCGTTCAGACGGAGGTGCACGCGCACCTCTCCAAATGTTTGGTGAGCTGCACGCGTGCCCCCGCCCATTTGGAAAGCTGCCACAGCCAGTTTACAGATCTGCCGCCTTTGGGTGGTGCTGCTGCCCATTCGGAGAGTGGGAAGGTTTGGACAGCTGCACGCATACCTCTCCGAACGTGCAGCAGTTTGGAGGTCCCGGGGGTGGCTCCAGCAGCGCCTGGGCTGAAGGCGGCACCGCAACCCAGCACCCGTCATCAGGGAGACCCATCGCCGCCGCCGTACAGGTGCCTCCCGTTTTGTGCATGGGCAAAATGTTTTGGGTTTTGCGCATGCGTGGACACACACGCACGGCTCCCACTTTTTTGTGTGTACGATGGAACCGGTTCCCAGTGGCTCTTTTGCTTTTTTAGGTTGCCGACCCCTGGTCTATATGAAAAAAGAAAAACCTCAGGGGGCCAGGAACACACTACCAGTATTCCTGGCACTTGATAGAAGGCAGCAGCAATTGGAGAACAGCATTTCTTTGGCACTGAAAACTTCTTTTCTGCCTAGGCAAATAATATAGCTGATGCAAGTGACTTTAGGCAAACAAAGGTATTCTTGGCCAGGAAGCCACAGATGGAGAGTATGGAGATATTTCCCTCCGCACCAGCCACCCACCCAGCCCCTGCTTTTCGGCCCCCATGGTCCAAGGGCCCTTGCACCTGCTGAGGAACCGCCAGAGAGGTCAGGGGAGCGCTTTGAAGGACCCAACGGCCATTCTTACTGTGGGAGCTGCCAAAGCTGCCTGGGTTCTTGAGATGGAATTAGATCAGAGCAGCAGCTCTGCTATCAGCCATGAGGGGGCAGCAAAGGACCAGACTTTGCGCCATCTGCAGGCCCTCCCTGAGATGCTCAGCCCAAAGTTTTCTTTGAAGGACCGCTCCTAGGCTGCCTTCCTGCCAAGGAGGTGGGGCGCTGAATCTCCCCAGATTAACGCCTCACAAGCACCTGCCCAGGTAGTCTGCCCAACATGCTCTAGAGCAGGGTATCAAACTCAACTTCATTGAGGGCTGCATTAGCGTTGTGGTTGACCTTGGGGGGCTGGCCATCTCAACATTGTTCGCTTTGGGGGGGTGCCTGTGAGGGCCCAGGTTGGGGCGGGATCCATTTTCTCCAGGTGTGGAAGGCAAGACCAGGGCGAGCACTAAAGCCTTGTCCACCAGAGGAGCCTGGCTGTCGTTCTCAGGCCATGCAGAGGACCCCCGGTGATGGCAGATGCTCGGGGGGCACCCGGCTGCATTTACCTCCTCCTTATGGTTGCTGCTGATTGGCTCGCTGTCCTTGGCAATTGGATGGGAGACCACCAGGAGAGGTCAGGAGGAGGGGACAAGGGATTGACAAAAAGGCACCATGGCTGCTTTTGGTTAAGTGCTAAGGCAGGACTTCTCTCAGACATTTCTCTTTATAATCTTCCTCCTGCCCTTTTCCCTTTCCTTCTTTTCTTTGTCTTTCCTCTTTCCCTTTCTCCTTCCCTGTCCCTTGGATGTTGAAAGGCAAAAGGGGAGACATTTCTCTATGCCTTCTTGACTTGTGATCAAATGCCACTTTGGCTGGTAGTCTGTGGCCACTTAAAAGACCGAGAACAAACCAGGCTCAGTTTATCCCATGCCTGCATTTAGTGGGGACGTCCACAGACAACAGTACAGCAAAAGTGTCAAAATGGTGGCTGTGATAGTTGAATAGAGCTCCTCCATTTTTTATGTGCAACAGCTTTAGCATTTTGGATCAGAGGTAAGTTAGTTGATTTTCTATTAATACATAACCCCTACAAGGGCTCTCCTGTAGGGACCCTGCCTTGGTCTAATTCAGACTGGAAATATAGGAAAACGTGTTCTTTTCCCCACTGGAAGTGGCTCTTTGCAACACACAAGGAGGGGACACTTTCCTAAGAGCTCACAATTCAAGAATACCAATGTTAACTTGGACTGCCAATAAAGTCCTGTCTGTGACAAAAGAGAACATAAAATTGCTTTCTCCTTTGAGCCCAAATCTCAATGGATGCAGGATTGATGCTACCAAGGTGCTTTTTGTCACTGCACGTTTTTTTTTGTTCGTCAGAAAAGTTCATTTCTAACTGTACATTTCCCCTGCTCTCTGCACCTGTTGTGATAACTTATCTAGTAACCATAGTGAATCCCATATGACTAGCTATGTTATGGTTTCAGTCTGTTTAGTGCGCATGTCTAGAAGAAGTTCCCAGAGTTATTATCTGTATTGTTTTTTTTCACTTTGCTGTTACTGTCTGTTACGTTAGGATGAAGCTAGCTAGCTCTGTATAATATATATTTAGTTTTTATATTTTTGTAAGTAAAAGGTATTTAGTAAGATTATGCGTCGTGTTTTTCTTGCCTTCCTGCAAGTGTATCATGCATTCTCTGAAGCACGGTCCGTCGCCCTCTACAAAGGTGATTTTTACCTTGACATTTTGGTATCGAGGATGGTTTGATTTATGTTTTTGGAGATGCATGTTTCTGCGGCTGTTATCAGTTAGTTAGTGCTAGTGAGGCAGCGGTGATTAACTGCTGAAACATGTCAGGAAGGAAACCACGGCTGAAAAGGAGTCTTTCTGTGGGGCAGATCCCTTCGACCTTAAGAACTCCGATAGCTTCGGCCACACGCCTTGGAGAAGACGCACCTGCTCCTGTCCACGATGCAAGGTCAGTCACTCCTTTTTCTACTTTTCCAAGCTCCCTGGCAGCTGCTTTTGGAAATGTTCACACTCCAGGGGCTCAAGATGATTTTCAAAGGCTTGGAGCGAAACTTAAAGTCCAGCCAAAGAAAATTTCTTCTGCTCCTTCAAGCCCCAAGCAAACTATGCGAGATAGGGCTATGCAAGGCTACTGTGAACTAATTGGGGTTTTTGAAAGGCGTTTGCAGCAGGCAAAGAAATATGTGTCAATGGTTCAGCAATATGAGAGGAATTATGAGCACGAACCGGCCATATTGCCACACCCACAAGGAGAAGCCATATTGCCTCCTTCTTCCCCAAAGCCAAAGTCACGCCCATCATTGAGTGTCATGCAAGACGAATGGGAACCGGAGGCTCCTGTGTCACATGATTATGGGCTGTCCCAAAGGACATACAGAGCCACAGTGATGCCTGAAGCAAATGTTATAGCACCATCTACTGGTGAAGCTGCATTAAGACATGAATTGGAGCTCTCACTCTCGCAATTGTCTATGGAGGAGTCTTTGCTCAGAGATACAAGATTTCTGCCGTTATCTGAGGCTCCAGTCCCTGATGGTGCTAGGATTCCTGCTACTATTGCTTCTCCTGTTAATATTGCTTCTATGCAAGCCCCTCTACCTGGCAGAACACAGCCATATTTAACCCACATGCAATTGCCACCGGGTTCTTATATGCGAAGGCCAGTGTCATCTGCAGGTTATGCTAATGCACCAGCCCCAGCGCCAGCGCCTCCTGCTGGCCAGGGTGGAATAGCAGCTCAAAGACAGTCACAGCCAGCACCAAGACTACCGGCAGCTTCAATGCAACTGCCGCATGTCCAGGCACAGGCACAGACGCCACTGGTGCCCCCTGCAGGTTATGGTCGGATTGCACAACCTGCACAGCCAGTACCTCAATTGTATTTTCCTCATCAAACACCTTCTATTGTACCACTGGCTGGTGATTCAAAATTAAAGAAGTCAGGACAGAATTACAGGGCATGGGTCAGTGAGGTTGGACTTTTGCTACGCAGAGAAGGTACTCACATGATGGTGTTTAATCCTCCTGCCCAGCCATGGACTCCTGACATATGGGACTTGGATAATAGAGCATGCACAACATTATTGATGTCAATGGACACTGAATTGCAGCTCACGTTTTCACAAGATGCAACTGCCCAACAAATTTGGACTCAGTTAGAGGCATGTTATCGGCCTACATCAATTGAGTCTACATGTTTACTTTTGTCTGAGTTCCATGGTTCCAGATTAAAATCTGGTGAACATATTGGAGCACATTTGACTAAAATGAAAGGTATTAGAAAAGAACTGGGTGAAAAAGGCTATCCTATTGATGATTTTCAAATGATCAGCATTATCATCAATTCTTTGAATCATGAGTGGAAAGATGCTATTTCCAAGATTAATCAAGTGCCTATTGCTCAACGCACAGTGGATCATGTATGCAGAATTTTAGCCGAAGAAGAGGCACTTATGCAAGCTGCGCCACATTTAAGGGAACCACCTGCATCAAGAGCTTCAGCGAGGCGTGCCTTCCGTGGAAGGACTTACGTTCCAAGAATGCCAAGATGCTACATCTGCAATCGTGTGGGACATGCCACCCGGGATTGTCCCCAACGAGTTCCAGCGCCCGTCACATACCAGCCCAGAGGAACAGATTCCAGAGGAGGCAGAGGTAGAGGCGGACAACAAGGTTGTGGTCGTGGTTCCAGGCGTGATCCACAAGCTCCACTTGTCACATTGGTTGTGACCAACGATCCACAGCCTCAACCAGAGTACGACAGACGACTTCTTTGGACTTTGGACAGTGGAGCAGCATTACATGTTACCTACAGAAAAGAGCTTTACACTGAGATGCACGAGCCTGAACCTGAACTTCGTGAACTTTACTCTTTTTCCAATCATCCTGTTCAGGTCATGGGAAAAGGAACTGTCTACATTGAAGAGCTTGATGCTCTCATTCCAAATGTTTACTATGTTCCGTCTGCCAGTAGTAATTTGCTTAGTCAGAGTCACTTGTCTAGGTTTTCTCATTTTCAGGTCCACCATCTTGAAAAAGCAAGTTATATAGTCAAAGACGGAGATATTGTTGCTGAAACCATGTTGATTGGTGGTGTTTATTACTTAAAACCAAAGCCTAAGCAGCAAGAGCAGGCAAGTATACAAGCTCCAAAAAGGAAGAGCACAGGCCCAGAGAGAGACGTCTCAGAGAGAGATCCTGTTGCTACTCCAAAGGTTCCTAATAATGATAAAAATACAAAAAAGACACAGGTTGCTCACAGCAAGCCTGGGGTTCCTAATAAAAATGCTAATGTTGAGAATTCACTAACAGGTAAACCTTTGCATTCCAGGTGTATCCATAAGTGGCACAGAAGATTGGGTCATGCCAGTTTCCGTGTTCTGAAGAAGATGCCAGAGTTCGCAAGAGGTTTGGATCTAAAGGGGTGTAAGGTGTTTTTGGACTGTGCTGTCTGCAAGAAAGCCAAATCCAAGGCAGCAGCAATTCCAAAACGCGCTACACGCCTGTCAACACGCATTTTTGATTTGGTACACACTGACATAGTTGGTCCTTTTGCACCAACACTTGGTGGTAAAAGATATTTCTTGACAATCGTTGATAATTATTCTAGATATGGATATGTATATCCTATGAAAGAAAAATCTGAGACCTTTCAGATCTTTAAAGACTTTGCTAGTCTTGTCTATACCCAATTCGAGGTCAACATTGCCAGAATCCAGAGTGATCGCGGTGCTGAATTCATGTCTCAGCGTTTCCAGGACTGGATGCGTGAGAATGGGATAGTACATCAGACATCTGCTCCTTATACTCCAGCTGAAAATGGGGTGGCAGAACGCAGAAATGGGGTTTTGCAAACCATGATGCGTTGCCTCCTTGAAGATGCTAACCTCAGTCTTCCATACTGGGGTGAAGCTATCAAATATGCTAACCATATCATCAACCGCACTTGGAGTTGTGTGATAAATCAGACCCCTTATTTCATGTTGTATGGACACAAGCCTGATCTCTCACATCTCCATATTTTTGGTTCCTATGCTATGGTGAATATTCCTTTAGCCCAAAGAAAGAAAGGGGGTCCTGCAGCAAAAAGGATGAGATTTATGGGCATTGATGATAATTCAAAATGGAGCAAATACATTGACTCTCATCATGTTATTGTGGTTTCACAATCTGCTACTTTTGAGGAAGATGCTGACTGGTCCAGGATTCATTCTAACGATCCTGGAGTTTATTTTCCTAGAGATGATGTTGCTGATGCCACGCAACCTGATCAAGAATCACAGGAGAATGTTCCTTCCACGAGTTCTTCTCAACCTACTGTTCCGTCTTGGCAAGCCGCTGATGTTGCTGCTGGCGACGATGATGAAGACGAGGACGACATGGAAGAAGAATGGACGGTTGGCCCGAGACGTTCCAAGAGGTCCACAAAGGGAATCCCTCCAAAACGGTATTCGTGGCAAGTAACAAAAACACCTGTACCTTTGATTTGTAATGTAACACTTCCACCTGAGAAGTTCACACAGATCAAACATCTTCCTGAATCAGAACAGGATAAATGGTTTGAGGCAATGCAGGCTGAAATGGACAGTCTAAAGAAACTCCAAGTGTTTACGCCTGCAAGCCCTCCAGCAAACAAGAAAGTTATTGGTACTCGATGGGTCTACAGGATCAAAAAGAAGCCGAATGGTGAGTCGTTGTACAAGGCCAGACTCGTAGCCCAGGGTTTTGCTCAACGTTATCCTGAGGACTATACAAATACATACTCACCCACAGTGCGGACTGAAAGTGTGAAAATTGCTTTAGCCACTGCAACTATCCTTGGCCTGGAAGTTTTCCAGTTCGACGTTGAAACGGCTTATCTTCACGCTGATCTTGATGAAGACATCTACGTCAAAGGTCCTCCAGGTTTCAGACAGCAAGAAGGGGATACCTGGTTTCTACACAAAAGTCTTTATGGTCTGAAACAGTCTGGTTTAATGTGGTACTTATGTCTTTCTGACAAACTAAATTCAATGGGCTTTATTAAGTCCGAAACAGATGAATGCGTGTTTACTAAAAGATCCGGTAATAGGTATGAGATAATTCTTGTTTATGTCGATGATATTGTTTATATTGGTCCAAATAAGCAGATGAGTGAGGTTTTTGCTAAAGCTTTACAAAAGTTTTTCACGTTGAAGTGTTTAGGATGTATTAACACTTATTTAGGTGTTCAAATTGCCAAAACTCAGAAGGGGTTTAGTCTCACACAAGGAGAGAAGATTGAACAACTGTTACATCACTGCAACATGGAGAACGCTAAGCCTGTGAGTATACCCATGCAAACTGACTTTCACATTTTGGCACATGAACCAAGTCCTGAGTTCGAAGATCAAACACTCTATCGCTCAGTCATTGGGTCACTGCTGTATATTAGTAGTTGGACTAGACCCGACATTGCACTTAGTGTTAATCTTTTATCACGACACGTAGGCAAGGCAAAACAGTTTCATTGGACATGTGTTAAAAAGTTATTGAGGTATCTAAAACACACCAAAGACATGAAGTTGTTGTTGGAACCAACACATACTGACTATGCAGAGTTATGTTGTTTTGCAGATTCAGATTGGGCGAGTGATAAGAAGTCACGGAAAAGTACATCAGGTTACATGATGTTCTTAAATGGATGTCCTGTTTACTGGCATGTGCGTAAACAGAATTTTGTTTCTTGTTCCTCTACAGAAGCTGAGTATGCTTGTGTGTCTGATGCATGCAATTCTTTAACCTGGTTTGATGCTTTGGTCACAGATATCTGGACACATCCGATTCGACCAATCACAGTAATGGAGGATAATGAATCTGTGGTTTATATTTCTGAAACACGTTTTACAGGTTCAAGGTCCAGACACATTGACATCCGATATCAAAACATAAGGCAACTGGTTAAACAAGGTTTTGTGACGTTACAGTATGTGCCTACACGTGATCAAATTGCTGACATGCTGAACAAACCACTTCCTACAGCCCAGCATGAGTATCTGCGTGAGAAGATGTGCCTTACTTGAGTCTTCACTTTGCTGACGAAAGAAGGGGAATGTCACTGCACGTTTTTTTTTTGTTCGTCAGAAAAGTTCATTTCTAACTGTACATTTCCCCTGCTCTCTGCACCTGTTGTGATAACTTATCTAGTAACCATAGTGAATCCCATATGACTAGCTATGTTATGGTTTCAGTCTGTTTAGTGCGCATGTCTAGAAGAAGTTCCCAGAGTTATTATCTGTATTGTTTTTTTTCACTTTGCTGTTACTGTCTGTTACGTTAGGATGAAGCTAGCTAGCTCTGTATACTATATATTTAGTTTTTATATTTTTGTAAGTAAAAGGTATTTAGTAAGATTATGCGTCGTGTTTTTCTTGCCTTCCTGCAAGTGTATCATGCATTCTCTGAAGCACGGTCCGTCGCCCTCTACAAAGGTGATTTTTACCTTGACACTTTTCCTACCTCCCTTGTTCCCTCACTTCTCATCTCTTTCCTTCCTCCACTCAGAAAAGGGTGATGGGGGGGGAGGGAGATTGCCAGGGCTGCCGGTCTTGCAGCCATCAGGCTCCCCTTTCACCAGGACTAGCCCCGCCCACCCACAAGGGATAGCGAATTGGACCAGAATTGGTTTCTACTACAGGCACCTTTTGCTTCAATCTGATGAAGTTGAGGATCTTTCCTTCCTAAGGGACCCAATTGAGGTAGGTCAGACACCTAGATTGTGCCACGACACACTTGTTCCAATTAGAAGATCATTTAAAGGCAACTTATTAATCTCACAAGGAGGTTTCCCTTAATGAAAAGAGGAGCAAATGACACATACAGAAGAAAAAGTACAAAAGAATAGTTCATTGGATGGAACAAATCCTGTTACATCAGAAACATGGACAATACGTGAAACATCCCATAATAACATAACCATTTAAAATCATTGTATTAAAAAGAAACATTCACATGGGAAAAGGTATCCTGAGCATCATGAGCCACAGAAATCTGTTGTGAAAAGATACCATTTCAGCCAGCTGAAACTTTAGCATGTACAATTGAAAAAGTCCTTTGCTATTCAGCCTCAGTGTGCCTTGTTTTGCAGTTAGAAAGTCACAAGCACCTAGATATTACCAGGTTATCATAAAAATATTAAAGTTACAAGAAAGTGCAATCAAGAGCAATAAACCTGTTGCTTGGCCCTCAGCAAGGACTGTATTCCTGCAACACAGAGGTCTTCACATGAGGCAAAGGTTATAAGGAGAGCAAAGGGTAAATTGACTCATTAATTGACTCAGTAATAACCAAGAATGCAGTTTGTTCTCTGTGTGGAAGGAGGGAGTGTGCCAAAAGGTACGGAAGAGGCAAGAGTTCAATTTCAAGGGGAAAATTAACGCAGGAGAACTATCTGATTTCCAGGCCCATGGAAAGAACTGTGGCCACAATGGAAATTGCTAAGTTTCTTCAGAACATTCCAGTAGCAGCTTCTGAATCTCAAAATGAAATCTCACCAATGAGAAGAAGACACTTCTACTCATAAGATTACATATCCCTTGAAAAGTGTGTAAGATTCAAATTCAACTATTAGGCATGACAGAATAGTAGAATCATTAAACAGAGAGTAGCAATAAAGGGAACAGTAAAATGTTGGCACACAAAGGATGAGGTGGCAATGAAGAGTAAGTGTTCACACCTTCCAAACTCTAGTCATATGGTTTTATTCCTGTGTGAATTCTTTGATGTTTACGAAGACCCCTATTTTCAGTAAAGCTCTTTCCACAATGGATGCATTTATATGCTTTTTCCCCTGAATGGATCCTTTGATGTACATAAAAGTTGCTCCTCCAACTGAAGCAATGGATTCTTTGATGAACATGAAAGGTGCTGCTATCATTAAAGCTCTTTCCACACTCCAGGCATTCATATGGTTTTTCTTCTGTGTGGATTCTTTGATGTCTATAAAGGTGTCCCCTCAGACTGAAGGTCTTTCCACATTCTAGGCATTTATGTTCTTAGTAAAGGTCTTTCCACATTCCAGGCATTTAAATATTTTCTCCCGTGTGGATTCTTTGATGTGCATAAAGTTTTCCAAGATGAATGAAGCTCTTTCCACACTCCAGACATTTATACGGGTTTTCTGTTGTGTGGATCATTCAATGTATATAAAGGTTTCCCCTCTGAGTGAAGCTCTTTCCACACTCTAGGCATTTATGTGGTTTTTCTCCTGTGTGGATGCTTTGATGTCTATAAAGGGTTCCCCTCAAACTGAAGGTCTTTCCACACTCTAGGCATTTATGTGGCTTCTCTCATGAGTGGATCCTTTCATGTACATAAAAGTTTCCCCTCTGAATGAAGCTCTTTCCACATTCCAGGCATTTAAATGGTTTTTCTCCTGTGTGGATGCTTTGATGTCTAAAAAGGGTTCCCCTCAAACTAAAGGTCTTTCCACACTCTAGGCATTTATGTGGTTTTTCTCCTGAGTGGAGTCTTTCATTTACATAAAGGTTTCCCCTCAGACTGAAGGTCTTTCCACACTCCAGGCATTTATATGGCTTCTCTCCTGAATGGATCCTTTGATGTGCATAAAGGCTTCCCCTATGACTGAAGCTCTTTCCACACTCCAGGCATTTATGTGGTTTCTCCCCTGAGTGGATCATTTGATGTACATAAAGGCTTCCCCTCTGACTGAAGCTCTTTCCACACTCCAGGCATTTAAATGGTTTTTCTCCTGAGTGGATCCTTTGATGTAGATAAAGGTTTCCCCTCCGACTGAAGGTCTTTCCACACTCCAGGCATTCATGTGGTTTCTCTCCTGAGTGGATCATTTGATGTACATAAAGGTGTCCCCCCTGAGTGAAGCTCTTTCCACACTCTAGGCATTTATATGGCTTCTCTCCAGTGTGAGTTCTTAGATGCCTTTCAAGATCTCTATTTCTTTTAAAGGATTTTCCACATTCTGGGCACTGATATTTCTTTCCTCCCTCCTGGATTCTGTGGCGTTTCCCGCGTTTCCCGCCTCTTCTGAGGGACCCTCCGCCCTCCAGGCCCGTCTCAGGGTCTCCGCCCGTTTCCCGCTCCCCGCTTCGCCCTCTAGGCGGCCTTTCCCGGAGTCTCCTTCGGCCCATCCCTTCCGGGCCTTCCCCGCCGTCTCCTCCCGGGGCTGCTCCGAGGGGCCTCCTTCCTTCCTTCGCCGGGCTCGCCCGAAGTCCTGCAGGGACGAAGGGGGAGAGGCGGGTCATGGCTTCGTCCCTTCCCCGTAGGGGAGTCCCAGTCCCGCCCGGGAACCAAGGCCGAAGCCTCCGCGTCCCAGTGAGATTTTCCGGTCAAGCCTCCCCCCCTAGCGCCCGTCCCGCCAGACCAGGCCTCGGGCTCCCCCCTCCCCCCTTTCTCCGCCAGAGAAGAGCTCGGACTGCGACTCCCCGCATCCCTTGCGCCCCACCTGGCTCTGAGCCTGTCCGCGGCCGAGTCAATTAGGCGCCTCAGTTCGATTCGTTCCCGGAAGTTGAGGCGGGACTTCTCTGTGCGCCCTTTTCCTGATAGGTTTTTTTCGTTCGCTGGAAGGGACCGCCCCTAGTCGTCGTCCTGCTAATCGCAGCCCTTGCCACAGCGACAAGTTGTCGTCCTCCTTCCCTCCATCAGCCACATGGCGCCTGCGCCGGGCTCGCCCGAAGTCCTGCAGGGGCAAATGGGGAGAGGTGGGTCACGGCTTCGTCCCTTCCCCGGAGGGGAGTCCCAGCCCCGTCCGGGGAGGAAAGCCGAAGCCTCGGCCTCTCAGTGAGTCTTTCCGGGCAGGGCTCCCTCCCAGCGCCCGTCCCTATTAAACCAAGAGGTGAGGGAGGAACCCTTGCAGGGTCGAGCCGAGGAATTTGGTCAATATCTGCTGGATAAAATCGCTCGGATTCGAACTGGTCTGGACTCCAACTGGACTGAGATGGAAGAACAGGACACGGGCGGTCTTGTCGATGTTATCTGGGAGGAGTTTGATTCTGTGACCCCTGAGGAAGTGGACAGGATTATGGGGAGATTGAGCTCCACCACATGTTTATTGGACCTGTGCCCTTCCTGGCTGGTTTATGCAGCTCGGGAGGGGACACGAGGCTGGTTCCAGGCGGTTATATCTGCTTCTTTGAGTGAGGGTAATTTCCCCTCTGCCTTGAAGGAGGCGGTGGTGAGACCTCTCCTCAAGAAGCCCGCCTTGGACCCAGCTGTGTTAAATAACTTTCGTCCGGTCTCCAACCTTCGCTTTCTTGCGAAGGTTGTTGAGAGTGTGGTGG
Source organism: Vipera ursinii (assembly GCF_947247035.1). Classification (NCBI taxonomy): domain Eukaryota; kingdom Metazoa; phylum Chordata; class Lepidosauria; order Squamata; family Viperidae; genus Vipera; species Vipera ursinii. Next base: position 2,237,673 of record NC_139529.1, on the reverse strand, counting down.
CGCATCAGCTCCCTCTGGTCCTGGATGAAGCGGATTATCTACACCCGTGCCAATCGGGTTTCAGGCCCGGGTACAGCACGGAGACGGCATTGCTCACTCTGGTGAATGATCTCTGGAGGGCCCGGGACAGGGGATATTCCTCTGTCCTAGTCCTATTAGACCTCTCGGCGGCTTTCGATACCATCGACCATGGTATCCTGCTGCGGCGTCTCAGGGGATTGGGAGTGGGAGGCACAGTTCTTCGGTGGTTCTCCTCCTATCTCCTGGGACGTTTGCAGTCGGTGTTGGCAGGAGGGCAGAGGTCGACCCCAAGGTCTCTCGTTTGTGGAGTTCCTCAGGGGTCGGTCCTCTCGCCTCTCCTGTTCAACTACATGAAACCGCTGGGTGAGATCATTCGTGGTTTTGGAGTGGGTTATCATCAGTATGCTCATGACACCCAGCTTTTCATCTCGACCCCAAACCACATCAGTGATGCCCTCAACGTGATGTCCCGTTGCCTGGAAGCGGTCCGGGAATGGATGGGGAGGAACAGGCTTCAACTCAACCTGGACAAGACTGAATGGCTGTACATACCGGCATGTCAGGATATTCAGAGTATTCCATCTCTTAATATCGGGGGCGAGTTATTACCCCCCATAGATAAGGCTCGCAATCTGGGTGTCCTCTTAGATTCACAGCTCTCCTTAGAAGATCATATAGGAGCTGTGACTAGAGGGGCCTTCGCTCAGGTTCGTCTGGTGCGCCAGCTGCGACCCTATCTGGACCTGGATGCCTTGCGTACAGTCACCCATGCACTTGTGACCTCTCGTCTTGACTACTGCAACGCTCTTTACATGGGGCTGCCCTTGAGAACCACTCGGAAGCTTCAGCTGGTGCAGAGTGCAGCTGCACGAGTGCTTTTGGGGGTCTCCCGATACTCCCATATTACACCTCTGCTCCGTGAGCTGCACTGGCTTCCAGTTGCCTTCCGGGTGAAATTCAAGGTGCTAGTGATGACATACAAAGCCCTACATGGCGTGGGTCCGGATTACCTACGGGAGCACCTACTGCCAGCGTCAACATCCCTCCGTCCTGTGCGCTCCCACAGAGAGGGCCTCCTCAGGGTGCCGTCAGTCAGAGAATGTCGGCTGGTGACCCCCAGGGGGAGAGCATTCTCGGTGGGTGCGCCAATCCTTTGGAACCGCTTACCAGCTGAAATCCGGATGGGCCCCGACCTTCGCTCCTTCCAGCGTGATCTAAAAACTTATCTATTCCAACAAGCCGGCCTGGCCTGATGGATTTGGGTTTTAAAATTTTTTCACTCTATTGCTTTATTGTATTCTTACTTTATTGCTCTGTACACCGCCCTGAGTCCTCTGGGAGAAGGGCGGTATATAAAACAAACAAACAAACAAACAAATAAATAAGGCTATTGCTAAGCACATTGATTTGGGCTTCTTAGATTGTAAGCCGCCCTGAGTCTTCGGAGAACGGTGGGATATAAATGGGATTTTAAAAAAGGCTGCTGCTGATAGGCTCACTCTCCTTGGCAATTTGATGGGAGACCACCAGGAGAGATCAGGAGGAAGGTACAAGGGATTGGTAGCATGGCTGCTTATGGTTAAGTGCTAAGGCAGGACTTCTCTTGGTCCCTTCCTCTCTTTATAATCTTCCTCCATCCCCAATTTTCTTCTTTTTCCTTCCCCCCTTTCCTTCTTTTTATTTCTCTTTCCTCTTTCCCTTTCTCCTTCCTTCTCCCTTGGATGCTGAAAGACAAAAGGGGAAACATTTCTCTAGGCCTTCTTGCCTTGTGATCAAATGTGACCACTTAAAAGACCGAGAACAAACCAGGTTCAGTTTATCCCATGCCTGCATTTAGTGGGGACTTCCACAGACAACAGTACAGCAAAAGTGTCAAAATGGTGGCTGTGATAGTTGATCAGAGCTCCTCCATTTTTTATGTGCAACAGCTTTAGCATTTCGGAGCAGGTTTAAGTTAGTTGCTTTTCTATTAATACATAACCCTTACAAGGGCTCTCCTGTAGGGACCCTGCCTTGGTCTAATTCAGACTGGAAATATAGCAAAAGAAAATGTTTTCCTCGGGAGAAGAGGAGGGGGTGAGCCCCCAGGTGGGGGTTGAGTTCTCCGGGGCCGCCTGAGCTTGGAGCTTGGGCGGCTGAAGGATTGAACTCCCCCGTAGCCTGGGCTGCTCCCAGCTGGCTAGCGTCTCTGCTCCGGACTTCATGGAGCAGAGCCAGGCGTCTGCGACCATCCCTGCTTGAAGGAGAGACTATGAAAGGGAAAGAGCAGGCAGAGCAGTACAAGAGGGAAAGATGAAGAGATGAAGAAGATTTTATTTTACTCTCAAGCTTGATGGACTTTGCTTAAAACTTAAAGTGAAAGTGCGTCACAATTGTAAGTAAAAGATGGCGGCTAAACCTCCCCCTAGAACTTTTCGGAGTGCTGGAAATTCTCCGGTGCAACAACAATCATTGCTGCAGGCGTTGCATTCTCCTGATGTATTGACATCGAAGGATCTTGAAAAACATACCCAGTTAATTTTGGAGTCAATGGGTGTTAAATTTCTACAGATGGAGGAGAAATTGGAGAAATTGGAGCAGAGAATGGAAGAAAGGATGGAACAGAAACTTAGAGAAATGAAGGTAGACATTTTGTCCTCAGTGCAAAAAGTTGCTAAATGTGTGGAGGTGCTGGATGATCAAGTGCAAGATTTGATTCAAAAGAATGCTTTATTAGAAGCAAAAGTATTGGAAATTGAAGATTTAAAAGACAAAATCGACAGTGAACAGAGCTTGGCCCAATTTTACCAGATGCAGTTTGCTGTGAGAATTAGAGGCCTAAAAGAGAATATTAAGGAAGATTTAAAGCAGCTGGTTTCTGAGGCTTTAGAGGGAGTATTGAACCATCCAGCATCTGAATTAAAACAAGGTATGGACAAAGTGTTTCGTGTGAATTCGTGGATTGCTAAACAGAGAAAGTTGCCTAGAGATGTGGTGGTTTATTTTGTAAAAAGGGAAATTAGAGATGAAGTTATACAAGCTGCCTACGATACCAAAGTTGTGATTGCTGGTCAACAAGTTTTGGTTCTAAAAGAAATTCCTCCAAAGATTTTAAAGAGAAGGAAGGATTTTATATTTCTTGTGCAAGAGCTCAAGCAAAGAGATATAAGGTTCAGATGGGAGATCCCAGCTGGGTTGAGCTTCATGTATGATGGCAAAAGGTACTGTTTGAGTAATGTGAAGCAAGCGCATGATTTTTATAATAATGTCTTGAAAGTAACCCCATCAACACTTCTGGAAGCTGCAGAGGGATCTGGAGAAGGAGAACATCAAGAGGATGAAGATGCACAGATAGACGAGAAGGGTACAGGAGGAGTTCAAGCTGCAACTCTTTTGGATGATCTTAGAGAACAGAGGGTGACGCGTGCTGCCTTAAAACGCTCAAAAAAGGAAAAAAAATAAGACCAGTAGAAATCTATGGAACTTCCACAAAATATTTATAGTTAAGTGGTAGTTGTGTTTTTTTTAAAAAAAAAAAAAAAAAAAAAGTTTTGGGATGCTATGTATGGTAATAGATTTTTTTTTTTTTTAATTTGGAATTAATGGACAACTTACTACAGAGGAAGAGGAAGAAAGTTTTGTGGGTTAATGTGGGTTAATTTGTGTAAGAACTATTTATTAATGTGCAAATGAGAATATGTTAAGGTAATAGTGAATTGTGGAAGAACATAGATGGGAATGATGCTAGTTTTCTTTTATTTTAGTTTTTTATATATATTTAGTATTATTAAGGATTGGTTTACTATATACAAGCTAGAGAGTGATGGATTTTAGAGTTTATAATTGTTAGTATATGATTGTTTATGATTGCCTTTTAGATATATACCTTGTATTTTGCTCTGGGAAGTCGGGGGGGGGGAGGGGGGAGGAGGGGAAGTGGAGGGGGGGAGGTAGGGGAGGGAGGAGGGGGAGGGGGAGGGGGGGAGATAGGGGGGAGGTAGGGAGGGGAGGAGGGAGGGGGAAGGGGGGTTTTTTTAAAGGAAAATTGTATTTTATAAAACTTTTCAATTAAAAAAAAAAAAAAAAAAAAAGAAAATGTTTTCCCCACTGGAAATTTTTGCAACACACAAGGAGGGGACACTTTCCTAAAGATCTCACAATTCAATACCAATGTTAACTTGGACTGCCAATAAAGTCCTGTCTGCGACAAAAGAGAACACAAAATTGCTTTCTCCTTTGAGCCCAAGTCTCAACGGGTGCAGGATTGATGCTACCAAGGTGCTTTTCCTTCCTCCCTTGTTCCCTCCTTCCCTCCCTTCTCATCTCTTTCCTTCCTCCGCTCAGAAAAGGATGATGGGGGTGGGGAGGTTGCAGCCACAAGGCTTCCCTTTCACCAGGACCAGCCCCGCCCACCCACGAGGGATAGCAAATTGGACCAGAATTGGTTTCTACGACAGGGACCTTTTGCTTCAATCTGATGAAGTTGAGGATCTTTCCTTCCTAAGTGACCCAGTTGGAGCAGCTCAGACACCTAGATTCTGCCACAGCACACTTGTTCCAATTAGAAGATCATTTAAAGGAAACTTATTAATCTCACAAGGAGGTTTCCCTTAATGAAAAGAGGAGCAAATGACACATACAGAAGAAAAAGTACAAAAGAACAGTTCATTGGATGGAAGAAATCCTGTTACATCAGAAATGTGGACAGTAAGTGAAAAATCCCATAATAACACAACCATTTAAAATCATTGTATTAAAAGGAGAACATTCACATGCGAAAAGGGATCCTGAGTATCATGAGCCACAGAAATCTGTTCTGAAAAGATATTTCGGCCAGCTGAAACTTTAGCATGTACAATTGAAAAAGTCCTTTGCTATTCAGCCTGAGAGAGTGCCTTGTTTTGCAGTTAGAAAGTCACAGGCACCTAGAATATTACAAGGTTATCATAAAAATATTAAAGTTATGAGAAAGTGCAACCAAGTGCAAGAAACCCGTTGCTTGGCCCTCAGCAAGGACTGTATTCTTGCAACACAGAGGTCTTCACAGGAGGCAAAGGTTATAAGGAGAGAAAAGGGTAAATTGACTCATTGACTCAGTAATTTATTTATTTATTTATTTATTTATTAGTTTTTATAAACCGCCCTTCTCCCGAGGGACTCGGGGCGGTGTACAGAGGAAGGAAGGTATACAGATCAACAATAAAATAATAAGAAACACTAATGAACACAAACTGGGACCCCAATTAACGCTATCATGCCAGGCCAGCCTGCTGAAACAGGAAAGTTTTTAAGTCGCGACGGAAGGTACGGAGGTCAGGGGCCATCCGGATTTCTGTTGGTAAGGTGTTCCAGAGGGCTGGCGCACCCACTGAGAATGCCCTCCCCCTGGGGGCCACCAGCCGACATTCCTTGAGCGGTGGCACCCTGAGGAGGCCCTCTCTGTGGGAGCGCACAGGACGGTGGGGTGCTGACATCGGCAGAAGGTGCTCCCGAAGGTAGTCCGGACCCATGCCATGTAGGGCTTTGTATGTCATCGTTAGCACCTTGAACTTCACACGGAAGGCAGCCGGAAGCCAGTGCAGCGCACGGAGGAGAGGTGTGATATGGGAGTATCGGGAGGCTCCCAAGAGTGTCCGTGCCGCCGCACTTTGCACCAGTTGAAGCTTCCGAGTGGATCTCAAGGGCAGCCCCATGTAGAGAGCGTTACAATAGTCTAGGCGAGATGTCACAAGGGCATGGGTGACTGTACGTAAGGAATCCAGGTCCAGATAAGGCCGTAGTTGGCGAACTAGTCGAACCCGGGAGAAGGCCCCCTTGGTCACAGCTCCAATGTGGTCTTCCAGGGAGAGCTGCGAGTCTAGGAGGACACCCAGGTTGCGGGCCCTATCAACAGGGGGAAGTAACTTGTCCCCAATGTTAAGCAGTGGGACGTTCTGAATCTCCTGGCTTGCCGGTACGTACAGCCATTCAGTCTTGTCCGGGTTCAGTTGAAGCCTGTTTCTCCCCATCCATTCCCGGACCGCTTTCAGGCAGCGGGACATCACGTCTAGGGCATCACTGATATTGTTTGGAGTTGAGATAAAAAGCTGGGTGTCATCAGCATACTGATGGTACCCTACTCCAAAACTGCGAATGATCTCACCCAGCGGTTTCATGTAGATGTTGAACAGGAGAGGCGAGAGGACCGACCCCTGAGGGACTCCGCAAGCGAGAGGCCTCGGGGTCGACCTCTGTCCCCCTGTCAGCACCGACTGCGAGCGACCCTGGAGAAAGGAGGAGAACCAACGCAGAACCGTGCCTCCCACTCCCAGTCCCCTGAGTCGTCGCAGCAAGATACCATGGTCGATGGTATCGAAAGCCGCCGAGAGGTCTAATAAGACTAGGACAGAGGAATGGCCCCTGTCCCGGGCTCTCCAGAGATCATTCATCAGAGCGACCAATGCCGTCTCCGTGCTGTAGCCCGGCCTGAAACCCGATTGGTACGGGTCTAGATAAACCGCTTCATCCAGGATCTGAGGAAGTTGGTGTGCCACCACGCTCTCAACAACCTTCGCAAGGAAGCGAAGATTGGAGACTGGACGAAAGTTATTCAAAGAGGATGGGTCCAAGGTGGGCTTCTTGAGGAGAGGTCTCACCACCGCCTCCTTCAAGGCGGTGGGGAAGTGACCCTCACTCAGAGAAGCAGAGATGACCGCTAGGAACCAGCCTCGTGTCGCCTCTCGAGCTGCATAGGCCAGCCAGGAAGGGCACGGGTCCAGTAAGCATGTGGAGGAGCTTAACCTTCTCATAATCCTGTCCACTTCCTTAGGAGTTACAGGATCAAATTCTTCCCAGATGACGTCGACAAGACCGCCCGTGTCCTGTTCGTCAGTCTCTGCCCAGTTGGAGTCCAGACCAGTTCGAATCCGAGCGATTTTATCCAGCAGATATTGACCAAATTCCTCGGCTCGACCCTGCAAGGGTTCCTCCCTCACCTCTTGGTTTAATAGGGAGCGAGTCACCCTGAACAAGGCAGCCGGGCGATTATCTGCGGACGCGATGAGGGTGGAAAAGTAGTTGGATTTTGCCACCCTTATCGCAGCGAGATAAGACCTGGTGAGGATTCTTAGTCGCAATCGGTCGGATTCGGATCGACTGGACCTCCAACGGCTCTCTAGGCCCCGTCTCCGACGCTTCATCTCCCGGAGCTCCTCGGTGAACCACGGGGCTCGCTGGGATCTGCGCCGGGTCAGAGGCCGCAAGGGTACAACTCGGTCCAGAGCCTCCGTGGCTGCCTTTTCCCAGGCTTCCACTAAGGCTTCCGCCGAGCTGTGAGCAGGGGGTGCATGCGAGTCCCTAAGCGCTGCCTGGAACTTATCAGGGTCCATTAGGCGCCTAGGGCGGTACCATCTGACTGGCACCGTGCACCCACGGTGGGGGGTGGCAAGGGGGAAGTCTAGCCGCAGGAGGTGGTGATCGGTCCATGACAGGGGCGTAACAGTTGTGGCACCCCCCCCGACATCATCACGCCACCGTCCAGACAAGAACACCAAGTCTGGGTTGTGGCCTCTCTCATGAGTCGGCCCAGAAATTATTTGCAACAGGTCCATGGCCGTCATGGAAGCCATGAACTCCCGAGCCAGTTCGGACGATCCTCCCAGGGACGGTAGATTAAAGTCGCCCAAGACCATGAGTCTTGGGAATTCAACCACCAACCCTGAGAGGACATCGAGTAGCTCGGGCAGGGCCGCCGCTGCACGATTAGGTGGTAGGTACGCCAGCAGCAGACCCAGCTGCGCCCCTGGGCCGAATCTCAGTAGGAGAGACTCACACCCGACCATCTGAGGGACGGTGGTCTCTCGCGGGCTAAGGGATTCCCTGATGATAACTGCCACTCCCCCGCCCCTCCCATGAGCCCGGGGCTGGTGCAGTACCTGGAAACCTGGCGGGCAGAGGTCAACCAGAGGAACACCCCCCTCTGGGCCCAGCCAGGTTTCCGTGATGCAGGCCAGGTCCGCATGCTCACTCTCCAAAAGGTCACGAATGAGGTGAGCTTTGTTGGCTGCGGACCTTGCATTCAGGTAGACCAGCCTCAGCATGGGAGGGTGCGCACCTTTGCTCCCGGGTCCTCCGGGGGAGAACAGAGGGTCGGAGCGTCTCACCGCCTTTACAGAGCGGAGATGACACTCCCGGTGACGATACGGCCCTCTGTCTGTGCACCTTCTGCCATTCCCCACCATCCTAGGGATGGGACGTTCGTCAGTACGCCACTGGGTGTTATCGGCGACTGGCCCTCGTTGTACGCCGTCGCGAACGGCCGTGGGCCTGGCATGCGTTATGGTGGCTGGAAGGTGTGCCTTTCCCGCGCAACCATAGTCTCCTCCCTCCCCCCTCCCTAACCCCACAAAAAACTTAGCTAAGAACTTAATCAGGGGCCTCTTGTTGGGAATGTGCTGGAGGCCCCTGACCCTGCCCGGCCATCTCTCAGAGGCCCAGTGGTTGGGCCCGTCATCAAGATTGGGTGTGATGCAGGCGGGTCGCACCCAGGAGAGTGGGGAACCCCTGAGGGCGTGCAGAGCTATGCTAGAGTATTGAACAAGCATAGTCACAGGTGGTTCCGGGAAGGCTGTCCCCTGGATGGTGAGTTTGCAGGAGGGTCGAGCCGGGTAGGTGCGTATCTGGATCGTCGCCCTGCCACTGCCACTTGGCCGGGCGAACCCCCAGAAGCAGGCCACTCATCATCCTCTCACGATGGGTTGTGTCTCTGCTTCCGGAGGTGGTCCAGAACGTACTCTGGGTGAGGCATACCCCATAGAGCTCTCACCACTATGGGGTAGCAGGTGTATGGCCCAGCCACTCTGCCACCGTGGCTAGCACCCAGGCCCGTTATGTCCTGTGGGGAGAGAATGGGCAAAGATGGGTGAGAATTGGCAGAAGGCAGGATGGAGGGATCCATTGCTTGGCGTCAGCTCCGGTGGTTCAGCCGCCCCAAACAGTTCCCTTCCTGATCCTCTGGGCGTTGTTCCCGGCCGCAGTTCCATGGCCCTTATTGGTTGGGGATCGTCCAGAGCGTGGCCTCTCAGAGGTACGGGAGTCCCTGGTGTCATGCCCCTGGTGTTGCCGTCTCCGATCTGGTCCAGCTGGTCCGCGGCGTCTCCGCTGATAACCTGGAGACGCCGCCGTCGCCCGGGAGCCGGTGGGGGGGGCCGGGGCAGAGCAGAGCCTCCGGCCACTCCTGGATGGCTGCGACGGCTGTCGTGGTCCAGGGGCGGGTCTCTCACCTCCGGCGCCGCCGATGCCTCCGCCTCCGCCACCCAGCTGGTCCAGCTGGTCCGCGGCGTCTCCGCTGATAACCTGGAGACGCCGCCGTCGCCCGGGAGCCGGTGGGGGGGCCGGGGCAGAGCAGAGCCTCCGGCCCCTCCTGGATGGCTGCGACGGCTGTCGTGGTCCAGGGGCGGGTCTCTCACCTCCGGCGCCACCGATGCCTCCGCCTCCGCCACCCAGCTGGTCCGCGGCGTCTCCGCTGATAACCTGGAGACGCCGCCGTCGCCCGGGAGCCAGTGGGGGGGGCCGGGGCAGAGCAGAGCCTCCGGCCCCTCCTGGATGGCCAGGGGGGGCCTGGAGACGCCCCGCCGCCACCGCCATCGCCGTTGCCAGCCTCCCTGGATCCATGACCAGCCTGGGGGCTTGATAAAATCGTCGCCGCAGCCGCTGCCATCCTTCCCGCCGGGGCCTCCGCCGCACAGCTGATCGGCGGAGGCGCCGCCCATGCTCGGCAGTTGACAGCGGCAGAGGCAGGGCGGAGGGTGCTGGCTCCGTTATAACGGTCGCCAGCGGCCCAGGCGGCGAGGCAGGGATGTCCTGGCACCCCTGCAGTTGTTCCGGGAGGCAGCGGGCGGCATAGTTACCCAGCTGTTTTGCCCGAAATTCTTGCCCCACCCCAGGGGACCATTGACGTCCCTGGGGGGCTCCTGGGGGGACGCCTTGCTGTTGGGGGCTACAGAGCTCTCCCCAGCGCGTCCGCCATCTTCGGAGCTGGCAAAAAAAAAAAAAAATATAACCAAGAGTGCAGTTTGTTCTCTGTGTGGAAGGAGGGAGTGTGCAAAAAGGTACGGAAGAGGCGAGAGTCCTATTTCAAGGGGAAAATTAACCCAGGAGAATGGTTTGATTTCCAGGCCCAAGGAAAGAACCGTGGGCACAATGGAAATTGCTAAGTTTCTTCAGAACATTCCAGTAGCAGCTTCTGAATCTCAAAATGAATACACTTCTACTCATAAGATTACGTACCCCTTGAAAAGTGTGTAAGATTCAAATTCAACTATTAGAAATCACAGAATAGCAGAATCATTAAACAGAGTAGCAATAAAGGGAACAGTAAAATGTTGACACACAAAGGATGAGGTGGCAAAGAATGGTAAGTGTTCACACCTTCCAAACTCTAGACAAATGGTTTTTCTCCTGTGTGAATTCTTTGATGTTTACGAAGACCACCACTTTCAGTAAAACTCTTTCCACACTGGAGGCATTTATATGCTTTCTCCCCTGAATGGATCCTTTGATGTACATAAAGGGTTCCCCTATGATTGAAACACTTTCCACACTGGAGGCATTTATACGGTTTCTGCTTTAATAAGCAGGCGAGACAGCGAGTTTATAGTTTAACTCTTTATTTAGAACCAGGCAAGAAACATAAGAACATGACATCTATTTATACTAGCAGCTGTCGGCAGTTTGACCAATCAGGGGTGAGTTCGTTCCCGCGCCGTTTGGTTCCGCCAATCGGGGCCGTCCGGTTTTGACAGCTCGGAGCTGTCATCGGTAGCGCGTGTTGAGCTGTCAGCCGGTTGGCGCCTGCGCAGTTCCGCCCGGCAGCTTTTGACAGCTGTCAAAAGCTGCCGCGGCTTTTACCTCAGCCCTGTTAACTTCTATTATAACACAACGTGTGAATACATAACAATAAGTAAATACACAACACCCCTTAACCCTCCCTCTGATTGAGTTGATGTTTCCCCAACTGTTTCTTTTTCGGGTTTCCCCATTCGAACTCTTTTAGGTAGGTGGGAGGTCTTTTAATTCTTTCGGAGCGCCGGGGGGTTGTCTCGGTTGGTTGTTCCTTTTCCCCAGGGGCTTCTAGGTCTGACTCAGGGGGCAGGGGGCATGGCTCTGAAGGTTCCGCGTCGCATGGGGCGGGGTGTTGAAATGGTATATTTTGATGGGGGGGCTTCTAGGTCTGGCTCAGGGGGCAGGGGGCATGGCTCCGAAGGTTCCGCGTCGCATGGGGCGGGGTGTTGAAATGGTATATTTTGATCGGGGGGATTTTGGCGTGCACGACTTTGCGGTAGTGCTTCTGTCAGTATTTCGTCGTTATTCCTTACCCCTATGTTTTGAGGACTGCGACGCCGAAGTTGGTCGATGTGTCTGCGGATATGGATATTATGTCCAATGTCTATGATGTATGATAGGGGGCCCATTTGTTCAATGACCACCCCCTGTGTCCATTTGTTGCCCCCCCCATAATTCCTCGCCCAGACAGCCTGCCCTGTGTTGAGAGTTCTATGTTGGAGGGGTGGTTCTGGGTCTGGGGGGGATCTGTCAGGATGTAGACGGTCTAGTCTGGTAGTTAATCTTTTGCCCCAGCGGAGCTCTGCTGGAGACTTTCCTGTAGTTGTGCATGGGGTGGTGTGCTGTGATAAAAGGAATTGAGCCAGTCTTCGGTGCCAATTGCCGGAGATGATTTTCCGCAGTGCCTCTTTGGTTGATTTCACCATCACCTCTGCCAAGCCGTTCATCGATGGGTGAAAAGGAGCCGTGGTGGTGTGCCTAATAGAGTTCGCCGTTGTGAAACTCTGGAATTCGTAGGAGGTAAATTGGGGGCCGTTATCGGAAACTATAACATCTGGAAGCCCATGTGTTGCGAGTAACCCTCTTAAAACTAGTATTGTGGCAGTTGAAGTTGTGCTAGTTACTGGTGCCACCTCTAGCCATTTCGAATAGCTATCCACGACTATTAAGAATGATTGTCCCTGGAATGGACCTGCATAATCTATATGGATACGAGACCAGGGTGTCTTTGTAGTTTCCCATCTGTGTATGGGAGCATGTGGCTGGGCGGCTCTAACAAGTTGGCAGGAATAGCAGCCGGCTACATGTGTTTCAATCTGCTTATCTAATCCTGGCCACCAGACATAGCTTCTGGCTAGAGCCTTCATTTTGACGGTCCCAGGGTGACCTTCGTGGAGGCTTTCTAACACCTTGACTCTGTGTTTGTCGGGTATGATTACCCTGCTGCCCCATAGTAGACACCCTTGATGGGTGGATAATTCCTTTTGCTTTAAAATATAAGGTTGGAATTCTGGGTCTGGGGGTGTGTATTGCCAGCCAGACGTGACATAGCCTAAGACTCTGCCTAAAATTTTGTCTGCAGCAGTAGCTGCAGAGATGTCTTTAACAGATAATGGGCATTCTGGTAGGTCTGAGATAGCCAGTATTCTTCCAGCTGGTGCTGGGTCTGGGTCGACTATTGGTTGGGGCAGTCTGCTAAGGCCATCAGCATGGCCCATGGATTTCCCTGGCTTGTATTCCAAGTTGTATGAATAGGCTGACAGAAAGGTAGACCATCTCAGGATGCGGGGAGATAATATTTGTGGTGTTAGTTTGTTTACTGTAAAAAGTCCTAACAGGGGCTTATGGTTCGTAAAAATGGTAAAGGGTCGGCCATATAGGTAGTCATGAATTTTTTTTACGCTAGCTACTATAGCTAAAGCCTCCTTGTCAATCTGAGCGTAATTACGCTCAGGTTTTGACAGCGTTCTGGAATAGAACGCTACAGGTGTCTGTGTCCCCTCTTTAGTTAAATGGCTTAGGACCGCTCCGATGCCGTAGGGGGAGGCATCTCAAGCCAGACATAAGGGCAGCTGTTCGTTATATAGGGCTACTGTTGTATTGCTGGAGAGTAAGTTTTTTAATAGATTAAAACTTTTATCATGCTCAGATGACCAAGTCCAGGGTTTGCCTTTGTCTAATAGCCTATGTAAGGGTTCAGCAATGGAGGCTTTATGAGGCAGGAAGGTATGATAAAAGTTAACTAACCCTAGGAAGGCTTGAAGTTCTTGTTTATTTTTAGGGGTTGGTGCTGTTTTAATAGCTTTAATTTTTGTTTCAGTGGGGTGAATTCCTTTAGCGTCTATTTTAAAACCTAAGAACTCTGTTGAGGGCACCCCGATGGAGCATTTGTCTCGTTTTAATTTGAGGCCAGCCTCCCTGAACCTAAGGAGCACTTTTGTTAATTTGTCAGCTAGGTCTTTTTCTGATTCCCCTGCAATTAGGACGTCGTCAAAATATGGACAGACCCCGGGGATCCCTTTAAGTGTTTTTTCCATGATTTCCTGGAAGATCCCCGGGGCTGCAGAGATGCCGAATTGAAGGCGGTTAATTTTAAATGCTCCCTTGTGGGTGACGATTGTCTGAGCTAAAGCGGTGTCAGGGTGACAGGCAGCTGTAAATACGCCTGCGCCAAGTCTAACTTGGCAAATATGGCGCCTGACTTAATGGCCGCGAGGATGTCTTTGACAGCCGGGACCGGGTAGGCATGTGCATTTAATGCGAGGTTGAGGGTCGCTTTATAATCGGCACATAATCTTATTTGGCCATTTGGCTTAACTGGGGTCACTATGGGTGTCTCCCACTCAGCCCCTTCTACCGGTTCTAGGACTCCTAAGATAGTTAATCGGTCTAGCTCAGCTTCTATTTTTTCCCTCAAGGCGAAGGGAACTCTTCTTGCCTTGATTCTGACAGGCATTACATTCGGGTTTAGTTTAAGTGATACGGGCGGTCCAGTGTATTTCCCTAGCGAGCTGTCAAAGACGTCTGCGAATTGAAGGCAGACGGATTCTAAATTTGACAGCTGAATGGCGTTGACACCTGTCAACGCTATTCCTAGTGCCTCAAACCAGTCTAGTCCTAGCAGGCTGATTCTGTTTTCTTGGGTCACAAGAATAGGGAGGGATCCTTTAAATTGTTTGAACTCCACAGGGACGGACGCCTTTCCCCGGAGTTTAATGGGCGTTTTCTGGAAGTCAGCTAGGCGGAGTTTGGTGGGTCGAAGGGCGGGCCGTTTTCTACTTTGGTTACAAATGTCCCTGTAGGTTTGCCACGAAATGAGTGAGACGGAGGACCCAGAGTCCACTTCCATCTCACAGGGGATTCCATGAATTAGAACGTCCACCTTGACTTTGGGCTTAAGGGTGCTGTGGACTGTGTATTCCCCCGCCCTTCCCCTCACATTAAGCACTAAGGACTGTGCCTGGCTCTGGGTGTGTGTTGGCTCATACCTGCGGTTGTCACCTCCAGTTCATGCAGATTTTCTCGACTCCGGCTGCGGCACACGGCTTTGAGGTGACCTGTCTTTCCGCACCCATGGCATTTGGCACTGCGGAACCGGCACGTTGCTCTCGGGTGGCTTCCGCCGCAGCTGGCACACTTAGCCCTGTTTGGCTGGAAGTTAGCGCCCCTCGGATTGTTGGCAGGCCCCCCTCGGTAGTTGCGTTGCAGCCTGAGCTTTTCGAACCGCCGCTGTACCGCGTCGATGTCCATGGAGACGTCGTCATCTTCGGGACCGCTGAACCCGCCGTCCTCCTGGTGCACGGACCCACTGGGCCCGCTGTCAGGTGAACATCGGTTGTCGCCGTGGCAGTCCTCGTATGCGATGACTTCCCTCGCCACATTGGTCATTGTCATTTCTGGCTTGGCGATCAGCTTCTTCCTCAGCCGTTCGTCTTTGAGCCCTATGACGATCTGGTCCCGGATTCGGTCTTCTATGTCCGGGAACCGACACCGTCGCGCGGCGTGTCTGACCCGAGTTATGAAGTCATTTGCTGGCTTGTCAGGAAGCTGTAGTTTTCGGGCGAAGTTTACTCTCCAGAAGAGTTCTGACTTGATGGGCATGAAGTATTTGCTCAGCCCCTCGGTCAGGTCGGCGTAGGAGATAGTGGCGATCGGCTCAGGGGTGAAGATTCCCACAGCGGCATCATATACGGCGGGCCCGCTGAGCCAGAGGAGGGCGGCTGCCTTGGCCCAGTCGTCCGTAATCTTCTTAACCACCAGGTATCCTTCTACCTGGCCCAGATGAGACTCCCAGCCTTCTGGGTGGCGGGTATTGAATTCTCGAATGTGGCCATGGTTCGTCATGCTGTCTGTAACTGTGGGTGCCGCTGCTTGCGTGGAAGGGAAGTTCGGCTTCCGAGTGACTTCAGCGAGTGACCAGCTCAGCTAAGGGAAAAAATCTCTTCTCCCCTTAGGTAGTGACTTCAGCTTAGGCAAGCAGGCATCCCACCCTCGTCGCCAGTGCTTTAATAAGCAGGCGAGACAGCGAGTTAATAGTTTAACTCTTTATTTAGAACCAGGCAAGAAACATAAGAACATGACATCTATTTATACTGGCAGCTGTCGGCAGTTTGACCAATCAGGGGTGAGTTCGTTCCCGCGCCGTTTGGTTCCGCCAATCGGGGCCGTCCGGTTTTGACAGCTCGGAGCTGTCATCGGTAGCGCGTGTTGAGCTGTCAGCCGGTTGGCGCCTGCGCAGTTCCGCCCGGCAGCTTTTGACAGCTGTCAAAAGCTGCCGCGGCTTTTACCTCAGCCCTGTTAACTTCTATTATAACACAACGTGTGAATACATAACAATAAGTAAATACACAACAGTTTCTCTCCTGAATGGATCCTTTGATGTACATAAATGTTTCCCCTGTGACCAAAGCTCTTTCCACATTCCAGGCATTTATGTGGTTTTTCTCCTGTGTGGATCCTTTGATGCACACAAAGGGTGGACCTCCGATCAAAGCTCTTTCCACACTCCAGGCATTTATATGGTTTTTCACCTGAGTGGATCTTTTGATGTCTATAAAGGGTGCTCCTCCGACTGAAGTTCTTTGCACACTCCAGGCATTTATGCTGTGTCTGTCCTGAGTGGATTCTTTGATGAACACGAAAGGTGCTCCTATCCCTAAATCTCTTTCCACACTCAAAGCATTCATAAGGTTTTTCTCCAGTGTGGATCCTTTGATGAATACGAAGGTGTCCACTATCAGAAAAGCTCTTTCCACACTCCAGACATTCATAAGGTTTTTCTCCTGTGTGGATCCTTTGATGTATATAAAGGCTGTTCCTCCGACTGAAGCTCTTTCTACACTCTGTGCATTTATTCGGTTTTTCTCCAGTGTGGATCCTTTGATGTGTACGGAGATGTCCCATCCGAGTGAAGCTCTTTCCACACTCTGCGCATTCATATGGTTTTTCTCCAGTGTGGATCCTTTGATGATTACGGAGGTTTCCACTATCAGAAAAGCTCTTTCCACACTCCAGACATTCATATGGTTTTTCTCCTGAGTGGATTCTTTGATGTCTATAAAGGCTGCTCCTCCGACTGAAGCTCTTTCCACGCTCTGTGCATTTATTCAGTTTCTTTCCTGTGTGGATCCTTTGATGTCTATAAAGGTTTCCCCTCAGACTGAAGCTCTTTCTACATTCCAGGCATTCATACGGTCTCTCTCCAGTATGGATTCTTAGATGCTTTTTAAGAGCTTCATTTGATTTGGAGGATTTTCCACATTCCGGGCACTGATATTTCTCTCCTCCCTCCTGGATTCTGTGGCGTTTCCCGAGTTTCCCGCCTCTTCTGAGGGACCCTCCGCCCTCCAGGCCCGTCTCGGGGTCTCCGCCCGTTTCCTGCTCCCCGGTTCGCCCTCCAGGTGGCCTCCTTTCACGGAGTCCCCATCGGCTCATCCCTTCCGGGCCTTCCCCGCCGTCTCCTCCCGGGGCTGCTCCGCTGGGCCTCCTTCCTTCCTCCGCCGGGCTCGCCCATCCTCCTGCAGGGGGGAATAGAGATGAGGAGAGGCGGGTCACGGCTTCGTCCCTTCCCTGGAGGAGAGTCCCAGCCCCGCCCAGGGAAGAAGGCCGAAGCCTCGGCCTCTCAGTGAGACTTTCCGGGCAGGACTCCCTCCCAGCGCCCGTCCCACCAGACAGGCCTCGGCCTCCCCCCTCCCCACTTTCTCCGCCAGAGAAGAGCTCGGACTGCGACTCCCGGCATCCCTTGCCCCCTACCTGAGTCAATTCGGCCCTTCTGTAATGTTTGATACCGGAAGTGGAGGCGGGACTTCTCAGAGCGCCTGTTAGCTCTTCTTTCCATTGAATGGACCGCCTTGAGAAGTCCTTGTGCCAATCGCCGCCCTCGCCAGAGCGACCAATCAGCGTCGTCCTTCCATCCATAATCCATTTTGCGTCTGCGCAGTAGCAAAGGTTTTCTTTTGGAAGGGGAGCGAGGTGCTCCCTTTGATCTTTGGGGTCCTGTCTTCCCACCCCCCTACATCCAGACCGGTGGAGCTGAGGGGCCTGCCGGGGTTTTTTCTGACCTCCCTTCTTCCTCTGGGGGGCTCCGGCCAGGCTCCCCCCGCAACCCCCAGGCAGCCCCCCTCCCGCGAGGGGGTCAGAGCCGATGGGGAGAAGGGTGGGGGAGGCGGGAAAGCAGCCTTCCCTTATCTGGGGGGCGCCCCGAGGAGGAGGGAGCCGAGCTTTTTAAACGTTCCATTGCTAGACATCATCTCTTGCATTTCCTGGTGGTCCCCCATCCAAGCCTAAGCAAGCTTTCCTTCCCAAGTCAGCCAAGGCTGCCCAGGTACAGACTGAGAGTCACCTGCCTGGAGAGGTTCCCTGGTGGAGTCCCTGCAATAAGCCACAGTGGCAAGGGAAGCCCTCACACATGCAGGGTCTGCTCAGTTTGCCAGGTTAAATCGGCATGCACTGAGCCTGTTAAACAACGCCAGGGGTCTGGGTGTGCAACGCCAGGAGTGGGGAAGCAGGTCGTGTTAACAGAACCTTGGGTACCGCTGCGTCCCACTTCAGGTTGCTGTATGTCAGAGGTGATGAACGACGGTCTTTTTATTATTTGTGGACTTCCGCTCGCAGAATTCCTGAGCCAGCATGGACAGTATTTGGCTGGCTCAGGATTTCCGGAAGTTGAAGTCCACAAGTCAAAAATTGGCCATCGTTTTAATCTAGGGCAGGCGATCGCCCAGTTCGTCCCTTCCCTTTTCCCGCTGACCGCCTGCAGAGGGCGCCAGGAGTCTCGCTCTGTTCCGACACTTGCAAAGAATGCGACAGCGAGCTCAGTTAACTTTTCCTTCCACCTGCTGGAAAGATGGTGCCTTCAGCCTGCAGCGCTTCCGCCCGGCACAAATATGGTGCCTTCCAGGACTTCCACTCACAGGTCTTCTCCGCTGCGGTCGTGGATGATGAAGGCCGCACCACTTGCCCTGTCCGCCCGGACAGCCTTCTAGCTCCAGCCCCCACGAGCCCTGGGCTGCAGGAAGTGCCAACGAAGGAATCTTTGAGAGAGCCACTGAGCTCTTTGCTGGGGGGGCGCCGTGGCCTTTCCCCGGCCCTCGAGATGAAGTACAGCCGAGCGGCAACCCCCCTACCGACCATCAGGGGACAGCAAAGGACAACTGTTGGCACCACCTGCCGGCCTTTATGCTCGGTGATAGGAGGGGACGGGGAGATTGCCAACGCTATCGGTCTCCATGCTGCCACTGCCCGTCACTATGCCTCGTGGGTGGGCAGGGCTGGTCCTGGTGAAAGGGAAGCCTGTGGCTGCAAGGCTATTTCAGCAAGGGGACCGTGGAGGTGCTGGTGGGGGGTGGCGCTGATCTACAATCTGGTTGCGTCCATCAAAGCCAGAACCTGCTCAGCCTTAGATCCATGGGACAGCCCTAGAACCATGAAGCCGCCCCACCACCAGGGTGTGCGCACAGGAGATGGCCAGTACCCTGGGTGAAGTCAGCCTGTGGGGCAAGATAGCCAGGAGACTCCACTTGGGTGTGCACCCGGTAAGCAGGGCAGGGAACGTCGCTGGTTCCAGGGCTGCCCTGTGGATCTAAAGCTGAGCACGTTCTAGTTTTGATGGACGCAACCAGGTTGTAGATCAATGTCTGGTTGGCCTGGGGTGGTCTTTTGTTGTTCCAGAGCAGGTCTCCGGGACAGACGGACAACATTGCAGGCTGGATGTGGCCCGTGGGCCTTGTGTTTGACATGTCTGCTCCAGAGCTTGAGATATCGTGGCCAGACCAGTAAATTTTGATTTGATTCACGCAACACTACTCTCTCCATAGCATCTAACACCCACATTCACATTTGCTAAGTGTGGCAGTGTTGAGAAGAGTTGGATTTCTGGCTGTTGTCCAAGTCCAGCCTTCATTACTTCCTGGCTGAGTTCAAGCTGGCCTATCAGTTGCCCCGTCTCGGTGGCAATCCTGGTTCGAGCTGGACCTGCAAGGTCCCTTCCAAGTTTCAGAGAAGGACAAGGTGAATGGTCAAGTCCCCCTGTAGAAGCAAAAAGTTAGGGGTACCTTTTTATCAAATCTCAATCTACTGTGAAATCAGTTGAAACTGATGCAATTAAACAGCACTGATAGTTCCTTGCATAATACATTGGCTGTGAATTTTGATTTATGACTAACATTCTTCTAAATAAAACAAAATGGCATGGACAAAATCACTGCATGAAGCCTTTGTAGATTTTAAACCAACATTTGAGAGAAATCTTGATGAACATGGCGAATACAGTACAAAGGGATGTTACTTTTTCTCATTCAGCATTTGTATGAAATGTGCTAATCAACCTGGTACCTCTTCAGTCTCCCAGGGCTGTATTTAGACCTCCACGCTCTTTACGTAGCAACTCCGCTGCTCAACAGCTCATCTGATCATTCTCCTGCTTACACCTGTGTCAATCCCTGGGCCCTACTTCTCCTCCTATATGCTGAGGATATGGATCGTATCTCACAAAGCTTTGTTGGCCTTAGAGTCTCTTGTTTCTGCTAAAAAGCTTTATAAAGATAAGGGAACTACTGAGAGCATCCAATTTACAAGAGTTTCAGATATCTGGGGATGGTCTTACATGGTGCTGACATTTGGAAAACCCATTTAGATTATATCAAACAATGACATCCCCAACCATGAAGGCCAAATTAGCTCTAGAGCCAGGTCCTGCCAGTTCCTGCCATCTGGACGGGCATTGGGAGTGGGGTGGGGTGTGGACAAAGGGAAAATTTGTACCTGATGGGACACTTGTTCCAATTAGAAGATCATTTAAAGGCAACTTATTAATCTCACAAGGAGGTTTCCCTTAATGAAAAGAGGAGCACAGGACACATACAGTAGAAAAAGTACAAAAGAATATGTAGCATGTTTCCTGAGTCCATCTTGAAGTACACATTCTGTATGTTCCTTTTTGGATGGCAAAGCTCAGACAGGGACTGCAAAGGATGTGTACAGAGTGGGCTTGAAATAACATGCAAAAACCAAGATCTTAAATTAGAAAGATAAGCTTATGGAATGCAGGAAACTGGATCATATATTATTCCTTGTGTTAATTGAAAAGGATAAGCAATAGATAAGGAAAAACAACCAATTTCGGGATGGCATGTAAACTGTTAATGTTTAACTGCTAAAGCTATTGTTTAAGACATACATATATGAGTGAATGTTAAACAATAAAGAACACAGCTGCTCAAGATTCGTGTGAGTCTCCTTTCATACTACAAGAATAGTTGATTGGATGGAAGAAATCCTGTTAATCAGAAACATGGACAATAAGTTAAACATCCCATAATAACCATTTCAAACCATTGTATTAAAAGGAGAATGTTCACATGGGAAAAGGCATCCAGAGCATGAGCCACAGAAATCTATTGTGAAAAGGGACATTTATAGGCAGCTGAATCTTCTAGCATGTACAACTGAAAGTCCTTTGCTATTCAGCCTGAGAGAGTGCCTTGTTTTGCAGTTAGAAAGTTACAAGCACCTAGATGCTAAGGCAGAAACCTTCTATATTACAAGGTTATCACAAAAACATTAAAGTTACAAGAAAGTGCAACCAAGTGCAAGAAAGCCGTTGCTTGGCCCTCAGCAAGGACTATATTCCTGCAACACAGAGGTCTTCACATGAGGCAATGGTTATGGCCTGCATAAGGAGAGAAAAGGGTAAATAGACTCATTAATTGATTCAGTAATAACCAAGAGTGCAGTTTGTTCTCTGTGTTGAAGGAGGGAGTGTGCCAAAAAGTACAGAACTATTTCAAGCGGAAAATTAACCCAGGAGAGAGCGCTCTGATTTCTAGGCCCATGGGAAGAACATTTCAGTAGTAGCTTCTGAATCTCAAAATGAAATCTCAGCAATGAGAAGAAATTGTGATATGAGTTTGTGGAATTGAATACACTTCTACTCATAAGATTTTGTACTCCTTGAAAAGTGTGTAAGATTTAAATTCAACTATTAGGCATCACAGAATAGCAGAATCATTAAACAGAGAGTAGCAATAAAGGGAACAGTACTGTAAAATGTTTTTTTTTATTGAAAAGTTTTAAAATACATTTTATCTTTAACAATCCCCCCTCCCCTACTTATCCCTCCCTACCCCTCCCCCCTCTCTCCCCCCACCACTTCCCAGAGCTAAGTACAAGGTATAAAAACAGGAAACAATCATAAACATCCATATGCTAACAACAATAAGCTCTTAAATCTATTGCCCTCTAGCTCATATAACATAAAGGGAGCAGTAAAATGTTGTCACACAAAGGATGAGATGGCAATGAACAGTAAGTGTTCACACCTTCCAAACTCTAGACATATGGTTTTTCTCCTGTGTGAATTCTTTGATGTTTACGAAGACGACTATTTTCAGTAAAGATCTTTCCACACTGGAGGCATTTATATGCTTTCTCCCCTGAATGGATCCTTTGATGTACATAAAGGTTTCCCCTTAGACTGAAGCTCTTTCTACACTCCAGGAATTTATGCTGTGTCTCTCCTGAGTGGATTCTTTGATGAATGGAAAAGGTGCTCTTTCCACGCTCAAAGCCCTCCAGGCATTTATACGTTTTTACTCCTGTGTGGATCCTTTGATGTCTTCGGAGGTGTCCAGCCACAGTAAAGCTCTTCCCACACACCAGGCATTCATATGGTTTTTCTCCAGTGTGGATCCTTTGATGGATATAAAGTGAATGTCCTATCCGAGTGAAACTCTTTCCACACTCCAGGCATTTAAATGGTTTTTCTCCTGTGTGAATTCTTTGATGATTAGAGAGATCTCCGCTCTGACTGAAGCTTTTTCCACATTCCAGGCATTTATATGGTTTTTCTCCTGTGTGGATCCTTTGATGATTACTGAGTTTTTCACCATTAATAAATCTCTTTCCACATTCGAAACATTCATATGGTTTCTCTCCAGTGTGAATTTTTTGATGTTTATAAAGGTTTCCTCTCTGACTAAAGCTCTTTCCACACTCCAGGCATTTATGCTGTTTTTCTCCAGTGTGAATTTTTTGATGTTTATAAAGGTTTCCCCTCACATTGAAGCTTTTCCCACATTCAAGGCATTTATACGGCTTTTCTCCTGTGTGGATCCTCCGACTGTGTGCCCCTCCGACTGAAGCTTTTTCCACAGTCAGAGCATTTATGCGGTTTCTCTCTTGTGTGGATCCTTTGATGGATACGAAGGTATCCCGTCGGAGTGAAGCTCTTTCCACACTCCAGGCATTCATATGGTTTTTCTCCAGTGTGGATTCTCAGATGCCTTTCAAGATCTCCATTTCTTTCAAGGGATTTTCCAAACTCCGGGCATTTAATTGGTTTTTCTCCAGTGTGGATTCTTAGATGATTTTTAAGATCTCCATTTCTCTTAAAGGATTTTCCACATTCTGGGCACTGATATTTCTCTCCTCCCTCCTGGATTCTGTGGCGTTTCCCGAGTCTCCCGCCTCTTCTGAGGGACCCTCCGCCCTCCAGGCCCGTCTCGGGGTCTCCGCCCGGTTCCTGCTCCCCGCTCCTCCCTCCAGGCGGCCTCCTTTCCCGGAGTCCCCCTCGGCTCATCCCTTTCGGGCCTTCCCCGCCGTCTCCTCCAGGGGCTGCTCCGCGGGGCCTCCTTCCTTTGTTGGGCTCGCCCGAAGTCCTGCAGGGGCGAAGGGGGAGAGGCGGGTCACGGCTTCGTCCCTTCCACGGAGGGGAGTCCCAGCCCGTCCCGGGGAGGAAAGCCGAAGCCTCGGCCTCTCAGTGAGACTTTCCGGGCAGGCCTCCCTCCCAGCGCCCCTCCAGCCAGACCAGGCCTCGGGCTCCCCCCTCCCCCCTTTCTCCGCCAGAGAAGAGCTCGGACTGCGACTCCCAGCATCCCTTGCGCCCCACCTGGCTCCGAGCCCGTCCGCGACTGAGTCAATTAAGCGCCTCAGTTCTATTCGTTCCCGGAAGTGGAGGCGGGACTTCTCTGCGCACCCTTTTCCTGGTAGCTGTTTCTCTTTCGCTTGAAGGGACCGCCCCGAAGAGTCTTTTTGTTAATCGCCGCTCTCACCAGAGTGACCAATCCGCGTCGCCCTTCGTCAGCCAGCCAGGTGGCGCCTGCGCAGTAGCGAAGTCTGTGGATTTGGGGGTGCCGTATAACGTCTTAACGCTGCTGCCCCTTTGGGGGCTCCATCCCCCCCCCACGAGGGTGGCAGCTATGTCTCTTCCTCAATCCTGACTCGTCCATCGCAGGGCAGGGAGACTGAAGGTTCTGCGCCGGATCTTGGCGCTTCCTAGCACTGCCTTCCTCTGGGCAGAGGGAGCTCAGAGTCGGCTCCTGGGGTGCCAAGAAGCCCCTCGCCCAGCTTGGGACTCCCCGCCCTGAGTGCTCTGATTGTGACTACTTCCACATATAGTAAAATCAATCTTTTACTTTTGCAATAGTTCTTATGCTTTTTCATACACCTAACTCTACTCTTCTCTCTTTGACCCTAATAAAGCTTTGATTAGAAACCAGCTGAGTATTTCCAGGGCAGAAGACTCTTCAGTGGGGTGAGATGCTTTATTTTGGATTCAACCATTCCCACATTTATCTCCTGAGTTTGCAAAGCTTTAGCAGACCAAATTTAACTGTAGGGTGTACCAAAAGTACAACAGTGTCATTTTCTTCCCTTGAAAAGCCAAACTGTGTCCATGAGGTTGAAGTTTGGGGACTGAGTTGGAATACTGGCTGGGAACAGAGAGTGGAGCAGTTTTTCTACCCAATTGGGCTAGTTTTGGAGATTGGTTGCAGGACAGTTCTGTTTTGGGGGATATTATGGGGTGTTTTTCAAGGGCTGTAGAGAGAGTCCTCGACTTAACACCATTTGTTTAGTGATTGATGTTACAGCAACTCTGAATAAAAGTGACATGATCAATTTGCACAATTGTGAGCATTGCAGATCCCCATGGTCACGTGACCAAAATTCAGGCAACTGGCGTGTATTCCCGACAGTCGCACAGTGCCAGGCTCACGTGCTCACACTTTATAACCTCTGCAGCTGCCGTCTGACAAGCAAAGTCAGCGAAGGAAGCCAGATTCGCTTAACAATGGTGTGAGTCACTTAGCAGCTGCACTAACTGGCTTAAAAACTGGGGAGATGACCTGAAAACTATAGCAAAAAAAGGTAGTAAAATGGAGCGCAACTCACTTAACAACGGTCAGCAACAGAAACTTTTGGTTCAATTGTGGTCATAGGTGTACAGTTTGGGGTCAATATATCAATCTGTCATGAACGATAACTGCAAATTACATCAGGGGCAGCAAAATTATTGTGTCAGTCAGCCCCCTCGCCTCTAGTTGCAACCCTAGCCCCTCCTTGCCCAGATCCAGCTTCTCTCTGGCCCCTTCTCTCCCCAGGACCCCTTTGCAAAACTGCAGCTGAGGGAAGGGAAATCCCTCCAACGCCTCTCCCCTTAACACTTGGATTTTTCAACCTCTATTGCCCACACAGGCAATATCCTCCCTATCTCCCATTTTCCTCCCTATCTCCCCTTCGGAAGGGGCTCCTGTTGCTGCCGTGGCCAGTGTGTCCTGAGACA
The DNA here is from genome assembly GCF_947247035.1 of Vipera ursinii. NCBI lineage: Eukaryota > Metazoa > Chordata > Lepidosauria > Squamata > Viperidae > Vipera > Vipera ursinii. The sequence continues at coordinate 2,212,793 of NC_139529.1, read as the reverse complement.
CAGCCCTCCAACCCTGGGCTGGCACCTGTCTCATATTGCTAAGCACATTTGATTTGTGCTTAGATTGTAAGCCACCCTGAGTCTTCGGAGAAGGGTGGGATATAAATGGGATTAAAATAAATAAAATAAAATTTCCTCTTCTTCCTGCAGCTGACTGGCAAAACAGTGCACCTGCTTGTCTGCCAGCACATTTGCAAGTTAACCCCCCTCCCTCCACTCGAACTCCTTTCGTCACCGGAACATTTTCCAGGCCATTCCGGGCGGTTCCAAGTTCAGATATATATATGTGTGTACAGAAGACACCGTGACAATCTCACCTGGCCATATGTTTGTGTGTTTGTATGTGTGTGTGTATGTGTATATGCGTGTGTGTGTATATATAGAGAGAATAAATGTGTTTATATCTGTATGTGTGTGTATGTATGTATGTATGTATATCCCCTCCTCCCATCTCTCTCTACACACACACACACACACACACACACACACACACAATTTAAAAAGTATAGTTAAAAAAGTAAATTGCCAGGTGAGATTGTCACGGCATCTTCTGTGCCTCAAGAGAAGAGAGCCAGGCAGGATTTCGCTGTCCCACCTGAACGCAAATTGCGTTGCCATAAAGATGTTTGTGATTTCTGCCAGAGGAAAATGTGGTGCAGTGGCATCATTTGGAAAGACAGGAGTGGGAGAGACCAAGGTGGCAGGAGTGGGGGGGGCTGTAGGTGGGTGTGCCCAATCCAGTTTATCTTCTGGGAAGGAACACAGGTTGATTCTGTGGGCCGTTTGGGAGGTGGGTAGGGATTTTCCTCCCCCTCCAGGGGGGTTGGGCCATTGTCCCTTGGGAGGAGGTTGGGTCCTGTGGCCTGGATCCAAAGGGGTTCCTCCTTGGCTTCTCTTGGCAGATGAGGAAATCGAGATGACTCGTATGGCGGTCCGCTTTGAGCTGCAGGACCTGAACATCAGGCCCGATCCAGAGCCGTTGCTGACTGAGATGATCCATGCAGTAAGGCCCTCTGGCGTTCTGCCCCACAAAGCCCCTGAGCTGTTCGGTGGCCTTCTAATCCGGATTGAGCTTGGGGGGGGCAAGTGGGCGAAGGACCCTGTGATCAGCGTGCCAGGCAGGGCAACCCCTGAGGAGTTTGGGGGGGCCGTGGGGGCTTCCTCAGTCTCACTGGGAATTCCCTTCCGGTGGTGGATGCAGGAGCTGAATAGTTTTCAGAAGAAACAAGCTTGCCTTTGTTAATGATAAGCATCATTGTGCCCATTATGTGAGGCGGGGCACAATAAGGCAAAACATGTTTTGCTAATGCGTTGTGTTCCTGCCTGCAGTTTGGGAAGTGAAAGAATAGTCCAGTGGTGTGCAGCATTGGGGAATGCAAAGTCAAAACGAGGCTTTGTGTGAGTTTGGGTGCCCCCCCACCCCCAAACTGCTGAAGAATGAACTCCTTTGCTTTCTCCCTCCCTTCTCCTGTCTTTCCTTCTGGACAACAGAGTAGTGTGATATTATGCTTGGGGGGGCGTTCTGGGGGGGCACTGTTGATTTCCCCTGTAATCTGCACTATTCTTGGATCGTGCAGCCCAAGATCCAATGCTCCGCCTTTGTGGGGGAACCTCGCCTGCTGCATCTGCACCCATCCCTGCTCAAAGCCCCTTGTCAGCTTACTGGGCCCACAACGCTTCACACACGGAACTGCTTGCAGGCCGTGACGTTGGGGGCCGAGGCAGGTTTCTTCGAAGATGTTCTCAAGTAGCTCAGGCCGTGGATCAGGGAGACCTGGGTTCAAATCCAGGTTTATCAGACAGTGAAGGCTTACCATCAACTGTTTAATCCATTGCACTCTTTAGGAGAGGCTGTTATTTTCTTAGATACGGAGCTTTCTCTCCCTTGTGCTCACTTGGGCTCTTCTTGGTGCCAGTGGCCAACAGCAATCCTAAAGCAAGAAAGTCTGGTCAAATATCTGTTTGGTCATTGCCTTCTTTTCTGAAAATCATTTGCGTTTGCCCTTCCCACAGGCAGCTTACAGGGAAAACACTGTGGTATTGAACAGGTTCTGTCTGGCAGAGAACATTGAGAAAATCGACAGGATGGTCCTCCACTCGTACCTGAGGAATTACTACACACCCGACCGGATGGTGTTGGCTGGAGTGGGAATTGAACACCAGCTGGACTGTGCTCGGAAGTACTTCCTGGGAACCGTTCTGGCGTGGGGAAGTGGGAAAGCCGAGGAGGTGGACAAGTCAGTTACCCAATACACTGGCGGGATCCTCAAGGTGAGGAAGGGGAGGCAGCCAGCAGTCAGTATTGGCAGGCTGGGAAGCAAAATGTTCTTTGCACCTCTCGGTTTCGTAAAGTGCTTTGTTAGGATTTAAAATGGAGGGTTTGCCTTAAACTGGTTCTCAGAGCAGCTAGAAGAAAGTTAAAGTGATAAATAAAAGATCGGAAGGATGTGCAGTACGTGCAGAATGTAGCCAGTTACTGTATTTCCTTTGACCATGAAGACGGAATTATGGATGTTGATCCAAAATATCTGAACATCATCAAGGTCTTTTGAAAGACGGGGAAGCTCCAGAAAGAATGGATTTGCAGTGCTTCTAAAGCCTGGAAAAAGGAGGCAATGCCGTGCTCGGCTGGTGGGAGGAATCTCAGACCTCTTTCAGGAGGCAGCTTTTTCCTTCCCGAACATCTGGGGAAAGCCAGCACCGTAGTTTTGAGTCAGGCTCCATTATGGTCATAGGTCTGTGGTTCGGGGGGGGGGGGTGTACTGCTGAGGCAGCAATTCCTGTTCCATTGGACGGCCCCGGGGTTTCAGGTGCTGGATCCCCTTCGTTACCTCTCCAGTTGCGGCCGCAGGCACTGCCTCGGTTGCAGTTTTCAGCTCTCTCCTCCCTTAGTGAGCTCAGGGTTGCTTTCATCAGATCAATGGCTTTTTCCAGGATCCGGTCCTCCTCACTGGTGTGCAGGGAGCTGTCCATCTCTTGCCTCCAGTCCGGTTGGTGGTCGCTCCAACTCAGGGTCACTTCTCTCGATGCCTTTTCCCACTCACTTTTCCTTCCAACGCCCATCGACCACCGCGGTTTTCGGTCGTACTGCTCCACCGCTTCTTCCCCAGGGAAATATGCCGCTTCAGCTTCCCATCGTCTCTGGGGTTCCATTCGGGGGGAAGACTCCCTTCCCTCCTCTCTTGCTTCATCGCCAGACATTGTATTTGTCGCAAAGTCCCCCGGTAAGGTTTTCCCTTCCAGGTTGACTCTTATAGCAGATCCCGGGTCCTGACAGTCCACTTCTAGCTTGGGCGGGCCTTTTGCTTGGACGCCTGAGTGACCTTCCGGTTTGGCTTCTCTGCGCTAGGAGGAAGACTTCATCCCATTCGCTGTCCTGAACATGATGATGGGGGCGGGGGGTCTTTCTCGGCAAAGGCATGTTCACGCGGCTGTATCTCAATGTCCTCAACCGGTATGTCTCTCTGCCTCCCCTGAAGGAGCCGGAAGGCTTCGCTGCTAAGAGCCAGGAGCGGAACCAAGCTGGGCCAGAGCCTGGGGGCGGGGAGGGCGCTGACCTTCCATTGGGAAGTTGGGAGGGGGGGGACTGTCCTAATGGACAGAGAAGTGGCCGGTTTATACATGGTGCTAAATTCTAATTAGCTTTAATTGTGGGGTGTTTTGTTTCAGTTTTGCTAATCCAGCAGTGATAGAGCTCCTGCTCCTAACCCGCCTGTACCCTCCAATCCATGTCCACAGTTGCAAGCAAGCCAGTCTTTACACAAATTGCAGCTCTTTAACTCACGGGGTTGGTAGCGTGGTCTCTGGGATAGCTCAGAACTCCAGTGATAGTCTAGATCAGAAAAATCTGCAGAAGTTTTGTGACCGCTGCGATTACCACAGGAATATAAAATCGGGGTGTCTCAAAGTGTTTGCTGTCTAGGCATTATTAATTCGGAGTCTGCAAAATATAAAGCACATCCTGCTAGTGTGATATCAGTGCCAGCAGCATTTACATTAACATAAATAAAAACATATTTTACTTACCATTGCAGGGAGATAATGCAGCATCATTCATCATTTCACAGGCTGTACGGTAAGTACTCTGCACCTCATCGTTAAAATTACTCTGCACCTCATCGTTAAAATTACAACACACCATGCTACAGCTGGGCAAAATGGGCCTGAGTAAAAAAATTTCTTTATCATAACCCCTGCAACAGATTTTGTCACATTCTTCCGGCTGGGGCCTTGTGTCAGGCCGTGTGACGCTCGCTTTTGCAGTTGTTTTAAAACCAGGTTTGGAACCAGAGGTTGCCATCTTCAAAAGACTGGTGGAATTAAATCGCTAGCTGTTCAGACCTGACTGTACAATCTCCCCCGCGCATGCGTCCTTGAGCCTTGTGCCTGTCCAGAATCACGTGGTATGACATGCACAGGCATGTCCCGAACAAGGCCTGACCCCCTTTTTTTTACTATCAGACACAAACACGCATGCCCGGATCCTCAGCCTTAACATGCCCGAACAAGTCTACTTCCCACCTGGCTAGTTTCGGTTACATGTACATGCAGATTTGAGGGCTCAGTTGACAAAATATGTGACTTTAGAATTTTACAAAGGTAAAAACCAGCTGCGGGTTTTAAATGTTTTTTCCCCCACCCTGCATTCGAGAAAATGATTTAAAAACCTCCTAGAAATAAATACCTTTTAGAAAAAGGGGGTTAAACGCAAGCCCTGGCCTCCTTTTAGGGCCTCCCTTTTCCCTGCTTTTGAGGCTCTGATTTTTAAAACTCCACAAAAATTAAAAGCATCATTAGGCTAGAATGATTAGAAATAAAAAGCATTTTTTATTATTATTATTTCCCAGCTCCCCAAAGTAGGGATTGTTTCCTAAAAGCACAGGCCTCTGTTAATTATTTGCTTTATTTAGCTTATTCTGTTTGTTTTGAATGTCCATAGAATTAGCTTAAGCTAATCATGTACCCAGAGGCTTGACTGCCTTGACATATTGATGGGGTTCGGTTCAAGACGCCTTATCTGAAAAGAGGGTTGCTTGTGAAACTTGTGAGTTTCGCCCCATTTTACGAATTTCCTCGCCACATTTGTCAGCTGAATCAGTGAAGTTGTTAAATTACTAACATGGTTGTGAAGTGAATCTGGCTTCCCCATTGATTTTGCTTGCCAAGGTTGCAAAAGGGGACCACATGATCCCCCCATGCTACGACCGTCATAAATATCAACCTGCTATCAAGCATCTGAATGTAAATCACATGGCCATAGGGATGCTGCAATGGTCATAAGTGAAAAATGGTCATAAGTCACTTCTTTCAGTGCCATTGTAACTTCAAACGGTTACTAAATGAACTCTTACAACTCAAGGACTACCTGTACTTCCACGTAAAGTAAAATCAATCTTGCAATATTTTTTATGCTTTTTCATAACCAATGAAACCAATATTAGAAACCAGTTGGGTATTTCCAGGGCAGAAGGTTCTTCAGTGGTTCTTCATGCTTTATTTTGGATTCAGCAGTTCCCACATTTATCTCCCGAGTTTGCAAGACTTTAGCAGACTGAATATAACTTTAGGGTGAACCAAAACACAACAGTGGGCTAGTTTTGGAGATTGGATGCAGGACAATTTTGATTTTAGTGGGTTCCATTTTGGGGGCTATTGTGGGCTATTTGACTTGCAACCCTTTGTTTAGTGACTGAAGTTACAGCAGTTCTGAAAAAAGTGACCTGATCGGTTTGGACAATTGTGAGCATTGTAGATCCCCATGGTCACGTGACCAAAATTCAGGCAACTGGCGTGTATTCCCGACAGTCACATAGTGCCCCGCTGATGTGTTCTCCCCTTTATATAGGGTCTCCTGCTTCAGCTGGGCGTTGGACTAGAAGACCTGTCAGAATCCATTCATATCCCATTCATCAAACTATCTGTATGTTTCTAAAATCTTATACCGTTCCCTGGATTCTGCCATTTTTCCAAGGCAAAGAAGAGAAGATGCATGTTCAGCCTGCTGGGAGGCTGTCTTCAAAGACCAGTGGAAGTACCTTTGAACTGAGAACAACAAAGGAAGGGGGGGGGGGAGAGATCTGGTTTGTATCTCCGATTAGAATCTAAAAGGAAGGAGGTAATTGTTGTAAAGGCATGGGAAGATCCCTCTTTCCCATGGAAGGGTTTGACACCTGAATTTTCATTGATCCTGGACTGACCAGATGGTTTGAGGGGAGGGGTTTGATTCGGGGACTCTTTAAAAGAGTTTCAGATCCTGTCTAGTATTCCATTACCAATCATGTTTTAGTAAAAGCTCCTTTTGAATAATTCCTGTTTCAAGAGTTCTTTCTTTCCTAAGATGTGGATTTGGGTGGGTCCTGACCAGACCTCCAAGACCCCTTCCACCTCTATTCTAAATTAGAATTTGCCTTCACTAATAACCTGTTGGCTCTGAACTGTTCCCAGGAACTAATTCCAGCTGAAGTAGCAAACCATGAAGAACAGCCCAAGTTATCAGCAAACATATGATCGTTGTTGCATCCCGAGCATTTCACTACCATGACTCCATGATGATAAGCCACCCTAGAAATAGTTTTCACAGATTGTATCCCGCATACCTAACAGAGAAGCCAGGATACACTCAGGGATGTTCAAAAGTGGCTTTCTGGGATATCCAAGGGCAGGGAATTTGGGGGATGTGCCCGTTTATTTAGGTATGACTTCTTTAGTTACACTCGGAGGATGGCCCATCTCCCAAAATTACATGGGAAAAATTCACCTACACATGTATTATAAACCAAACACATCATGTATTATAAATCAAAGTTTTCTATGGCTCAGCCAACAGCCTAATTCCCCAGCCAGGAGCAAATCTCCTCTTCAAAAATGTATAGTATATATATATATATATATATATATATATATATATATATATATATATATATATATATATATATATATATATATATATATATATATATATATATATATATATATATATAGACGTATAGTGTGTGTGTGTGTGTGTGTGTGAAATGCTAAGTATTTAGATTACCTTGTGTAAAATTGGCCTGGGGTGGTCTTTTGTTGTTCCAGAGCAGGTCCCCGGGACAGACGGACAACATTGCAGGCGGGATGTGGCCCATGGGCCTTGTGTTTCACATGTCTGCTCCAGAGCTAGACATATCCTGGCCAGACCAGTAAATTTTGATTTGATTCACGCAACACTACTCTCTCCATAGCATCTAACACCCACATTCACATTTGCTAAGTGTGGCAGTGTTGAGAAGAGTTGGATTTCTGGCTGTTGTCCAAGTCCAGCCTTCATTACTTCCTGGCTGAATTCAAGTCGGTCTCTCAGTTGCCCCGTCTCGGTGGCAATCCTGGTTCCAGCTGAAACCTTTCCTGAAGGAGAGATAAGGAGCCCAAAACTGCCCCCTCATAAAAATACAGATTGCAGACACAAAACAGAGACCAAGAATTCTTCCACCTGGTTCTGCTCCAGTCAACCACCAGCATAAATACTTTGCCCAGTTTGAGTCCCTCAAATACTTTACACAGCCATTTGTCTGAAATGGTATAGGGTTTCCTGTCTGAGCAGGGGGTTGGACTAGGTGACCTACAAGGTCCCTTCCAACTTTATTGCTATTAAGTTTCAGAGGACAAGGTGAATGGTCGAGTCCACCTGTTGAAGCAAAAAGTAGGGGTAACTTTTTATCAAATCTCAATCTAGTGTGAAATCAGTTGAAACTGATGCAATGAAACAGCATTGACAGTTCCTTGCATAATACATTGGGTGTAAATTTTGATTTATGACTAGCATTCTTCAAAGTAAAACAAAATGGCATGGACAAAATCACTGCATGAAGCCTTTATAGATTTTAAACCTACATTTGAGAAAAATCTGGATGAACATGGAGAATACAAAGGGATGTTACTTTTTCTCATTCAGCATTTGTATGAAATGTGCTAATCAACCTGGTATCTCTTCAGTCTCCCAGGGCTGTATTTAGACAAATGGAAAATATGTTTCTACGTGATGGGAAACGGAAAGGTGGGAAATGACAGGTGACAAAGACCACAGAAGCCCAGAACTCGTTTCCAGCAGAGGCACCTTTTACTTCAATCTGATGAAGTTGAGGGTTTTTCCTTTGTAAGGGACCCAGTTGGGGCAGGTCAGACACCTAGATTGTACCATTGGCACACTTGTTCAAATTAGAAGATCATTTAAAGGCAATTTATTAATCTCACAAGGAGTTTTCTCTTAATGAAAAGAGCACAGGACACATACAGTAGAAAAAGTAGAAAAGAACAGTTGATTGGACGTTAGAAATCCTGTTAATCAGAAACATGGAGAATAAGTTAAACATCCCATAATAACATAACCATTTAAAACCATTGTATTAAAAAGAGAACGTTCGCATGGGGAAAGGGATCCTGAGCATCATGAGCCACAGAATTCTGTTGTGAAAAGATACCATTTCGGCCAGCTGAAACTTTAGCATGTACAACTGAAAAAGTCCTTTGCTATTCAGCCTGACAGAGTGCCTTGTTTTGCAGTTAGAAAGTTACAGGCACCTATAATATTAGACGGCTATCATAAAATTATTAAAGTTACAAGAAAGCACAACCAAGTGCAAGAAACCCATTGCTTGGCCCTCAGCAAGGACTGTATTCCTGCAATACAGAGGTCTCCACAAGAGGCAAAGCTTATGACCAGCATAAGGAGAGACAAGGGTAAATTGACTCATTAATTGATTCTGTAATGAGAGTTGGATGGAACGAATTCCCATCGCCCAGTACGCTCACACAGAGAAGGCCTCCTCAGGGTACCGTCAGCTAGACAATGTCGGCTTGCGACCCCCAGGGGAAGAGCCTTGTCTGTGCGAGCGCCAGCCCTGTGGAACCAGCTCCCCTGAGCTTTGGATGGCCCAAGATCTCCAGTCCTTTCGCCGCGGCCTCAAAACACTCCTTTTCCACCTGGCTGACCTAGACTGACAGGGATTTTAATTATGTTTACAACTCGAACTCTATTCTTTAATTTATTTTAATTTATTTCAAATTTTTATTTTTAATTTACTGTACAGAGACCTTTAGGTTCTGTTGTTGTTAGCCGCCCTGAGTCCCTCGGGAGATAGGGCGGGATATAAATCCCATAAATAAATAAATAAATAAGTTTGTTCTCTTGTTTGGAAGGAGGCAGTGTGCCAAAAGGTACGGAAGAGGCGAGAGTCCTATTTCAAGGGGAAAATTAACCCAGGAGAAGGGTCTGATTTCCAGGCCCATGGAAAGAACCCTGGGCACAGTGGAAATTGCTAAGTTTCTTCAGAACATCCCAGTAGAAGCCTCTGAATCTCAAAATGAAATCTCACCAATGAGAAGAAATTGTGATATGGGTTTGTGGAAATGAATACTTCTACTCATAAGATTACGTACCCTTTGAAAAGTGTGTAAGATTCAAATTCAACTATTAGACATCGCAGAATAGCAAAATCATTAAACAGTAGCAATAAAGGGAACAGTAAAATGGTGACACACAAAGGATGAGGTGGCAATGAAGCGTACGTGTTCACACCTTCCAAACTCTAGACATATGGTTTTCCTCGTGTGAATTCTTTGATGTTTACAAAGACCCCTATTTTCAGTAAAGCTCTTTCCACACTGGAGGCATTTATATGCTTTTTCCACTGAATGGATCCTTTGATGTACATAAAGGTTGCTCCTCCGACTGAAGCAATTTCCACACTCCAGGCATTTATTTGGTTTTTCTCCTGAGTGGATTCTTTGATGAACATGAAAGGTGCTCCTATCACTAAAGCTCTTTCCACACTCCAGGGATTCATATGGTGTTTCTCCTGTGTGGATCGTTTGATGTATATAAAGGCTGCTCCTCCTACTGAAGCTCTTTCCACACTCTGTGCATTCATTCGGGTTTTCTCCTGTGTGAATCCTTTGATGTCTATGGAGATATCCTGCCTGACTTAAGCTCCTTCCACACTCCAGGCATTTATGTGGTTTTTCTCCTCTGTGGGTTCTTAGATGTGCATAAAGTTTTCCCAGATGAATGAATCTCTTTCCACACTTGTAGGAAACCTGTGATATTTCCACCTTAGGCTCACATAAAATGGCGCAGGTCTGGCTCAGGGCAGAGACAAGTTTCGTTTCTGTGCATAAGTTGCAGTTTACCAAAAATCAGATGACCTTGCTACGTGCAGACGGACACCCGTTGGAACACGTAGAAGAAAGTAACACATACAAGATAGTTACAAGAACAAAGACATTCCATACAGATATGTAGCTGATTTATAACCTTAAGATAATTGCTTAGTGTATGGCTGAGATGTAACCATTCGTAACCTTAAGATAACTGCTTGATGGATAGCTGAAATGTTAACGCTTAGATAATTGCTTGTTGCTAATTGCTTGTTGCTGATGCGTTGCTGGTATCTCAATAAAAGAGAGCTTGGGACTTCGGTCTGGGCCCTCATCCCGAGAACGCTCAGAGAGATGTGTCAAGTTCATGAGGAGCCCGCCGGGTGCAAAAAACCCACAACACTCCAGACATTCATGCAGGTTTTCTGTTGTGTGGATCATTTGATGTACATAAAGGTTTCCCCTCTGAGTGAAGCTCTTTCCACATTCCAGGCATTTAAATGGTTTTTCTCCTGTGTGGATCCTTTGATGTCTATAAAGGTGTCCCCTCAGACTGAAGGTCTTTCTACATTCTAGGCATTTATGTTCTTAGTAAAGGTCTTTCCACATTCCAGACATTTAAATATTTTCTCCCGTGTGGATTCTTTGATGTGTATAAAGTTTTCCCAGATGAATGAAGCTCTTTCCACACTCCAGACATTTATACGGGTTTTCTGTTGTGTGGATCATTTGATGTACATAAAGGTTTCCCCTCTGAGTGAAGCTCTTTCCACATTCAAAGGCATTTATGTGGTTTCTCTCCTGAGTGGATCCTTTGATGTCTATAAAGGTGTCCCCTCTGACTGAAGCTCTTTCCACACTCGAGGCATTTATGTGGTTTCTCTCCTGAGTGGAACCTTTCATGTACATGAAGGCTTCCCCTGTGACTGAAGCTTTTTCCACACTCCAGGCATTTATGTGGTTTCTCTCCTGAGTGGATTGTTTGATGTACATAAAGGTGTCTCCTCTGACTGAAGGTCTTTCCACACTCCAGGCATTTATGTGGTTTCTCTCCTGAGTGGATCTTTTGATGTACATAAAGGCTTTCCTTCCAAGTGAAGCACTTTCCACACTCCAGGCATTTATGTGGTTTCTCTCCTGAGTGGATTGTTTGATGTACATAAAGGTGTCCCCTCTGACTGAAGCTCTTTCCACACTCCAGGCATTTATGTGGTTTCTCTCCTGTGTGGATCCTTTGATGTCTATAAAGGTGTCCCCTCACACTGAAGCTCTTTCCACATTCCAGGCATTTATGTGGTTTCTCTCCTGAGTGGAGCCTTTCATGTACATAAAGGCTTCCCCTCTGACTGAAGCTCTTTCCACACTCCAGGCATTTATGTGGTTTCTCTCCTGAGTGGATTGTTTGATGTACATAAAGGTGTCCCCTCTGACTGAAGCTCTTTCCACACTCCAGGCATTTATGTGGTTTCTCTCCTGTGTGGATCCTTTGATGTCTATAAAGGTGTCCCCTCAGACTGAAGCTCTTTCCACATTCCAGGCATTTATGTGGTTTCTCTCCTGAGTGGATCCTTTGATGTACATAAAGGCTTCCCCTCTGACTGAAGCTCTTTCCACACTCCAGGCATTTATGTGCTTTCTCTCCTGAGTGGATTGTTTGATGTACATAAAGGCTTCCCCTCTGACTGAAGCTCTTTCCACACTCCAGGCATTTATGCGGTTTCTCTCCTGAGTGGATTGTTTGATGTACATAAAGGTGTCCCCTCTGACTGAAGCTCTTTCCACACTCCAGGCATTTATGCGGTTTCTCTCCTGTGTGGATCCTTTGATGTACATAAAGGTTTCCCCTCAGACTGAAGCTCTTTCCACATTCCAGGCATTTATGTGGTTTTTCTCCAGTGTGGATTCTTAGATGGTTTTTAAGATCTCCATTTCTTTTAAAGGATTTTCCACATTCCGGGCACTGATATTTCTTTCCTCCCTCCTGGATTCTGTGGCGTTTCCCGAGTTGCCCGCCTCTTCTGAGGGACCCTCCGCCCTCCAGGCCCGTCTCGGGGTCTCTGCCCGTTTCCCGCTCCCCGCTTCGCCCTCTAGGCGGCCTCCTTTCCCGGAGTCCCCTTCGGCCCATCCCTTTCGGGCCTTCCCCGCCGTCTCCTCCAGGGGCTGCTCCGCGGGGCTTCCTTCCTTCCTTCCTCCGTCGGGCTCGCCCGAAGTCCTGCAGGGGTGAAGGGGGAGAGGCGGGTCACGGCTTCGTTTCTTCCCCAGAGTGAAGTCCCAGCCCCGTCCGGGAAGAAGGCCGAAGCCTCGGCCTCTCAGTGAGACTTTCCGGGCAGGGCTCCCTCCCAGCGCCCCTCCCGCCAGACCAGGCCTCGGGCTCCCCCCTCCCCCCTTTCTCCGCCAGAGAAGAGCTCGGACTGCGACTCCCGACATCCCTTGCGCCCTACCTGGCTCCGAGCCAGTCCGCGGCCGAGTCAATTAAGCGCCTCAGTTCGATTCGTTCCCGGAAGTGGAGGCGAGAGTTCCATGCGCGCCCTTTTGCTGGTTGCTCTTCCTCTTTCGCTTGAAGGGACCGCCCCTACGAGTCCTCCTGGCAATAGCCGCTCTCGCCAGAGCGACCAATCGGCGTCCTCCTTGCATCCATCAGCTACATGGCGCCTGCGTAGTAGCGAAGTCAGTCTTCGTCCCGCCGCAAAGGGGAATTCTGCTACAATTCTGGGGTCCCGTCTTCGCCCCTTCGCCCCCCCCCCCGCATCCAGGCCGGCGGAGCTGACGGGCCTCCCGGGCTGCGTCTGCGTCCCTCCCTCCCCCTCCGGGGTCTCTCCCCAGGCAGGGCGGGGGGGAGTTGGGGGGGCGCTTCCTCCCTTATTCCTCCGGGGGGGCTCCGGCCAGGCTCCCCCCGCGGCCCCCAGGGCGCCCCTTATTTCTTCTTTTCTCTCTCTGATTAGTTTCCATCCAGTTTGTTATCTTGCCTTCTGATGCTTTGGAAGTAGGTGGACCCCATCTTCTTTGTGGCACCCCCTCAAATACTGAAATGCTGCTATCAGGTCACCCTTATTCTTTTCACTAGACTAGCCAAAGCCAAATCTTGCAACCTCCTCTCAAAGAAGCCCCAAAGGGGCAGCAGCGTTAGATGTTATACAGCACCCCAAATCTACCCCAGTCCAACGCACCCCGAGAGGCTGGGAAAGGTGGTCCTCGGGGCCATTTTCTGGCAGCGTCTCCTCCCCTTCGTCCTCCCCCCTTTCCTCCCTCCACTTTGCGAGGGCAGAACTGGGGAAAAACATTTCGAAAAAACATCATTGGAATAGAAATCTTCAAAATCAAACACTGCCTGCGACTCCATCTTCTCCTCCCGCCTCTCCCTTGCATGGAGGTTCCAGTGTGAATGCAGAGGAAGGGAATGGAGAGGCAGAGTTTGACATGCCTGCTCTAGAGCATGTTGGGCAGACTACCTGGTCAGGTGGTTGTGAGGCGTTAATCTGGAGAGACCCAGTGCCCCTCCTCCTTGGCAGGAAAGCAGGCTAGGAGTGGCCCTTCAAAGAAAAATTGGGGCTGAGCATCTCAGGGAGGGCCAGCAGATGGCGCAAAGTCTGGTCCTTTGCTGCCCCCTGATGGCTGTTAGCAGAGCTGCTACTCTGATCTAATTCCATCTCAAGAACCCAGGTGGCTTTGGCAGCTCCCACAGTAAGGATGGCAGTTGGGTCCTTCAAAGTGCTCCCCTGACCTCTCTGGTGGTTCCTCAGCAGGTGCAAGGGCCCTTGGACCATGGGGGCCAAAAAGCAGTGGCGGGTGCGGAGGGAAATAGCTCCAAAGTCCCCATCAGTGGCTTCCTGGCCAAGAGTAGCTTTGTTTGCCTAAAGTCACTTGCATCAGCTATATTATATGCCTAGGCAGAAAAGAAGTTTTCAGTGCCAGAGAAATGCTGTTCTCCAATTTCCGCTGCCTTCTATCAAACGCCAGGAACACTGGTGGTGTGTTCGTGGCCCCCTGAGGTTTTTTTTTTCTTTTTTCATATAGACAAATCCAAGATTGCTCCACCACCACCACCCCTGCTGGATACCCCGGGAAAAGTTCCTCCTTTACCCAGGAAATCAGTTCCAACAACCTGCTCTGCAGCTTCCAAGCAACAGCCTGGCTGACCTGATCAGGTGTCTGGACCCACGCCGGTCCACATCTTAGGAAAGAAATTTTGGAGACAGGATTGTCCAAACAGGAACTTTTACTAAAACATGATTGACAGTGGATAATCTAGACAGGATGTACAAAATGTGTCGCAGATCGATATTGGTTTCTACTGCAGATATGCAAGACAGGATCTGCGAAAAGTATTTCTACAGCGGTGTATCATCAGATAGCCATGATAGCGTAATGCTGGGGGCACATCTTCTGCCCCCCCCCACTCCCTTGCATGGAGGATCCAGTGTGAATGCAGAGGAAGGGAATGGAGAGGCAGAAGCTCCGATGAGCCAAACCCCCAAGAAAGGCGGGATCATTCATTAGATCAGTATCACAAGAGCTTGGAAGGACCTTGTAGGCTGTATGTATGTATAAATGAGTAAGTTAGAAGGGAACTTGGAGGTCTTCTAGTCCAACCCCCTGCTCAGGCAGGAAGCCCTACACCATTTCAGACAAATGGCTGTCCAGTCTCTTCTTTAAAACCTCCAGTGTTGGAGCACGTTCAGCTTCTGGTGGCAGGTAGTTCCACTGGTTAATTCTTCTCCCTGTCAGGAAATTCCTCCTTCCTCCCTGCTCGCTTACCCTCCATCGCTGCTTCTCCCGCCTTCGGGGGGGGCTTCGGGGAAGAGCCTGGCTCCCTCCTCCTCGGGGCGCCCCCCCAGATATGGGAAGGCTGCTCTGCCGCCTCCCCCGCCCTTCTCCCCATGTGCTCCGACCCCCACCCGGGAGGGCGGGTGCCTGGGGGCTGCGGGGGGGCCTGGCCGGAGGCCCCCCGGAGGAATAAGGAAGCGCCCCCCCAACTCCCCCCTGCCCTGCCTGGGGAGAGACACAGCCCGGGAGGCCCGTCAGCTCCGCCGGCCTGGATGCGGGGTAGGGGGGGTGGGAAGACAGAACCCCAAAGATCAAAGGGAGCCCCTCGCTCCCCTTCCAAAAGAAAACCTTCGCTACTGCGGAGATGCCAAATGGATTATGGATGGAAGGACGCCGCCGATTGGTCGCTCTGGCGAGGGCGACGATTACCATAACTCCTAGGGGCGGTCCCTTCAAGCGAAAGAGAAAGAGCTCCCAAGAAAAGGGCAGGCAGAGAAGTCCCGCCTTCACCTTCCGGGATCAAACAGAACTGGGGCACTTAATTCCTGTCTCAGGACTTCTGGGAGTTGAAGTCCACAAGCCATAAAGGGGCCAAAGTTCTCCTATGCTGGCTCAGGAATTTTGGAGTCGAACTCCGCGAGTCATGAAGGGGCCAAAGTTTCCTCCATGCTGGCTGAGGAATTCTGGGAGTTGAAATCTGTGAGTCATGAGGGGGCCATAGTTCCCCCATGCTGGCTCAGAAGTTCTGGGAGTTGAAGTGCACAAGACATAAAGGGGTCAAAATTTCCTCCATGCTGGCTGAAGAATTCTGGGAGTTGAAGTCTGTGAGTCATGAGGGGGCCATAGTTCCCCCATGCTGGCTCAGGAGTTCTGGGAGTTGAAGTGCACAAGACATAAAGGGGTCAAAATTTCCTCCATGCTGGCTGAGGAATTCTGGGAGTTGAAGTGTGTGAGTCATGAGGGGGCCATAGTTCCCACATGCTGGCTCAGGAATTCTGGGAGTTGAAGTGCACAAGACATAAAGGGGTCAAAATTTCCTCCATGCTGGCTGAAGAATTCTGGGAGTTGAAGTCTGTGAGTCATGAGGGGGCCATAGTTCCCCCATGCTGGCTCAGGAGTTCTGGGAGTTGAAGTGCACAAGACATAAAGGGGTCAAAATTTCCTCCATGCTGGCTGAGGAATTCTGGGAGTTGAAGTGTGTGAGTCATGAGGGGGCCATAGTTCCCCCATGCTGGCTCAGGAGTTCTGGGAGTTGAAGTGCACAAGACATAAAGGGGTCAAAATTTCCTCCATGCTGGCTGAATAATTCTGGGAGTTGAAGTCCACGAGTCATAAAAAAGCCAAAGTTGCCTACCCCTGGTATAGGATGTCCTGCTCATGCAGGGGGCTGGACTAGAAGACCTCCAAGGTCCCTTCCAGGTCTGATTGCAAACCTCCCACCACTGTGCTTGGGGTCTCACCTCAGCCATGGCTTCAGGGCTACTGGGATTCTTCTCATGCGCAGTTTGTGGTAATCCCAGAGAGCAGAAAGGCCCATCTTGGCCTTGCCTTCTGACAGGGAGAGAGGAGCTAAAAAGCTGCTCTTCCTCTCTTCTGTCCCTGAATAGTCAGTCAGTGGATAGAGCCACCTAACCATCTCGTTGCTTGATGTGGCGTCGGCAAATTAAGCCCCTTCACACAATGCAATTCAAGAGAAGGGAGTGTGGAACAAGAGGGGGCTCCCCACAGTTTATTGGCTCACACTCCCCCCTACAACTTGATTGACATTTAAAGGTGCTGTGTTAAAAGCAGAATTTGTGACCCTGAAAATTCTTTAAGGACATTTAATCAGAAGCTGTGGGTAACCAAAAGCAGTTACACCGTCATTGTTGGTGTCTTCCAGGTTACCTGTCCTACCAGACTATTGCATTTTTCAGAAAATAAGATTGGAAAAATTAAAGATTTGCAAAGGAAACCAACTTAGTAATATTGGTGGTGACAGGATGGGCACCAAATCGGCCAAAGATGCATTCTTAGAAAAGAAAAGAATCCCCTTTGCTCTGCGCTGGCTTTCCAGACTTCGCCTTGCCCTGCCGCAATAAACTGTTTCTTCCTTAGAAAGCCATAACAGAAGGGCACCAAAAAGAGTAAGTCTTATGGCTTTAAAGCCCTCTATGGACAGGGTTATCGAATCAAAGGGTCTAGAGAGCTTCAGAGAATAACAGCAGTTCTTCCTCTTGTTTATTAAACTCAGCCCTTCTCTTTGATCAGAAGTGATGATAAAAATCTTAGGAGAGTTCTACCGAATAACAGGTGCTAGCCAGGGGCACGTAGGCATTCATTACATTTATACCACACTCTTTAATAAAAGCAGAACGTAGAAGCCAGTAAAGAGCCTCCCAGCTCCTCCATACCCAGCGTATCCCCCCTTGTCTGGAATCACTGAGGGTCTCCTGCTGGAGCTGGGGCTCGACTAGAAGACCTCCAAGGTCCCTTCCAGCTCGGTTGCTCTGTTGGCCGGTAAGAGAACGCCCTGCCTACGTCTAAAAGCACCTGGAGGGTGTCGCTGGGCTCCGGCATCGGATCTCGCAGCCAAGGAGAAGCTGGCTGGAGCCTGAGAGCGGCAGGAGCAGGAATCCCTCCAGCCTTTGGGGAGTGCATGGAATGCGGGGAGCCCCCCAAGGCCGAGGGTCCCGGGCCAGGCTTCCCGGGGGAGAGGGGCGCATTTGGGGGGGGGGGCGACGGAGGAAAAGGTTTCCCTTTCTGGAGGATTCGACCTCAGGAGGCCAAGAGGTCCGAGAGGCCCAGATGTTAAGGGGGGGATGCCTGGATGCGGGGCGGGGAAGAGCGGACCCCCAAGTTCAAAGGGAGCCCCTCCCCTCATCTCCGCCCCGGCAATAAAACTCCCACCGCTTCTGCGCAGCCGCCATCTGATTCGAGGAAGGAGGACGCCGATTGCTCGCTCTGGCGATGGCAGCGATTGGCAGGAGGACAGCTCGGGGCGGTCCCTGGAGAGAAATAGGCGGAGCTTCCAGGAAAAGGGCGTGCACATTGAGGCGCTTAATTGGTTCCGCGCCGAGTCTAGCACGCCCCTCGATACTGCGCAGGCGCCCTCTGGCTGATTCCAGGAAGAAGGGCGCAGATTGGTCACTCGGGAGAGGACGGTGATTGGCAAGAGGACTCCTAAGAGGAACAGGCGGAGCTTATAGAGGAAACGGCGCTCAGAGAGATTCCGCCTCCACTTCCGTAAACGAAAAGAACTGGTGCGTCCTAATTAACTCGCCCACGGACGGGCTCGGACCCTGGTAGGGCGCAAGGGATGCCGGGAGTCGCAGTCCGAGAGGCTCTCTGGCAGAGGAGGGAGGGAGGGAGAGGCCTGGTCTGGCGGGAGGGGTGCTGGGAGGGAGGCCTGGCCGGAAAGTCTCACTGAGAGGCCGAGGTTTCGGCCTTCCTCCCCGGGCGGGGCTGGGACTCCCCTCCGGGGAAGGGACGAAGCCGTGACCCGCCTCTCCCCCTTCGCCCCTGCAGGACTTCGGGCGAGCCCGGCGGAGGAAGGAAGGAAGGAGGCCCCGCGGAGCAGCCCCTGGAGGAGACTGCGGGGAAGGCGCGGAAGGGATGGGCCGAAGGGGACTCCGGGAAAGGAGATCGCCTGGAGGGCGAAGCGGGGAGCGGGAAACGGGCGGAGACCCCGAGACGGGCCTGGAGGGCGGAGGGTCCCTCAGAAGAGGCTGGAGACTCGGGAAACGTCACAGAATCCAGAAGGGAGGAGAGAAATATCAGTGCCCGGAATGTGGAAAATACTTCAGAAGGAGTCACCATCTTGCAAGGCATTTAAAAATCCACACAGAAGAAAAACCATATGAATGTCTGCAGTGTGGAAAGAGCTTCAATCTGAGGGACAACCTTTATAGACATCAAAGGATCCACACTGGAGAAAAACCATATGAATGTCTGGAGTGTGGAAAGAGCTTCAGTGTGAAGGGCAATCTTTATAGGCATCAAAGGATCCACAGTGGAGAAAAATTGTGTAAATGCCTGGAGTGTGGAAAGAGCTTCACTCAGAGGGGCACCCTTTACAGGCATCAAAGGATCCACACTGGAGAGAACCAGCATAAATGCCTGGAGTGTGGAAAGAGCTTCAGTCAGAGGGGCAGCCTTAATAGACATCAAAGCATTCACACAGGAGAAAAACCATATGAATGTCTGGAGTGTGGAAAGAGCTTCAGTCGGAGGAGCAGCCTTTATCAGCATCAAAGGATCCACACAGGAGAAAAACCATATGAATGTCTGGAGTGTGGAAAGAGCTTTTCTGATAGTGGAAACCTTCGTATTCATCAAAGGATCCACACTAGAGAAAAACCTTATGAATGCTTTGAGTGTGAAAAGAGGTTGAGTGATAGGAGCACCTTTTCTGTTCATCAAAGAATCCACTCAGATGAGACACAGCATAAATGCCTGGAGTGTGGAAAGAACTTCAGTCAGAGGAGCAGCCTTTATCAACATCAAAGGATCCACACAGGAGAAAAACCATATAAATGCCTGGAGTGTGGAAAGAGCTTCACTCAGATGGGACATCTCTATAGACATCAAAGGATTCACACAGGAGAAAAACCACATAAATGCCTGGAGTGTGGAAAGAAGTTCAGTGATAGGGGAAACCTTTATATTCATCAAAAAATCCACACAGGAGAAAAACCACATAAATGCCTGGAGTGTGGAAGGAGGTTCAGGCAGGCAGGACACCTTCAGAACCGTATGAATGCCCAGAGTGTGGAAAGAGCTTCACTCGGACAGGACATCTCCGTAGACATCAAAGGATTCACACAGGAGAAAAACCGAATAATTGCACAGAGTGTTGAAGGAGCTTCAGGCAGGCAGGACAACTTGATAGACATCAAAGTATCCACTCAGGAGACAAACCACATAAATGCCCGGAATGTGAAGAATCCATCAAAAGAAAGGGAGCTCTTAAAAATCATCTAAGTATCCACAGTGGAGAGAAACCATATGAATGCCCAGAGTGTGGGAACAGCTTCACTTGGACGGGACATCTTCGTAGACATCAAAGGATTCACACAGGAGAAAAACCGAATAAATGCACAGAGTGTAGAAAGAGCTTCAGTCAGAGGAGCAGCCTTTATGTACCTCAAAGGATCCACACAGGAGAAAAACCATATGAATGTCTGGAGTGTGGAAAGAGCTTTTCTGATAGTGGACACCTTCGTATTCATCAAAGGATCCACAGTGGAGAAAAACCTTATGAATGCTCTGAGTGTGGAAAGAGCTTCTGTTGGCGGAGCACCCTTTATAGACATCAAAAGATCCACTCAGGTGAAAAACCATATAAATGCCTGGAGTGCGGAAAGAGCTTTGGTCAGACGTCCAGCCTTTATGTGCATCAAAGGATCCATTCAGGAGAGAAACTGTATAAATGCCTCCAGTGTGGAAAGAACATCAGTCTGAGGGGAAACTTATGTACATCAAAGGATCCATTCGGGAGAAAGCATATAAATGCCTCCAGTGTGGAAAGAGCTTTACTGAAAATAGTGGCCTTCGTAAACATCAAAGAATTTACATGGGAGAAAAACCATATGTCTAGAGTTTCGAAGGTGTAAACACTTACCCTTCATTTCCATCTCATCTTTTGTGTGTCAACATTTTACTGTTCCCTTTATTGCTACTTTCTGTTTAATGATTCTGCTATTCTATAATGCCTAATAATTGAATTTGAATCTTACACACTTTCAAGGGGTATGTAATCTTATGAGTACAAGTGTATTCAATTCCACAAACTTGTATCACAATTTCTTCTCATTGGTGAGATTTTATTTTGTGATTCAGAAGCTGCTACTCCCTCCTTCTACACAGAGAACAAAGTGCACTATTGGTTATTACTGAGTCAATGTGTCAATTTACCCTTTTCTGTCCTTATGTGGGCCGTAACCTTTGCCTCCTGTGAAGACCTCTGTGTTGCAGGAATACAGTCCTTGCTGAGGGCCAAGCAACGGGTTTTTTGCACCTGGTTGCTCTTTCTCGTAACTTTAATATTTTTATGATAACCTTGTATTATTCTAGGTGCCTGTAACTTTCTAATTGCAAAACAAGGCACTCTCTTGGCTGAATAGCAAGCTAAAGTTTCAGCTAGCTGAAATGGTATCTTTTCATAACAGATTTATGTGGTTCAGGATGCCTTTTCCCATGTGAACGTTCTCCTTTTAATAAAATGGTTTTAAATGGTTATGTTATTATGGTATGTTTAACTTACTGCCCACGTTTCTGATTAACAGGATTTCTTCCATCCAATCAACTATTCTTTTGCCGTGGTAGAATCTAGGTGTCTGACCTGCTCCAACTAGGTACCTTCGGAAGGAAAGATCCTCAACTTCATCAGGTTGAAGCAAAAGGTGCCTCTCGTAGAAACCAATTCTGGTCAAATTTGATATCCCTCGTGGGTGGGCGGGGCTGCTCCTGGTAAAAGGGAAACCTCATGGCTGCAAGGCTATGGCAGCAAGGGGGCCATGGAGGTGGTGGGGTGGCAGTTATCTACAACCTGGTTGCATCCATCAAAACCAGAGAATGCTCAGCCTTAGATCCACGGGGCAGGCCTGGAACCAGCGAGTGCCCCCCCCCACCAGCGAGTGCGCACAGGAGATGGCCAGCGCCAGAGCCCTGGTTGAAGTCAGACTGTAGGGAAGATAGGGAGCAAAGTCATCAGACATGATCCCCCATGCTACAACTGTCATAAATATGAACCGGCTGTCAAGTATCTGAATTAAGGGCTATTTTTAAAGGGCTGTAGAGAGAGTCCTTGACTTGCAACGCTTTGTTTAGTGATTGAAGTTACATCAGCTCTGAAAAAAGTAACATAAATTGTGAGCATTGCAGATCCCCATGGTTACATAACCAAAATTCAGGCAACTGGTGTGTATTCCTGACAGTCACACAGTGCTAGGCTCACATGTTCTCCCTTTCTATAGGCAGGGAATTTGGGGGATGTGCCCATTTATTTAGGTATGACTTCTTTTGTTATGCTTGGAGGATTGCCCATCTCCCAATGACTGAGTGGCTTACAAAAGAGAAAAATTACATGGAAAAAATTCATGTACACCTGGGCACATGTATTATAAACCAAACACATTATGTATTATTAATCAAAGCTGTCTATGGCTCAGCCAACAGCCTAATCCTCCAGCCAGGAGCAAATCACCTCTTCAAAGACCTACAGAAAAAATTATATAAGTATGTTGGAAGGGACCTTGGAGGTCATCTAGCCCAACCCCCTGCTGAGGCAGGAAACCTGAAGATGACAAGTGGGACCTTGTCGAGACGTCGCCAAGACACCCTCATTCCTACACAGGAAAAGACCCGAGTCAGCCATACCAGCTGGCTTAGAGGTTAATACAACTGCCTAATGTGCAATCAGCCTAGGTTCGAATCTCAGAAGGGTATGGGTCTGGATGGGGAGGAACAGGCTTCGGCTCAACCCTGACGACTGAGTGGCTGTGTGTGCCGGCGTCTCGGGAAATTCAGATTGTTCCATCGTTAACTATGGGGGGTGAGATATTACCCCCCGTAGATAGGGCCCGCAACTTGGGTGTCCTCCTAGACTCACAGCTCTCTTTGGAAGATCATATAGGAGCTGTGACTAGGGGGGCCTTCGCCCAGGTTCGCCTGGTGCGCCACTTGCGGCCCTATCTGGACCGGGATGCCCTGCGCACAGTCACTCATGCACTCGTGACCTCCCATTTGGACTACTGCAACGCTCTCTACATGGGGCTGCCCTTGAAGACTACTCGGAGGCTCCAGCTGGTGCAGAATGCGGCCGTGCGAGTGGTGGTGGGGGTGTCCCGATACTCCCATGTAACACCTCTACTCCGCGAGCTGCATTAGCTTCCGGTTGTCCTCCGGGTAAGATTCAAGGTGCTGGTTACGACCTATAAAGCCCTAAATGGCATGGGTCCAGGTTACTTACGGGAGCACCTGTGGCCGGCATCAACTTCCCTTCGTCCAGTGCGCTCCCACAGAGAGGGCCTCCTTAGGGTGCCGTCGGTCAGAGTGTTGACTGGCGGCCCCCAGGGGGAGGGCATTCTCTGTGCGCGCGCCAGACCTTTGGAACCGTTTACCGGTGGAGCTCCGGATGGCTCCCGACCTTCGCTCCTTCCGACGTGATCTAAAAACATATTTATTTGAACAAGCCGGCCTGGTCTGATGGGTTTAGGGTTATTTTAATGTTATTGTATTAACGTATTGAATTGGGCTGTAATATTTAATATTTTTTTAACTTTTATATGTTATATTTTATTGTATTGCCCTGTACACTGCCCTGAGTCCTTCGGGAGAAGGGCGGTATAGAAATTTAATAATAATAATAATAATAATAATAATAATAATAATAATAATAATAATAATAATAATAATAATAGTCTCCCATTGTTAGCAATCCAAAAAATTGACACAGACACATACACACACACACACACAAATAATTATGTATATACAGTATATGTATATATATATATTTAACAATTTTAAAAATATGAATCCCAGGCATATTTATTTAAGTATAAAATCTTTGAACACCAGGATGGATAAAAGCAGTTGTTCATTGCTATAATAATACCTAATTTTAATTAATATTGAGTCCCTTATTACTTTAACATCTTACTAACATCTTCCCCATTTGTAAATAATGGCTTACACGGACATGTCTATTAGCTACGAAGTCACTCTTTAATCAATGACTCGTCTCAAGTACTCCATCACTGCCTTATTCGCCCTTAGGGGTTCCCCCTCCTCCTGGATGCGACCCGCCTCACTTACCAATCTACCTCTTGATGAAGGGCCCAATTGTTGGGACCCAGAGAGATGGCTGGGCAGGGATAGGGGCCTCGGTTACAAACCTAATAAGAGGCCCCTGGTTAATTTTCTAGCTAAATTTTTTATGGGGTTAGGGAGAGGGGAGGGTTTAGAGTTTCGGTCAGATACCGGGAGGTGTCCACCAACCGCTACTCAGGCCAGGCCTGAGATTGATCACGCTGAGAGGGAGCTTAGACTAGCTACCCTCGGGGCCCCGAAGCGGAGTTTGGGATTACCTATTCCAACGATGGTAGGGAATGGCAGTAGGTGTCCGAACAGAGGACCGCATCAACATCCGGGAGTGCGTCCCCGCTATCTTCAAGCGGTGATGCACTCCAACCCTCTGGTTTCGGCCCGTGGTACCGGGAGCGAAGATAATCAACCACCTGAGCTCAGGCTTGTATATCTTAATGCCAGATCCATAGTCAATAAAGCTTCTCTCATCCGAGATTTGGTTGAGAGTGAACATGCGGATCTGGCCTACATTACGGAAACCTGGTTAGGACCTGAGGGTGGTGTCCCTTTGGTAGATCTTTGCCCACCAGGTTTCCGGGTGCTACACAGGCCTCGGGCTCAGGGAAGAGGTGGGGGAGTGGCGGTAGCGGTGAGGGAGAACCTGTATCCGCGAGAGGCCACTGTTGTCCAAATAGCCGGGTATGAGTCTCTCCTCCTTAGATGTGGCCCTAAGGCTCAGTTGGGCTTGCTGCTAGTGTAACTTTCACCTAGTCGCGTAGCAGCAGCCCTGCCCGAGCTTCTTGTCATCCTCTCGGGACTGGTGGTTGAGTTCCCCAAAATTATGATCTTGGGTGACTTCAACTTACCATCCCTGGCCTGATAGATTTGGGGTTTTATTTGTAGATCTGGGGTTTTATTTGTTTTATTGTTGGTTTATTGTATACTTACTTTGCTCTGTACACCGCCCTGAGTCCTCCGGGAGAAGGGCGGTATATAAAACGAATTTATTATTATTATTATTATTATTATTATTATTATTATTATTATTATTATTATTATTATTATTATTATTATTATTATTATTATTTAATTTCTATACCGCCCTTCTGAAGGACTCAGGGCGGTGTACAGGGCAATAAATACAATAAAAATACAGTGTACAATAGTTAAGAAAGAATTAAATATTAAAGCCCAATTACAATAAAATTAATTAAAATAAAATTAAAAGATTATAATAAGCAATAAAAAGTAACGGTTTAAAGCATATCTACTTTCGCTGGTCCTCTGCCAGCGTCATCAGAAAGCATTGAAGGTTTGTGTTTTAAAACACACTTTAAATTCCAGGGAGTGATATATGAACAAATCAAGGGCACACCAATGGGGTCCCCCATTTCAGGAATCATCGCAGAAGCAGTCTTACAACAACTTGAATGCAAAGTAATGGCCAGCTATCAACCCAAATTTTGGGCAAGATATGTTGATGACACATTCACCATCATCAAACGTAAGGATAAGATTGATTTCATGAGACAACTAAATTCAATATTTCTGGATATCCAGTTTACAGCAGAGGAGAAAGCCAATGGCACCTTAGCTTTCCTCAATGTGTCAATCAGTCGCCAGACAAACGGCACCCTCCACACATCTGTTTATAGAAAAGGGACAAACACAGATAGGATGCTTAATTATAAAAGTAATCACCCCACATCCCGCAAGATCTCCTGCATCCGCACATTATTCAAACGTGTAGACACACACTGTAACACGAAAAGAGCCAAGGACAAGGAACGTGATCATCTATATCGGGTCCCCCATCCAAGCCTAAGCAAGCTTTCCTTCCCAAGTCAGCCAAGGCTGCCCAGGAGAGTCACCTGCCTGGAGAAGTTTCCCAGTGGAGTCCCTGCAATAAGCGTCAGTGGCAAGGGAAGCCCTGCACACATCTAGGGTCTGCTCAATTTGCCGGGTTAAATTGACACGCATTAAGCCTGTTAAACAATGCCAGGGATCTGGGTGTGCAAAGCCAGGAGTGAGGAAGCAGGTCACGTGAACAGAACCTCGGATACTGCTGCGTCCCCCTTCGGGTTGCTCTAGGTCAGAGGTCAGGAACGACTGTGTTTTTATTATTTGTGGACTTCCACTCGCAGAATTTCTGAGCCAGCATGGACAGTATTTGGCTGGCTCAGGATTTCCAGAAGTTGAAGTCCACAAGTCAAAAAAGAGCCATCTTTATAATCTAGGCGATCGCCCAGTTCATCCCTTCCCTTTTTCCGCTGACCGCCTGCAGAGGGCGCCAGGAGCCTCGCTCTGTTCCAGCAGCAGCAAAGAATGCGACAGTTAACTTTTACTTCCACCTGCTCCAAAGATGGCACCTGCAGCGCATCACAAATATGGCCTCGTCCAGCACTTTCACTCACAGGTCTTCTCCGCTGCAGTCTTGGATGATGAAGGCCGCACCACTTGTCCTGGTCGCCCGGGCAGCCTCCCACCTCCAACCCCCGGACCGCAGGAAGCGCCAACAAAGGGATCTTTGAGGGACCCACTGAGGTCTTTGCTGGGGGGCACTGCGGCCTTTCCCGGCCTTCGAGATGAAGTACAGCCGAGCAGCAACTCCCCCACCGGCCATCAGGGGACAGCAAAGGATGGCTATTGGCACCACCTGCCGCCCCTCGGCAGCCCTGCAGCCCAGATATGATCGGTGATTGCCAGTGCTACTGGTCTCCATGCTGCCACTGGTCATTGCTATCCCTCATGGGTGGATGGGGCTGGTCCTGATGAAAGGGAAGACTTGTGGCTGCAAGGCTAGTTCAGCAAGGGGGCCATGGAGGTGTTGGTGGGGGATGGCGCTCATCTACAACCTGGTTGCATTCATCAAGCCAGAACAAGCTCAGCCTTAGATCCACGGGGCCGCCCTGGAACCAGCAAGCCTCGCCACCAGGGTGTGCATACAGGAGACGGCCAGCACCCTGGGTGATGTCAGCCTATGGAGCAAGACAGGCAGCAGGGTCAACATCCTCCGCTGTGCCCAGGGGACGGCAGGGCAGGAGCATGTTGCTGATTCCAGGGCTGCCCTGTGGATCTAAAGCTGAGCGGGTTCCGACTT
This sequence comes from Vipera ursinii, assembly GCF_947247035.1. Lineage (NCBI taxonomy): Eukaryota > Metazoa > Chordata > Lepidosauria > Squamata > Viperidae > Vipera > Vipera ursinii. The sequence goes on along the minus strand of NC_139529.1, from coordinate 2,186,008 downwards.
TGGTGGATGCAACCAGGTTGTACATAAGCATCTGGTTGGCCTGGGCTGGGTCAAGATGCCTCAGGCTGGTCCTTTCTTGTTCCAGAGCAGGTCCCGGGACAGACGGAGAACATGGCGGGCTGGATGTGGTCTTGTGTTTGACATGTCTGCTCCAGAGCTAGACATATCCTGGCCAGTCCAGTAAATTTTGATTTAATTCACGCAACACTATTCTCTCCATAGGATCTAACACCTGCATTTGCTAAGCATGGCAGTGTTGAGCTGGATTTGTGGGGCTTTACCTGTTGTCCATGTCCAGCCTTCATTACTTCCTGGCTGAGTTCAAGTCGGTCTCTCAGTTGCCCCATCTCGGTGGCAATCCAGGTTCCAGCTGAAACCTTTCCGGAAGGAGAGCTAAGGAGCCCAAAACTGCCCCCTCATAAAAATACAGATTGCAGACACAAAACAGAGACCAAGAATTCTTCCACCTGGTTCTGCTCCAGTCAACCACCAGCATAAATACTTTGCCCAGTTTGAGCCCCTTAAATACTTTACACAGCCATTTGTCTGAAATGGTATAGGGTTTCCTGCCTGAGCAGGGGGGTTGGACTAGATGACCTGCAAGGTCCCTTCCAACTTTATTACTATTAAGTTTCAGAGGACAAGGTGAATGGTCGAGTCCACCTGTTGAAGCAAAAAGTAGGGGTATCTTTTTATCAAATCTCAATCTAGTGTGAAATCAGTTGAAACTGATGCAATGAAACAGCATAGATAGTTCCTTGCATAATGCATCGGTCATTAGGACCAGCCCCATCCACCCATGAGGGATAGCAATGACCAGTAAACTTTGATTTATGACTAGCATTCTTCAAAGTAAAAAAAATGGCATGGACAAAATCACTGCATGAAGGCTTTGTAGATTTTAAACCTACATTTGACTCCATTTGAGAAAAATCTGGATGAACATGGAGAATACAGTACAAAGGGATGTTACTTTTTCTCATTCAGCATTTGCATGAAATGTGCTAATCAACCTGGTACCTCTTCAGTCTCCCAGGGCTGTATTTAGACAAATGGAAAATATGTTTCTATGTGATGGGAAACAGGGAGGGGGAAATGACAGGTAACGAAGACCACAGCAGCCCAGAACTGGTTTCTACCAGAGGCACCTTTTGCTTCGTTGATGGTCTTTCCTTCATAAGGGAGCCAGTTGGGGCAGGTCAGGTACCTAAATTCTGCCACGGTACACATTGTATTAAAAGGAGAACGTTCGCATGGGAAAAGACATCATGAGCATCATGAGCCACAGACATCTCCACAGAAATCTGTTGTGAAAAGATACCATTTCGGCCAGCTGAAACTTTAGCATGTACAAATGAAAAAGTCCTTTGCTATTCAGCCTGAGAGAGTGCCTTGTTTTGCAGTTAGAAAGTTACAGGCACCTAGAATATTAGAAGGTTATCAAAAAAATATTAAAGTTACAAGAAAGTGCAACCAAGTGCAAGAAACCCGTTGCTTGGTCCTCAGCAAGGACTGTATTCCTGCAACACAGAGGTCTTCACATGAGGCAAAAGTTACGGCCCACGTAAGGACAGAAAAGGGTAAATTGACTAAGTAATAACCAAGAGTGCAGTTTGTTCTCTGTGTGGAAGGAGGGAGTGTGCCAAAAGGTACGGAAGAGGCGAGAGTCCAATTTCAAGGGGAAAATTAACCCAGGAGAAGGGTCTGATTTCCAGGCCCATGGAAAGAACCGTGGGCACAATGGAAATTGCTAAGTTTCTTCAGAACATTCCAGTAGCAGCTTCTGAATCTCAAAATGAAATCTCACCAATGAGAAGAAATTGTGATATGAGTTTGTGGAATTGAATACACTTCTACTCATAAGATTACGTACCCCTTCAAAGTGTGTAAGATTCAAATTCAACTATTAGGCATCGCAGAATAGTAGAATCATTAAACAGAGAGTAGCAATAAAGGGAACAGTAAAATGTTGACACACAAACTCTAGAAATATGGTTTTTCTCCTATGTGAATTCTTTGATGTTTACAAAGACCACCACTTTCAGTAAAACTCTTTCCACACTCCAGGCATTTATGTGGTTTTTCACCTGAGTGGATCTTTTGATGTCTATAAAGGGTGGTCCTCTGACTAAAGTTCTTTCCACACTCCAGGTATTAATGCTGTGTCTCTCCTGAGTGGATTCTTTGATGAACACAAAAGGTGCTACTATCCCTGAAGCTCTTTCCACACTCAAAGCATTCATAAGGTTTTTCTCCTGTGTGGATCCTTTGATGTATATAAAGGCTGCTCCTCCAACTGAAGCTCTTTCCACACTCTGGACATTCATACACTTTCTCTCCACTGTAGATTCTTAGATGCTTTTTAAGATCTCCTTTTGAAGGATTCTTCACATTCTGGGCATTTATGTGGTTTGTCTCCTGAGTGGATACTTTGATGTCTATCAAGGTGTCCTGCCTGCCTGAAGCTCGTTCCACACTCCAGGCATTTATGTAGTTTTTCTCCTGTGTTGATTCTTTGATGTATATAAAGGGTACTGTTCTTAGTAAAGGTCTTTCCACACTCCAGGTCTGTCTCCAGTGTGGATTCTTAGATGCTGTTTAAGATCTCCATTTCTTTTGAAGGATTTTCCACATTCCGGGCACTGATATTTCTCTCCTCCCTCCTGGATTCTGTGGCTTTTCCCGCCTGTCCAAAAGGACCCTTCGCCCTCCAGGCCCGTCTCGGAGTCTCTGCCCGTTTCCTGCTCCCTGCTTCACCTTCCAGCCAGCCTCCTTTCGCGGAGTCCCCCTTGGCTCATCCCTTTGGGCCTTGCCCGCTGTCTCCTCCTGGGGCTGCTCCGTGGGGCCTCCTTCCTTCTTATGCTGGGCTCGCCTGAACTCCTGCAGGGGGGAATGGGGAGGAGGAGAGGTGGGTCACGGCTTCGTCCCTTCCCGGAGAGTCACAGCCCACCCAGGGAAGAAGGCCGAAGCCTCGGCCTCTCAGTGAGACTTTCCAAGCAGGCCTCCCTCCCAGCGCCCGTCCCACCAGACTAAGCCTCGGGCTCCCCCTACCCCCTTCCTGTGCCAGAGAGCCTCTCAGACTGCAACTCCCGGCATCCCTTGCACCCTACCTGGCTCCCAGCCCGTCCGTGGCCGGGTCTAATAGGTGCCTCAGTTCTATTCGTTCCCGGAAGTGGAGGCGGGACTTCTCTGCACACCCTTTTCCTGGGAGCTCTTTCTTTTTTCTTGAAGGGACTGCCCCTAAGAGTCCTGTTGTGAATCGCCGTCCTCGCCAGAGCGACCAATCGGTGTCGTCCTTCCATCTATAATCCATTTGGCGTCTGTGCACTAGCGAAGGTTTTCTTTTGGAAGGGGAGCAAGCAGTCCTGTCTTCCTCCCCCCCGCCCCGCATCCAGGCCAGTGGAGCTGACGGGCCTGCCAGGCTGTGTCTCTCCCCAGGCAGGTCGGGGGGAGTTCGGGGGGGTGCTTCCTGCCTTCTTCATCCAGGGGGGCTCTGGCCAGGCTCCCCCTGTGGCCCCCAGGCAGCCTCCATCCCATGCAGGGGTTGGACTAGATGGGGAGAAGGGAGAAGTTAGAATATTATGAACTACACAGTGGACAACAGTTGGCGTTACTATTCTTAGATGCGCAGAAGGCCTTTGATAATGTTAAATGGTCATTTTTATATCAACAACTTAATTATATGGCTATGGGTGAAAAATTTATAAATACAATAAGGGCAATCTATACTAACCAGGAAGCAAAAGTAATTATTAATGGGGAAACATCTAGGAAATTTCAAATACAAAAGGGAACACGGCAAGGTTGCCTCTTATCTCCACTGCTGTTCATATTGACACTAGAAGTTCTAACGAGAATAATTAGAAAGGAACCACAGATAAAAGGATTAGGTATTAAAAAGGAAACTTTTAAATTTCAAGCATTTGCGGACAATCTGGTCTTTATCATGGAGGACCCACAACATTCAGGACCAAAATTATTGGAAGAATTAGTTAAATATGGTGAAGTCGCTGGGTTGAAAATAGACATAAGACTAAGATGATTGCTAAAATATGACTAACAAACAGAAAGAAAACTTGGCTAGAATTATGGACATAGAAATAGTAAAAAAATACTTAGGAATAAATATCATGGCTAGATGCACTTCACTTAAAGAAGATAACTACGATAAAATAGTGAAACAAATAAAAGGTGATTTGGAAAGATGGAGAAACTTGAAGCTTTCATTATTGGGGAGAATTGTGGTGATTAAGATGAACGTCTTGCCTAAAATCTTGTTCTTGTTCCAACTTGACTCAAAATTTTTCCAAAACTTGAACAAACTGTCATTAAATTTTATTTGGCAAGGGAAAAAACCAAGAATTAAAATGAAATATTTGCAGGACACAAAGAATTACCATGCCGCAGCGTTAAATTGGATTAGAGAATGGATAATTCTGAAAAATACAAGATTACTGACTTTAGAAGGCCATGACTTACAATTTGGTTGGCATGCTTTTTTATGGAATAAGAAACAAGGATTATTTTCACATTTTCAAAAACATTGGATTAGGCAAGCACTATTTAACATTTGGAATAAAATCAGAAATTATAACTATACTAAAGTACAGGTCTGGCTATCCACCCTCAAAGTGATTGTCTATCCAAATCTATTTAACTTGGATAACAAAATTTCATATAAGGAGATCATGAATAATGAGGGGGAATTGAAATCCAGAAATGAATTAGAATTACAAGGGATAAAACTAGATTGGTGGGCCTATTTACAGATTCAATCAAGATTCGGGAAAGATAAAAAAGAATGGGGGATTACCCAGGAAACTGCTTTGGATAAAATATTATTGGGGCCAGATAATAAACAGATAAAGAAATTATATAATTTGCTCTTGGGATATAAATTGAGGAACAAGTGAAGGACCCTATGTTGACTTGGGCCAAAAATTTGGGACATGGCATTGATCTTGACACATGGCAAACGCTCTGGGACAGAAATAAAAGAATAACTCTGGCCTCAGCCTACAAAGAAAATGTATTTAAAATGTTCTATTGATGGCATCTTCCCCCAGCACGCTTAGTCAAAATGTATAAGACAGTATCTCCTAAATGTTGGAACTGCTCCGAAGAAATAGGCACATATTTTCATACATGGTGATCTTGCAGCAAGACTCAAAGATATTGGCAAATGATTTGGACTTGGCTAAAAGAAATACTAAGACGAAAAGTTGAGTTTAGTCTAGAATTTTTCTTATTGGGCATAATAAAAGAGAAATACTCCAAAGAAGAGTTGTATCTGATGATTCATATTATTACGACAGCAAAAATGTCGTTTGCCCAGAATTGGAAAAGGAGTGAAATACCGGTAGAAAACGAGGTAATAAAGAAAATTTGGGAGTGCACAGAAATGGACAAATTAACTCTGGAAATTAAGAATAAAGATCAATCAGGCTACTATAAAGTCTGGAATAAGTTTTATTTCTGGTGGGAACAAAAGGAAAGTCTCCATTAGAATTTATAGATTGGTTGATTGCTCTAGATATTGTATTATTATATATAACTGATATGTATTTTAAGTGTATCTTATGTGTATATATATATATGTAAATTTTAAAAATAATGTAGACAAGAAGGTATGTCAGTCCGTTCTCACCGTGTCCAATGTTTTAAATAATAAATTCAATATTTTTTTAAAAAAGGATATGAAGGGACCATGTGCAGAATACTGCCTGCCCAGTATCTGTTATCCACATGTCTATGAGCTCATTCCAATTAGCCTTGCCAAGGACTGCAAGGAACCAGCTAAGATAAGGAAGACTCTGCCCTGGCTTGGGAAGTTTGGATGTTCTCTAAGATTGACTAGGGAGTACACCAATAAACAATGCTTTTGCTGTGCGTAATTTCCTGCTTGTTAACTGTATAAATACAATAAACCCTGTGTAGGCAGACAGACATATTTGGGACACCCTGCGTTGACTGGTCTCTGAATCCCCACATTATGGTGCCCGAACAGGGACAATAAATCTTTAAAAACAAACAAACAAAAAGAGATTTGGAACAGGGAGCCCTCCCTCCGGGGGAGCAACATATTTACCTTCAACATATTTACCTTTGTCTGGAATAGACCCCAAAGGTCCCTTTGTCCTACGGGACTCCGCAGAGGTAAGTACGGGTTGCAATCTATCTCATCAGCAGCAACAATGTGTAGAGGAATTTACCTTCCTGCTACAAAATTCAGGGCTTAAAGCACCTGTGGCAGATATAAGGAAGCTCATAGGAGAGATAGGGAAAAATTGTCTTTGGTATCCGGAGTGAGGGACGCTCCGTTTACAGGACTGGGTAAAGATAGGGCATACTTTACATCTTGAACCCCGGGCTCCAGTTGAGATATTACATCTATGGCTTCAATGCCGTCGAGCAGTGGAAAGATTTGGCTCTGATGCTTTGGCAGGACAGCAATTGACCGCAACACCTCCACCTAATTATGATCAAAAAAAATTTTCCTCCAAAGTTATCTTTTTTTTAAAATTCCATTTATATCCCGCCCTTCTCCGAAGACTTAGGGCGGCTTACAAGCTTAGCAGTAGCCTTCATTCTATGTATATGCCTGCTTATTAGGGCTTTCACACACACACACAAGCGGCATTATTACAAAGTCAGCTTAATTGCCCCCAACAATCTGGGTCCTCATTTTACCTACCTGGGAAGGATGGAAGGCTGAGTCAACCTTGAGCCTGGTGGGATGCGAACCTGCACTAATTGCAGGCAGCTGGTGTTACTTAAGGAGGCATTAGCCCACTGCTCCACCAAGGCTCTTTAATTGGACCTTCAGCTTCTCATGAAGAGGTTAATTCTTCTGCTTCTTCACAGCCATTGTATACCCCCAAGAGGCAAATTTTAAAGGAACAATTAGCAAAAGGGGGGGGGAAATGTAGAAGAAATTGCTGACGGGTCTGGTCCCTTTGTTCCAGTTCATGTTGCAGTTCTTTTACCAGCTACTACTTTACAAATTTCTTACCAAGCATTTGGAAAAGTATCTGTTTCTGGCAAACCTCATCAAGGCTTCTCTAACATCAGGCAGAAGGCTACTGAGCCGTATCCTGATTTTGTTAACAGATTACAGGATATAGGAACAGCCTTTTATCAAACCAATTTATTGGCAGCCGCTTTATCACAAGGCAGCAAGCCCCAAGGAAAGTGTTACAACTGCGGAAAACCTGGTCATTTTAAAGGGGAATGTCGAAACCCAGGGGGAGGGGGGGATGTCTGCAGCATCTCGCAGCCCTTTCTATCAGAGGTTGAAACCAAAAGCAAGTTTTTTCTTCTGTCTTTTTCTTTTAATCTGGCTCTTTGAACTATTTGATTCTTTTGTGAGAGGTGAGGACACCTCCCTCTTCACACCTACAAAAGATCCCAGGTTCAATATTCCTTTTAGTCTTTCCCCACTGTCTTTTGAAGTTGGTGGGATAAATTGTAAGTAAATGAAAAAAAATAAAGGTTATTCTTTTATAAATTGTATAAAATGGTTACAATTCATTGTATCAAATGTAACACTAAGATGTGGGGCTATTTCCTGCTCAGACAGAAAACACAAATGGTAATCAACAAAGTTCTTTTGAAAAGCTTCAAAGAAGATAGGAGGTTGCAAGGAAGTTGTTACAATAAGTCATTTTGAGTGTGAAAAGCTTCAAAGAAAATCTTTTAGAAATGTAAATGACTTCAAAAACTAACTTAAGTTTCTTAGGGGGCATGTATTGGGGGGAAAAGAAAGTATAAATGCCTGGGGTGAAACTTGCTCAGTGCGCTCTTGGAACACAATCCAATTTGCTAAGGGTTTTAAGAGGCCGCCTTTGCAAACGCTTTTATTTTTTATTTTCAATTTTATTTTCAATAAATTTTTGCCTTTGTTAAACAGACTTGTCTTTGAGTTGTGAGTATCAAATTTTGGGCTTTTAAATCTCACATAAGTAACCATAAAAGTTCCTCTCCTTTTAATTAAAAGGAGAACTTGTTTCTGATGTGTGTTTTGTTACTTATATTTGTACATTTGGAACATTAAGCTTGGACTTGGAATGGTGATGTGAGATTTAAAAACCCAAAATTTGATACAACTCAAAGACAAGTCTGGATAACAAAGGCAAAAATTTATTGAAAAGAAAATTGAAAATAAAAAAATAAAAGCGTTTGCAAACGCGGCCTCTCAGACCCTTCCCTTTTTGGATTGGGTTCAAAGAGCGCGCTGAGCAAGTTTCAAACTAAGCATTTTATACTCTTTCCTTTAATTCTACCCTATTTTTCTTCTACCTGAATTATTCTTTTATACTTTTAGGAATTCATCATTCCCTAATTTTTCTTCAAATTCCTGTGGAAGCAAGTTATTATATTCTGAGTCTTCTTTCTCCAAACCCTTGTTTTCCTAGCTTCATTATTAACATTGTTTCTTTCTTCCCTTTTTCAATTGAAGTTGTTATTAAAGTCATACTTTTCATTGTTCGCCTTATTAGTATTTGTATGAGAGGATTCAAACATGGTAAAAACATAATAGCCAAGAATCCTAATATTGCAAATTTTGCTAATTCTTTCCAATTTGCAAACCACCCTCCTAACCAGTTATTTACTCCATCTAAAGTCAATCCCTTCCAGGTTTGGACTGGGACATGAGCTAATTTTATCATTTTGTCTGTAATTTCCTTTACTACCTTACCACTCTCATCTACTTCAATGCAGCAATTGCTCAAATTAAATTTTCAGTTATAGACTTGATGGAAATTATAACTCAGTATGGTAAGGTTTCTGGGTTTAAGGTGAATAGTAATAAGACTAAGATATTATCCAAGAACTTATCTATGAGTGAAAGGGATATGTTATCTAAATTAACAGGTTTTGAAATAGTGAAGAAGGTTAAATATTTAGGAGTATATATTGCGGCCTCAAATGTAAAATTGTATAAGAATAATTATGAAACACTATGGTTGAAGGTACAAAGGGACTTAAATAATTGGAAAAAATTACAATTATCATTACTGGGAAGAATTGCAGTTGTTAAAATGAATGTTCTACCTAAGTTTCTCTTTTTGTTTCAAATGATACCTATATTGAAAAAGGATGCCAACCTTGATCAATGGCAGAAGGGTATTAACAAATTTATCTGGGCGGGGAAAAAACCAAGAGTTAAATTTAAGATTTTACAAGATGCCAGGGAAAGAGGGGGACTCAAGGCGCCGAATTTGAAATTGTACTATGATGCGGTTGCCTTGACCTGGATTAGTGATTGGCTTAATTTAACCAACAAGAGAATACTTCATCTTGAGGGATGGGATCTGGTATATGGATGGCATGCATATTTGCTTTACGATAAGAAGGTGGACAGGGCTTTTAAATTCCACATTCTTAGAAGTGCTTTATTGCGTGTCTGGAAAAAGTATTATTATAAGTTAAATTATAAAATACCGATTTGGGGAATTCCTGGACACGCGATAGAGGGCGTATCTATGGGAGTGAGTATGGATATGGTTTCCTACAAGGAATTACTTAGATTGCAAGGGAATGATTGGCAACTTAAATCATTAGAGGAGTTAAGACAAGAAAATATAAGTTACTCTTGGTTTCAATATACCCAATTGAAAGCTAGGTGGAAGTTAGATCAAAAGGTTGGCATCACAATTACAGATCAAAATTTAGTAAAACAAATTAGAGATTTAAATTGTGCACATATAAAGAGGATATATAATGCTTTAATTATATAAGTCCGGTGCACCGGACTTATGGAACCATCTTCCGGTAGAGCTCCGGATGGCGCCCGACCTCCGCTCCTTCCGGCGCGACCTTAAAACCCATCTCTTTAAGGAAGCGGGCCTGGCCTGATGGGACGGGGTGGGTTTGTTATTATGACTTTAATTTTAAATTTGTACTATGGGCATTGTTTAATCATGTTTTAATAATTTTAACTTTTGTATCTGTTTTTTACGTATTGCCCTGTTAACCGCCCTGAGTCTCTTGAGAGAAGGGCGGTATATAAATTAAATAAATAAAATAAAATAAAATAATAATTGAATTGGATTCGGAAACGGAATTGGTTAAAGACTGTATGATAAAGTGGGCACAAAATATTCAGGAACCAATCTCGTTGGACACCTGGGAGATAATTTGGGTCAGAAATGTTAAATTTACTCAGGCTCAAAACTTAAGAGAAATTTTTTATAAAATGTTTTATAGATGGCATCTGGATCCCAAGAAGTTGTCCAACATGTATCCTAATTTACAGTCTAAATGTTGGAGATGTGGCAGTTCAGAAGCTACCTATTTTCACATGTGCCATCTTCCGCCCATGTAGCTGGTCCATAATAGTTGATGATCTTCTCTGGAGTCCAATCATGATCTTTCCAGGTCCCAATTTTTATATTGCTTGGTTGTATGGCTCTTTTCTCTCGGACTTTATCTGATAAATCATATACAGTTACAGTTGCAAGAAAAAGTATGTGAACCCTTTGGGATTACGTGGAGTTTTGCATGAATTGGCCATAAAATGCACTCTAAACGTCACAACAATAAAAAAACAGTCTGCTTAAAATAATACTACACAAACATTAACTGTTGTCATGTTTTAATTGAACATAACATGTAAACATTCACAGTGCAGGGTGGAAAAGTATGTGAACCCCTAGCCTAATGACTTCTCCAAGAGCTAATTGGAGCCAGGAGTGAGCCAACCTTGACTCCAACCAGTGTGATGATATTGGATGTGTTGCTGACAGCTGTCCTGTCCTTTAAAAACACACACCTGTTTTGGGTTTACCTACAGAAATCTCTGGCACATGCTAACATTTTTGTTGACACATCTACAGTAAGGAAAACATTAAACAAGAATGGAGTACATGGGAGGACACCACGGAGGAAGCCATTACTGTCCCAAAAAAATATTGCAGCACATTTGAAGTTTGCAAAAGAGCACCTGGATGTTCCACAGCACTACTGGCAAAATATACTGTGGACAGATGAAACCAAAATTGAGTTGTTTGGGAAAAACACACAACACTATGTGTGGAGAAAAAAAGGCACAGCACACCAACATCAAAACCTCATCCCGACTGTAAAACATGGCGGAGGGAGCATCATGGTTTGGGGCTGCTTTGCTGCCTCAGGGCCTGGACAGATTGTTGTCATTGATGGGAAAATGAATTCCAGAGTTTATCAGGACATTTTGCAGGAAAACGTACCACCATCTGTCCGCCAACAGAAGCTCCGCAGAGGATGGGTGATGCAACAGGACAATGACCCAAAGCATACAAGCAATTCAACAAAACAATGGCTTCAACAGAACAGAATACGCCTTCTGGAGTGGCCCAGTCAGAGTCCTGACCTCAACCCGATTGAAATGCTGTGGCATGACCTTAAGAGAGCGATTCACACCAGACATCCCAAGAATATTGCTACACTGAAATAGTTTTGTGAAGAGGAGTGGTTCAAAATTACTCCAGATCATTGTGCAGGTCTGATCTGCAACTACAGGAAACGTTTGGTTGAGGTTATTGCTGCCAACCAGTTATTAAGTCCAAAGGTTCACATACTTTTTTCACCCTGCACTGTGAATGTTTCCATCTTATGTTCAATTAAAACATGACAACAGCTAATGTTTGTGTAGTATTATTTTAAGCAGACTGTGTTTTTCTATTGTTGTGACTTACATGACGTTTAGAGTGCATTTTATGGCCAATTCATGCAAAACTCCACGTAATCCCAAAGGGTTCACATACTTTTTCTTGCAACTGTAGTCCCAGCAATTGTTTTTGTTCGATGGTGTCAGAGAGTAAATCAAAGAAATACTCCCTATCAGAGGTCGATGGAGATAAAGAAAAGGAAAGAGAAAAACTTAAACTAACCTCTTAGACTTGCGCACATAGCAGTAGAGCAAAGATATGAAACCAAAACATGGCTGGACATGTGACAATCACCTTGGTTACCATGATAAGATTACAGTACAGCTGGAATAAAAACAAAGTGAGACGTGCTTAGCTGACAAGCACAAAAGAACGCAGTGCAAACCCCTTCTTTGTCAGTTTAAGCATATCAGCAATCTGATCATGTGTACGCACATATTGCAATTTCACAAAACCCTGTTTAACAACTTGTTTTATATTTTTATAATGGATGTCAATGTGTCTAGACCTAGAACCTGTAAAACAATTCTCAGATATATAAACCACAGATTCGTTGTCTTCCATCACAGTGATTGGTCGAATTGGGTGTGTCCAGATATCTGTGACTAAAGCATCAAACCACGTTAGAGAATTACATGCATCTGAAACACAATCATATTTAGCTTCAGTAGATGAACGACACAAAATTCTGTTTACGCACATGCCATTTAGAAACATCATATAACCTGAAGTACTTTTACATGATTTCTTATCCCTCGCCCAATCAGAATCTGCATAACAACATAACTCTGCATAATCAGTATGTGTGGGTTCTAACAATAAATTCATGTTTTTAGTGTGTTTTAGATATCTCAATAATTTCTTAACACATGTCCAATGAAACTGTTTTGCCTTGCCTACATGTCGTGATAAGAGATTAACACTAAGTGCAATGTCGGGTCTAGTCCAACTACTAATATACAGCAGCAACCCAATTACTGAGCGATAGTGTTTGATCTTCGAACTCAGGACTTGGCTCATGTGCCAAGTTGTGAAAATTGGTTTGCATGGGTATACTCACTGTCTTAGCATCCTTCATGTTGCAGTGATGCAAAAGTTGTTCAATCTTATCTTCTTGTGAGAGACTAAACCCCTTCTGAGTTTTGACAACCTGAACACCCAAATAAGTATTAATATATCCTAAAAACTTCAATGTGAAATACTTTTGTAAAGCTTTAGCAAAGTTCTCATTCATCTGCTTATTTGGACCAATATAAACAATATCATCAACATAAATAAGAACAATCTCATATCTATTATCAGATCTTTTAGTAAACATGCATTCATCTGTTTCGGACTTAATAAAGCCCATTGAATTTAGTTTGTCAGTAAGACATAAGTACCACATTAAACCAGACTGTTTCAGACCATAAAGACTTTTGTGTAGAAACCAGGTATCCCCTTCTTGCTGTCAGAACCCTGGAGGACCTTTCACATATTTTTCTTCATCTAGGTCAGCATGTAGATAAGCCGTTTCAACATCGAACTGGAAAGCTTCTAAACCAAGAATAGTTGCAGTGGCTAAGGCAATTTTCACACTCTCAGTCCGAACTGTTGGTGAGTAAGTATTTGTATGGTCCTCAGGATAACGTTGAGTGAAACCCTGAGTTACAAGTCTGGCTTTGTACAATGACTTACCATTTGGCTTCTTTTTAATTCTGTAGACCCACTGAGTGCCAATAACTTTCTTGTTTGCTGGAGGGCTTGCAGGCGTAAACACTTGAAGTTTCTTTAGACTGTCCATTTCAGCCTGCATTGCCTCAAACCATTTATCTTGCTCTGATTCAGGAAGATGTTTGATTTGTGTGAACTTATCAGGAGGAAGTGTAACATTAAAAATCAAAGGTAAAGGTGCTTTCGTTACTTGCCACGAATACCGTTTTGGAGGGATCCCCTTTGTGGCCCTCTTGGAACGTTTGCGAACAACTGTCCATTCTTCTTCCATTTTGTCCTCATCTTCATCATCGTCGCTAGCATCAGCATTGGCAGCTTGCGAAGACGGAACAGTGGGTTGAGAAGAACTCGTGGAAGGAACATTCGCCTGTGAATCTTGATCATCAGGCTGCATGGCATTAGCAGCAGCATCTCTAGGAAAATAAACTCCAGGATCGTTAGAATGAATCCTGGACCAGTCAGCATCTTCCTCAAAAGTAGCGGATTGGGAAATCACTATTACATGATGGGAGTCAATATATTTTCTCCATTTTGAGTTATCATCAATACCCATAAATCTCATTCTTTTTGCCACAGGACCTCCTTTCTTTCTTTGAGCTAAAGGAATGTTCACCATAGTGTATGAACCAAAAATATGGAGATGCGAGAGGTCAGGCTTGTGTCCATATAACATGAAGTAAGGGGTCTGATTTATTACACTACTCCAAGTATGGTTGATAATATGATTGGCATATTTAATAGCCTCACCCCAGTATGTGTTGTGATTCAGGGTCAGCCTGTGGGTTCGGCAGTTGGGTCGGATGACTCAGAGGAGGAGGGGGGTGTTGAAGACCTTGCTGAGGGGCTTGAAGATCTTGCTGATGATAGCCCTCAGGCAGGCCCCTCCCACTTGGTCACCATGGAGTCCCAGCTGTGTGAGCCTGACAGTGTGGATGAAGATGACCCACAGCTGGCCCTGTTCAAGGACGCCCGACACAGGAGGCAGTCAAGTAGGAGTAAACAGAGGAAGGCAATGGGGCTTCTCGGAAGGAGGCAGAGAGAAGCCACGCCCCAAACTTTTGAACCGACTCCGGGAGGCTAAGATCTTCATGAAACTGGACCTGCGTGGAGCTTACAACCTCGTCAGGGTTCGGCCGGGTGATGAGTGGAAGACGGCGTTTGGTACTCGCTATGGACATTTTGAGTACACGGTGATGCCGTTTGGCCTGACCAACGCCCCCACTGTGTTTCAGCATTTCATAAATGACATTTTCCGGGATTTGTTGGATCAGTTTGTCGTGATCTACTTGGATGACATCCTGATCTACTCCCCGTCGCGTGAGGTGCACCATCAGCATCTCCATCAGGTCCTGCAGCGACTCCAAGAACATCGGCTGTTTGCCAAGTTGGAGAAGTGCCAGTTCTACCGGGTGACCATTGATTTCCTGGGTCACCGCATTTCTCCTGAGGGCATCGCCATGGAGCCGAGTAAGGTTGAGTCTTTGCAGAGTTGGCAAATCCCGCATCGCGTGAAGGATGTTCAGTGACTTCTTGGGTTCGCCAACTATTACCGAACTTTCATCCCTGGGTTTACTGCCTTGACAGCCCCCCTCACCCGGCTCCTGCAAAAGAAGACTGCGGAGCGCTCCAGAACAACAGGCTTTCCAGACTTTGAAGGAAGCCTTCATGAAGGAGCCCATCTTGAAGCATCCTGACCTGCAACGGCCGTTTGTTATGGAGGCGGACGCCTCCGACATTGCCCTTGGGGCGGTGTTACTCCAGGCAACGACGCCCAGCGGTACCCTCTTCCCTTCGGAGCGCAATTATACAATCTGGGAGAAGGAGCTGCTGGCCATCAAAGCGGCGTTTGAGGCTTGGAGGCATCATCTGGAGGGAGCGCGGCATCAAATCGAGGTCCGGACGGACCATAAGAATTTGGAAAGCCTGCAGACCGCTCGGAATTTGAACCAACGCCAGATCCAGTGGTCTCTTTTCTTTGCGAGGTTTGACTTCCGGGTTGGTACATACCTAGCTGGCACAATCAAAGAGTGGATGCTCTGTCCAGGAAGCCCGAATATTCCCGAGTGGAAGACAACCTTCTGTCCAGGACAGTGATCCCCGTCCATGTCTTTTGCTGCGGTGCGGGAGCCGGTTGATATACGGGCTCGGATCCGGGAGGCACAGCAGCAGGAGGTGTGGGTGGCTCAGCGGAAGGAGGAGGTGGGGCCAGATTCTCCTTGGACGGTCACGGATGGACTCTTGTATTATCGTGACCGGCTCTACGTTCTGGGAGGGCCACTCAGGGGACTCATCCTCAGCCAGTGTCACGATAACCCGGCGGCGGGGCATTTTGGCCTGTTCAAGACCCTGAACCTGGTCTCCCGTACCTTCTGGTGGCCCCGAGTCCGACACGACGTCCAGTCCTATGTTACCTCCTGCATCCCATGCAGGCAGGCCAAGTCAGCGACAGGGGCCCCGCCTGGATTACTGCAGCCTTTGCCAACACCCAAAAGACCCTGGGGGGCTGTGTCCATGGACTTTCTGACGGATTTACCCCCATCCTCTGGTTTTACGACAGTGTATGTGGTGGTGGACATGCTGACCAAGATGGCGCACTTCATCCCCTGTTGCGGCTTACCCTCAGCCCGCGCCACTAGTCGTATGTTCATTCAGCAGGTGTTTTGACTGCACGGCCTCCCTGATAGAGTCGTCTCTGATAGGGGGGCCCAGTTTACAGCCCGCTTCTGGCAGGAGTTGATGCATGCGTTGGATATCAAGATTTGCCTCTCGTCCGCGCATCATCCTCAAACTGACGGGGGAACCGAGAAGGTCATTGGTATCCTAGAACAATATCTGCGCTGCTACGTCAATCTGCAGCAAAACAATTGGGTGGACTATCTGGCCATAGCTGAGTTTGCATTTAACAATTCATAGCACACCTCCACACAGATGACACCGTTCTTGGCCAATGTGGGATATCACCCCCGGTTTTTCCCCCTTTCTCCCGTGGACTCACCGGAGCCGGCAGCGAACGACTTCATGGCAGAGTTACAGGCGATCCATCGATTGGTGCGATGTCAGTTAGAGAAGGCCAAGGCCGATTACAAAAGGTTTGCTGATCGGTCAAGACGGGATACGCCTCCACTATCGGTGGGAGATCGGGTCTGGTTGTCCACCAGGAACCTGCCGTCAACACGGCCGGTGAGAAAGATCACCGATATTTAGGACCGTTCCCAGTCGAGGCTGTCATCAATCCGGTCGCCTATCGCTTAACTCTGCCACGTTCCCTGCGCGTGCACCGTCTTTCATCGGTCTCTGTTGGTCCCCGAGCAACCGGCCTGTCCACTCCGCCGAGCGGAACCTCCCCCATCAGGACCTCGTGATGGAGGCAGCACCCCCGAGTACGAGGTCGCCAGCATCAGGGATTCCCGTTGGCTAAAAGGTCGTTTCCAGTACCTGATTGAATGGAAAGGTTACGGACCAGAGGACTTCACCTGGGAAGACGCGACCGCCGTTCATGCCCCTGCGTTGGTGACCGCTTTTCATGAACAATTTCCATCCCGACCGCATCTGGATCGGCAGACCCGGGAGAAGGGCCCTGCAGTGCGGGATAGTGTTGTGATTCAGGGTCAGCCTGTGGGTTCGGCAGTTGGGTCGGACGACTCAGAGGAGGAGGGGGGTGTTGAAGACCTTGCTGAGGGGGTTGAAGATCTTGCTGATGATAGCCCTCAGGCAGGCCCCTCCCACTTGGTCACCATGGAGACCCAGCTGTGTGAGCCTGACAGTGTGGATGAAGATGACCCACAGCTGGCCCTGTTCAAGGATGCCCAACGCAGGAGGCAGTCAAGTAGGAGTAAACAGAGGAAGGCAATGGGGCTTCTCGGAAGGAGGCAGAGAGAAGCCACGCCCTGAACTCTTTATAAAGGGAATGTGTGGGGAGGGCTGGTTTGCTGAAAGCAACCGCTCAGATAGTGTTTCAAAGCTCCTGTATCTTGGTTCGTGTCTTGTTTGTTTTTGTAGTAATAAATTTGGCAGACGTAATTCCAGCCTCTTGCCGTTTGTAAAGGGGTTGCCTTTTCTGCAGGGCCGGTAGCAGGCTGGTACAGAACAGTATGGGAGACTGAGGTTAGCGTCTTCAAGAAGGCAACGCATCATGGTTTGCAGTACCCCATTTCTGCATTCTGCAACTCCATGTTCAGCCGGAGTGTAAGGAGCTGAGGTCTGGTGTAGTATGCCATTCTAATGCATCCAGTCCTGAAAACGCTGAGACATGAATTCAGCACCGTGATCACTCTGAATTCTGGCGATGCAAACTTTGTGTTGGGTAAAGACAAGAGCGGCAAAGTCTTTAAAGATCTGAAAGGTCTCAGACTTTTCTTTCATAGGAAATACATATCCATATCTAGAGTAATTATCAACAATTGTCAAGAAATATTTTTTTACCACCAATTGTTGGCGCAAAAGGACCCACTATGTCAGTGTGTACCAAATCAAAAATGCATGTTGACAGGCGTGTGGCATGCTTTGGAATGGCTACTGCTTTGGATTTGGATTTTTTGCAGACAGCACAATCCAAAACCACCTTACACCCCTTTAGATCCAAACCTCTTGCGAACTCTGGCATCTTCTTAAGAACACGGAAACTGGCATGACCCAATCTTCTATGCCACTTATGGATACACCTGTAATGCAAAGGTTTACCTGTTAGTGAATTCTCAACATTAGCATTTTTATTAGTAACCTCAGGCTTGCTGTGAGCAACCTGTGTCTTGTTTTCTTTCTTGTTGGCTTTAGGAGCCTTTGGAGTAGCAACAGGATCTCTCTCTGGGACATCTCTCACTGGGCCTGTGTTCTCCTCTTTTGGAGTCTGTATACTTGCCTGCTCTTGCGGCTTAGACTTTGGCTTTATGTAATAAACACCACCAATCAACATGGTTTCAGCAACAATATCTCCGTCTTTATCTACATAACTTGCTTCTTCAAGGTGGTGGACCTGGAATTTTGATACTCTAGACAAGTGACTCTGACTAAGTAAACTATTATTTGCTGATGGTACATAATAAACATCAGGAATAAATGCATCGAGCTCTTCAATATAAACAGTTCCTTTTCCCATTACCTGAACAGAATGATTTGAAAAAGAGTAAACTTCACGAAGTTCAGGTTCAGGCTCGTGCATCTCTGTATAAAGCTCCTTTCTGTAGGTAACATGTAATGCTGCTCCACTGTCCAAAGTCCAAAGAAGTCATCTGTCGTACTCTGGTTGAGGTTGTGGATCATTGGTTAAAGCCAATGTGGCAAGTGGAGCTTGCGGATCACGCCTGGGACCATGACAACCTTGTCATCCGCCTCTACTCTGCCCCCTCTGGAATCTGTTCCTCTGGGCTGGTACGTGGCGGGCGCTGGAAACCGTTGGGGACAATCCCGGGTGGCATCTTGGCATCCTTGGAATGTAGGCTCTTCCACGGAAAGAACGCCTCGCTGGAGCTCTTGATGCAGGTGGTCCTCTTAAATGTGGCGCGGCTTGATTAAGTGCCTCTTCTTCGGTTAAAATTCTGCATACATGATCCACTGTGCATTGAGCAATGGGCCCCTGATTAATTTTGGTAATGGCATCTTTCCATTCATAATTCAATGAGTTAATAATAATACTGATCATTTGAAAATCATCAATAGGATAGCCTTTTTCACCCAGTTCTTTTCTTATTCCGTTCATTTTAGTTAAATGTTCTCCAATATGTTCACCAGGTTTTAATCTCGAACCATGGAACTCAGACAAAAGCACACATGTAGACTCAATTGAAGTAGGCCGATAGCATGCTTCTAATTGGGCCCAGATTTGTTGAGCAGTTGCATCTTGTGAAAAAGTGAGCTGCAATTCAGTGTCCATTGAAATCAATAATGTTGTGCATGCTTTAAGTCCCATATGTCAGGAGCCCATGGCTGGTCAGGATGATTAAAAACCAGGTAATGGGTACCTTCTCTGCAGAGCAAAAGTCCAACTTCACTGACCCATGCCTTGTAAACATTAAGTTGGCCTGCAGAGGGTGCTGGCCTTTGTATTTGAGAGCCCAGTGGTGGCTGCACTTGGGCCAGGTGCTGCTGTGCTCCATCAGGGGCTGGAGCTTGGATAGCAGCAGTATCAATAGGAGGTGTTGCAGCTTGGAGCAATAATTCATTAATAGACATCTGTGAAAAAGAGAACTGCAATCTCTGTATATGCTCCTGCAATACAGACAGTAATTCATTTCCTTCTTGTAGAACAGATTCACCAGCAGATGGTGTTATAACATTAGATTCAGGCATCACTGTAGTCTTGTATGTCATGTGATCCTGCACAACATCATGGGACTGTGACGTAGGTGCTTTCTGTTCCCATTCGTCTGGCACAACGCCCACTTGTGGGAGTGGCTTTGGCTCAGAAGAAGAAGGCAATATGGCTGAATCTGGGATTTGAATCACAGCAGTCCCTCTTAGTCTGCTTAATCAATGATGCATATGCCTTTGCCTGTTGTAGTCTCTGTTCAAATGCCTCTATTTGATCAAAATAACTTTGCATGGCCTTCTCATGCAGAGTTTGTTCAGGACTAGGGGGGGGTAATAAATTACTTCCTTCCCTAGTGAAACTTTAGGTCTGGCACCGAGCCACTCAAAATCTGCATGGGCCCCTTGAGTGTGAACTCTTTCTGGGGTGGCTGCTTGAGAGCTTGTAAAATCAGAAGATGGTGTAACTGACCTTAAATCATCATCTTCTCCACGACGTGTAGCAGATGCGAGCGGGGTCTGCAAACTGGAAGGGAGATGCCTCTGTGAAATAACCGTCTCCTCTTCAGCAGACTGATAACGAGCTTTCTTCTTCTTGCCCTTCTTTTTCAGCATATTGCAGTAATTAATCACAGTGTTCCTCAGTCGCTGAACTAACTGACAAATAGCCTATACGCTTATCAGCATCAAAAACACTTATCTCTTGAAAGTAAAAATAAACCATCCTCTGCTACCATTGTCAGAGAGTAAATCAAAGAAATACTCCCTATCAGAGGTCGATGGAGATAAAGAAAGCCCGAAGCATATTCTACTGTAAAAAACACTTTAATTAGAAAGCCAAGAAAAACTCCTAACCGCCTACATGTTCTTGCACAGAGAAAAGGAAAGAAAAAAAGACTTAAACTAACTTCTTAGACTTGCGCAGATAGTAGTAGAGCAAAGATATGAAACCAAAACATGGCTGGACATGTGACAATCACCTTGGTTACAGCTGGCAGAAAAACAGACTGAGATGTGCTTAGCTGACAAGCACAAAAGAACGCAGAGACAGATGGGGAGAAGGAAAAAGCCTGGCTTTATTATTCCTAAAATACAAGATCCTTACCACCCCTTGGGTAGATACCCATAGGCATATTTTCCACGTATTCAATACATACCTTCTGGGGCTGCCCAGTCCAGGGTGTCATTTTCAGGATCTTTTAAATAAGCCATCTCAGTTATTTCAATTAATGTCTCTTTGATACTCCACTTCCTCCCCACCGTCGTTGTTCCATACAGACAAGCAAATCATGTCTCCTACTGCTACTTTTCTATTCTTTCTTTGTCTTTCATAACATACTTTCCCTACTAAATTTGTAGTTAATGCTCATGTTCCCTCTTTTCCTTTTGTGAACTTGAGTTTTATTTTTCCACATTTCCACCACAATGTTATCTTTTAATTCTTGAGCCTCCCATGGCCATTGTTCTCCCATATTTGTTCCTCCACAAACAAAACAATTACTCAGTGTTAAGAGTCTTAGCAATTTCTTCAGCCAATTGTACAAACATATTCACTGTTTTCTTAGGAAATTCAGGTAATTCTAATTTTTCAAATTCCTGATATGACCAAAAGATACTTTTGCATATTGGTTTTACATTAGTGGAGTTAGTTTTTCATCTCTCCAGGCTTTTATCAATGCCCACTGCCCTGCTTTGTATCGGTGTACTGCAAAGTCCAAGGGTGGAGTTTGAGCAAGAATGCCTTTTTGTCGCAAGAGAGAAAAACATCTGGACAGCTCAAGTACATATTTTCTTATTATTTTATCTTTGAGTTCAACTCGTGGCAATCCCTCCTTCCCCATATAAGGTACTCCAAACATGAGTTTAAATGATGACAATCCAAAATCTTTATGTGGTTGTGTTCGTATCCTTAATAAAGCCAAGGGGAGGCATTTATTCCAGGGTAAATTTGTTTCCTCCATTAATTTAATCAAAGTTTGTTTTAATTTTTGATTTGCACGTTCAGAAATCCCAGAACTACAGTCACAAGAAAAATATATTTTGGAATGAAAAAGATGGATTGATTATATTCAGAACAAATATGGGACTAAAAAGTTTCAAATAGCATATGAATAATTTTTACAATTATAGAAGTGTTATTATAATTACTTTAGATTTGTTATAAGGGAGTTAAAGGGTGGAAGGTTTGTTAACGTTGTAAGGCATTTGTATTGTTTCTCTCCTGCGTGCATCCTTTGATGTTTATAAAGGTGTCCCCTCTGACTGAAGCAATTTCCACATTCCAGGCATTTATGTGGTTTCTCTCCTGAGTGGATCCTTTGATGTCTATAAAGGCTTCCCGTCTGACTGAAGCTCTTTCCACACTCCAGGCATTTAAATGGTTTTTCTCCTGAGTGGATCCTTTTATGTAGATAAAGGTTTCCCCTTTGACTGAAGCTCTTTCCACACTCCAGGCATTTAAATGGTTTTTCTCCTGAGTGGATCCTTTGATGTACATAAAGGCTTCCCCTCCGACTGAAGGTCTTTCCACACTCCAGGCATTCATGTGGTTTCTCTCCTGTGTGGATCCTTTGATGTGTATAAAGTTTTCCCCTCAGACTGAAGCCCTTTCCACACTCCAGGCATTTATGCGGTTTCTCTCCGGTGTGAATTATTTGATGATTATAAAGGTTTCCCTTCTGACTGAAGCTCTTTACACACTCCAGGCATTTAAATGGTTTTTCTCCTGAGTGGATCCTTTGATGTCTATAAAGGCTTCCCCTGTGACTGAAGCCGTTTCCACACTCCAGGCATTTAAATGGTTTTTCTCCTGAGTGGATTCTTTGATGGCTATAAAGGTTTCCCCTCCGACTGAAGCTCTTTCCACACTCCAGGCATTTATGTGCCTTCTCTCCTGAGTGGATCCTTTGATGTTTATAAAGTTTTCCCCTCAGACTGAAGCTCTTTCCACACTCCGGGCATTCATACGGTCTCACTCCAGTATGGATTCTTAGATGCTTGTTAAGATCTCCATTTCTTTTGAAGGATTTTCCACATTCCGGGCACTGATATTTCTTTCCTCCCTCCTGGATTCTGTGGCGTTTCCCGAGTTTCCCACCTCTTCTGAGGGACCCTCCGCCCTCCAGGCCCGTTTCGGGGTCTCCGCCCATTTCCCGCTCCCCGCTTCGCCCTCTAGGCGGCCTCCTTTCCCGGAGTCCCCTTCGGCTCATCCCTTCCGCGCCTTCCCCGCCATCTCCTCCCGGGGCTGCTCCGCGGGGCCTCCTTCCTTCCTCCGCCGGGCGCGCCAGAAGTCCTGCACGGGCGAAGGGGGAGAGGCGGGTCAAGGCTTCGTCCCTTCCCCGGAGGGGAGTCCCAGTCCCGCCCGGGAACCAAGGCCGAAGCCTCCGCGTCTCATTGAGATTTTACGGGCAGGCCTCCCTCCCAGCGCCCGTCCCGCCAGACCAGGCCTCGGGCTCCCCCTCACTCCCGCCCTCCTCGGCCCGAGAGCCTCTCGGACTGCGACTCCCGGCATCCCCTCCTGACTACGAGTCCGTCCGCGGCACAATCAATTAAGTGCCTCACTTTTCTTTGATCCCGGAAGTTGGAGGTGGGACTTCTCTGCGTGCCCTTTTCCGGGGAGCTCTTTTTCGCTTGAAGGGACCGCCCCTGGGAGTCCTGCTGCCAATCGCCGCCCTCGCCAGAGCGACCAATCAGCGTCGTCCTTCCATCCATAATCCAGTTGGCATCTGCGCAGTAGCGAAGGTTTTCTTTGGGAAGGGGAGCGAGGGGCTCCCTTTGATCTTTGGGGTCCCGTCTTCCCACGCCCCCCACCCCGCATCCAGGCCGGCGGAGCTGACGGGCCTCCCGGGCTGCGTCTCTCCCCAGGCAGGGCGGGGGGGAGTTGGGGGGGCTCCGGCCAGGCCCCCCCGCGGCCCCCAGGCAGCCCCCCTCCCGCACGGGGGTGGGAGCAGATGGGGAGAAGGGCGGGGGAGGCGGGAGAGCAGCCTTCCCGTATCTGGGCGGCGCCCCGAGGAGGAGGGAGCCGGGCTCGTCCCCGAAGCCCCCCGAAGGCGGGGGAAGCAGGACGGAGGGAAACCGAGCGGGGAGGAGGGAGGAATTTCCTGACAGGGAGAAGAATTAAGCAGTGGAACTACCTGCCACCAGAAGCTGAACGTGCTCCAACACTGGAAGTTTTAAAGAAGAGACTCGACAGCCATTTGTCTGAAATGGTATAGGGTCTCCTGCCTGAGCAGGGGGCTGGACTAGAAGACCTCCAATGTCCCTACCAGCTCTCATCATCATCATTTATTTATTAATTCATTTACATTAATTCTGTGATTCTGATCCTGATCTCATGGACGAATCTGCCTGTTTCGGTCTTTTGGCTCTCCAGAGCTTCTGCCCCTCCCTTCACTTGCTCTGCATTCACACTGGAACCTCTTCGTGCATAGGGGGGCGGGAAGGAGGATATGCAATTATTGTTTGACTTTAAATATTTGTATTCATCTCATGATTTTCCCAAATGTTTTTCTTGGGATTTTTTCTCACATCTTCTGCCCTGCCAAAGAGAAAGGAGGAAAGTGGGGAGAAGAGATGGTACCATAAACTGGCCTTGAGAACCCCCTTTCCCATTGAAGTCCCAACTAACCCTAATCCAGATTACTTCCCAGGACAGCCAATGATGTCCAGGGCCAGGCTGAGAGTCCCCGGCTGGAGAAGGTTCCCAGTGGACACCCTTCGGGCGAGTCCCTGCAATAAGCCTCAATGGCAACGTATGAGAGCAACCAAGAGCAACTTCTGTGGGTCCTCCTGCTACTGCCCCGTTCAAGGCTGGAGGGCTGCAGAGGTAGGCCCGGGACGATGAAGGCCACACCAGCCCTCCAGCTCCCGCCCCCACAATCCGTGGGTCCTTCCTTGCACTTGCCCAGGAACTGCCAGCGAAGAGATCTTTGAGGGACCCACTGAGGTCTTTGCTGAGGGCGGGGAGGGGCGTCGTGGCTTTCCCCGCCCTGTAGATGAAGTACAGCTGAGCAGCAATTCCCCCCACCAGCCATCAGGAGGCAGCCAAGGATGGGTCTTGGTGCCACTTGCTGGCCCTTGGGAGCGCTGCAGGCCAGATATGCTCGGCCCAGTGTTTCCTTTGGAGGGCAGATATCCCTCTCGAGGAGGAGGGGCACTGTCTGGCCCTAGATTAGACCTGACAACAACCTGCCCAGGTAGGCTGGCGAAGGCACTGTAGAGGCTGAATGGCAAGAAAGTTGCGATTTTGTACTTCAGCACGTCTTGTTTCCGTTCACAGAATACAACACAATTTCCTCCCTAGAGTCTGGCAGTGTTGACAAGGGCTGCATTTCTGGGTCTTTGCCTGTTGTACAAGACCAGCCTTCCTTACTTCCTGCTTGAGTTCCAGCCGGCATCTCAGCTGCCCCTTTTCTGGGCCATCCTGGCTGCAGCTGAGACCCCTCCTGAAGGAGGAGAAGGAGCCAGAAACTGTCCTCTCCTAAGAATTCAGATCAGGGCCATGAAACAGAGCCTGAGAATTGTTCTGATCGGTTCTGCTTTGCTCAACCTGCATCATAAATACTGTATCCGGTTTGGCCCCCTCAAATTCTGTGCAGAAGAGTCAAGGACAAGGTGAATGGTGGAATCCTCCCATTGGAGCAAAAAGTATTTAGGGGTACCTTTTTACCAAATAATTTCAATTTACTGTGAAATCCATTGACACTGATGCAATTAAACAGTATTGACAGATCCTTCATAATGCATTGAGTGTAAATTTTGATTTATGACTTTCTTCTAAAAAAAAATAGCATGGAAAATCAGGTGCTTCCTTTGATCAGGCAGCTTGGAAGGCACTAGAGCTGTGAATTTGGAACCCTGGTGTCAGAATCCATTTATATTCCATTCCTAACTCCCTATCTGTGCAACCCTAAATCTCACTCTGTTACTGGATTCTGCCATTCCCATTAATTGGCCATCCCTATCCATTAGGTGGAAGGTTATTTATGCAGCCTGCCTGGAGGCCATCATCAAAGACCAGGGAAGAAACTTTGAACTGAGAAGAAGAAAGAAAGGGTGGGGGTTCTGGTTTGTATCTCTGATTGGAAGTTGAAGGGGAGGAAGCAAATGTGGTAAATGCATGGAGGTTCTCTTTTCCCATGAAGGGTTTTGGCACCTGAAACTTAACTTGTCCTGGACTGACCAAATGGACTGAAGGGTGGGGTTTTTACTCGGGGATACTTTAAAAGTATTGACCTGCAAGACAGTTTCTAGATTCAGTCTAGATTATCCACTGTCAATGATGTTTTAGTAAAAGTTCCTGTTTGGACAATCCTGTCTCCAAGAATTCTTTCCTAAGATGTGGATTGGGGTGGGTCCTGACACCTGATCAGGTCAGCCAGGCTGTTGCTTGGAAGCTGCAGAGCAGGTTGTTGGAACTGGTTTCCTGGGTAAAGAAGCAACTTTTCATGGGGTATCCAGCAGGGGTGGTGGTGGTGGAGAGCAATCTTGGAATTGTCTATATGAAAAAAGAAAAAAAAACCTCAGGGGACCAGGAACACACCACTAGTGTTCCTGGCACTTGATAGAAGGCAACGGCAATTGCAGAACAGCATTTCTCTGGCACTGAAAACTTTGTACCTAGACATATAATATAGCTGATGCAAGTGACTTTAGGCAAACAAAGCGATTCTTGGCCAGGAAGCCACAGATGGGGACTATGGAGTAATTCCCCTCCGCACCACCCACCCAGCCCCTGCTTTTCGGTCCCCATGGTACAAGGGCCCTTGCACCTGCCGAGGAACCACCAGAGAGGTCAGGGGAGAACTTTGAAGGACCCAACTGCCATCCTTACTGTGGGAGCTGCCAAAGCTGCCTGGGTTCTTGAGATGGAATTAGATCAGAGCAGCAGCTCTGCTATCAGCCATCAGGGGGAACAAAGGACCAGACTTTGCGCCATCTGTTGGCCCTCCGTGAGATGCTCAGCCCCAAGTTTTCTTTGAAGGGCCACTCCTAGCCTGCCTTCCTGCCAAGGAGGTGGGGCGCTGGCTGTCTCCAGATTAGTGCATGACAACCACCTGCCCAGGTAGTCTGCCCAACATGTTCAATTTCATTGAGGGCTGCATTAGCATTGTGGTTGACCTTGGGGGGCCGGGATGGGGGTGGCCATCTCCACATTGCTCATGTCGGAGGGGGCACCCGTGGGGGCCAGGGCAGGGATGGGGTTGGGATCCATTGTCTCCAGGTGAGGAAGGCAAGACCAGGGCGAGCACCATAGCCTTGTCCACCAGAAGAGCCTGGCTGTCCCTCACAGGCCATGCAGAGGACCCCCAGTGATGCCAGCTGCTCGGGAGGCACCCAGCTGAACTTACCTCCTCTTCAAGGCTGCTGCTGATTGGCTCGCTCTCCTTGGCAATTGGATGGGAGACCACCAGGAGAGGTCAGGAGGAACTTACAAGGGATTGGCAAAAGGGCAGCATGGCTGCTTGTGGTTAACTGCTAAGACAGGACTTCTCTCAGACCCTTCCTCTCATTATAATGTTCATCCCTCCCCAATTTTCTTCTTTTTCCTTCCTCCCTTCCTTTCTTTTTGTTTCTTTCCTCTTTCCCTGCGGGTTTTTCACACCCGGCGGGCTCCGCATGACTTGCCAATAAATGAGGACACGTCTCTCTGAGCGTTCTCGGGATGAGGGCCCAGACCGAAGTCCTCAGCTCTCTTTTATTGAAATACAAGCAACACACAAGCAACAAGCAGCTATCTAATGGTTACATTTCAGCTATAGCCCTGTATGGAATGTCATTGTTTCTGTTACTTTCTTGTGTTACTTTCTTGTACGTGTTCCAATGGGATTGTCCCTCTTCACGTAGCAAGGTCATCTGATTTCTGGTAAACTGCAACTTATGAACAGAAAGGAAACTTATCTCTGCCCTGAGTCAGACCTGCACCATTTTATGTGAGCCTAAAGTGGAAATATCACAGGTTTCCTACATTTCCCTTTCTCCGTCCCTGTCCCTTGGATGCTGAAAGGCAAAAGGGGAAACATTTCTCTATGCCTTCTTGCCTTGTGATCAAATGCCACTTTGAGTATTAGTCTGTGGCCACTTAAAAGACTGAGAACAAACCAGGCTGTTTATCCCATGCCTGCATTTTGTGGGGACGTCTACAGACAACAGTACAGCAAAACTGTCAAAATGGTGGCTGTGATAGTTGGTAAGAGCGTCTCTTTTTTTTATGTGCAACAGATTTAGCATTTTGGATCAGATGTAAGTTAGTTGCTTTTCTATTAATACATAACCCTTACAAGGGCTCTCCTGTAGGGACCCTGCCTTGGTCTAATTCAGACTGGAAATATAGCAAAGGAAAATGTTTTCCGCCACTCTGCTCTGTCCTGTTTTCCTCACTGGAAATGGCTCTTTGCAACACACAAGGAGGGGACACTTTCCTAAAGAGCTCATAATTCAAGAATACCAATGTTAACTTGGACTGCCAATAAAATCCTACCTGTGCTTTCTCCTTTGAGCCCAAGTCTCAATGGATACAGGATTGCTTTTCCTTCCTTCCTCCTTCTCATCTCTTTCCTTCCTCTGCTCAGAAAAGGGTGACGGGGGGGGGGGGGAGATTGCAGCCATGAGGCTTCCCTTTCACCAGGACCAGCCCCGCCGACCCACGAGGGATAGCCAATTGGACCAGAATTGGTTTCCAGAACAGGCAAGGTTTGCTTCAATCTGAAGTTGAGGATCTTTCTTTCTTAAGGAACACAGTTGGGGCAGGTCAGACAACTAGATTCTGCCACGGCACACTTGTTCCAATTAGAAGATCATTTAAAGGAAACTTATTAATCTTACAAGGTTTCCCTTAATGAAAAGAAGAGCACAGGACACATACAGAAGAAAAAGTACAAAGGAATAGATGATTCGATGGAAGAAATCGTGTTACATCACAAACGTGGACAGTTAGTGAAACATCCCACAATAACATAACCATATAAAACCATTGTACTAAAAGAAGAACGTTCGCATGGGAAAAGGGATCCTGAGCATCATGAGCCACAAAAATCTGTTGTGAAAAGATACCATTTCGGCCAGCTGAATCCTCTAGCAGGTACAATTGAAAAAGTCCTTTGCTATTCAGCCTGAGAGAGTCCCTTGCATCCAAGTGCAAGAAGCCCGTTGCTTGGCCCTCAGCAAGGACTGTATTCCTGCAACACAGAGGTCTTCACAGGAGGCAAAGGTTATGGCCCGCATAAGGAGAGAAAAGGGTAAATTGACTCATTGACTCAGTAATAACCAAGAGTGCAGTTTGTTCTCTGTGTAGGAGGGAGTGTGCCAAAAGGTATGGAAGACGCGAGAGTCCAATTTCAAGGGGAAAATTAACCCAGGAGAACACTCTGATTTCCAGGGCCATGGAAAGAACCGTGGGCACAATGGAAATTGCTAATTTCTTCAGAACATTCCAGTAGCAGCTTCTGAATCTCAAAATGAAATCTCACCAATGAGAAGAAATTTTGATACGGCTTTGTGGAACTGAATACACGTCTACTCATAAGATTACGTACCCCTTGAAAAGTGTGTAAGATTCAAATTCAACTATTAGAAATCACAGAATGGCAGAATCATTAAACAAAGTAGCAATAAAGGGAACAGTAAAATGTTGACACACAAAGAATGAGAGGGCAATGAAGGGTAAGTGTTCACACCTTTCCACACTCCAGGCATTTATATGGTTTTTCTCCTGTGTGAATTCTTTGATATTTATGAAGACCACCACTTTCCACACTGGGCATCTATATGCTTTCTCCCCTGAATAAAGGGTGGACCTCTGATCAAAGCTCTTTCCACACTCCAGGTGTTGATACGGTTTTTCACTTGAGTGGATCCTTTGATGTACATAAAGGCTTCCCCTCTGACTGAAGTTCTTTCCACACTTCAGGCATTTTTGCTGTGTCTCCCCTTAGTTTGATGAACACGAAAGGTGCTCGTATCCCTGCAGCTCTTTCCACACTCAAAGCATTCATAAGGTTTTTATCCTGAGTGGATTCTTTGATGTCTATAAAGATTGCTCCTCCGACTGAAGCTCTTTCCAGACTCTGTGCATTTATTCGGTTTTTCTCCTGTGTGGATCCTTTGATGTCTATTAAGTTTGCCTCTCCGACTGAAGCTCTTTCCAAACTCCAGGCATTTCTAAGGGTTTTCTCCTCTATGGATTCGTTCATGACTACACAGGTTGCTCTTCCGAGTGAAGCTCTTTGCGCACACTGTGCATTTATTCGGTTTTTCTCCTGTGTGAATCCTTTGATGTCTATTACAGGTACCCCTCCGACTGAAGCTCTTTCCACACTCCAGGCATTCATATGGTTTTTCTCCAGTGTGGATCCTTTGATGTCTACAAAGGGTGCCCCTCAGCCTGAAACTCTTTCCACACTCCAGGCATTTATGCTGTTTCTCTCCAGTGTGAATTTTTTGATGACTATAAAGGTTTCCCCTCTCACTGAAGCTTTTTCCACACTCCAGGCATTTATGTGGTTTTTCTCCTGTGTGGATTCTTAAATGTCTTTCAAGATGGTCATTCCTTATGAAGGAATTTCCACATTCTGGGCACTGATATTTCTTTCCTCCCTCCTGGATCCTCTGAGGACTCCTGAGTCTTCCATCTGTTCTCCTCTCACTGAATCTCTTTCCACACTCCAGGTGTTTATGCGGTTTCTCGCCTAAGTGGATCCTTTGATGTCTATAAAGGTTTCCCCTCTGAGTGAAGCTCTTTCCACACTCCAGGCATTTATATGGTTTTTCTCCAGTGTGGATTCTTATATGGTTTTTAAGATCTACATTTCTTTGGAAGCATTTTCTACAATCCGTGCATTTATAAGGTTTCTCTGCTGTATGGATTCTTTGATGCGCATAAAGCTTTTCCCTCAAAGTGAACCTCTTTCCACACTCCGAGCACTCATACAGTTTCTCTGCGGTGTGGATTCCTTGATGTGTATAAAGATGTCCCCTCTGACTGAAGCTCTTTCCACACTCCAAGCATTTAAATGGTTTTTCTCCTGTGTGGATTCTTAGATGATTTTTAAGATCTCCATTTCTCTTAAAGGATTTTCCACATTCCAGGCACTGATATTTCTCTCCTCCCTCCTGGATCCTCTGGGGACTCCCGAATTTCCCGCCTCTTCTGAGGGACCCTCCGCCCTCCAGACCCGTCTCGGGGTCTCCGCTCGTTTCCTGCTCCCCGCTTTGCCCTCCAGGCGGCCTCCTTTCCCGGAGTCCCCCTTGGCTCATCCCCTCCGAGTCTTCCCCGTCTCCTCCCGGGGCTGCTCCGCGGGGCCTCCTTCCTTCCTCTGCCAGGCTCCCCCGTACTCCTGCAGGGGCGAAGGGGGAGACGCGGGTCATAGCTTCGTCCCTTCCCCAGAGGGGAGTCCCAGCCCCACCCGGGGAGAAAGGCCGAAACCTCAGCCTTTCAGTGAGACTTTCCAGGCAGGCCTCCCTCCCAGCGCCCGTCCCGTCAGACCAGGACTCGGCCTCACCCCTCCCTCTTTGCCAGAGAGCCTCTCAAACTACGACTCCCGGCATCCCTTCCGCCCTACCTGGCTCCGACCCAATCTGTAGCCAAATCAATTATGGCACCTCAGATCTATTTTTCCCCGGAAGTGCAGTCGAGAGTTCCCTGCGAGCCCTTTTCCTAGTTGCTCTTCCTCTTACGCTTGAAGGGACCGCCTCTAGGAGTAGTGGTGCTAAGCGCCACCCTCGCCAGAGCGACCAATCAGCGTCCTCCTTCCCTCCATCAGTAAGATGGCGCCTGCGCAGTAGCGAAGGTTGTCTTCGTCTAACCAGGGGGTGGGGCAAGATTTAGGGGGCCGTACATCATTTAATGCTGCTGCCCCTTTGGGGGCTCCATTCCCCCCCCCCCAGGGTGGCAGCTGCGTCTCTTCCTCAGTCTGACTCTTCCATCGCAGGACCGGGAGATTGACGCTTCTGCGGAGGATCTTGGCCCTTCCTAGCACTGCCTTCCTCTGGGCAGAGGGAGCTCGGAGTCAGCTTCCATTTATAATACAATGTGTTTTGCCCACAAGTGTATGTTCTTTTCTGCTTTCTTTTTCTCATCCATGAGAAGATCCTGATTTCTATTGCAGATATGCAAGACAGGATCTGCGAAAAGTATTTCTAAAGCGGTGTATCATCACATAGCCATGATAGCGTAATGCTGGCGGCACCATCAGGAAATTGATAACTTGGGCTGGTTCTCTGACCTGGATGGGAAAAGCTAAGTATGCTGTCCTTTGCTCCCCATCACCAGGTTTTGATGCTTCAGCTGCTGAAGCTGAAATTAGTTCCTGGGAACAGTTCAGGGTTAAACATTGGCTGTTAGTGAAGACAAATTCAAATTCAGAGTAGAACTGGAAGGGACCTTGGAGGTCTCCTAGTCTAAGCCTAGGAGACTCTGAGTCTATGAGATTTGAGACAACTGGCTGTCCAATCTCTTCTTAAAAACCTCTGGTAATGAATCACTCACAACTTCGGAAGGCAAGCTGTCCCACTGGTTAACATTCTTATTGTTGGGAAACTGCTCCGTAATTCCTGATTGCTTCTCTCTGATTAGTTTCCATCCAGTTTCTTATCTTGCCTTCTGATGCTTTGGAATGCTTTGGATGCTTTGTGGCACCCCCTCAAATACTGAAATGCTGCTATCATGTCACCCTGGTTAATGCCTGGAGTTCCACTGGTTAATTGTTCTCCCTGTCAGGAAATTCCTCCCTCCTCCCCGCTCAGTTTCCCTCCGTCGCTGCTTCTCCCGCCTTCGGGGGCGCCCTCCCTACCGCCTCCCCCGCCCTTCTCCCCATCTGCTCCCACCCCCGAGAGGAAGGGCGGCTGCTTGGGGCCCGCGGGTGGAGCCTGGCCGGAGCCCCCCTCCGGAGGAACAAGGCAGGAAGCGCCCCCCCCAACTCCCCCCCGCCCTGCCTGGGGAGAGACGCAGCCCGGGAGGCCCGTCAGCTCCGCCGGCCTGGATGCGGGGTGGGGGGGGGGGGGTGGGAAGACGGGACCCCAAAGATCAAAGGGAGCCCCTCGCTCCCCTTCCCAAAGAAAACCTTCGCTACTGCGCAGACGCCAACTGGATTATGGATGGAAGGACGCCGCCGATTGGTCGCTCTGGTTCCTTTCGCGGAGTCCCCTTCGGCCAATCCCTTCCGGGCCTTCCCCGCCGTCTCCTTCCGAGGCTGCTACGCGGGGCCTCCTCCCTTCCTCCGTCGGGCTCGCCCGAACTCCCGCAGGGGCGAACGGAGAGAGGCGGGTCACGGCTTCCCCGGAGGGGAGTCCCAGCCTCGGCCTCTCAGTGAGACTTTCCGGGCAGGCCTCCCTCCCAGCGTCCGTCCCGCCAGACCAGGCCTCGGCCTCCCCCTCCCTCCCGCCCTCCTCGGCCAGAGACTCTCGGACTGCGACTCCCGGCATCCCCACCTGACTCCGAGTCCGTCCGCGGCAGAATCAATTAAGTGCCTCACTTTTGTTTCATCCCGGAAGTTGGAGGCGGGACTTCTCTGCCCGCCCTTTTCCGGGGAGCTCTTTCTCTTTCGCTTGAAGGGACCGCCCCTGGGAGTCCTCCTGCCAATCGCCGCCCTCGCCAGAGCGACCAATGAGCGTCGTCCTTCCATCCATAAACCAGTTGGCGTCTGCGCAGTAGCGAAGGTTTTCTTTGGGAAGGGGAGCGAGGGGCTTCCTTTGATCTTTGGGGTCTCGTCTTCCCACCCCCCCCCCCACCCCGCATCCAGGCCGGCGGAGCTGACGGGCCTCCGGGGCTGCGTCTCTCCCCAGGCAGGGCGGGGGGGGGAGTTGGGGGGCGCTTCCTCCCTTCTTCCTCCGGGGGGGCTCCGGCCAGGCTCCCCCGCGGCCCCCAGGCAGCCCCCCTCCCGCGCAGGGGTGGGAGCAGATGGGGAGAAGGGCGGGGGAGGCGAGAGAGCAGCCTTCCCGTATCTGGGGGGCGCCCTGAGGAGGAGGGAGCCGGGCTCGTCCCCGAAGCCCCCCGAAGGCGGGAGAAGCAGCGACGGAGGGAAAGCGAGCGGGGAGGAGGGAGGAATTTCCTGACAGGGAGAAGAATTAAGCAGTGGAACTACCTGCCACCAGAAGCTGTCAATGCTCCAACACTGGAAGGTTTTAAGAAGAGACTCGACAGCCATTTGTCTGAAATGGTGTAGGGTCTCCTGCCTGAGCAGGGGGCTGGACTAGAAGACCTCCAAGTTTCCTTCTAACTTACTCATTTATACATACATACAACCTACAAGGTCCCTTCCAGCTCTGTGATACTGATCTAATAATCCCGCCTTTCTTGGGGGTTTGGCTCTTTGGAGCTTCTGCCCCTCCCTTCACTCGCTCTGCATTCACACTGGAACCTCCTCACAAGGGGGGGGGGGGGGCAGAAGATGGAGGAAAGAAAAGCACCTTGGTAGCATCAATCCTGTATCCATTGAGACTTGGGCTCAAAGGAGAAAGCAATTTTATGTTCTCTTTTGTCACAGACAGGACTTTATTGGCAGTCCAGGTTAACATTGGTATTCTTGAATTGTGAGCTCTTTAGGAAAGTGTCCCCTCCTTGTGTGTTGCAAAGAGCCATTTCCAGTAGGGAAAACAGGACAGAGCAGAGTGGGGGAAAACATTTTCCTTTGCTATATTTCCAGTCTGAATTAGACCAAGGCAGGGTCCCTACAGGAGAGCCCTTGTAGGGGTTATGTATTAATAGAAAATCAACTAACTTACCTCTGATCCAAAATGCTAAAGCTGTTGCACATAAAAAATGGAGGCCCTCTATTCAACTATCACAGCCACCATTTTGACACTTTTGCTGTACTGTTGTCTGTGGACGTCCCCACTAAATGCAGGCATGGGATAAACTGAGCCTGGTTTGTTCTCGGTCTTTTAAGTGGCCACAGACTACCAGCCAAAGTGGCATTTGATCACAAGGCAAGAAGTCATAGAGAAATGTTTCCCCTTTTGCCTTTCAGCATCCAAGGGACCGGGAAGGAGAAAGGGAAAGAGGAAAGACAAAGAAAAAGGGGACAGGGCGGGAGGAAGAGTATAAAGAGAGGAAGGGACCGAGAGAAGTCCTGCCTTAGCACTTAACCACAAGCAGCCATGCTGCCTTTTTGTCAATCCCTTGTCCCCTCCTCCTGACCTCTCCTGGAGGTCTCCCATCCAATTGCCAAGGAGAGCGAGCCAATAAGCAGCAGCCTTGAGGAGGAGGTAAGCGCAGCCAGGTGCCTCCCAAGCAGCTGGCACCACTGGGAGTCCTCTGCATGGCCTGAGAACGACAGCCAGGCTCCTCTTGCGGACAAGGCTACAGTACTTACCCTGGTCTTGCCTTCCTCACCTGGAGACAATGGATCCCAACCCCATCCCAGCCCTGGCCCCCAAAGGTGCCCACCCTGACATGAGCAATGTCTCAGCTACAGACAGAATGGCCCAGAAAAGGGGCAGCTGAGAGGCCAGCTGGAACTCAAGCAAGAAGTAAGGAAGGCTGGACTAGGATGAGAAGCAAAGCCCCAGAAATCCAGCCCTTCTCAACACTGCCATACTTAGCACCTGTGGATGCGGGCATTAGATCCCATGGAGGGAGTTGTGTGGACGGAATGTTGTGCTGAACTATAAACTGGCAACTTCCTTGCCATTCAGCCTTTCGACTGTCTTCACCAGCCTATCTCAGCAGGTTGTTGTGACCTCTAATCTGGGGCCAGATAGTGCCCCGCCTCCTTCAGAGGAAGAACTGCCCTCCAAAGGAAACCCCGGCTGAGCATCTCTGCGCTGCAGGGCTCCCGAGGGCCGGCAGGTGGTGCCAACAGGCGTCCTTGGCTGCCCCCTGATGGCCGGTAGTGGATTTGCTGCTCAGCTGTACTTCATCTCGAAGGCCCGGAAAGGCCGTGGCACCCCCCAGCAAAGACCTCAGTGGGTCCCTCAAAGATGCCTTTGTTGGCGCTTCCTGCAGCCCTGAGTTTCGTGGGAGCCAGAGCTGGAAGTCTGCCCAGGCAGCCAGGGCAAGTGGTGCAGCCTTCTGTCACTGCATTTTTTTTTCCTGTTTGTCAGCTCCGCACGTCTCACTCTGTGTTTCTGCCAGCTGCATAGTAATCTTATCAATGTAACCAAGGTGATTGTCACATATCCAGCCATGTTATGGTTTCATGCCTAGCACTGCTGTTAACTGCATGTCTACAAAAGTTTTCTCACTTTATTTTTTTTTTCTTCTCTTTGAATTCTGTCTGATGGGAGGATGTAGTCAGGAGCTTTTCTTTTGCTTTCCAATTAAAGTTTTATATACAGTAGAATATGCCTCGTTTTTGTTTTATTTTTACCCGATTTTACCATGTGCCGTATGAACCACGGTTCATTGCCCTCTGATAGGGAGGTAATAATTCTTCCCTGACACCTTCATCGTCCACGACCGCAGCGGAGAAGATCTATGAGTGGAAGTCCTGGAAGGCGCCATATTTGTGCAGGGCGGAAGCGCTGCAGGCGCCATCTTTGCAGCAGGCGGAAGCAAAAGTAACTGACCTCGCTGTCGCATTCTTTGCAGCTGCCGGAACAGAGCGAGGCTCCTGGCGCCCTCTGCAGGCGGTCAATGGGAAAAGGGAAGGGAGGAACTGGGCGATTGCTTGGATTAGAACGATGGCTCTTTTTCGATTTGTAGACTTCAACTTCCGGAAATCCTGAGCCAGCCAAATACTGTCCATGCTGGCTCAGGAATTCTGCGAGCGGAAGTCCACAAATAATAAAAAGACCGTCGTTCATCACCTCTGACATACAGCAACCTGAAGGGGGACGCAGCAGTACCCAAGGTTTTGTTAACACGACCTGCTTCCCCGCTCCTGGCGTTGCACACCCAGACCCCTGGCGTTGTTTAACAGGCTCAGTGCATGCCGATTTAACCTGGCAAACTGAGCAGACCCTGCATGTGTGAGGGCTTCCCTTGCCACTGTGGCTTATTGCAGGGACTCCACCGGGGAACCTCTCCAGGCAGGTGACTCTCAGTCTGTACCTGGGCAGCCTTGGCTGACTTGGGAAGGAAAGCTTGCTTAGGCTTGGATGGGGGACCACCAGGAAACACAAGAGATGATCTCTAGCAATGGAACGTTTAAAAAAAAAAGCAGCCCCATCTGTTGCAGCCCAGAAAATGCTTTGAAGGTGTCTGGGATTGACCCGAGGATGGGTTGCCTGCTCAATTGACTAATGGCTGCTCTGGAAAAAGGTTAATTGAGATCCAGCTTCTTTAGCACTTGGAGCATGGCAGGGACTGGAATTGGAAAGGTAGCGATGGCTGCTTGATATATTCTGTAGGTCTTTGAAGAGGTGATTTGGGGGATTAGGCTGTTGGCTGAACGATAGAGAGCTTTGATTTATAATACACGATGTGTTTGGTTTATAGTACCTGTGGTTTATAATACATGAATTTTTCCCATGTAATTTTTCTCTTTTGTAAGCCACTCTGTCATTGGGAGATGGGCAATCCACCAAATGTAGCAAAATAAGTCATACCTAAATAAATGGGCATGTCCCCCAAATTCCCTGCCCTTGGATATCCCAGAGAGCCACTTCTGAACATCCCTGAGTGGATCCTGGCTTCTCTGTTAGGTATGCGGGATACGATCCATGAAAACTATTTCTAGGGTGGCTTATCATCATGGAGTCGTGATAGTGAAATGCTCGGGATGCAACAACGATCATATTTTTGCTGATAACTTGGGCTGTTCTTCACAGTTTGATGCTTCCGCTGGAATTAGCTCCTGGGAACAGTTCAGAGCCGACACAGGTTATCAGTGAAGGGAAATTCAAATTTAGAATAGAGGTGGAAGGGGTCTTGGAGGTCTCCAGGTCCAACACCCAGCTGAAGCAGGAGACCCTATATAAAGGGAGAACACGTCAGCCTGTCACTGTGTGACTGTCGGGAATACACACCAGTTGCCTGAATTTTGGTCATGTGACCATGGGGATCTGCAATGCTCACAATTGTGCAAACCAATCAGGTCACTTTTCTCAGAACTGCTGTAACTTCAGTCACTAAACAAAGGGTTGCAAGTCAAGGACTCTCTCTACAGCCCTTTAAAAATAGCCCATAATAGCCCCCAAAATGGAACCCACCAAGATCAACATTGTCCTGCATCCAATCTCCAAAACTAGCCCACTGTTGTGTTTTTTGTTCACCCTAAAGTTATATTCAGTCTGCTAAAGTCTTACAAACTCGGGAGATAAATGTGGGAACTGCTGAATCCAAAATAAAGCATCTCACCCCACTGAAGAACCTTCTGCCCTGGAAATACCCAACTGGTTTCTAATATTGGTTTCATTGGTTATGAAAAAGCATTAAAAAAATAGAGCAACATTGATTTTACTTTACATGGAAGTACAGGCAGTCGAGTTACAAGAGTTCATTTAGTGACCGTTTGAAGTTACAACAGCACTGAAAGTGACTTATGACCATTTTTCACACTTATGACCATTGCAGCATCCCTATGGTCATGTGATTTACATTCAGATGCTTGACAACCGATTCATATTTATGACGGTTGTAGCATGGGGGGATCATGTGGTCCCCTTTTGCAACCTTGGCAAGCAAAGTCAATGGGGAAGCCAGATTCACTTGACAACCATGTTAGTAATTTAACAACTTCACTCATTCAACTGACAAATGCGGCAAGGAAAGTGGTAAAATGGGGCAAAACTCACAAGTTTCTCCCTTAAAAACATATATTTTGGGCTGAATTGTGGTCGTAAGTAGTCCCAATCGGAGGACTCAGGGCTGGGGGTCCCAAACTGACCGAGGGGCTCCATGGCACCGACTCCGAGCTCCCTCTGCCCAGAGGAAGCAGTGCTAGGAAGGGCCAAGATCCTGTGCAGAAGCTTCAATCTCCCCGGCCTGCGATGGAAGAGTCAGGATTGCCACCCTCGGGGGGAGGGGGGGGAATGGATTCTTCTCTCAAAGACGCCCCCAAAGGGCAGCAGCGTTAGAGGGTATACGGCACCCCAAATCCACCCCAGTCCGAAGCACCCCGAGAGGAGGGAAAGCTGGTCCTCGGGGCCAGTTCCTGGCAGCGTCTCCTCCCCTTCGTCCTCCCCCCTTTCCTCCTCCCCCCTTGCCAGGGCAGGACCCGGAAAAGCATCCCTGGAACAGAAATCCTTAAAATTTAGCCCGGCCTGGGGCTCCTTCTCCCCTCCCCCCACGGTGCGCGGAGGGGCGGAGGGGGGAGGGGCCATGAAACGCGAGAGGGGCTGCCTGGAGCCCCCGGAGGCGGAGAGACCCCGGGTGAGGAGGGAGGGGCGGAGACGCAGACCCGGGAGACCCCCAGCCTCCCCCTGCCTGGACGCGGGGCGGGGGTGGGAAAGAAGGCGGGACCCCAAAGGACGGCCCTCGCCCCACCCGCTGGCCAGAGGAAGAAAACCTTCGCTACTACGCAGGCGCCATCTCGCTGATGGAGAGAAGGAGGACGACGATTGGTCACTGGCGAGGGCGGCGATTAGCATAAGGACGACTAGCGGCGGTTCCTTCCAGCGAACGAGAAAAACCTATCAGGAAAAGGGAGCGCAAAGAAGTCCCGCCTCCACTTCCGGGAACGAATCGAACTGAGGCGCCTAATTGACTCGGCCGCGGCCTGGCTCGGAGCCAGGTAGGGCGCAAGGGATGCCGGGAGTCGCAGTCCGAGCCCTTCTCTGGCTGAGAAAGGGGGGAGGGGGGAGCCCGAGGCCTGGTCTGGCGGGAGGGGCGCTGGGAGGGAGGCCTGCCCGGAAAGTCTCACTGAGAGGCCGAGGCTTCGGCTTTCCTTCCCGGACGGGGCTGGGACTCCCCTCCGGGGAAGGGACGAAGCCGTGACCCGCCTCTCCTCCTCTTCATTCCCCCCTGCAGGAGGACGGGCGAGCCCAGCAGAGGAAGAAAGGAGGCTCCGCGGAGCAGCCCCAGGAGGAGAAGGCGGGAAAGGCGCGAAGGGATGAGCCGAAGGGGACTCCGCGAAAGGAGCCCCCCTGGAGGGCGAAGCGGGGAGCAGGAAACGGGCGGAGACCCCGTGGAGGGCGAAAGGTCCCTCAGAAGAGGCGGGAAACTCGGGAGTCCCCAGAGGATCCAGGAGGGAGGAGAGAAATATCAGTGCCCGGAATGTGGAAAATTCTTTAAATTTAATGGAAACCTTAAAGCGCATCTAAGAACCCACACTGGAGAAAAACCATTTAAATGCCCGGAGTGTGGAAAGAGCTTCAGTCAGAGGGGACATCTTGATAATCATCAAAGAATCCACACTGGAGAAAAATCTTACAAATGCCTAGAGTGTGGAAAGAGCTTTATTCAGGCTGGACACCTTTATACACATCAAAGAATCCACTCAGCAGACAAACTGTATGAATGCCCAGAGTGTGGAAAGAGGTTCAGTTTGATGGAAAACCTTTATGCACATCAAAGAATCCATACAACAGAAAAACCGTATAAATGCCCGGACTGTGGAAAATCCTTCCAAAGAAATGTAGATCTTAAAATCCATCTAAGAATCCACACTGGAGAAAAACCATATAAATGCCTGGAATGTGGAAAGAGCTTCAGTCAGACAGGACACCTTTATAGTCATCAAAGGATCCACTTTGGCGAGAAACCGCATAAACACCTGGAGTGTGGAAAGAGCTTCAGTGAGAGGAAAACAGATGGAAGACTCGGGAGTCCCGAGAGAATCCAGGAGGGAGGAGAGAAATATCAGTGCCCGGAATGTGGAAAATTCTTTCAATTTAATGGAAACCTTAAAGCGCATCTAAGAACCCACACTGGAGAAAAACCATTTAAATGCCTGGAGTGTGGAAAGAGCTTCAGTCAGATGGGAACCCTTTATGTACATCAAAGGATCCACTCAGGAGAGAAACCATATAAATGCCTGGAGTGTGGAAAGACCTTCAGTCGGACTGGAAACCTTAATAGACATCAAAGGGTCCACTCAGGAGAAAAACCATATAAATGCCTGCAGTGTGGAAAGACCTTCAGTCACAGGGGACACCGTAATACACATCAAAGGCTCCACTCAGGAGACAAACCACATAAATGTCTGGAGTGTGGAAAGAGCTTCAGTCAGAAGGGAACCCTTTATAGTCATCAAAGAATTCACGCTGGAGAAAAACCACATAAATGCCCGGATTGTGCAAAATCCTTCCAAAGAAATGTAGATCTTAAAATCCATCTAAGAATCCACACTGGAGAAAAACCATATAAATGCCTGGAATGTGGAAAGAGCTTCAGTCGGACGGGACACCTTTATAGTCATCAAAGAATTCACACTGGAGAGAAACCGCATAAACACCTGGAGTGTGGAAAGAGATTCAGTGAGAGGACAACAGATGGAAGACTCGGGAGTCCCGAGAGAATCCTGCAAGCGGGAAAGAAGTATCAGTGCCTGGAATGTGGAAAATCCTTCAGAATGAATTGCTATCTTGAAAGGCATTTAAGAATCCACACAGGAGAAAAACCACATAAATGCCTGGAGTGTGGAAAAAGCTTCAGTCAGAGGGGAAACCTTTATATTCATCAAAAAATTCACACTGGAGAGAAACAGCATAAATGCCTGGAGTGTGGAAAGAGCTTCAGTCTGAGGGGTAGCCTTAATATACATCAAAGGATCCACACTGGAGAAAAACCATATGAATGCCTGGAGTGTGGAAAGAGCTTCAGTCAGAGGAGCAATTTTTATTATCATCAAAGAATCCATACAGGTAAATGCCACCTCATCCTTTGTGTGTCAACATTTTACTGTTCCCTTTACTGCTACTCTCTGTTTGATGATTCTGCTATTCTGTGATGCCTAATAGTTGAATTTGAATCTTACACACTTTTCAAGGGGTACGTAATCTTATAAGTAGAAGTGTCTTCAGTTCCACAAACCCGTATCAC
This sequence comes from Vipera ursinii, assembly GCF_947247035.1. Taxonomy (NCBI): domain Eukaryota; kingdom Metazoa; phylum Chordata; class Lepidosauria; order Squamata; family Viperidae; genus Vipera; species Vipera ursinii. The sequence continues at coordinate 2,144,542 of NC_139529.1, read as the reverse complement.
AATTTCTTCTCATTGGTGAGATTTCATTTTGAGATTCAGAAGCTGCTACTGGAATGTTCTGAAGAAACTTAACAATTTCCATTGTGCCCACGGTTCTTTCCATGGGCCTGGAAATCAGACCCTTCTCCTGGGTTAATTTTCCCCTTGAAATTGGACTCTCGCCTCTTCCGTACCTTTTGGCACACTCCCTCCTTCCACACAGAGAACAAACTGCACTCTTGGTTATTACTGAGTCAATGAGTCAATTTACCCTTTGCTCTCCTTCTGCGGGCCATAACCTTTGCCTCCTGTGAAATCCTGTGTTTTGCAGGAATACAATCCTTGCTGAGGGCCAAATAACGGGTTTCTTGGACTTGGTTGCACTTTCTTGTAACTTTAATATTTTTATGATAACCTGGTAATATCTAGGTGCTTGTGACTTTCTAACTGCAAAACAAGGCACTCTCAGGCTGAATAGCAAAGGACTTTTTCAATTGTACATGCTAAAGTTTCAGCTGGCCGACATGGTATCTTTTCACAACAGATTACTGTGGCTCATGGGGAAGAAGGCATAGAGAAATGTTTCCCCTTTTGCCTTTCAGCATCCTTTCAGCAATGGGGAGGGAGGAAGATTATAAAGAGAGGAAGGGTCTGAGAGAAGTTCTGCCTTAGCACTTAACCACAAGCAGCCATGGTGCCTTTTTGTCAATCCCTTGTCCCCTCCTCCTGACCTCTCCTGGTGGTCTCCCATCCAATTGCCAAGGACAGCGAGCCAATCAGCAGAAACCATAAGGAGGAGGTAAGTGCAGCCAGGTGCCCCCCGAGCAGCTGGCATCACTGGGGGTCCTCTGCATGGTCTAAGAACAACAGCCAGGCTCCTGTGGTGGATAAGGCTATAGTGCTCGCCCTGGTCTTGCCTTCCTCACCTGGAGACAATGGATCCCCCCCAACCTGGGCCCTCACAGGTGCCCCCCCAAAGCGAACAATGTTGAGATGGCCACCCACACCCCAGCCACCCAAGGCCAACCACAACGCTAATGCAGCCCTCAATTAAATTGAGTTTGACACTCTTGCTCTAGAGCAGGGGTGTCAAACTGCCGGCCCGTGGGCCGGAGCGTCACAGAGAAACCGCGCCCATCCCATTTTTGGCAATGGGAAAAAGTTCCGATACGTCGCACGACGTCACATGATGTTGCGAGTTTGACATGCCTGCTCTAGAGCATGTTGGGCAGACTACCTGGACAGGTGGTTGTGAGGCGTTAATCTGGGGAGACGAAGCGCCCCTCCTCCTTGGCAGGAAGGCAGGCTAGGAGTGGCCCTTCAAAGAAAACCTGGGGCTGAGCATCTCAGGGAGGGCCAGCAGTTGGTGCAAAGTCTGGTCCTTTGCTGCCCCCTGATGGCTGATAGCAGAGCTGCTGCTCTGATCTAATTCCATCTCAAGAACCCAGGCAGCTTTGGCAGCTCCCACAGTAAGGATGGCAGTTGGGTCCTTCAAAGCGCTCCCCTGACCTCTCTGGTGGTTCCTCGGCAGGTGCAAGGGCCCTTGGACCTTGGGGGCCAGAACGCAGGGGCTGGTGCGGAGGGAAATATCTCCATAGTCCACATCTGTGGCTTCCTGACCAAGAGTAGCTTTATTTGCCTAAAGTCTCTTGCATCAGCTATATTATATGCCTAGGCAGAAAAGAAGTTTTCAGTGCCAGAGAAATGCTGTTCTCCAATTTCTGCTGCCTTCTATCAAGGGCCAGGAACACTGGTGGTGTGTTCCTGGTCCCCTAAGGTTTTGTTTTTTTCTTTTTTCATATAGACAAATCCAAGATTGCTCCACCACCACCACCCCTGCTGGATACCCCGGGAAAAGTTCCTTCTTTACCCAGGAAATCAGTTCCACCAACCTGCTCTGCAGCTTCCAAGCAACAGCCTGGCTGACCTGATCAGGTGTCAGGACCCACCCCGATCCACATCTCAGGAAAGAACTCTTGGAGACAAGATTGTCCAAACAGGAACTTTTACTAAAACATCATTGACAGTGGCTAATCCAGACAGGATCGATACCTTTAAAGCAGACATGTCAAACACAAGGCCCAGGGCCCAGATCCAGCTCGCGAAGTGGTTTCATGTGGCCCGCAAAGCCATCCTAGACGGGGTCTAGAGAGCAGTTGGAGGTCCACCCGGTCTGAATCTGACCGATTGCGACTAAGAGCCTTTACAAGGTCTTACCTCGCTGCGATGAGGACGGCAAAGTCTAATTACTTCGCTGCCCTCATCGCGTCCGCAGATAATCGCCCAGCCACCCTGTTTAGGGTGACTCGCTCTCTCCTTAATCGGGAGACGAGGGAGGAACCCTTACAGAGACGGGCTGAGGAGTTTAGTCATCATCTGGTGGACAAAATCGCTCAGATCCGGACCGGTTTGGACTCTGGGCAGAGTCTGGAATGGAGGAATCAAGCGGTCTTGAGCATGTTACCTGGACTGAGTTCAACCCTGTTTCCCCCGATGACGTGGACAAGATCATGAGGAGACTGAGTTCCACCACCTGTTTACTGGACCCGTGCACCTCCTGGCTGGTCTATGCGGCTCAGGAGGAGACACGAGGCTGGTTCCAAGCAGTAATATCTGCTTCCTTGAAGGAGGGTACCTTTCCCACTGCTTTGAAGGAGGCGGTGGTGAGGCCCCTCCTCAAGAAGCCTGCCTTGGATCCGGCTGTTTTAAATAACTATTGTACGGTCTCCAACCTTCACTTTTTGGCGAAGGTTGTTGAGAGTGTGGTGGCGCATCAGTTCCCTCTGTTCCTGGAGGAAACGGATTATCTTGATTTGTACCAATCGGGTTTCAGGCCCGGGTACAGCACGGAGACGGCATTGGTCGCACTGGTGAATGATCTCTGGCGGGCTCGGGACAGGGAATGTTCCTCTGTCCTAGTCCTTTTAGATCTCTCAGCGGCTTTTGATACCATCGACCATGGTATCCTGCGGCGTCTCAGGGGGTTAGGAGTGGGAGGCACTGTTCTACGGTGGTTCTCCTACCTCCTGGGCCACTCGCAGTCGGTGTTGACGGGAGGGCAGAGGTCCGCCCCGAGGTCTCTCGCTTGTGGAGTCCCTCAGGGGTCGGTTCTCTCTCCCCTCCTGTTCAACATCTACAGGAAACCGCTGGGTGAGCTCATTCGTGGTTTCGGGGTGGGGTATCATCAGTACCCAACTTTTTCTTTCCACCCCGAACCAACCCAGTGATGCACTCGGCGTGATGTCCCGTTGCCTGGAAGCGGTCCGGGTTTGGATGGGGAGAAACAGACTTCGTCTCAATCCTGCCAAGACTGAGTGGCTGTACATATCGGCATCTCGGATAAACCAGGTTGTTCCACCACTAATGATGGGGGGTGAGGTGTTACCCCCCGTTGATAGGGCTTGCAACTTGGGCGTCCTCCTGGATTCACGGCTCAATTTTGAAGACCATATAGGAGCCGTGACCAGGGGGGCTTTTGCCCAGCTTCGTCTGGTGCGCCAGTTGCGGCCCTATCTGGACCGAGATGCCCTACGCACAGTCACCCATGCGCTTGTGACCTCCCGGCTAGACTACTGCAACGCTCTCTACATGGGGCTGCCCTTGAGGACCACTCGGAGGCTTCTCTTCTCCGTGAGCTGCATTGGCTTCCAGTTGCCTTCCGGGTGAAATTCAAGGTGCTGGTAATGACCTATAAAGCTCTCAGTGGCTTGGGTCCGGATTATCTAAGGGAACACCTGCTGCCGGCATCAACTTCCCATCGTCCCATGTGCTCCCACAGGGAGGGCCTTCTTAGGGTACCGCCGGTCAAGGAATGCCGGCGGGTTATCCCCAGGGAAAGGGCGTTCTCTGTGGGCGCGCCAGCCCTTTGGAACCCATCTTCCCACGGAGCTTAGGACTGCCCCCGACCTTCGCTCATTTCGCAGGGATTTGAAAACTTGGCTTTTTGAGCTGTCTGGCCCAGACTGAGGGGTTCTAATTATTTATTAATGGGGTTTTAGTTTAAATTCAGGGACTTAATTTAATTTTAGTTTTAATCGATTTTAACTTTGTATGTATGTATTTTTAATTTTTCCCTGTAAACCGCCCTGAGTCCTACGGGAATAGGGCGGTATACAAGTTTAAATAATAAATAAATAAATAAATCCTGGAAACAGTGAGGGAACGGCCCCCACTGCCTTGGCCCTGACCCAGAGACCCTCCTTCTGCCAGAGACTCAGATCTGTCCCACTCCTGCCCAGGCCCCCATAGGCACCCTTGATGCGAATGATGTAGAGCTCGCCATGCTCACCCAGTAGGTCATACACACTCTAGCCACGCCCACCCAGTAGGCCACACCCACCCTGGCCATACCCACCTGGCCCCCTGAGGGCAACCGCAATGCTGATGCGGCCCTCAATGAAATTGTGTTTGACACCCCTGTTTTAAAGTGTCCCCGAGTAAAAACCCCTCCCCTCGGTCCATTTGGTCAGTCCGGGATCAGTTAAGTTTCAGGTGTCAAAACCCTTCGTGGAAAAAGAGAACCTCCATGCATTTACCACATTTGCTTCCTCCCCTTCAAATTCCAATCGGAGATACAAACCAGAATCCCCCACCCCGTTTCTTTGTTCTTCTCAGTTCAAAGGTTCTTCCCTGGTCTTTGAGGATGGCCTCCAGGCAGGCTGAATAAACAACCTTCCATCTAATGCAGGGGTGTCAAACTGAATTTCATTGAGGGCCGCATCAGCATTGTGGTTGCCCTCAGGGGGTCAGGTGGGTATGGCCAGGGTGGGCGTGGCCTACTGGGTGGGCGTGGCTAGAGTGCATATGGCCTACTGGGTGGGCGTGGCCAGCTCTACATCATTCGCATCAAGGGTGCCTATGGGGGCCTGGGCAGGAGTGGGACAGATCTGAGGGTCTCTGGCAGAAGGAGGGTCTCTGGGCTAGGGCCAAGGCTGTGGGGGCCGTTCCCTCACTGTTTCCAGGATGGCTTCGCGAGCTGCATGAAACCACTTTGCGGGCCGGATCCGGCCCCTGGGCCTTGTGTTTGACGTGTCTGATCTAATGGATAAAGGTAAAAGGTAAAGGTTCCCCCGCACATGCGTGCTAGTCGTTTCCGACTCTAAGGGCCGGTGCTCATCTCCGTTTCAAAGCTGAAGAGCCAGCGCTTGTCCGAGGACGTCTCTGTGGTCATGTAGCTGGCATGAATAGATGCCAAAGGCACACGGAACGCTGTTACCTTCCCACCGGAGTGGTCCCTATTTTTCTACTTGCATTTTTACATGCTTTCGAACTGCTAGGCTGGCAGAAGCTGGGACGAGTAACATGCTATGCGGCACCCGGGATTTGACCCGCCAAACTGCCAACCTTCTGAACGACAAGCTCAGCGTCCTAACCCACTGAGCCACCACGTCCCATTCTAATGGATAGGGATTGCCAATTAATGGGAATGGCAGAATCCAGTAACAGGGTGAGATTTAGGTTTGCACAGATAGGGAGTTAAGAATGGAATATAAATAGATTTTGACACCAGGGTTCCAAATTCACAGCTCTAGTGCCTTCCAAGCTGCCTGATCAAAGGAAGCACCTGATTTTCCATGCTATTTTTTTTTAGAAGAAAGTCATAAATCAAAACTTACACCCAATGTATTATGAAGGATCTGTCAATACTGTTTAATTGCATCAGTGTCAACGGATTTCACAGTAAATTGAAATTATTTGGTAAAAAGGTACCCCTATATATTTTTTGCTCCAATGGGAGGATTCGACCATTCACCTTGTCCTTCTCTGGCTCTCCTGCCCAGAATTTGAGGGGGCCAAACCGGATACAGTATTTATGATGCAGGTTGAGCAAAGCAGAACCGATCAGAACAATTCTCAGCCTCTGTTTCATGGCCCTGATCTGAATTCTTAGGAGAGGACAGTTTCTGGCTCCTTCTCCTCCTTCAGGAGGGGTCTCAGCTGCAGCCAGGATGGCCCAGAAAAGGGGCAGCTGAGATGCCGGCTGGAACTGAAGTATGAAGTAAGGAAGGCTGGTCTTGGACAACAGGCAAAACCCCAGAAATCCAGCCCTTCTCAACACTGCCACACTTAGCACATGTGAATGGGGTGTTAGATCCTAGGGAAGAAATTGTGTTGTGTTGTGTGAACAGAAACAAGATGTTGTGCTGAAGTATAAAATTGCAACTTTCTTGCCATTCAGCCTCTACAGCAGGGGTGTCAAACTCAATTTCATTGAGGGCGGCATCAGCATTGCGGTTGCCCTCAGGGGGCCAGGTGGGTATGGCCAGGGTGTGTGTGGCCTACTGGGTGGGCATGGCTAGAGTGCATATGGCCTATTGGATGGGCGTGGAGCTACATCATTCGCATCAAGGGTGCCTATGGGGGCCTGGGCAGGAGTGGGACAGATCTGAGGGTCTCTGGCAGAAGGAGGGTCTCTGGGTCAGGGCCAAGGCAGTGGGGGCCGTCCCCTCACTGTTTACAGGATGGCTTCGCGGGCCACATGAAACCACTTTGCGGGCCGGATCTGGCCCCCGGGTCTTGTGTTTGACATGTCTGCTCTACAGTGCCTTCGCCAGCCTACCTGGGCAGGTTGTTGTGAGCTCTAATCTAGGGCGAGACGGTGCCCCGCCTCCTGGAGCGGAATAGCTGCCCTCCAAAGGAAATACTGGGCTGAGTATACTGGGCTGCAGTGCTCCGAAGGGCCAGCAGGTGGCACCAAGACCCATCGTTGGCTGCCCCCTGATGGCCGGTGGGGGAGTTGCTGCTCAGCCGTACTTCATATTGGGGGGGGCCAGGAAAACCAAAGCGCCCTTCACCCCCCCCTCCCGCAGCAAAGACCTCAGTGGGTCCTTCAAAGATCTCTTCGCTGGCAGTTCTTGGGCAAGTGCAAGGACGGACCTGCGAATTGTGGGGGCCGGAGCTGGAGGGCTGGTGCGGCCTTCATCGTCCTGGGCCTAAGTTTGCAGCTCTCCAGCCTTGAACAGGGCAGCAGTGGGAAGAGGACCCACAGAGGTTGCTCTTGGTTGCTCTCATACATTGCCATTGAGGCTTATTATAGAGACTCACCCGAAGGGTGTCCACTGGGAACCTTCTCCAGCCGGGGACTCTCAGCCGGGGACTCTCAGCCTGGCCCTGGACATCATTGGCTGTCCTGGGAAGTAATCTTGATTAGGGTTAGTTGGGACTTCAATGGGAAAGGTGGTTCTCAAGGCCAGTTTATGGTACCATCTCTTCTCCCCACTTTCCTCCTTTCTCTTTGGCAGGGCAGAAAATGTGAGGAAAAAAACCCAAGAAAAACATTTGGGAAAAGCATGAGATGAATACAAATATTTAAAGTCAAACAATAATTGCATATCCTCCTTCCCCCCCCCCCCCATGCACGAAGAGGTTCCAGTGTGAATGCAGAGCGAGTGAAGGGAGGGGCAGAAGCTCTGGAGAGCCAAAACACCGAAACAGGCAGATTCGTCCATGAGATCAGGATCAGAATCACAGAATTAATGTAAATGAATTAATAAATAAATAAAGATGATGATGATGAGAGTTGGAAGGGTCCCTGGAGGTCTTCTAGTCCAGCCCCCTGCTCAGGCAGGAGACCCTATACCATTTCAGACAAATGGCTGTCGAGACTCTTCTTTAAAACCTTCCAGTGTTGGAGCATTGACAGCTTCTGGTGGCAGGTAGTTCCACTGGTTAATTCTTCTCCCTGTCAGGAAATTCCTCCCTCCTCCCCCCTTGGTTTCCCTCCGTCGCTGCTTCTCTCGCCTTCCGGGGGGGGCTTTGGGGAAGAGCTCGGCTCCCTCGGGGCACCCCACAGATATGGGAAGGCTACTCTCCCCTCCCCTCCGCCCTGCCTGGGGAGAGACACAGCCTGGGAGATCCCTCAGCTGCGCCAGCCTAGATGTGTGTGGGGGGGCGAGAAAACGGGACCCCAGAATTCCCCTTCGCGGCGGGACAGACTGACTTCGGTACTACGCAGGCGCCATCTATCTGATGGGTGTGTCACTGCATTTTTTAATGTTTGTCAGCTAAGCCCATTGCAGTCTGCTCCTTACCAGCTGTTATTATCGTTGTAACCATAGTGAATGTCACATGTTCAGCCATGTTTTGGTTTCATATCTGGCTCAGCTACTGTGTGCGCATGTCCAAAACAAAAAAAAAGTTTCTTCTCTTTTTTTCTTTTTCTGTTGCTGTCTAGTGATATTGAACGTAGTCAGTTGAGAGATTAAGGTTTTTTGTTATTAAAATTTATATTACAGTAGAATATGCTTCGGGTTTTATTTCTTTTACCTGTTGTGCACTATGCGTCAAATGAACCACGGTTCATCGACTTCTGATATGGAGTTTTTTGATTTACTCCCTTGACAGGATGGAAGGAGGACGCCGATTAGTCGCTCTGGCGAGGGCAGCAATTAACAAAATAACTCCTAGGGGCAGTCCCTAGAGGTTATAAAAGGTAAAAGGTAAAGGTTCCCCCGGACATGCGTGCTAGTCGTTTCCGACTCTAGGGGCCGGTGCTCATCTCCGTTTCAAAGCCGAAGAGCCAGCGCTTGTCCGAGGACATCTCCGTGGTCATGTGGCCAGCATGACTAGACGCCAAGGGCGCACGGAACGCTGTTACCTTCCCACCTTAGTGGACGCTATTTTTCTACTTGCATTTTTACGTGCTTTCGAACTGCTAGGTTGGCAGAAGCTGGGACGAGTAACAGGCGCTCACTCTGTTACGTGGCACTCACCCAGTCCGACGCAGCCCGAGAGGCTGGGAAAGGTGGTGTCCGGGACCAGTTCCTGGCAGCGTCTCCTCCCCTTCGTCCTCCCCCCTTTTATCCTCCCTCCTTGCCAGGACAGAACAGGGAAAAGCATCCTTGGAACAGAAATCCTTAAAATCCAGCCCGGCCTCTCGCTCCTTCTCCCCCTTTCTCCCCTCCCCCCACATACGCGGAAGGAGAAGGGGTGGAAACGAGGGGCTGCCTGGAGGTTGCAGGGGGAGCCTGGTCAGAGCCCCCCCCCGAGGGGGAGAGACCCCGGGTGGGGAGGGAGGGGTGGAGACGCAGCCCCGGGAGACCCCCAGCCTCCCCCTGCCTGGATGCGGGGCGGGGGGGAGAAGGCGGGACCCCACAGAAAGCCCTTCGCCCCACCCCCTGGCCGGAGGAAGACCACCTTCGCTACTGCTGATGGAGGGAAGGAGGACGACAATTGGTCGCTGTGGCGAGGGTGGCAATTGGCAGGAAGACTCCTAGGGGCGGTCCCTTCCAGCGAATGTGAAAAGCTAACAAAAAAAGGGCGCGCAGAGAAGTCCCGCCTCCACTTCCGGGAACGAATAGAACTGAGGTGCCTAATTGACACAGATGGGCTCGGGTCCAGGTAGGGCACAAGGGATGCCGGGAGTTGCAGTCCAAGAGGCTCTCTTGCGGTAGGAGTGGGGGAGGGGGGAGGCCGAGGCCTGGTCTGGTCTGTTCTGTCGGGAGGGGCGCTGGGAGGGAGACCTGCCCGGAAAGCCTCACTAGGAGGCCGAGGCTTCGGCCTTGGTTCCCGGGACGGGCTGGGACACCCTCCGGGGAAGGGATGAAGCCATGACCCGCCTCTCCTCCTCCCCCTTCGCCACTGCAGGAGGACGGGGGAGCCCGGCGGAGGAAGGAAGGAGGCCCCGCGGAGCAGCCCTGGGAGGAGACGGCGGAGAAGGCCTGGAACGGATGAGCCGAGGGGGACTCCGGGAAAGGAGGCCGCCTAGAGGGCGAAGCGGGGAGCAGGAAATGGGCAGAGACCCCGAGACGGGCCTGGAGGGCGGAGGGTCCCTCAGAAGAGGCGGGCAACTCGGGAAACGCCACAGAATCCAGGAGGGAGGAAAGAAATATCAGTGCCCAGAATGTGGAAAATCCTTTAAAAGAAATGGAGATCTTAAAAACCATCTAAGAATCCACACTGGAGAAAAACCACATAAATGCCTGGAATGTGGAAAGAGCTTCAGTCTGAGGGGAAACCTTTATGTACATCAAAGGATCCACACAGGAGAGAAACCGCATAAATGCCTGGAGTGTGGAAAGAGCTTCAGTCAGAGGGGACACCTTTATGTACATCAAACAATGTACATCAAGGGGGGAGTAGGAAACGGGCGGAGACCCCGAGACGGGCCTGGAGGGAGGAGGGTCGTTCGGGACAGGTGGGAGTCTCGGGAGTCTCGAGCCCTGGAGATGTCATCCAGTGGTGTCAGGGAACAGCACACAATGTTTTGTGCTGTGCTCACTACCCTCTGTAATACTTTCTTGTCCGCGGCTGTCAGACCTGCATACCAAACCACAATACCATACGAGAGGACGCTCTCTATAGTAGACCGCTAAAAGAGGGTCATTAGCCGTTGTTCTACCCTGTTCTTCCACAAGACCCTAAGAAAGTGAAGCCTCTGTTGGGCCATTTTAGCCACCTGGGTTGTGTTAACTTTCCAGGTGAGATCTTCACAGAGGTAGACTCCCAGAAATTTAAAGGAGGAAACTCTCTCTACACAGTCCTCCCCGATGTAAAGAGGGGCAGGTTCCTCCTTTTTTCTTTTTATGGTCAGTTTATTAAAAGTTTGGAAGGAGGGAGTTGTGTTGTGTGAATGGAAACAAGATGTTGTGCTGAACTATAAACTCGCAACTTTCTTGCCATTCAGCCTCTGGACTGCACTCACCAGCCTACTTGAGCAGGTTGTTGTGTGCTCTAATCTAGGGCCAGGCATTGCCCTACTATCCCCTTCAGAGGATGAACTGCCAGAAATCCTGAGCCAGCCAAATACTGTCCATGCTGGCTCAGGAATTCTGGGAGTGGAAGTCCACAAATAAGAAAAGGACCGTCGTTCCTCACCTCTGACCTAGAGCAACCTGAAGGGGGACGCAGCAGTACCCGAGGTTCTGTTCACACGACCTGCTTCCCCACTCCTGGCTTTGCACATCCAAACTCCTGGCGTTGTTTAACAGGCTGAGTGCAACGTTTTTCCCCTGTCCATTAACAATAATGGACTGTGAGTACCGGCATCCCTTGCGCCCCACTGGGCTCTGAGTCCGTCCGCTGGCAAATCAATTAGGGCGCCTTAGATATGTTTGGTCCCGGAAGTAGAGGCGGGACTTCTCTGCGCGCCCTTTTCCTGGGAGCTCTTTCTTTTTGCTTGAATGGACCACTCTAAGAGACCTCGTGCCAATCGCCGCCCTCTCCAGAGCGACCAATTGTCGTCCTCCTTCCCTCCATCAGCCAGATGGCGCGTGCGCAGTAGCGAAGGTGGTCTTCCTCTGGCCAGGGGGTGGGGTGAGGGGCGCTCTGTGGGGTCCCGCCTTCTCCCCCCCCTGCCCCGCATCCAGGCTGGGGGGGGTCTCCCGGGGCTGCGTCTCCGCCCCTCCCTCCTTCCCCACCCAGGGTCTCTCTGCCTCCGGGGGGGGCTCCAGGCAGCCCCTCCCGCCTCTCAGGGCCGATCCCGCTTCGGTCCCTCCCCCCTCCGCACGTGGGTGGGGGGAGGGGAGAAGGAGCCCCAGGCCAGGCTAAATTTTAAGGATTTCTGTTCAAGGGATGCTTTTACCTGTCCTGCCCTGGCAAGGAGGAAGGACGAAAGGGGGGAGGACGACGGGGAGGAGACGCTGCCAGGAAATGGCCCCGAGGACCACCTTTCCCTCCTCTCGGGGTGCATCGGACTGGGTGGATTTGGGGTGCCGTATAACCTCTAACGCTGCTGCCCTTTGGGGGCTTCTTACAGAGAAATCCGTCCCGTCCCCCCGAGGGTGGCAATGCTGACCGGAGAGAGTGAAGCTTCTGCAGAGGATCTTGGCCCTTCCTAGCACTGCTTCCTCTGGGCAGAGGGAGGTCGGAGTCGGCTCCTTGGGTGCCATGCATCCCCTCGCCATTGGGACTACTTACGACCACAATTCAGTCCAAAATTTATATTGTTAAGTGAGAAACTTGTGAGTTTTGCCCCATTTTACTACTTTCCTCCCCGCATTTGTGATTCAGCTGAATCACTGAAGTTGTTAAATTACTAACATGGTTGTCAAGTGAATCTGGCTTGCCTATTGACTTCACTTGCCAAGGTCACTTGCCAAGGTTTCTCTCCTTATGTGGGCCGTAACCTTTCCCTCCTGTGAAGACCTCTGTGTTGCAGGAATACAGTCCTTGCTGAGGGCCAAGCAATGGGTTTCTTGCACTTGGTTGCCCTTTCTCGTAACTTTAATATTTTTATGATAACCTTCTAATATTCTAGGTGCCTGTAACTTTCTAACTGCAAAACAAGGCACTCTCTTGGCTGAATAGCAAAGGACATTTTCAGTTGTACATGCTAAAGTTTCAGCTGGCTGAAATGGTATCTTTTCACAACAGATTTATGTGGTTCAGGATGCCTTTTCCCATGTGAACGTTCTCCTTTTAATAAAATGGTTTTAAATGGTTATGTTATTATGGTATGTTTAACTTACTGTCCACATTTCTGATGAACAGGATTTCTTCCATCCAATCAACTATTCTTTTGCCGTGGTAGAATCTAGGTGTCTGACCTCCTCCAACTAGGTACCTTCGGAAGGAAAGATCCTCAACTACATCAGATTGAAGCAAAAGGTGCCTCTCGTAGAAACCAATTCTGGTCGAATTCGGGTGGGTGGGGCTGGTCCTGGTAAAAGGGAAACCTTGTGGCTGCAAGGCTAGGGCAGTAAGGGGGCCATGGAGGTGGGGGGGTGGCAGTTATCAACAACCTGGTTGCGTCCATCAAAACCAGAGCATGCTCAGCCTTAGATCCACGGGGCAACCCTGGAACCAGCGAGTGCCCTCCCCCCCACCAGCGTGTGCGCGCAGGAGATGGCCAGCGCCAGAGCCCTGGGTGAAGTCAGACTGTAGGGAAGATAGGGAGCAAGGTCATCAGACATGATCCCCCATGCTACAACTGTCATAAATATGAACTGGCTGTCAAGTATCTGAATTAAGGGCTATTTTTAAAGGGCTGTAGAGAGAGTCCTTGACTTGCAACGCTTTGTTTAGTGATTGAAGTTACATCAGCTCTGAAAAAAGTAACATAAATTGTGAGCGTTGCAGATCCCCGTGGTCACGTGACCAAAATTCAGGCAACTGGCGTGTATTCCCGACAGTCATACAGTGACAGGCTGACGTGTTCTCCCTTTATATAGGGTCTCCTGCTTCAGCTGGGCATTGGACTAGAAGACCTCCAAGACCCCTTTCACCTCTATTTGAAATTTGAATTTGCCTTCACTAATAACCTGTGTTGGCTCTGAACTGTTCCCAGAAGTTAATTCCAGCTGAAGCACCTGAAGCATCAAACTGTGAAGAACAGCCCAAGTTATCAGCAAACATATGATCGTTGTTGCATCCCAAGCATTTCACTATCATGACTCCATGATGATAAGCCACCCTAGAAATAGTTTTCATAGATTGTATCCCTCATACCTAACAGAGAAGCCAGGATACACTCAGGGATGTTCAAAAGTGGGTTTCTGAGATATCCAAGGGCAGGGAATTTGGGGGATGTGCCCATTTACTTAGGTATGACTTCTTTTGTTACATTTTGAGAATTTCCCATCGCCCAATGACTGAGTGGCTTACAAAAGAGAAAAATTACATGGGAAAAATTCATGTACACCTGGGCACATGTATTATAAATCAAAGCTCTCTATGGCTCAGCCAACAGCCTAATCCTCCATCCAGGAGCAAATCACCTTTTCAAAGACCTACAAAATATATCAAGCAGCCATCACTGCCTTTCCAATTCCAGTCCCGCCATGCTCCAAGTGCATGGATGAGGGTGATCAGGCCCCTGAGCTTAGGCTGCTTTATTTTAACGCCAGATCCATCGTTAACAAGGCTCCCCTCATTCAGGACTTGATCGAGGAGGAATGTGCGGATCTGGCGTGCATTACGGAGACTTCGTTGGGCTCGGAGGGGCTCCTCTGACCGAGTTATGCCCTCCAGGTTTCCGTGTGCTACACCAGCCATGGGCTCAGGGTAGGGGTGGAGGGGTGGCGGTGGTTGTTCGGGAGACTTTATGCTCGCGGGAGACCACTATTGTCCAGATGGCTGGGAGTGAGTCCCTCCTCCTGAGATGTGGCCCTCGGGCTCAGTTGGGCTTGTTGCTCACATACCTGGTGCCCAGCTGTGTGGCAACAGCCCTGCCTGAGCTGCTCGACACCCTCTCAGGGTTGGCAGTGGAGTTCCCCAGGCTTACAGTTCTGGGGGACTTCAATTTGCCTTCACTGGGAGGGTCGTCTGAGTTAGCTCGGGAGTTCATGGCTTCCATGACGGCCATGGGCCTGATCCAAGTGATTCAGGGCCTGACTCGTGGGGGGTCACACTCTCGACCTGGTGTTCCTGTCTGGACAGTGGTTGGATGATCTGGGAGGGGGTTCACCAACCATTGTTCCCCTGTCATGGTCAGATCACTATCTCCTGTGGCTGGTCTTCCGTTATGCCACCCCCCGCCGCTGGGCTGCGGAACTGACCAGGTGGTTCTGCCCCAGGCGCCTAATGGACCCTGAACGGTTCCAGATGGCGCTTGGATCTATACCCATCGCCCTCACCCACAGCCCAGTCGATGCCTTGGTGGATGCCTGGGAAAGGGCAGCCGCCGGGGCACTTGACTGTGTTGTACCCTTGCAACCTCTGACCCGGCGCAGATCCCGTTGGGCTCCATGGTTCTCTGCAGAGCTCCGGGAGATGAAGCATCGGAGACGGGGTCTAGAGAGCTGTTGGAAATCCACCCGATCCGAATCTGACCGATTGCAGTTAAGAACCTTTATAAGGTCTTATCTTGCAGCGATGAGGACGGCGAAGGCTAATTACTTCGCTGCCCTTATCGCGTCTGCAGATAATCGCCCAGCCGCCCTGTTTGGGGTGACTCGCTCCCTCCTTAACCAGGAGGTGAGGGAGGATCCCTTCCAGGTACGAGCCGAGGAGTTTAGTCATCATCTGGCGGACAAAATCGCTCAGATCCGGGCCGGTCTGGACTCTGACTGGGCAGAGTCTGACGTGGAGGAATCGGACGGTCTTGAGCATGTTATCTGGACTGAGCTCGATCCTGTTTCCCCTGATGATGTGGATCATGGGGAGGCTGAGCACCACCACCTGTTTGTTGGATCCGTGCCCCTCCTGGCTGGTTTATGCGGCCCGGGAGGAGACACGAGGCTGGTTCTAGGCAGTAATAACTGCTTCTTTGAAGGAGGGTGTCTTTCCTGCCGCCTTGAAGGAGGCGGTGGTGAGACCCCTCCTCAAAAAGCCTGTCCTGGACCCGGCTGTTTTAAATAACTATCGTCCAGTCTCCAACCTTCGCTTTTTGGCGAAGGTTGTTGAGAGTGTGGTAGCACATCAGCTTCCTCTGTTCCTGGAGGAAACTGATTATCTGGACCTGTACCAATCGGGTTTCAGGCCCGGATACCACACGGAGACGGCATTGGTCGCGCTGGTGAATGATCTCTGGCGGGCTCGTGACAGGGGCTGTTCTTCTGTCCTGGTCCTATTAAATCTCTCAGCGGCTTTTGATACCATTGACCATGGTATCCTACTGCGGCGTCTCAGGGGGTTGGGAGTGGGAGGCACCGTTTTCCGGTGGTTCTCCTCCTATCTCCTGGGCCGTTCGCAGTCGGTGTTGACGGGAGGGCAGAGATCCGCCCCAAGGCCTCTCGTTTGTAGAGTTCCTCAGGGGTCGGTTCTCTCGCCCCTCCTGTTCAACATCTATATGAAGCCGCTGGGTGAGGTCATTCGTGGTTTCAGGGTGGGGTATCATCAGTACGCTGATGGGGAGAAACAGGCTTCGTCTCAATCCCACCAACACTGAGTGGCTGTGCATATCGGCATCTTAGGCTAACCAGACTATTCCACCTCCAACGATGGGGGTTGAGGTGTTACCCCCCGTTGATAGGGCTTGCAACTTGGGCGTCCTCCTGGATTCACGACTCAATTTTGAAGACCATATAGGAGCCATGAGCAGGGGGGCTTTTGCCCAGGTTCGCCTGGTGCGCCAGTTGCGGCCCTATCTGGACCGAGATGCCCTACACACAGTCACTCACGCGCTCGTGACCTCCCATTTAGACTACTGCAACGCTCTTTACATGGGGCTGCCCTTGAGTACCACTCGGAGGCTTCAGCTGGTGCAAAATGCGGCCGCGCGAGTTGTGATAGGGGTTTCCCGATACTCCCATGTAACACCTCTACTCCGCGAGCTGCATTGGCTCCCGGTTGCCCTCCGGGTGAGATTCAAGGTGCTGGTGATGACCTATAAAGCCCTAAATGGCTTGGGTCCGGGATTTCTGAGGGAACACCTGCTGCCGGCATCAAGCTCCCTTCATCCAGTGCGCTCCCACAGGGAGGGTCTTCTCAGGATACCAACGGTAAGAGATTGCTGGCGGACAACACCCAGGGATAGGGCCTTCTCAGTGGGTGCGCCTGCCCTTTGGAACCAGCTGCCAGTGGAGTTTAGGACTGCCCCCGACCTCCGTTCATTCCGCCAGGACCTGAAGACCTGGCTCTTCGAGCTCTTTGGCCCAGGCTGAGAATTTTAATTTTAATTTTAATTTTAACTGGGGTTTTATTTGTTCAGGGACGGATATAATTTTTTAAATTGTTTTTAACTTTTGTAATTTTTGTTTTAATCACCCTGTAAATCGCCCTGAGTCCTTTGGGAAAGGGCGGTATATAAATATAATAAAATAAATAAATAAATAAATAAATAAATAAATAAATAAAATAAAGAGGCTGGACCTCAACCTTTTTCCAGACCAGGCATTAGTCAATTGAGCAGGCAAACCATCCTCGAGTCAATCCCAGACACCTTCAAGGCATTTTCTGGGCTGCATCAATCAGGGCTGGTTCTTTTTTAAACTTTCCAGTGCTAGACAGCATCTCATGCATTTCCTGGTGGTCCCCCATCCAAGCCTAAGCAAGCTTTCCTTCCCAAGTCAGCCAAGGCTGCCCAGGTACAGACTGAGAATCACCCACTGGAGAAGTTCCCCGGTGGAGTCCCTGCAATAAGAAACAGTGGCAAGGGAAGCCCTCACACATGCAGGGTCTGCTCAGTTTGCCGGGTAAAATTGGCATGCAGACCCTGTTAAACAACGCCAGGGGTCTGGGTGTGCAAAGCCAGGAGTGGGGAAGCAGGTCGTGTGAACAGAACCTTGGGAACTGCTCCATTCCCCCTTCAGGTTGCTGTATGTCAGAAAACGAGGGTCTTTTTATTATTTGTAGACTTCTGCTCGCAGAATTTCTGAGCCAGCATGGACAGTATCTGGCTGGCTCAGGATTTCCGGAAGTTGAAGTCAACAAGTCAAAATTGGGCCATGTTCTAATCTAGGCGATCGCCCAATTCCTCCCTTCCCTTTTCCCGCTGATCGCCTGCAGAGGGCGCCAGAGCCTCGCTCTGTTCCGGCAGCTCCAAAGAATAGGACAGCGAGCTCAGTAAACTTTTCCTTCCGCCTGCTGGAAAGATGGCGCCGAAGGGGACTCTGGGAAAGGAGGCGGCCTGGAGGGAGAAACGGGGAGCAGGAAACGGGCGGAGAGCCCGAGACGGGCCTGGAGGGCAGAGGGTCCTTCGGGACAGGCGGGAGACTCGGAAAACACCACAGAATCCAGGAGCGAGGAGAGAAATATCAGTGCCCGGAATGTGGAAAATCCTTCAAAAAAAATGGAGAGCTTAAAGTGCATCTAAGAATCCACACAGGAGAAAAACCATTTCAATGCCTGGAGTGTGGAAAGAGCTTCATTCAGAGGAGCAGCAACATCTTGTTTCCGTTCACACAACACAGCTCCTTGCATAGGATCTAACACCCACATTCACACATGCTAAGGGTGACAGTGCTGAGAAGGGGTAGATTTCTGGGGCTTTGCCTGTTGTCCAAGACCAGCCTTCCTTACTTCCTGCTCGGGTTCCAGCCAGCCTCTCAGCTGCCTCTTTTCTGGGCCATCCTGGCTGCAGCTGAGACCCTGAAGGAGGAGAAGGAGCCAGAAACTGTCCTCTCCTAAGAACTCAGATCAGGGCCATGAAACAGAGGCCGAGAATTGTTCCGGCCGGTTCTGCTTTGCTCAACCTGCATCATAAACACTGTGCCTGGTTTGGGCCTCTCAAATTCTGTGCAGGAGAGTCAGAGAAGGACAAGGTGTATGGTCCCGTTGGAGCAAAAAGTATATAGGGGTACCTTTTTACCAAATAATTTCAATTTACTGTGAAATCCGTTGACACTGATGCAATTAAACAGTATTGACAGATCATTCATAATGCATTGGGTGTCAGTTTTGATTTATGACTTTCTTCTAAATAAAAAGATAGCTTGGAAAATCAGCTGCTTCCTTTGATCAGGCAGCTTGAAAGGCACCAGAGCTGTGAATGTGGAAATAGGGTCAGGTCAGCCAGGCTGTTGCTTGGAAGCTGCAGAGCAGGTTGTTGGAACTGGTTTCCTGGGTAAAGAAGGAACTTTTCCCGGGGTATCCAGCAGGGGTGGTGGTGGTGGAGAGCACTCTTGGATTTCTCTATATGAAAAAAGAAAAAAAATACTCGGGCCACGTACACACTACCAGTGTTCCTGGCACATGATAGAAGGCAGCGGAAGTTGGAGAACAGCATTTCTCTGGCACTGAAAACGTCTTTTCTGCCTAGGCATATAATATAGCAGATGCAAGTGACTTAGGCAAACAAAGCGATTCTTGGCCAGGAAGGCACAGATGGGAACTATGGAACTATTTCCCTCCACAACAGCAACGCACACAGCTCCTGTTTTCTGGCCCCCATGGTCCAAGGGCCCTTGCATCTGCTGAGGAACCACCAGAGAGGTCAGGGGAGCACTTTGAAGGACCCAACTGCCATCCTTACTGTGGGAGCTGCCAAAGCTGCCTGGGTTCTTGAGATGGAATTAGATCAGAGCCTCAGCTCTGCTATCAGCCATCAGGGGGCAGCAAAGGACCAGAATTTGCGCCATCTGCTGGCCCTCCCTGAGATGCTCAGCCCCAGGTTTTCTTTGAAGGGCCACTCCTAGCCTGCCTTCCTGCCAAGGAGGAGGGGCGCTTCGTCTCCCCAGATTAATGCCTCACAACCACCTGTCCAGGTAGTCTGCCCAACATGCTCTAGAGCAGGGTGTCAAACTCAATTTCATTGAGGGCTGCATTAGCGCTGTGGTTGACCTTGGGGGGGCTGGGTTGGGGGTGGCCATCTCAACATTGTTCGCTTTGGGGGGGGCACCTGTGAGGGCCCAGGTTGGGGGGGATCCATTGCATCCAGGTGTGGAAGGCAAGACCAGGGTGAGCACCATAGCCTTGTCCACCAGGAGTCTGGCTGTCGTTCTCAGGCCATGCAGAGGACCCCCAGTGATGCCAGCTGCTCGGGGGGCACCCGGCTGCGCTTACCTCCTCCTTATGGTTGCTGCTGATTGGCTCGCTGTACTTGGCAATTGGATGGGAGACCACCAGGAGAGGTCAGGAGGAGGGGACAAGGGATTGACAAAAAGGCAGCATGGCTGCTTGTGGTTAAGTGCTAAGGCAGGACTTCTCTCAGACCCTTCCTCTCTTTATAATCTTCCTCCCTCCCCATTTTTCTTCTTTTTCCTTCCTCCCTTTCCTTCTTTTTCTTTGTCTTTCCTCTTTCCCTTTCTCCTTCCCTGTCCCTTGGATGCTGAAAGGCAAAAGTGGAAACATTTCTCTATGCCTTCTTGCCTTGTGATCAAATGCCACTTTGGCTGGTAGTCTGTGGCCACTTAAATACCGAGAACAAACCAGGTTCAGTTTATCCCATGCTTGCAATTAGTGGGGACGTCCACAGACAAAAGTACAGCAAAAGTGTCAAAATGGTGGCTGTGATAGTTGATCAGAGCGTCTCTTGTTTTTTATGTGCAACTGCTTTAGCATTTAGGAGCAGAGGTAAGTTAGTTGCATTTCTATTAATACATAACCCTTACAAGGAGTCTCCTGTAGGGACCCTGCCTTGGTCTAATTCAGACTGGAAATATAGGAAAAGAAAATGTTTTCCCCACTGGAAGTGGCTCTTTGCAACACACAAGGAGGCGACACTTTCCTAAGAGCTCACAATTCAAGAATACCAATGTTAACCTGGACTGCCAATAAAGTCCTGTCTGTGACAAAAGAGAACACAAAATTGCTTTCTCCTTTGAGCCCAAGTCTCAATGATACAGGATTGATGCTACCAAGGTGCTTTTCCTTCCTCCCTTGTTCCCTCCCTCTGTTCCTTCCTTCCTTCCCATCTCTCCTTCCTCCCCTGCTCAGAAAGTGGTGATGCAGGGGGGAGATTGCCAGCTCTGCCGGTCTCCATGCTGCCATTAGCCGTTGCTATCCCTCGTGGCTGGGTAGGGCTGGTCCTGGTGAAAGGGAAGCCTCCTGGCTGCAAGACTAGGTCAGCGACGGGGCCATGGAGGTGGTGGGGGGGTAAGGATAGGGGGGGGCTGATCTACAACCTGGTTGCGTCCATCAACGCCAGATCGTGCTTAGCCTTAAGATTCACAGGGCAGCATGCCCTGGGCGTGGGCACAGGAGACGGCTAGCACCCTGGGTGAAGTCAGCCTGCAGGGCAAGATAGGCAGCAGGGTCACCAGACTCCGCTTGCGTGTGAGCCCAGGGTGCAGGGCAGGGAACATGTCGCTGGCTCCAGGGCTGCCCTGTGGATCTAAAGCTGAGTGCGTTCTAGTTTTGATGAAGGAAAAAGTAGGGGTACCTTGTTATCAAATCTCAATCTAGTGTGAAATCAGTTGAAACTGATGCAATTAAGCAGCATTGATAGTTCCTTGCATAATGCATTGGCTGTAAATTTTGATTTATGACTAACATTCTTCTAAATAAAACAAAATGGCATGGACAAAATCACTGCATGAAGCCTTTGTAGATTTTAAACCTACATTTGAGAGCAATCTTGATGAACATGGCAAATACAGTACAAAGGGATGTTACTTTTTCTCATTCAGCATTTGTATCAAATGTGCTAATAAACTGGGTACCTCTTCAGTCTCCCAGGGCTGTAGTTAGACCTCCACGCTCTTTACGTAGCACCTCCTGCTTACACCTGGCTCCATCCCTGAGCCCTACGTCTCCTCCTATATGCTGAGGACATGGATCGTATCTCACAAAGCTTTGATGGCCTTAGAGAGTCTCCTGTTTCTTCTCAAAAGATTTAAAGACAAGGGGACCACCGAGAGCATCCAATTTACAAGAGTTTCACATATCTGGGGATGGTCTTACATGGCGCTGACATTTGCAAAACCCATTTAGATTATATCAAACAATGACAGGGAGGAGCTCTGTCACATCCCCAACCATGAAGGCCAAATTAGGCCTAGGATCAGGCCCTGCCAGTTCCTACCATCTGGATGGGCATTAGGGGTGGGGGTGGACAAATGGAAAATATGTTTGTATGTGATGGGAAACAGGGATGGGCGGAAATGACAGGTGACGAAGACCACAGAAGCCCAGAACTGGTTTCTACCAGAGGCACCTTTTGCTTCAATCTGATGAAGTTGAGGATCTTTCCTTCTTAAGGGACCCAGTTGGGGCAGGTCAGACACCTAGATTGTGCCACGGCACATTTGTTCAAATTAGAAGATCATTTGTTGGGGGCAATAAGCTGACTTTGTAATAATGCCGCTTGGGAGGGGGGGCAAAAGCCCTAATAAGCAGGCATATACATAGAATGAAGGCTACTGCTAAGCTTGTAAGCCGCCCTGAGTCTTTGGAGAAGGGCGGGATATAAATGGGATTTAAATAAATAAATAAATAAATAAATAAATAAATAAATAAATAAATAAATAAATAAATAAATTTAAAGGCAACTTATTAATCTAACAATAAAAAGAGGAGCACAGGACACATACAGTAGAAAAAGTACAAAGGAATAGATGGATGGAAGAAATCCTGTTACATCAGAAACGTGGACAGTAAGTGAAACATCCCATAATAACATAGCCATTTAAAACCATTGTATTAAAAGGAGAACGTTCACATCATGAGCCACAGAAATCTATTGTGAAAAGATACCATTTCGGCCAGCTGAATCCTCTAGCATGTACAATTGGAAAAGTCCTTTGCTATTCAGCCTGAGAGTCCCTTGCAACCAAGTACAAGAAACCCGTTGCTTGGCCCTCAGCAAGGACTGTATTTCTGCAACACAGAGGTCTTCACATGAGGCAAAGGTTATGGCCCGCATAAGGAGAGAAAAGGGTAAATTGATTCATTAATTGACTCAGTAATAACCAAGAGTGCAGTTTGTTCTCTGTGTGGAAGGAGGGAGTGTGCCAAAAGGTACGGAAGAGGCAAGAGTCCAATTTCAAGGGGAAAATTAACCCAGGAGAACGCTCTGATTTCCAGGCCCATGAAAAGAACCGTGGGCACAATGGAAATTGCTAAGTTTCTTGAGAACATTCCAGTAGCAGCTTCTGTATCTCAAAATGAAAACTCACCAATCAGAAGAAATTGTGATATGGGTTTGTGGAATTGAATACACTTCTATTCATAAGATTACGTACCCCTTGAAAAGAGTGTATGAATAATGAATGAACCTTTATTGTCAATGTACAACCATGTATACATTGAGATTGGCTGAGCCTCCCTTCATGCCATCACCAAAACTCATAATGACAACAAACCCACCATCTTGTTACACCATGTGAGCTAACTGCACAACACACCGACCTCGCAAGTCAGTCATACATAAAATTATAAAATGATTTCCCGTTCAAGCGCCTAAGAGCCCATGGATAAAAGCTGTTCTTCAGCCTGCTGGTACAGCTGGCTATACTCCTATATCTCCTACCCGATGGTAAGAGAGTAAGCAGATACTGACCAGAATGTGAGTCATCCCTGAGAATTTTCCTCACTCTTCCAAGGCAGCGAGCCCTGGCGATGTCATCCAGTCGTGTCAGGGGACAGCCCACAATGTGTTGTGCTGTGCTCACCACCCTCTATAATACTTTGCTATCTGCGGCTGTCAGGCCAGCATACCAAACCACAACACAGTGTGAGAGGACGCTGTCTATAAAAGAGGGTCATTAGCCGTTGTTCTACCCTGTTCTTCCGTAAGACCCTGATGAAGTGGAGTCTCTGTTGGACCTTTCTGGCCATCTGGGTTGTATTATTTATTTATTTAATCCCATTTATATCCCGCCCTTCTCAGAAGACTCAGGGCGGCTTACAATCTAAGCACAAATTAATGTGCTTAGCAATAGTCTTTATTCTATGTATATACCTGCTTCTTAGGGCTTTCGCCCCCCCCCCAGCGGCATTAACTATGTAAGATTCAAATTCAACTATTAGGCATCACAGAATAGCAGAATCATTAAACAGAGAGTAGCAATAAAGGGGACAGTAAGATGTTGACACACAAAGGATGAGATGGCAATGAAGGGTAAGTATTGACACCTTTCCACACTCCAGGCATTTATACGGTTTTTCTCCAGTGTGAATCCTTTGATGATTATGGAGGTTTCCACCACCAGAAAAGCTCTTTCCAAACTCCAGGCATTTATACATTTTTTATCCCGAGTGGATTCTTTGATGTCTATAAAGATTGCCCCTCCGACTGAAGCTCTTTCCACACACTGTGCATTTATTCGGTTTTTCTCCTGTGTGAATTCTTTGATGCCTATTAAGTGTGCCCCTCTCACTGAAGCACTTACCACACTCCAGGCATTTATGCTGTTTCTCTCCAGTGTGAATTTTTTGATGACTATAAAAGTTTCCCCTCTGACTGAAGCTCTTTCCACACTCCAGACATTTATATGGTTTTTCTCCTGAGTGGATTTTTTGATGCTTATAAAGGTTTCCCCTCTCACTGAAGCTCTTTCCACACTCCAGACACTTATGCTGTTTCTCTCCAGTGTGGATTTTTTGATGACTATAAAGGTTTCCCCTCTGACTGAAGCTTTTTCCACACTCCAGGCATTTATGTGGTTTTTCTCCTGTGTGCATTCTTAGATGCCTTTCAAGATGGTGATTCCTTTTGAAGGATTTTCCACACTCCAGGCACTGATATTTCTTTCCTTCCTCAATTCTCTGGAGTCTTCCATCTGTTCTCCTCTCACTGAATCTCTTTCCACACTCCAGTTTCTCACCTAAGTGGATCCTTTGATGTCTATAAAGGTGTGCCACCTGACTAAAGCTCTTTCTACATTCCAGGCATTTATATGGTTTTTCTCCAGTGTGGATTCTTAAGTGCTTTTTAAGATCTCCATTACTTTGGAAGGATTTTGCACATTCCAGACATTTATATGGCTTTTCTCCTGTGTGGATCCTTTGATGTATATAAAGGTTTCCCCTCAGACTGAAGCTCTTTCCACACTCCAGGCACTTATGCGGTTTCTCTCCAGTGTGGATTTTTTGATGACTATAAAGGTTTCCCATCCGATTGAAGCTTTTTCCACAATCCAGGCATTTAAATGGTCTTTCTCCTGTGTGGATTCTTAAATGCCTTTTCAGATCTCCATTTTTTTTGAAGGATTTTCCACATTCTGGGCACTGATATTTCTTTCCTCCCTCCTGGATTCTGTGGCGTTTTCCGAGTCTCCCGCCTTTTCTGAGGGACCCTCCGCCCTCCAGGCCCGTCTCGGGGTCTCCGCCCGTTTCCTGTTCCCCGCTTCGCCCTCCAGGCGGCCTCCTTTCGCGGAGTCCCCTTCGGCCCATCCCTTCCGGGCCTTCCCCGACGTCTCCTCCCGGGGCTGCTCCGCGGGGCCTCGTCTCCTCTCGGCAGGCGCCTCCTTCCTTCCTCCGCAGCACTCGCTCGAAGTCCTGCAGGGGCGGAGGGAGAGAGGCGGGTCACGGCTTCGTCCCTTCCCCGGAGGGGAGTCCCAGGCCCGCCCGAGGAGGAAGACTGAAGCCTCGGCCTCTCAGTGAAATTTTCCGGGCAGGCCTCCCTCCCAGCGCCCGTCCCGCCAGGCCAGGCCTTGGCCTCCCCCTCACTCCCTCCCACCTCGGCCAGAGACTCTCGGACTACAACTCCCAGCATCCCTTACGTCCTACCTGGCTCCGAGCTAGTAAACGGACGAGTTAATTCGGCGCCTGGATTGTTTGATTCCGGAAGCGGAGGCGGGACTTCTCTGCGCGCCCTCTTCCTGGGAGCTCTTTCTCTTTCTCTTTTAGGGACCGGCCCTAGGAGTTGTTATGGTAATCGCCCCCCTCGGCAGAGCGACCAATCGGCGTCCTCCTTCCCTCCATCAGCCAGATGGCGCGTGCGCAGTAGCGAAGATGGTCTTCGTCCGGCCAGGGGTTGGGGCGAGGGGCGCCCTGTGGGGTCCCGCCTTCTTCCCTCCCGCCGCCCCACATCCAGGCAGGGGGAGGCTGGGGGTCTCCCGGGGCTGCGTCTCCACCCCTCCCTCCCCACCCGGGGTCTCTCCGCCTCCCGGGGGCTCCAGGCAGCCCCTCCCGCCTCTCAGGGCCGATCCCTCTTGCGCACGTGGTTGGGGGGAGGGGAGAAGGAGCCCCAGGCCGGGCTAAATTTTAAGGATTTCTGTTCCAGGGATGCTTTTCCGGGTCCTGCCCTGGCAAGGGGGGAGGAGGAAAGGGGGGAGGACGAAGGGGAGGAGACGCTGCCAGGAACAGGCCCCGAGGACCACCTTTCCCTCCTCTCGGGGTGCTTCGGACTGGGGTGGATTTGGGGTGCCGTATACCCTCTAACGCTGCTGCCCTTTGGGGGCGTCTTTGAGAGAAGAATCCATTCCCCCCCCTCCCCCCGAGGGTGGCAATCCTGACTCTTCCATCGCAGGCCGGGGAGATTGAAGCTTCTGCACAGGATCTTGGCCCTTCCTAGCACTGCTTCCTCTGGGCAGAGGGAGCTCGGAGTCGGTGCCATGGAGCCCCTCGGTCAGTTTGGGACCCCCAGCCCTGAGTCCTCTCATTGGGACTACTTACGACCACAATTAAAATTTATGTTGTTAAGTGAAAAACTTGTGAGTTTTGCCCCATTTTACCACTTTCCTCACTACATTTGTCAGCTGAATCACTGAAGTTGTTAAATTACTAACATGGTTGTCAAGTGAATCTGGCTTCCCCATTGACTTTGCTTGCCAAGGTTGCAAAGGGGATCACATGATCCCCCCATGCTACAACCATCATAAATATGAATCGGTTGTCAAGCATCTGAATGTAAATCACATACGGATGCTGCAATGGTCATAAGTCACTTTCAGTGCTGTTGTAACTTCAAACGGTCACTAAATGAACTCTTGTAACTCAAGGACTGCCCGTACGTCCACGTAAAGTAAAATATATATAATGTATATATCTTGCAATATTTTGTATGCTTTTTCATAACCAATGAAACCAATATTAGAAACCAGTTGAGTATTTCCAGGGCAGAAGGTTCTTCAGTGGGGTGAGATGCTTTATTTTGGATTCAGCAGTTCCCACATTTATCTCCCGAGTTCTCATCTCAGAAGGGTTTGGCTAACTGATGAGAACAAATAAGTTTGAAATGATCGTATCGGTCTCCCTTTATTCTTTGTTAGCAAGCCAAAAAATTTACACAAATATGAGCTGCCACTGCTGTGGCTACTGCCTGTAAGATGGCCTTGGGCTAGGCCGAAACACGAAATAAGATTTGTCCCATGTCTGGGACTAAGCAAGTGTATTCTGAATGCTTAACAAACATTTAACACATATCTCCCTTGCTTCCCAGCTAACAGAGAGAGAGAGCCTGTGGCCTAGAGGTTAAAACAACTGCTTAAGACCCAGTCGGTCCAGGTTCGAATCTCAGAAGGGTATGGCTGACTGATGAGAACAAATATGAGCTGCCACTGCTGTGGCTACTGCCTGTAAGATGGCCTTGGGCTAGGCTGAAACAGGAAATAAGATTTGTCCCATGTCTGGGACTAAGCAAGTGTATTCTGAATGCTTAACAAACATTTAACATATACATATATACATATATATATATTTACATATAATGGGACGCGGTGGCTCAGTGGGTTAGGATGCTGAGCTTGTCAATCAGATGGTCGGCAGTTTGGCGGTTTGAATCCCGAGTACCGCATAACAGATTGAGCGCCTGTTATTCGTCCCAGCTTCTGCCAACCTAGCAGTTCGAAAGCAGGTAAAAATGCAAGTAGAAAAATAAGGACCACTATGGTGCGAAGGTAACAGCGTTCTGTGTGTCTTTGGCGTCTAGTCATGCTGGCCACATGACCACGGAGACATCCTCGGGCAAGCACTGGCTCTTCGGCTTTGAAACGGAGATGAGCACCGGCCCCTAGAGTCGGAAACGACTAGCACGCATGTGCGGGGGAACCTTTACCTTTACCTTATATACATATATATATATACATATATGTGTGTGTGTATATATGTGTATGTGTATATATATAGATATAGATATAGATATATATGTAAATTATTCAAATTGCTAATAAAGAATTTTTTAGGGAGGCTGATATGGCCATTTCGAACTTCTTTGCTCTCATCAGTCAGTGCGGGTTTTTCGTACCCGGCGGGCTCCTCATGAACTCGCCAATAAATGAGGACACGTCTCTCTGAGCGTTCTCGGGATGAGGGCCAAGACCGAAGTCCCAAGCTCTCTTTTATTGAGATACAAGCAACACACAAGCAACAAGCAGTTATCTAATGGTTACATTTCAGCTATAGCCCTGTATGGAATGTCTTTGTTCCTGTAACTTTCTTGTATGTGTTACTTTCTTGTACGTGTCCCAACGGGATTGTCCGTCTGCACGTAGCAAGGTCATCTCATTTCTGGTAAACTGCAACTTATGAACAGAAACGAAACTTGTCTCTGCCCTGAGCCAGACCTGCGCCATTTTATGTGAGCCTAAGGTGGAAATATCACAGGTTTCCTACATCTCCTCCTTTTTTGTTTTTTGACCCAAGGGGCTCAGGAGGACAGAGATGTGGTGCATTCTGTTGCTAAACATAAGGCTTTCTTTTGGCCCTCCTCGCCATCTGTGTCTAATACGAAGGAGGCCTTTTCAATGGCGCGGTCCGTAGTATTTGACTCAAGGTCTTCTTGAGGCAATAACTGATATTTTCTTTCCCACAAGGCATTTACATGCTTGATGGCACGTTGCTCTGCTATAAATGAAGTGCTATTGGAGATGGTTCTAACAAAAATAGGTAAAACACAAGGCAAAATAATACAGGGAGTGCAGAATTATTAGGCAAGTTGTATTTTTGAGGATTAATTTTATTATTGAACAACAACCATGTTCTCAATGAACCCAAAAAACTCATTAATATCAAAGCTGAATATTTTTGGAAGTAGTTTTTAGTTTGTTTTTAGTTATAGCTATTTTAGGGGGATATCTGTGTGTGCAGGTGACTATTACTGTGCATAATTATTAGGCAACTTAACAAAAAAACAAATATATACCCATTTCAATTATTTATTTTTACCAGTGAAACCAATATAACATCTCAACATTCACAAATATACATTTCTGACATTCAAAAACATAACAAAAACAAATCAGTGACCAATATAGCCACCTTTCTTTGCAAGGACACTCAAAAGCCTGCCATCCATGGATTCTGTCAGTGTTTTGATCTGTTCACCATCAACATTGCGTGCAGCAGCAACCACAGCCTCCCAGACACTGTTCAGAGAGGTGTACTGTTTTCCCTCCTTGTAAATCTCACATTTGATGATGGACCACAGGTTCTCAATGGGGTTCAGATCAGGTGAACAAGGAGGCCATGTCATTAGATTTCCTTCTTTTATACCCTTTCTTGCCAGCCACGCTGTGGAGTACTTGGACGCGTGTGATGGAGCATTGTCCTGCATGAAAATCATGTTTTTCTTGAAGGATGCAGACTTCTTCCTGTACCACTGCTTGAAGAAGGTGTCTTCCAGAAACTGGCAGTAGGACTGGGAGTTGAGCTTGACTCCATCCTCAACCCGAAAAGGCCCCACAAGCTCATCTTTGATGATACCAGCCCAAACCAGTACTCCACCTCCACCTTGCTGGCGTCTGAGTCGGACTGGAGCTCTCTGCCCTTTACCAATCCAGCCACGGGCCCATCCATCTGGCCCATCAAGACTCACTCTCATTTCATCAGTCCATAAAACCTTAGAAAAATCAGTCTTGAGATATTTCTTGGCCCAGTCTTGACGTTTCAGCTTGTGTGCCTTGTTCAGTGGTGGTCGTCTTTCAGCCTTTCTTACCTTGGCCATGTCTCTGAGTATTGCACACCTTGTGCTTTTGGGCACTCCAGTGATGTTGCAGCTCTGAAATATGGCCAAACTGGTGGCAAGTGGCATCTTGGCAGCTGCACGCTTGACTTTTCTCAGTTCATGGGCAGTTATTTTGCGCCTTGGTTTCTCCACACGCTTCTTGCGACCCTGTTGACTATTTTGAATGAAACGCTTAATTGTTCGATGATCACGCTTCAGAAGCTTTGCAATTTTAAGAGTGCTGCATCCCTCTGCAAGATATCTCACTATTTTTGACTTTTCTGAGCCTGTCAAGTCCTTCTTTTGACCCATTTTGCCAAAGGAAAGGAAGTTGACTAATAATTATGCACACCTGATACAGGGTGTTGATGTCATTAGACCACACCCCTTCTCATTACAGAGATGCACATCACCTAATATGCTTAATTGGTAGTAGGCTTTCGAGCCTATACAGCTTGGAGTAAGACAACATGCATAAAGAGGATGATGTGGTCAAAATACTCATTTGCCTAATAATTCTGCACTCCCTGTACATCCTACCTAAAGCAATCATACTAATTAAAGCTACAATAGCTTGCAAACCAGGTAATTTGGGAAACCAGGAGCCAAATAATTCCTGAAAGTTAAAACCATTCCATGTTTGGACAGGAACATGAGCTACCTTAATCATTTTGTCTGTGATCTCCTGAATCACTTTCCCACTGTCATCAATTTCAATACAACAATTTGTAAGATTAAATTTTCCACATACCCCCCCTTCTTTTGCTAAGAGATAGTCCAGGGCACATCGATTTTGCATAATATAAGTTCTTGATTTAGCACTTTCTTTTGCTAAATGGGTAATTGAGTATGAAAAATCAATGTTTTGGTTATTGTTGTACCTAGCTTGGTGGTAACCATACAGAGTTCACATTGTCCCTCAGTCTGAGTATCAGTGGAATGTTGACGCCGGGACAAAACTTTATACGTGTTCATCTGTCCTGCCTTGGTCTGATAACGATGCGTGTAAACAAACAAGTCCTGGGAGAGGGGAGGTTTAGCAAAGTTATCAATGGAAGCAAGTTCTACCCAGTCTTTAAATTGGCGTCCTCTACTGAAACCTTGACAATAATAGAAGCCAGTGGTCCCGGGGCTAACAATAAGTTGAAGCAAAACTCGACATGGATGATGATGGCAAATGACCATAGACTCGTTGTTGACAACAGGTTGTTCCTTCTGGGTCCATGCGATGGGGCAATAAGGTTGAGAGTGATCTGAACAATGAAAATAAACAATATCGCCAGTATGTCCATAAACAAAGGTAGGGCAAAGTATCACCCCATGGTGTGGGGACCAAGAGGGGTGAGGACGTGGCTGCCAAATGACTCGAACCCCTATCCAATAATGTTCAAAATTATCAATGATGTCATAGCCGAAACACCAATAGTTGGCAGTTTGATTGATCATGGGTGGAAAAATAATCAAGGTTAGCACTGAGTCTTGAATAAAAACAGTGTGAAAAGAGTCATTTTTGACTGGAACCAATGTCAAAGGTGTGAGCCATTGTAAAGAACGGGATGGGATAGCTGGTGAAGTGGAGGCACAATGAAATACTTCAGGCTGAGTAGACGGCAAAACTTGACGTCTGGGGTAAGCTTTCAGATGGAATTGTGTTTTAGTGGCATCAGTCAGTGGTGTTAGAACAAAGCTGAAAAAAGTCACAAACCATGCTGTCATCTTTAATGGGTGCTGCAGTTGTGCTTGTGGAGGCATGATACAGACGAACGTGACGACCGGGGATCCACAGCACTTTGTCTGGCAGTTGAACAGCTGCGTAGCCTCTGCCCCAAGTGAGAAGGTCTGCGGGGCCTTTCCACGTCAGGTCTGGAAGTTGGTGATACCACACTTTGGGTTTAGGCTGATCTGCAACTTGAGATGAAAAATGCCACTCTGAGGATCATCTATCTTGCGGAAAGCTGCTAAAGCCCCTTCCTGTATCAAATTAAAAGCCTCCCTTGGGCTTTGAGCCTGTTGGTCATTGGTAATGAATTGTCCCGTGCCAAATAATTGATCCCTATCTACCCCTTGAGGTAATCCAGCAAGAATTTTTTTCTCTATTTCTTTTTTATACTCAGATTCCCAAACTACATATTGTGAAGGTGTCAGTATCATGTGTGCAATGGACTTCCAGTCTACCAATGCCATCACATAAGTAGCAGCCATGGAAACGAAAAGTCCTTGCACAAAAGGCGATTGAATGCCATATGAAGCAACAGCTTTTTTAAGATCTTTCACTACATTCCATTGCAGTACTTCATATGTGTGAACAGCATTTCCTCCAGCTGCCGGAGCTGGCTGGATGTTTACTGGATAGCAAGACAAATCTTCCAATGTTAGCTGTCCTGATCGGGCGGCCTGTCTAACAGCATTTGCCACCATTCCTTCTTAGGATAATTGTTAATTACTTCCGGCTGAGCCTGAGGGGCACTGGGAGCCGCAGCTGAGGTGCCCTGCTGAGTTTCTCCAGGCTGAATAGGTTCCTCATAAGGAGCGGGAACCGGAGAAACGGAAAAGGCTTCTTTAAGTCCCTTTTCGTGAATCAACAAACTTTCCATTAAGACTCGCCAGGCTGTTAACATTTTTGGAGGTGCTCGAGGAGGTTCGTGGAGCCATTCTCCAATTTTTCTCCAAGTCCCTGTTTTCAATGAGCCCTTTTCCGGATAAGCCAGAGTATTTTCCCAAACATATTCCATTAAAGCAATCAACTCCTTTTTTTGAAACTGCTGGTAATTGTTTGCCACTACTCTTAAGTAAAATATTAGAAGTTCTGACTATTTCGTCAAGCTCTTTCAGATGCACTGTCTGTTGCTTAGAAAATTTGTTCCCCATACTCACGAATGGATCGTGCACAGCCTATTCCAGGCGATGAGTATGGAGACCGTCAGAGACGTATCCACTCGCAGCGGATCACGTCGGGGTCACCAGTTGCGGGTTTTTCGCACCCGGCGGGCTCCTCATGAACTTGCCAATAAATGAGGACACGTCTCTCTGAGCGTTCTTGGGATGAGGGCCAAGACCGAAGTCCCAAGCTCTCTTTTATTGAGATACCAGCAACGCACCAGCAACAAGCAATTATCTAAGTGTTGACATTTCAGCTATCCATCAAGCAGTTATCTTAAGGTTACGAATGGTTACATTTCAGCTATGCATCAAGCAATTATCTTAAGGTTATAAATCAGCTATATGTCTGTATGGGATGTCTTTGTTCCTGTAACTATCTTGTACGTTACTTTCTTGTACGTTACTTTCTTGTACGTGTTCCAACGGGTGTCCGTCTGCACGTAGCAAGGTCATCTGATTTCTGGTAAACTGCAACTTATGAACAGAAACGAAACTTGTCTCTGCCCTGAGCCAGACCTGCGCCATTTTATGTGAGCCTAAGGTGGAAATATCACAGGTTTCCTACAAGGGGGAGAAAAAAGGAAGTGGCAAGGACTGGGCCTTTGAGAACGGAGTCTTCCGGGAGCGGATACTCTGATGTCACACTGGAGAGAAATATCATAAATGCCTGGAGTGTGGAAAGAGCTTCAGTCAGAGGGACAATTTTTATTATCATCAAAGAATCCATACAGGTAAATGCCACCTCATCCTTTGTGTGTCAACATTTTACTGTTCCCTTTACTGCTACTCTCTGTTTGATTCTGCTATTCTGTGATGCCTAATAGTTTAATTTGAATCTTACACACTTTTCAAGGGGTTAGTAATCTTATGAGTAGAAGTGTCTTTAGCTCACATGGTGTAACAAGATGGTGGGTTTGTTGTCACTCTGAGTTTTGGTGGGGGAATGAAGGGAGGCTCAGCCAATCTCAATGTATACATGGTTGTACTTTGACAATAACGGTTCATTCATTATTCATACACTCTTTTCAAGGGATACGTAATCTCATAAATAGAAGTGTATTCAATTCCACAAACCCATATCACAATTTCTTCTCATTGGTGAGATTTCATTTTGAGATTCAGAAGCTGCTACTGGAATGTTCTGAAGTAAATTGGCAATATCCATTGTGCCCACGGTTCTTTCCATGGGTCTGGAAATCAGACCCTTCTCCTGGGTTAATTTTCCCCTTGAAATTGGACTCTCGCCTCTTCCGTACCTTTTGGCACACTCCCTCCTTCCACACAGAGAACAAACTGCACTCTTGGTTATTACTGAGTGAATTAATTAGTCAATTTACCCTTTGCTCTCCTTATGCGGGCCATAACCTTTGCCTCCTGTGAAGACCTGTGTTTTACAGGAATACAGTCCTTGCTGAGGGCCAAGCAACGGGTTTCTTGCTCTTGGTTGCACTTTCGTGTAACTTTAATATTTTTATGATAACCTGGTAATATCTAGGTGCTTGTGACTTTCTAACTGCAAAACAAGGCACTCTCTCAGGCTGAATAGCAAAGGGCTTTTTCAATTGTACATGCTAAAGTTTCATCTGGCTGAAATGGTAACTTTTCACAACAGATTTCTGTGGCTCATGATGCTCAGGATCCCTTTTCCCATGCGAACATTCTCCTTTGAATACAATGGATTTAAATGGTTATGTTATTATGGGATGTTTCACGTACTGTCCATGTTTCTGATGTAACAGGATTTGTTCCGTCCAATGAACTATTCTTTTGTACTTTTTCTTCTGTATGTGTCATTTGCTCCTCTTTTCATTAAGGGAAACCTTGTGAGATTAATAAGTTGCCTTTAAATGATCTTCTAATTGGAACAAGTGTGTCGTGGCACAATCTAGGTGTCTGATCTGCCCCAACTGGGTCCCTTAGGAAGGGGGCGGAGCCAACTGTCAGAGCGGGCGGCTGTGTGAACGGAGCTCTCTCCTCGCACAACCTCTCACCCAGTGTTCGCGGGGGCTTTTCGGAGCTTCAGGAGGTCCTGTAGGGACATCCGAAGTTGCAGGCAGCCCGGAGAACCTTCATGAGCGGCAGTTCGTGTTGAAGATCCGGAGAAAGTCTGATGCGAGCGAACCGGGGAGAAGGAGGCCAGTAATGGCCGACATGAAGATCTGACAGAGGGACGGAGCTAGCACGTAAGCAGCGGGACAACGGTAGAGCGGAGCTGACGGAGAGTGTATCCGAATATTAAATAGGAAGCGCTTGTGAAAGAGGTACTGGTTCGAAGTGGGAGCCTCACGGAGAGGGAATAAGCGGCGATAGAAGTCTTGAGGGAGGCGTTTGGCAAAAACAGCAAGGGAAAGAAAGCCGAAGACTATATGACTGTATTCTAGCTGGAGAAAAGCTACAACAAGTCAAAGTCTGAGCTTTGGAGCCTTAGAGACTGAACTCTGGATTGTCGGGCGTGGAAAGCGATCAGCTTGGTCTAGTCTGGTCTATCCTGGTAAATTTTGAATTTGTGAACTTTTGAAACTTTTGAAATTCTACTCTACTTGTCACGGGCGGCCATTTGATATAGCAATTTAGTAACTGGAGGTTTGTTTAGTGGGACACCTACTGGTCTTTGACAGCAGAGGAAGACGGAAAAGGTGCCAATTTCTGCGCCGGAAACGGGGGGGGGGAAAAAAGAAGAAGAACGTGACTTTGATTATATTCATACTATAGAATTTTATTATATAAATTGCTTAGTTGGTAATAAGTATCTGGTGGTAACTGTTTTATATATCTTTTGTCATAGAGTTAAAAGGTTTATATAAGACTCAGGGTATTATACATTGATAAAACGCTGTTAAAATTGGGGAAACATGACAAGTATCTCGGGAGCAACTAAGCCTAGCGCTGGCAAAAAGGCAGCAGCACAGGGACAGGGGATGTCCTCAAGTCCCTCCAATCAGAAATCTATAGAGGATATGCTGCAAAGGGAAAGATCTAACTCGAATTCCTTTAAAGATTTACATGCCCTTTTGCAAAACCTACACGAGGCAATGGCCAAAAACCACGAGGAGATGAAGAGAGAAATAGGCCAAATAAGAAACGACACTGGTGAATTAAAGGGGAAAATCCAAGCGATAGATGATAAATTTGAAGGGATTCAACAGCAATTAGTCAAAAATGAACAAAGACTTCAAGATATGGAAGCTAGAATGGAAAAAGAGGAAAAGAGAGTAGATGATTTAAATGAAACACTCCTTCAGGCTAATAAGGAATTAGAAACAACAGTCATTTTTCTGGAAGCAGAAAAGGCTGCTCATTATCTACGCTTCCAGAACGTTCAAGAAAAAAGAGGGGAAGATCTGTTGGTCATGATGGCAGAACTGATGGCAAAGGCACTCGGTGTAGGGAAGGAGGAAATGCTGGCGGAAATTGATGAAACATACAGGGTCCAAACTAATTATGCGAGAAGGCACAACCTCCCAAAAGAAGTACATGTAAGGTTAGTTAAAAAATCAATTCGGGATGAGCTTCTGCATAGATCTAGAGAGGAACCATTAGAATTTCGGGGCCAACCAATCACCATCCTTAAACAGATACCTAAAAGGATGAGGGATCTGAGACGCGGCTATCAATTCTTAACATCCAAACTAATAAGAGAAAATGTAAACTTTAGATGGCTAACTCCAGAGGGTATTCTTGTTACGTGGCAGGATAGAAGGCATAGACTGGACACGATAGAGAAGGCAGAAGATTTTTACAAACGCCACTTCCATAGCCAAGAGGAAGTAGATTTAGAAGATCAAGATGGAAGGGAGGTAAGAGAAAGAGATACAATACGTGTGGCAATGGATGGGAAGATCTTAGCTACAGAGGATAGAAGGAACAAATCCGGTGAGTTAACAGAGAAACATGGAACTAGAGACAAGGAAGAGAGAGAGCCCCGAATCACGAGATCCACAAAAACCAGAAATAAGTAAGATGAAGGGAGGTGAGTGTAGTATTATGTCTGTGAATATTAATGGATTGAATTCGCCAGTGAAAAGGCGGAAATTTTTTAATAGGCTTATTCACCAACAATTGGATATCGTGGCAATACAAGAAGTCCATATAAAGGAACAACAAAAATATTTGTTAGTACAACCAAAAATAGGGAACCTATTCGTTTCCTTAGACCGACACAAGAAAAAGAGAGGAGTGGCACTATATGTAAACCCAAAATTGACTGCAAAACTAATTTATAACGATAAAGAGGGTAGAATACTGATAGTCGAGGTTATAATAAATCACAGGAAGGTCATGATGGTAGAGATATATGCCCCAAACCATAACCAAGAACAATTTTTCAAAACACTTCACAATAAGATATGTAGCATTGATTATGAGGAGATTTGTTTAATAGGAGATTTTAATGCTATCCTAGATATAAATTTGGATTATATGGGAAAGACGCTTAGGAAAAAGAAGAGAAGAACTCTACCGAGATCTTTTCTTAACTTGGCTGAGGAACTAAATATCCAAGATGTCTGGAGGGAAAAAAATCGTAAGGCTAGACAATATACATATTACTCCAACCGACATAACTCATGGTCTAGAATAGACATGGTGTGGATGACGAAAGAAATTAGTTCAGAAATAGATGAGGTACATATAGCGACAGGTACTTGGGCAGATCACAATCCTATTAAACTTATCTGGAAAGGTTCCAAAAAAATATCCAGATGGACGCTTCAAAGAGCAATTTTAAAAGAAGACGAATTCAAATCTAAGATGGAGAGAGAACTAAGTTTTTTCTTTAAGGAAAATAAAGCTATAGACACCTCAGTACAAAACAATTGGGATACAGCTAAGGCTGTGATGAGAGGGGTAGCGAGGGCATATATGGTATATAAAAATAAGGGGAAAAGACAACAACGGGAAAGATTAGAAGAGGAATATAAGAGCTTAGAAGTTACACTCCAACAAGATCCACAAAAAGAGAATATCAAGCAATCTATGGATCTGATTAAACACAAACTTAACATTCTAGACAAAGAGAAATTGGCACAACAATTGAGAAACACGAAACAAAATTTTTTTGAAAATGCAAATAAACCGGGCCGGTGGCTCGCATACAAATTGGGAAAACAAAAGGGGAAAAACTGGATTCACGAACTACGAGATGAGGAAGGGAGAATATTCCACCAGGAGGAAAAAAAAAAATTATAGCCCAGGAATTTTATGAACGTTTATATAAAGAAGATAGCCAGGCAAGTGTGGAGAAAATGGAGGAATATTTTCAAAGAGCCAAACTACCTAAGGTCACAGAAGATACCAGAAATATGTTAAACGAGGAAATTCGACTATCTGAGGTGATAAAAGCTATTAATGCACAAAAGAATAATAAAGCATCGGGACCCGACGGTCTTCCATCAGAGATTTATAAAGAATTACAAAATATCCTAGCTCAACCCCTAGTGGAGGTATTTAACGCAGTATTAGAAGGCGCAAGGACGCCTAAATCTTGGCTAGAGGCAAACATAACCCTTATTCCGAAAGATAACACAGACCATACATTAATCCAAAATTACAGACCCATATCACTTCTTAACTCGGACTACAAGATATTTACATCAATTATAGCGGAACGATTGAAACGATTTCTGAATGATTTCATACACGCAGATCAAAATGGTTTTCTCGCTAAGAGACACACTAAGCACAACATTAGAATAATATTAGATACATTGGAGTACTATGAATTACATAGCGAACAACAGATGGCATTACTTTTCTTAGACGCCCAAAAGGCATTTGACAATGTTAAATGGTCTTTTTTGTGCCAACAGCTTAGCTTTATGAATATGGGTGAAAAATTTATAAATATAATTAGGGCTATTTATGACAATCAGGAAGCAAAAATAATTATTAATGGGGAAGCATCTAGCAAGTTTCAAATTCAAAAGGGAACACGGCAAGGCTGCCCCTTATCACCGTTGCTGTTTATATTGACTCTTGAAGTATTAACGAGAACTATAAGAAACGACCCAAAGATAAAAGGATTAACCATTAAAAAGGAAACCTTTAAATTGCAAGCTTTCGCGGACGATCTAGTTTTTATTATGGAGGATCCATGTCAGACGGGACCAAAGCTATTGGAAGAATTATCTAAATATGGTGAGGTTGCCGGACTGCGAATAAATAGAAATAAGACCAAGATGATTGTTAAAAATATGACCAATAAACAAAAAGGTAATCTGGCCGAAATCACGGATATAGAAATAGTCAAGAAAATAAAATATTTAGGGATTAACATTACGGCTAGATGCACTTCACTCAAAAAGGATAATTATGATAGTGTAGTGAATCAAATAAAAGGTGACCTGGAAAGATGGGGAAACCTAAAACTCTCATTATTGGGAAGAATCGCTGTCATTAAGATGAATATTCTGCCTAAAATCCTGTTTCTGTTTCAGAATATCCCAATTCAACTCGACTCTAAATTTTTTCGAAATTTGGATAAATTATCACTAAATTTTATTTGGCAGGGGAAAAAACCAAGAATTAAATTGAAATATTTACAAGACACGAAGGAAAATGGGGGTTTTGGATTGCCAGACTGGGAATTATATTACCACGCCGCGGCCCTGAGCTGGATTAGAGAATGGGTAATCTTGAGAAATAGAAGACTATTAACTTTAGAGGGTCACGATTTGCAATATGGCTGGCATGCTTTCCTATGGACGGAGAAACAAGGTCTTTTCTCGCATTTTCAAAGACACCGGATCAGGCAAGCGCTACTCAATACTTGGAAAAAAATTAGATCTCACAATTACACCAAAATACCGGTCTGGCTATCCACCCTTGAAGCGATAGTTTACCCAAATCTGTTTGATTTGGGTAACATAATCTCATACAAGGATATTCTGAATGAGGAGGGGGAATTGAAACTTAGGAATGAACTAGAATTACAAGGTATAAAACTCGATTGGTGGGCCTACTTACAAATCCAATCGAGATTTAGGAAGGATAAAAATGAATGGGGGATATACACCTCTGAAACAGCATTGGACAAAATATTATTGGGACCGGACTCTAAACAAATAAGGAATTTTTATAAATTACTTTTGGGATATAAGCTGTTTGAAGAGCAAGTGAAAGACCCCATGTTGATCTGGGCTAACAATTTAGGACATAACATCGACCTAGATACTTGGCAAACAATTTGGGATAGGAATAAAAGGATAACACTGGCCTCATCGTATAAAGAAAATTTATTTAAAATGTTTTACCGATGGCATCTTCCCCCAGCCCGCTTAGCAAAAATGTACACAACAGTATCTCCCAAATGTTGGAAGTGTTCTGAAGAGATAGGCACATACTTCCACACGTGGTGGTCTTGCAGTAAAACACAAAAATTTTGGAGAATGATTTGGATTTGGCTGAAAGAAATATTGAAACAAGATCTGGAGTTTAGTCCAGAACTTTTCTTGTTGGGAATCACGAAAGAGAAATATCCTAAAGATGTGCTATACTTAACGATCCATATTATCACAGCAGCTAGAATATCATTTGCGCAAAAATGGAAAAAGAATGAGATCCCAGGACAAAAAGAGGTTATTAGGAAAATTTGGGATTGCGCTGAAATGGACAGATTAACTTTGGAATTAAAGAATAAAGATCAATCAGACTATTATAGAATTTGGAACAAATTGTATCTTTGGATGGATAAAAAGAAAGGTCTCTATTAGGTTTTACAGACTAGCTCACTGTTTTAAATATTGTGGTATTTCACCGATTTGTAATCTAAGTGTATTTAAGTGTATTTTTGATGTACATATATACATGTATATATATATATATTTAAACATTGTAGACAAATAGGTTTGTCAGCTCGCTGGTACTGTGTCCAATGTTTTTAAATAATAAATTTAATAAAAAAAAAAAAAAAAAAGGAAGGAAAGATCCTCAACTTCATCAGATTGAAGCAAAAGGTGCCTGTAGTAGAAACCAATTCTGGTCCAATTCGCTATCCCTTGTGGGTGGGCGGGGCTGGTCCTGGTGAAATGGCTGCAAGACAGGCAGCGCTGGCAATCTCCCTCCCCCCCATCACCCTTTTCTGAGTGGAGGAAGGAAAGAGATGAGAAGTGAGGGAACAAGGGAGGTAGGAAAAGCACCTTTCAGCATCCAAGGGACAGGGAAGGAGAAAGGGAAAGAGGAAAGACAAAGAAAAAGGGAAAAGGGCAGGAGGAAGATTATAAAGAGAAATGTCTGAGAGAAGTCCTGCCTTAGCACTTAACCACAAGCAGCCATGGTGCCTTTTTGTCAATCCCTTTTCCCCTCCTCCTGACCTCTCCTGGTGGTCTCCCATCCAATTGCCAAGGACAGCGAGCCAATCAGCAGCAACCATAAGGAGGAGGTAAATGCAGCCGGGTGCCCCCCGAGCAGCTGGCATCACTGGGGGTCCTCTGCATGGCCTGAGAACGACAGCCAGGCTCCTCTGGTGGACAAGGCTATGGTGCTCGCCCTGCTCTTGCCTTCCTCACCTGGAGACAATGGATCCCCCCCACCTGGGCCCCCACAGGCACCCCCCTCAAAGCGAACAATGTTGAGATGGCCACCCCCATCCCGGCCCCCCAAGGTCAACCACAACGCTAATGCAGCCCTCAATGAAATTGAGTTTGACACCCTTCCTCTAGAGTATGTTGGGCAGAGTACGTGGTCAGGTGGTTGTGAGGCGTTAATCTGCGGAGACCCAGCACCCCACCACCTTGGCAGGAAGACAGGCTAGGAGTGGCCCTTCAAAGGGCTGAGCATCTTGGGGAGAGCCAGCAGATGGCCCAAAGTCTGGTACTTTGTTGCCCCCTGATGGCCGTTAGTGGAGCTGCTGCTCTGATCTAATTCCATCTCAAGAACCCTGAAGACTTTGGCACAGTAAGGATGGCAGTTGGGTCCTTCAAAGTGCTCCCCTGACCTCTCTGGTGGTTCCTCAGCAGGTGCAAGGGCCCTTGGACCATGGGGGCCAAAAAGCAGTGGCTGGTGTGGAGGGAAATAGTTCCATAGTCCCCATCTGTGCCTTCCTGGCCAAGAATAGCTTTGTTTGCCTAAAGTCACTTGCATCTGCTATATTATATGCCTAGGCAGAAAAGAAGTTTTCAGTGCCAGAGAAATGCTGTTCTCCAATTGCCGCTGCCTTCTATCAAACACCAGGAACACTGGTGGTGTGTTCCTGGCCCCCTGAGGGTTTATTTTTTCATATAGACAAATACAAGACTGCTCCACCACCACCACCCCTGCTGGATACCCCATGAAAAGTTCCTTCTTTACCCAGGAAACCAGTTCCAATAACCTGCTCTGCAGCTTCCAAGCAACAGCCTGGCTGACCTGATCAGGTGTCAGGACCCACCCCGATCTACATCTTAGGAAAGAACTCTTGGAGACAGGATTGTCCAAAGAGGAACTTTTACTAAAACATCATTGACAGTGGATAATAGACTGTATGTAGAAAATGTGTCACAGATCCATATTGGTTTCTACTGCAGATATGCAAGACAGGATCTGCGAAAAGTATTTCTACAGCGGTGTATCATCAGATAGCCATGATAGCGTAATGCTGGGGGCACATCTTCTCCTGCCCCCCCTCACTCCCTTGCATGGAGGTTCCCGTGTGAATGCAGAGGAAGGGAATGGAGAGGCAGAAGCTCCGATGAGCCAAACCCCAAGAAAGGCAGGATCATTCATTAGATCAGTATCACAGAGCCGGAAGGGACCTTGTAGGTTGTATGTATGTATAAATCAGTAAGAAGAGAACTTGGAGGTCTTCTAGTCCAACCCCCTGCTCAGGCAGGAAGCCCTACACCATTTCAGACAAATGGCTGTCCAGTCTCTTCTTTAAAACTTCCAGTGTTGGAGCACGTTCAGCTTCTGGTGGCAGGTAGTTCCACTGCTTAATTCTTCTCCCTGTCAGGAAATTCCTCCCTCCTCCCCGCTCGCTTTCCCTCCGTCGCTGCTTCTCCCGCCTTCGGGGGGCTTCGGGGACGAGCCCGGCTCCCTCCTCCTCGGGGCGCCCCCCAGATACGGGAAGGCTGCTCTCCCGCCTCCCCCGCCCTTCTCCCCATCTGCTCCCACCCCCGCGCGGGAGGGGGGCTGCCTGGGGGCCGCGGGGGGGCCTGGCCGGAGCCCCCCCGGAGGAAGAAGGGAGGAAGCGCCCCCCAACTCCCCCCCGCCCTGCCTGGGGAGAGACTTCGCTACTACGCAGGCGCCATGTAGCTGATGGATGCAAGGAGGACGCCGATTGGTCCCTCTGGCGAGGGCGGCGATTGGCAGCAAGACTCCCAGGGGCAGTCCCTTTAAGCGAAAGTGGAAGAGCAACCAGCAAAAGGGCGCGCAGAGAAGTCCCGCCTCCACTTCCGGGAACGAATCGAACTGAGGCGCTTAATTGTCTCGACCGCGGACTGGCTCGGAGCCAGGTAGGTCGCAAGGGATGCCGGGAGTCGCAGTCCGAGCTCTTCTCTGGCGGAGAAAGGGGGGAGGGGGAGCCCGAGGCTTGCTCTGGCGGGAGGGGCGCTGGGAGGGAGGCCTGCCCGGAAAGTCTCACTGAGAGGCCGAGGCTTCGGCTTTCCTCCCCGGGACGGGCTGGGACTCCCCTCCGTGGAAGGGACGAAGCCGTGACCCGCCTCTCCCCCTTCGCCCCGGCAGGACTTCGGGTGAGCCCGGCGAAGGAAGGAAGGAGGCCGCGCGGAGCAGCCCCGGGAGGAGACGGGGAAGACGCGGAAGGGATGGGCCGAAGGAGACTCCGGGAAAGGCCGCCTAGAGGGCGAAGCGGGGAGCGGAAAACGGGCGGAGACCCTGAGACGGGCCTGGAGGGCGGAGGGTCCCTCAGAAGAGGCGGGAAACGCCACAGAATCCAGGAGGGAGGAAAGAAATATCAGTGCCCAGAATGTGGAAAATCCTTTAAAAGAAATAGAGATCTTGAAAGGCATCTAAGAACTCACACTGGAGAGAAGCCATATAAATGCCTAGAGTGTGGAAAGAGCTTCACTCAGGGGGGACACCTTTATGTACATCAAATGATCCACTCAGGAGAGAAACCACATGAATGCCTGGAGTGTGGAAAGACCTTCAGTCGGAGGGGAAGCCTTTATGTACATCAAAGGATCCACTCAGGAGAAAAACCATTTAAATGCCTGGAGTGTGGAAAGAGCTTCAGTCAGAGGGGAAGCCTTTATGTACATCAAAGGATCCACACAGGAGAGAAGGCACATAAATGCCTGGAGTGTGGAAAGACCTTCAGTATGCGGGGAAACCTTCATAAACATGAAAGGCTCCACTCAGGAGAAAAACCACATAAATGCCTAGAGTGTGGAAAGACCTTCACTCAGAGGGGACAACTTTATAGACATCAAAGCATCCACACAGAAAAACCATTTAAATGCCTGGAATGTGGAAAGAGCTTCACTCAGGGGGGACACCTTTATGTACATCAAAGGATCCACTCAGGAGAGAAAGCACATGAATGCCTGGAGTGTGGAAAGACCTTCAGTCGGAGGGGAAACCTTTATCTACATCAAAGGATCCACTCTGGAGAAAAACCATTTAAATGCCTGGAGTGTGGAAAGAGCTTCAGTCAGAGGGGAAGCCTTTATGTACATCAAAGGATCCACTCAGGGGAGAAACCACATAAATGCCTGGAGTGTGGAAAGAGCTTCAGTCAGAAGGGAAGCCTTTATGCACATCAAAGGATCCATTCAGGAGAGAAGCCATATAAATGCCTGGAGTGTGGAAAGACCTTCAGTCTGAGGGGAAACCTTTATGTACATGAAAGACTCCACTCAGGAGAAAAACCACATAAATGCCTAGAGTGTGGAAAGACCTTCAGTTTGAGGGGAACCCTTTATAGACATCAAAGCATCCACACAGGAGAAAAACCATTTAAATGCCTGGAATGTGGAAAGAGCTTCATTCAGAGGGGAAACCTTTATGTACATGAAAGGATCCACTCATGAGAGAAGCCACATAAATGCCTGGAATGTAGAAAGATCTTCAGTGTGAGGGGAAACCTTTATGTACATGAAAGACTCCACTCAGGAGAAAAACCACATAAATGCCTAGAGTGTGGAAAGACCTTCAGTTTGAGGGGAACCCTTTATAGACATCAAAGCATCCACACAGGAGAAAAACCACATAAATGCCTAGAGTGTGGAAAGAGCTTCACTCAGAGGGGAAACCTTTATATACATTGAATGATCCACATAACAGAAAACCCGTATAAATGTCTGGAGTGTGGAAAGAGCTTCATTCATCTTGGAAAACTTTATGCACATCAAAGAATCCATACGGGAGAAAATATTTAAATGCCTGGAATGTGGAAAGACCTTTACTAAGAACATAAATGCCTAGAATGTGGAAAGACCTTCAGTCTGAGGGGACACCTTTATAGACATCAAAGAATCCACACAGAAGAAAAACCATATGAATGCCTGGAGTGTGCAAAGAGCTTTAATGATAGCAGCACCTTTCATGTTCATCAAAGAATCCAATCCACTCAGGAGAAAAACCAAATAAATGCCTGGAGTGTGGAAATTGCTTCAGTCGGAGGAGCAACTTTTATGTACATCAAAGGATCCATTCAGGGGAAAAAGCATATAAATGCCTCCAGTGTGGAAAGAGCTTTACTGAAAATAGGGGTCTTCGTAAACATCAAAGAATTCACACAGGAGAAAAACCATATGACTAGAGTTTGGAAGGTGTGAACACTTACTCTTCATTGCCACCTCATCCTTTGTGTGCCAACATTTTACTGTTCCCTTT
This sequence comes from Vipera ursinii, assembly GCF_947247035.1. Classification (NCBI taxonomy): domain Eukaryota; kingdom Metazoa; phylum Chordata; class Lepidosauria; order Squamata; family Viperidae; genus Vipera; species Vipera ursinii. The sequence continues at coordinate 2,099,832 of NC_139529.1, read as the reverse complement.
ATTGCTACTCTCTGTTTAATGATTCTACTATTCTGTCATGCCTAATAGTTGAATTTGAATGTTACACACTTTTCAAGGGATATGTAATCTTATGAGTAGAAGTGTCTTCTTCTCATTGGTGAGATTTCATTTTGAGATTCAGAAGCTGCTACTGGAATGTTCTGAAGAAACTTAGCAATTTCCATTGTGGCCACAGTTCTTTCCATGGGCCTGGAAATCAGATCCTTCTCCTACGTTAATTTTCCCCTTGAAATTGAACTCTTGCCTCTTCCGTACCTTTTGGCACACTCCCTCCTTCCACACAGAGAACAAACTGCACTCTTGGTTATTACTGAGTCAATTAATGAGTCAATTTACCCTTTGCTCTCCTTATAACCTTTGCCTCATGTGAAGACCTCTGTGTTGCAGGAATACAGTCCTTGCTGAGGGCCAAACAACAGGTTTATTGCTCTTGATTGCACTTTCTTGTAACTTTAATATTTTTACGATAACCTGGTAATATCTAGGTGCTTGTGACTTTCTAACTGCAAAACAAGGCACACTGAGGCTGAATAGCAAAGGACTTTTTCAATTGTACATGCTAAAGTTTCAGCTGGCTGAAATGGTATCTTTTCACAACAGATTTCTGTGGCTCATGATGCTCAGGATCCCTTTTCCCATGTGAACGTTTCTTTTTAATACAATGATTTTAAATGGTTATGTTATTATGGGATGTTTCACGTACTGTCCATGTTTCTGATGTAACAGGATTTGTTCCATCCAATGAACTATTCTTTTGTACTTTTTCTTCTGTATGTGTCATTTGCTCCTCTTTTCATTAAGGGAAACCTTGTGAGATTAATAAGTTGCCTTTAAATGATCTTCTAATTGGAACAAGTGTGTTGTGGCACAATCTAGGTGTCTGACCTACCTCAATTGGGTCCCTTAGGAAGGAAAGATCCTCAACTTCATCAGATTGAAGCAAAAGGTGCCTGTAGTAGAAACCAATTCTGGTCCAATTCGCTATCCCTTGTGGGTGGGCGGGGCTAGTCCTGGTGAAAGGGAAGCCTGATGGCTGCAAGACAGGCAGCGCTGGCAATCTCCCTCCCCCCCATCACCCTTTTCTGAGTGGAGGAAGGAAAGATGAGAAGTGAGGGAACAAGGGAGGTAGGAAAAGCACCTTGGTAGCATCAATCCTGCATCCATTGAGATTTGGGCTCAAAGGAGAAAGCAATTTTATGTTCTCTTTTGTCACAGACAGGACTTTATTGGCAGTCCAAGTTAACATTGGTATTCTTGAATTGTGAGCTCTTAGGAAAGTGTCCCCTCGTGTGTTGCAAAGAGCCACTTCCAGTGGGGAAAAGAAAACGTTTTCCTATATTTCCAGTCTGAATTAGACCAAGGCAGGGTCCCTACAGGAGAGCCCTTGTAGGGGTTATGTATTAATAGAAAATCAACTAACTTACCTCTGATCCAAAATGCTAAAGCTGTTGCACATAAAAAATGGAGGAGCTCTATTCAACTATCACAGCCACCATTTTAACACTTTTGCTGTACTGTTGTCTGTGGACGTCCCCACTAAATGCAGGCATGGGATAAACTGAGCCTGGTTTGTTCTCGGTCTTTTAAGTGGCCACAGACTACCAGCCAAAGTGGCATTTGATCAAAAGTCAAGAAGGCATAGAGAAATGTCTCCCCTTTTGCCTTTCAACATCCAAGGGACAGGGAAGGAGAAAGGGAAAGAGGAAAGACAAAAGAAGGAAAGGGAAAAGGGCAGGAGGAAGATTATAAAGAGAAATGTCTGAGAGAAGTCCTGCCTTAGCACTTAACCACAAGCAGCCATGGTGCCTTTTTGTCAATCCCTTGTCCCCTCCTCCTGACCTCTCCTGGTGGTCTCCCATCCAATTGCCAAGGACAGCGAGCCAATCAGCAGCAACCATAAGGAGGAGGTAAATGCAGCCGGGTGCCCCCCAAGCATCTGTTCTGAACCAGCCCTCTTCTAACAAACCCCTTATCAGAAAGAAGAGACTGGAGAGCGTCCAAGGCTAAAAGGCTTCTGCCAAGATTTAATTACACAGTTAACAAAAACACTAGAGCTTGTCTTCTCAAGCGGAAAAGTTGCTTTCAGCAACCAGCCCCTCCCCAAACACTCCTTTTATAGAGAGCTCAGGGCGTGGTCTCCCTGTGCCTCCTCCCGAGGAGTCCCATAGCCTTTCTTTGTTCCTGCTCGACTGCCTCCTGCGTCGGGCGTCCTTGAACAGGGCCAGCTGTGGGTCATCATCCTCCGCACTCTCGGGCTCACGCAGCTGAGAAGAGGTCCCCGGCTGAGGACTCTGCAAAGCCTCCAAACCATCATCAGCCGGTTCGTCTCCCTCCTCCCCCTCATCTGAGTCCTCCGATACGTCGGAGCCGGCTGTCGGACCCACAGGCTGGCCCTGAGTCACAACACTATCCCGCACCGCAGGGCCCTTCCCCCGGGTCTGCCGATCCGGATGCGGTCGGGATGGGAACTGATCGTGAAAAGCAGTCACCAACGCAGGGGCATGAACGGCGGTCGCGTCTTCCCATGTGAAGTCCTCCGGCCCGTACCCTTTCCACTCGATCAGGTACTGGAAGCGACCTTTCAGCCAGCGGGAATCCCTGATGCTGGCGACCTCGTACTCGGGGGTGCTGCCTCCATCACGAGTTCCTGATGGGGGAGGTTCCGCTTGGCGAAGTGGACAGGCCGGTTGTTCGGGGACCAACAAGGACCGATGGAAGACGGGGTGCACGCGCAGGGAACGTGGCAGAGTTAAACGATAGGCGACCGGATTGATGACGGCCTCGACTGGGAACGGTCCAAGGTAACGGTGGTCCAGCTTCCTCGCCGGCCGAGTGGATGGTAGGTTCCTGGTGGACAGCCAGACCCGATCCCCCACCGATAGTGGAGGCGTATCCCTTCTCGACCGATCGGCGAACCTCTTGTAGTCGGCCTTGGCCTTCTCCAGCTGCCGTCGCACCAACCGATGGATCGCCTGTAACTCCGTCATAAATTCGTTCGCTGCCGGCTCCGATGAGTCCACGGGAGAAAGGGGGAAAAACCGGGGGTGATAACCCACGTTGGCCAAGAACGGTGTCATCTGCGTGGAGGTGTGCTGCGAGTTGTTAAAGGCAAACTCGGCTATGGCCAAATAGTCCACCCAATTGTCCTGCTGCAGGTTAACGTAGCAGCGCAGATACTGCTCTAAGATGCCGATGACCTTCTCGGTACCCCCGTCGGTTTGTGGATGATGCGCGGACGAGAGGCAAACCTTAATGTCCAACGCCCGCATCAACTCCTGCCAGAAGCGGGCTGTAAACTGGGCCCCCCTATCGGAGACGACTCTATCGGGAAGGCCGTGCAGCCGGAACACCTGTTGGATGAACATGCGACTAGTGGCGCGAGCTGACGGTAAGCCGCGACAAGGGATGAAGTGCGCCATCTTGGTCAGCATGTCCACCACCACAAACACTGTTGTGAAGCCGGAGGATGGGGGTAGATCCGTCAGAAAGTCCATGGACACAGCCCCCCAGGGTCTCTTGGGTGTTGGCAAGGGCTGCAGTAAACCAGGCGGGGCCCCTGTCGCTGACTTGGCCTGCCTGCAAGGAATGCAGGAGGTGACATAAGACTGGACATCGTGTCGGACTCGGGGCCACCAAAAAGTACGGGAGACCAAGTTCAGAGTCTTGAACAGGCCAAAATGCCCCGCAGCCGGGTTATCATGACACTGGCTGAGGACGAGTCCCCTGAGTGGCCCTCCTGGAACATAGAGCCGGTCACGATAATACAGGAGTCCATCCGCGACCGACCAAGGCGAATCTGGCCCCACCTCTTCCTTCCGCTGAGCCACCCACGCCTCCTGCTGCTGCGCCTCCCGGATCCGAGCCCGTATATCCACCGGCTCCCGCACCGCAGCAAAAGACTCGACGGGGATCACTGTCCTGGGCGGAAGCTTGTCTTCCGCTCGGGTGTATTCGGGCTTTCTGGACAGAGCATCCGCTCTCTGGTTGTGCCCGCTTGGTATGTACCGCACCCGGAAGTCAAACCTCGCAAAGAAGAGGGACCACCGGATCTGGCGTTGATTCAAATTCCGAGCGGTCTGCAGGCTTTCCAGATTCTTGTGGTCCGTCCGGACCTCGATCTGATGCCGCGCCCCCTCCAGATGATGCCTCCAAGCCTCGAACGCCACCTTGATGGCCAGCAGCTCCTTCTCCCAGATGGTATAGTTGCGCTCCGAGGGGTTCAATTTCCGAGAGTGATACGCGCAAGGGAAAAGGGTACCGCTGGGCGTCGTCGCCTGGAGTAACACGGCCCCAATGGCAATGTCGGAGGCGTCCGCCTCCACGACAAACGGCCATTGCGGGTCGGGATGTTTCAAGATGGGCTCCTTCATGAAGGCGTCCTTCAAAGCCTGGAACGCCTGTTGTTCGGGGGCGTTCCACTGGAACCGAGTCTTCTTCTGCAGGAGCCGGGTGAGGGGGGCTGTCAAGGCAGCAAAGCCAGGGATGAATGTCCGATAGTAGTTGGCAAATCCAAGGAGTCGCTGAACGTCCTTCACGCGACGCGGGGGTTGCCAACTCTGCAACGACTCGACTTTACTCGGCTCCATGGCGATGCCCTCAGGAGAAATGCGGTGACCCAGGAAATCGATGGTCACCTGGTAGAACTGGCACTTCTCCAACTTGGCAAACAGCCGATGTTCCCGGAGGCGCTGCAGGACCTGACGGAGATGCTGATGATGCGCTTCACGCGACGGGGAGTAAATCAGGATGTCGTCCAGGTAAATCACGACAAACTGGTCCAACAGATCCCGAAAGATATCGTTCATAAAATGCTGAAACACAGCGGGGGCGTTGGTCAAGCCAAACGGCATCACCGTGTACTCGAAATGTCCATAGCGAGTACCAAACGCCGTCTTCCACTCATCACCCGGCCGAACCCTGACGAGGTTGTAAGCTCCACGCAGGTCCAGTTTCGTGAAGATCTTAGCCTCCCGGAGTCGGTCCAAGAGCTCGGGGATGAGGGGCAGCGGGTAGCGGTTACGCACCGTGATGGCGTTGAGTTTCCGGTAGTCACAGCAAAGCCGTAACTCGCCCGACTTCTTTTTGACGAAGAGCACGGGCGCAGACACTGGCGAGGACGAGGGCCGGATGAAACCACGAGCCAAATTCTTTGTCAGGAATTCCTGCAATGCAGCCAACTCGGGCTCCGACATGGAGTACAAACGCCCCACTGGGAGAGGCGCATCAGGGACTAGGTCAATGGAGCAGTCGTAGGGCCTGTGCGGGGGTAATTGGTCCGCCTCTGACTCGCTGAACACGTCAGCAAAGTCGGACAGTTCGGGAGGCAAGGAAACCCCTGGGGAACCCTCCACCTGGCCGGCACAGATATGGCGGGTGTGGTCCACGCACTGCAAACTTGGGAAGGTGACCAAGTTCTGAGACCAATAGATCTGTGGATCATGCGCCCGGAGCCACGCCAGTCCCAAGACCACGGGGAAGTGCAGATCCGAAGTGACGTAGAACTGAATGGCCTCCACATGGGTACTGATGGCCATACACACGGGTTGCGTGGCGGCCGTAATAGGCCCGGACAGGAGCACTCGACCATCGATGGTCTCCACAAGCATGGGCGGATCCACTGGACACTGGGGAACAGCCCATTTGGCCACAAAGGCCGAATCCATAAAGTTAGTGGTAGCCCCAGAGTCAATTAAGGCATGGACCGGAATCCCCTCTGGCTTGCCAGGAAGGATCAGACGTGCCTCCAGAATCAAATGCCGTGGAGGTTCACAGGCACCGTCGGAACGGCGTCGCTCGGCGTGGTCGTTGTGGGTCGCCCGATCTTTCACACCGTCTAGATCGGGCTCGGGCCGTTTCCCGACAGCAAAGCAGGGGACTTTCTCGGGGCAGGCTTGATCACTGACGCCCGCTGACGCTTCTTCGGGCAAGAAGCAGCCAAATGTCCAGGGTCCCCACAGTAAAAACACAACCCCCCCGATCGTCGTCTGTCCATTTCCGTCTCCGATAGACGGGACCTGGCGGCACCCAGCTCCATTGGCTCCTCCCTCTGGACTGGGGGCTCACGCACAACAGGAGCGGCAGGGGTCTGTGGGGTGGCACGGCGACTCTTTCGCTGCTGCAGCCGGGCATCGATCCGCAGACAAAGATGGATCAGCCCATTCAGGTCTGAGGGAATGTCCACGCGGGCCAGCTCATCCAACATCTCCTCCGACAAGCCATCCTGGAAGGCATCCACGAGCGCAGCCTCATTCCAGGCGGAATCCTGGCTAAGCAGCCGGAAATCGCTGATGTAGGCCTGTAGGGGGCGCTGACCCTGCCTCAAAGCTTTCAGGCGTCGGGTGGCCGTCTGCGCCTTAATTGGGTCCTCATACATGAGGCGCATATGGTCACAAAACCCCCCAAAGTTATCCAACAAAGGGCTAGGCTGTGCCAACAGAGGCGTGCCCCAACGAGCTGCATCTCCCGACAGAAGGCTCAACACGAAACCCACCTTATCTCGGTCAGTGGGGAAATCAGCTGCTCTCACGCTGATAAAAAGCTGGCATTGTCCCAGGAAGGCAGGAAACAGTTCTGGATTGCCAGCAAATTTATCCGGCATAGCTATCTGACATTTCCTCCTGGGTGGGGGTGCAGCATGTACCTGGGCTTGTAGTTGCCCCACTTGAGCTGCCAGCAAAGTGAGTTGCTGGGTGAGCTGAGCATTCTCGGCAAGAAGCTGCTCCATCGTAGTTGTAAGGGGTGGGAGGCTGAAAGCAAACTGTTCTGAACCAGCCCTCTTCTAACAAACCCCTTATCAGAAAGAAGAGACTGGAGAGCGTCCAAGGCTAAAAGGCTTCTGCCAAGATTTAATTACGCAGTTAACAAAAACACTAGAGCTTGTCTTCTCAAGCGGAAAAGTTGCTTTCAGCAACCAGCCCCTCCCCAAACACTCCTTTTATAGAGAGCTCAGGGCGTGGTCTCCCTGTGCCTCCTCCCGAGGAGTCCCATAGCCTTTCTTTGTTTGTTCCTGCTCGACTGCCTCCTGCGTCGGGCGTTCTTGAACAGGGCCAGCTGTGGGTCATCATCCTCCGCACTCTCGGGCTCACGCAGCTGAGAAGAGGTCCCCGGCTGAGGACTCTGCAAAGCCTCCAAACCATCATCAGCCGGTTCGTCTCCCTCCTCCCCCTCATCTGAGTCCTCCGATACGTCTGAGCCGGCTGTCGGACCCACAGGCTGGCCCTGAGTCACAACAGCATCTACCATCACCGGGGGTCCTCTGCATGGCCTGAGAACGACAGCCAGGCTCCTCTGGTGGACAAGGCTTTAGTGCTCGCCCTGGTCTTGCCTTCCACACCTGGAGAAAATGGATCCCGCCCCAACCTGGGCCCTCACAGGCACCCCCCCAAAGCGAACAATGTTGAGATGGCCTGCCCCCCAAGGTCAACCACAACGCTAATGCAGCCCTCAATGAAATTGAGTTTGATACCCTGCTCTAGAGCATGTTGGGCAGACTACCTGGGCAGGTGCTTGTGAGGCGTTAATCTGGGGAGATTCAGCGCCCCACCTCCGTGGCAGGAAGGCAGCCTAGGAGCGGTCCTTCAAAGAAAACTTTGGGCTGAGCATCTCAGGGAGGGCCTGCAGATGGCGCAAAGTCTGGTCCTTTGCTGCCCCCTCATGGCTGATAGCAGAGCTGCTGCTCTGATCTAATTCCATCTCAAGAACCCAGGCAGCTTTGGCAGCTCCCACAGTAAGAATGGCAGTTGGGTCCTTCAAAGCGCTCCCCTGACCTCTCTGGCGGTTCCTCAGCAGGTGCAAGGGCCCTTGGACCATGGGGGCCGAAAAGCAGGGGCTGGGTGGGTGGCTGGTGCGGAGGGAAATACCTCCATACTCTCTATCTGTGGCTTCCTGGCCAAGAATAGCTTTGTTTGCCTAAAGTCACTTGCATCAGCTATATTATTTGCCTAGGCAGAAAAGAAGTTTTCAGTGCCAAAGAAATGCTGTTCTCCAATTGCCGCTGCCTTCTATCAAGTGCCAGGAATACTGGTAGTGTGTTCCTGGCCCCCTGAGGTTTTTTTTTTCTTTTTTCATATAGACCAGGGGTCAGCAACCTAAAAAAGCAAAAGAGCCACTGGGAACCAGTTCCATCGTACACACAAAAAAGTGGGAGCCGTGCGTGTGTGTCTGCGCATGCGCAAAACCCAAAACATTTTGCCCATGCACAAAACGGGAGGTACCTGTACGGCGGCGGCGATGGGTCTCCCTGATGACGGGTGCTGGGTTGCGGTGCCGCCTTCAGCCCGGGCGCTGCTGGAGCCACCCCCGGGACCTCCAAACTGCCGCACGTTCGGAGAGGTATGCGTGCAGCTGTCCAAACCTTCCCAATCTCCGAATGGGCAGCAGCACCACCCAAAGGCGGTAGATCTGTAAACTGGCTGTGGCAGCTTTCCAAATGGGCGGGGGCACGCGTGCAGCTCACCAAACATTTGGAGAGGTGCGCGTGCACCTCCGTCTGAACGGGTGGCGGTGCCACCCATTTGCAGACCTGCTGCCGCCGGTTTGGAAAGCTGCCGCGACCCGTTTGCATAGCTACCGCCTTTGGAGGAAGGTGGCAGCTCTGCAAACGGGCTGCAGCAGCTTTCCAAACGGACGGCGCCACTGCCTGTTCGGAGAGGTACGCGCGCACCTCTGCCATTTCGGAGAGGTGTGCGTGCACCTCTCCAAGCGGGCGGCGCCACTGCCTGTTTGGAGAGTTGCGCATGCACCGGGCGACTGGGAGCCACAGGAGACGGGTTAAAGAGCCGCATGTGGCTCCGGAGCCATGGGTTGCCAACCTGTGATATAGATAAATCCAAAATTGCTCTCCACCATCACCACCCCTGCTGGATCCCCCGGGAAAAGTTCCTTCTTTACCCAGGAAACCAGTTCCAACAACCTGCTCTGCAGCTTCCAAGCAACAGCCTGGCTGACCTGATCAGGTGTCAGGACCCACGCCGGTGCACATCTTAGGAAAGAACTCTTGGAGACAGGATTATCCAAAGAGGAACTTTTACTAAAACATCATTGACACTGCATAATCTAGACAGGATCGATACTTTTAAAGTGTCCCCGAGGAAAAACCCCTCCCCTTAGTCCATTTGGTCAGTCCGGGATCAGTTATGTTTCAGGTGTCAAACCCCTTCGTGGAGAAAGAGAACTTCCATGCATTTACCACATTTGCTTCATCCCCTTCAAATTCCAATCGGAGATACAAACCAGAATCCCCCACCACCTTTCTTTGTTCTTCTCAGTTCAAAGGTTCTTCCCTGGTCTTTGAGGATGGCCTTCAGGCAGGCTGAATAAACAACCTTCCATCTAATGGATAAAGGTAAAAGGTAAAGGTTCCCCCGCACATGCGTGCTAGTCATTTCCGACTCTAGCGGCCGGTGCTCATCTCCATTTCAAAGCCAAAGAGCTGGCGCTTGTCCGAGGACGTCTCCGTGGCCATGTGGCTGGCATGAATAGATGCCAAAGACGCACGGAACACTGTTACCTTCCCACCGTAGTGGTCCCTATTTTTCTACTTGCATTTTTACGTGCTTTCAAACTGCTAGGTTGGCAGAAGCTGGGACGAGTAACAGGCTATGCGGCGTTCGGGATTCGGCCCACCAAACTGCCAACCTTCTGATCGACAAGCTCAGCGTCCTAACCCACTGAGCCACCGCATCCCTTTCTAATGGATAGGGATGGCTAATTAATGGGAATGGCAGAATCCAGTAACGGGGTGAGATTTAGGGTTGCACAGATAGGGAGTTAGGAATGGAATACAAATGGATTCTGACACCAGGGTTCCAAATTCACAGCTCTAGTGCCTTCCAAGTTGCCTGATCAAAGGAAGCACCTGATTTTCCATGCTATTTTTTTATTTAGAAGAAAGTCATAAATCAAAATTTATACCCAATGTATTATGAAGGACATGTCAATAGTGTTTAATTGCATCAATGTCAACGGATTTCACAGTAAATTGAAATTATTTGGGGTGTTAGATCCTAGGGAAGAAATTGTGTTGTGTTGTGTGAACTGAAACGAGATGTTGTGCTGAAGTATAAAATTACAACTTTCTTGCCATTCAGCCTCTACAGTGCCTTCGCCAGCCTACCTGGGCAGGTTGTTGTGAGCTCTAATCTAGGGCCAGACGGTGCCCCACCTCCTGGAGAGGAATATCTGCTGGGCCGAGTGTATCTGGGCTGCAGTGCTCCCAAGGGCCAGCAGGTGGCGCCAAGACCCACCCCTGGCTGCCCCTGATGGCCGGTGGGAGAGTTGCTGCTCAGCTGTACTTCATCTACAGGGCCGGGAAAGCCGCGACGCCCCTCTCCCCCCTCAGCAAAGACCTCAGTGGGTCCCTCAAAGATCTCTTTGCTGGCAGTTCCTGGGCAACTGCGAGTAAGGACCCGCGGATTGTAGGGGCGGGAGCTGGAGGGCTGGTGTGGCCTTCATCGTCCCGGGCCTAAGATTGCAGCCCTCCAGCCTTGCTCTCATACGTTGCCATTGAGGCTTATTCTAGGGCTCACCCGGAGGGTGTCCACTGGGAACCTTCTCCAGCCGGGGAATCTCAGCCTGGCCCTGGACATCATTGGCTGTCCTGGGAAGTAAAGCTTGATTAGGCTTAGTTGGGACTTCAATGGGAAAGGTGGTTCTCAAGGCCAGTTTATGGTACCATCTCTTCTCCCCACTTTCCTCCTTTCTCTTTGGCAGGGCAGAAGATGTGAGAAAAAAACCCAAGAAAAACATTTGGGAAAAGCATGAGATGAATACAAATATTTAAAGTCAAACAATTATTGCATATCCTCCTTCCCCCCCCCCCCATGCACGAAGAGGTTCCAGTGTGAATGCAGAGCGAGTGAAGGGAGGGGCAGAAGCTCTGGAGAGCCAAAACACCGAAACAGGCAGATTCGTGGATGAGATCAGGATCAGAATCACAGAATTAATGTAAATGAATTAATAAATAAACAAAGATGATGATGATGAGAGTTGGAAGGGACCCTGGAGGTCTTCTAGTCCAGCCCCCTGCTCAGGCAGGAGACCCTACACCATTTCAGACAAATGGCTGTCGAGTCTCTTCTTAAAACCTTCCAGTGTTGCAGCATTGACAGCTTCTGGTGGCAGGTAGTTCCACTGGTTAATTCTTCTCCCTGTCATGAAATTCCTCCCTCCTCCCCGCTGGCTTTCCCTCCGTCCTGCTTCTCCCGCCTTCGGGGGGCTTCGGGGACGAGCCCAGCTCCCTCCTCCTCGGGGCGCCCCCCAGATACGGGAAGGCTGCTCTCCCGCCTCCCCCGCCCTTCTCCCCATCGGCTCCCACCCCCGCGCGGGAGGGGGGCTGCCTGGGGGCCGCGGGGGGGCCTGGCCGGAGCCCCCCCAACTCCCCCCCGCCCTGCCTGGGGAGAGACACAGCCCGGGAGGCCCGTCAGCTCCGCCGGCCTGGATGCGGGGTGGGGGGGTGGGAAGACGGGACCCCAAAGATCAAAGGGAGCCCCTCGCTCCCCTTCCCAAAGAAAACCTTCGCTACTGCGCAGACGCCAACTGGATTATGGATGGAAGGACGACGCTGATTGGTCGCTCTGGCGAGGGCGGCGATTGGCAGCAGGACTCGTAGGAGCGGTCCATTCAATGGAAAGAAGAGCTACCAGGCGCGCAGAGAAGTCCCGCCTCCACTTCCGGGATCAAACATTACCGAGGTGCCGAATTGAGTCGCCCGCGGACGGGCTGCAACCCAGGTAGGGCGCAAGGGATGCTGGGAATCGCAGTCCGAGAGGCCTGAAGGGAGGGGCGAGGCCGAGTCCTGGTTTGGCGGGACGGGCATTGGGAGGGAGACCTGCCCGGAAAGACTCACTGCGAGGCCGAGGCTTCGGCCTTCCTCCCCTGGCCGGGGCTGGGACTCCTCTCCGGGAAGGAACGAAGCCGTGACCCTCCTCTCCATTCCCCCCTGCAGGAGGACGGGCGAACCCGTCGGAGGAAGGAAGGAAGGAGGCCCCTCGGAGCAGCCCCGGGAGGAGACGGCGGGGAAGGCGCGGAAGGGATGAGCCGAAGGGGACTCCGGGAAAGGAGGCCGCCTGGAGGGCGAAGCGGGGAGCAGGAAACGGGCGGAGACCCCAAGACGGGCCTGGAGGGGGGAGGGTCCCTCAGAAGAGGCGGGAGACTCGGGAAACGCCTCCCAATCCAGGAAGGAGGAAAGAAATATCAGTGCCCGGAATGTGGAAAATCCTTCAAATCAAATGGAATTCTTGAAAGACATCTAAGAATCCACACAGGAGAAAAACCATTTAAATGCCTGGAGTGTGGAAAGAGCTTCACTCAGAAGGGAAACCTTTATGTACATCAAATGATCCACACAACAGAAAACCCATATAAATGCATGGAGTGTGGAAAGAGCTTCATTTATCTGGGAAAACTTTATGCACATCAAAGAATCCACACTGGGGAAAAACCATTTAAATGCCTGGAATGTGGAAAGACCTTTACTAAGAACGGCACCCTTTATATACATCAAAGAATCCACACAGGAGAAAAACCACATAAATGCCTGGAGTGTGGAAGGAGCTTCAGTCAGGCAGGACACCTTGATAGACATCAAAGTATCCACTCAGGAGACAAACCACATAAATGCCCGGAATGTGAAAAATCCTTCAAAAGAAATGACCACTTTCAAATTCATCTAAGAATCCACTCAGGAAAAAAGAAAGGACAAAAGAAATATCACTGCCAGGAATGTGAAGAATCTTTTAAAAGAAAGGGAGATCTTAAAAAGCATCTAAGAATCCACAGTGGAGAGAAACCGTATGAATGCCCAGAGTGTGGAAAGAGCTTCAGTCTGAGGGGAAACCTTTATAAACATCAAAGGATCCACACTGGAGAGAAACCATTTAAATGCCTGGAATGTGAAAAGAGCTTCCATAGTAAAGGATCTTTAAATAGACATAAAAAGAATCACACTGGAGAAAAACCATATGAATGCTTGGAATGTGGAAGGAGCTTCAACAGGGCAGGAACACTGTATAGACATCAAAGGATCCACACAGGAGAAAAGCCATATAAATGTCTGGAGTGTGGAAAGTGCTTCAGTCAGTGCAGCAACCTTTATGCGCATCAAAGGATCCACATAGGAGAAAAACCACATAAATGCCTGGTGTGTGGAAGCAGCTTCAACAGGGTAGGAACACTGTATAGACATCAAAAGATCCACACAGGAGAAAAGTCATATAAATGTCGAGTGTGGAAGGAACTTTAGTCAGAGGGGAAGCCTTTACACACATGAAAGATTGCATTCAGGAGAGAAACCATATAAATGCCTGGAGCATGGAAATGGTTTCAGTGGACAAGCCTTTATACATATCAGACTCAATTCAGGAGAGAAATCCTATCAATGTCTGTGTGTAGAAAGAGATTCTGTGAGAAGGGAAGTCTTTATAAGCATCAATCCACTTGCTTTGAGTGTGGAAAGAGCTTTGTTGTTAATGGACATCTCTGTGGACATCAAAGGATACATAGGGAGAAAAAACGCTAAATAATAATAATAAAAAATATGCCTGAGTGTGGAGAGACCTTCAGTCACAACAGTGCAACTAAAATAACAATAGCATATAGGCTTATATGCCACCCCATAGTGCAGGGGTAGGCAACCTCAGCTCATTTATGACTCATGGACTTGCAACTTCCAGAATTCCTGAGTCAGTTATGCTGGCTCAGGAATTCTGGGAGTTGACGTCCACGAGTCATAAAAGAGCCGAGGTTGCCTACCCTTGACATAGTGCTTTACGGTGTAGTCTAGGAGATTTACAAGGTAAGCATTATTTGCATATTGCCTGCAACAATCTGGATCCTCATTTTACACTCTCAGAAGGATGGAAGGCTGAGCGCTGTCAGAATGGAACTCCAGGCTGTGGACAGTCTTCCTGCAATACAGCACTTTTAACAACTGGGCCACCAGAACTTAAAATGCGATTGATGAAATGCAAAAGGGCTTCTCAAGGGCTAAGAAGCTACTTGAATATTTATCACAGACCTGATTAAAGCTCAGTAAGTAAGGTGCGAACTCTTACACTCCATTGCCATCTCAATCTTTGTCAACGTGAGTGTATACTGTATTCCGAGTCCAAATATTCAGAAGTCAGAAAACTTATGTACAGCACCATTTTATTATTCCCTTTATTGTTACACTCTGTTTAATGATTTTGCTATTCTGTGATGCCAAATAGTGCAGTTTGAATATTACACACTTTTTCAAGGGGTATGTAATTTTACTCGTTAGCTGCACACCCAGGAATTTGATGCTGGTAACTATCTCCACAGGTGAATCATTAATAAACAGAGAAGTGTGGTTGTGCCTGCCTTTTCTGAAATCAGCAATGATTTTGATGGTTTTTCCAGTATTTAAAACTAGGCTGTTTTCCTTATACCAGTTAGCCATCCCCTGAACCACCTTGCGGTAACTACCCTCATTGTCATCATGAATAAGGCCTGCTTACTGTTGTATCATCTGCAAACTTCACAATATGGTTGGTGCCAACGTAGCACAACCGTCATGGGTCAACAGGGTGAACAGCAGCGGACTTAGGACGCAGCCCTGAGGAGAACCTGTGCTCAAGAAAATGGTATTAGA